>NC_088414.1:14445743-15086993 GCF_034236695.1 Oncorhynchus nerka | reverse complement strand
TCCAAACCCGAATGTGCTGGGACCCAGCAGAATCTCACTAATACACCCATTCTCTCAATTCTCCATAATAACATTAATACCTCCTATAGGTCACTCCTATTAGATTTACCTGATGATAAACTATTCAACACAGAATCTAAGCATACTATAATTCTAACAGGTTGTACATCCTCCACCCACTGAAGAGCAACTATTATTGGAAGCAGTTCAAATTAGTATACTGAAAGTTAATCTGTTAGTCTTCTACATATCTGCACATCAAATTCAGGAATTCAAACACCTGCCCACTATCTGGGTCCTTGGATCCATCTGTGAAAAGCGGTAAAAAAAGCTTAAACTTCTACCAATGTAATTGTGAACCTTTTCTCTACCAAGGTTAGATCAACAGGATCTGGGAGTAACAACCCCCATCACCACAGAAGGGCCAACCTCCAACTCCCTCAAACCACTCATGAGCAAGCTTGCCAACCAAAACCACTACCTTGTCCACGAGTATTCCCAACAGTAATCTAAAACAGTAGCAGTGGGATGCCCAACCTCACAGCCTTTCAACTTAACCCTAATAAGCCAATGACAATTTTGTACTCTGTATATCCAAAGGCATTTCACCAGCCTCCACTATTAAGGCACATACAGATGTTGATTTAAATGCACATCCTTAAAGAAAAAACTTTTTTTTTTTTTTACATCCAAAGTGCATCAAACATGATTTAGAGCTTGTTTTTGGAAAAGTGGTTATTTCTGAATTTCAATGTTGAAATTTGCTGAAAATTGTCCACAGTGTTCATATCATCCTGAATAAACAGTACAGCCAAAATAAAACATCCAGAGTGCATCAAACATGATTTAGAGCTTGTTTTTGGAAAAGTGGTTATTTCTGTATTTCAATGTTGAAATTTGCTGAAAATTGTCCACAGTGTTCATATCATCCTGAATAAACAGTATAGCAAAAAAAAAAAAAAACATCCAGAGTGCATCAAACATGATTTAGAGCTTGTTTTTGGAAAAGGCTTGCAAACTACTACAGACTACAACGGGAAGACAGCGGAAAGCTGCCCAGTGACACAAGCCTACCAGATGAGCTAAATTACTTATATGCTCGCTTTGAGGAAAATAACACTGAAACATGCATGAGAGCATCAGCTGTTCCGGATGACTGTGTGACCACACTCTCCGTAGCCGGTGTGAGTAAAACCTTTAAACAGGTCAACATTCACAAGGCCGTAGGGCCAGACGGATTACCAGGACGTGTACTCCGAGCATGCGCTGACCAACTGGCAAGTGTCTTCACGGACATTTTCAACCTCTCCGTGTCTGAGTCTGTAGTACCAACAGGCAGACCACCATAGTCCCTGTGCCCAAGAACACTAAGGTAACCTGCCTAAATGACTACCGACCTGCAGCACTCACGCCTGTAGCCATGAAGTGCTTTAAAAGGCTGGTCATGGCTCACATCTGCACCATTATCCCAGAAACCTTAGACCCACTTCAATTTGCATACCGCACCAACAGGTCCACAGATTATGTAATCTCCAAAACCATCATTAAGTTTGCCAATGACACAACAGTGACAGCCTATAGGAATGAAGTTAAAGACCTGGCCATGTGGTGCCAGGACAACAACATCTCCCTCAACGTGATCAAGACAAAGGAGATGATTGTGGACTACAGGAAAAGGAGGACAGAGCATGCCCCCATTCTCATCGATGGGGCTGTATTGGAGCAGGTTGAGAGGTTCAAGTTCCTTGGTGTCCACATCACTAAAAAACTATCATGGTCCAAACACACCAAGACAGTCTTGAAGAGGGAACAACAAAACCTATTCCCTCTCAGGAGACTGAAAAGACTTGGCATGGGTCCTCAGATCCTCAAAAAGCTCTACAGCAGCACCATCGAGGCACTACAGAGGGTAGTGCGTATGGCCCAGTACATCACTGGGGCCAAGCTTCCTGCCATCCAGGACCTCTATACCAGGCAATATCAGAGGAAGGCCCTAAAAATTGTCAAAGACTCCAGCCAACCTACTCATAGACTGTTTTCTCTGCTACCGGAGGGGAAAGCTATACCAGAGCGCCAAGTCTAGCTCCAAAAGGCTTCTTAACAGCTTCTACCCCCAAGCCATAAGACTGCTGAACACCTAATCAAATGGCGACCCAGACTATTTGCATTGCCCCCCCCCCCCTTTTTACTCTGCTGCTACTCTCTGTTTATTATCTATGCATAGTCACTTTAATACCTCAACTAACCGGTTCCCCCTGTATATAGCCTCGCTATTGTTATTTTACTACTGCTCTTTAATTATGTGTTACTTTTCTTTCTTTTTTTAAGGTATTTTTCTTTAAACGGCATTGTTGGTTAAGGGCTTGTAAGTAAGTTTTTCACTGTAAAGGTGAACACCTAAAGTTTGATTTGACATTTAAGACACCTTAATGGAGGTTGGACAAACTCTCTAACAGTGAAAGCCAGGAAGCCCAGCTGTGCTTTCTTAGGTACAACCTTCTCAAACATTAATAATACTGACAGACTTTAACTTCTCTGCCCCTCTTTCTTATTGAAAAGCCTTTTGGCTTCAACCACTATGCCCCCCTTTACATTTTATTTTATATCATAGACAGTGGAACCCCAGAAACCCCAGAAATGACCCCCTCAGCCTAGCTGAAGCTCCAGGGACATGACCCATTGAGAGTTTTCATTTTCATAATCTTCCCTTGCTGAACATGGTCAGCACAAAATATTAGTAGTCTACCATTACCAATGAACTGGGCTAATGTGACTTCCCCTATGTCTTTCTTAATGGCATTGGTTAATCGAATAGTGTATAGATGAGACCCCATGGTCGCATCAAACACGATTACAACTTTCCACTCCGACACATCATTACTTTTGTTTTTCACTTCCTTCACGTTCTCAAGGAGCACTTATACAGCACTTATAGCAGGGCATTCTTTTTCCTTTTCACCACAGACTGCCCATGACTTTCATCATTCCCACCCATACCATCAGAACTATCATCCATGTCGACCACAGTCAAGCACAGCTGTTGATAGAACCACCTACCACAATACAGAACGATGGATTCTATTTCGCTTCCTTGTCTGAAGTCGAACCTCTCACTTCCAAGCTTACATGCTGACCACACAACTCGCGTTACGTGCGAGGTCCACACTCCAGTCCAGTTGGTGGTGGTAATGCACCTTAAAGATGGTTGCCAACCACCATATAAAGTCCAAAGAAGAAGACTGAAGGAAGAGAGATTACTAGAAACTAACTCGGTTTACCCTTTTATCTATAGATTAGTTGTCTGAGTAGAGGACCTTGTGCATTTCAGGTAAAATAACAACCCAATGTTTATATCCCAGGAAAAATGATCTAGCAACAGCAAGCTAGCTAGCTAAATTGCCATGAAAGTTAAATGCTTTTCGACCTGTCCACAAATTAATATAGTTGGTTCAGAGTTTGTTTCGATATTTCAACCTGTGTGTCCTGATTGTGTCTGGTGTCGATGGACAAAATCAACATGCGCGCAATGGCGCATGCGGACTTACTAGCTCCCCCGTCTAGTCAGCATGTTACACCTCTGTAGTCTGAGCTAAAGATGCATGCAGGGTTTACATGACATCATGGTCTAAAGGACAATGTTGGAAAATGTCTCAAATGTAGGCCTAATTCTTAATAGCCTAAAATAAACATTAAATTGTTTAAATATCTACAGGGGTGCAATTTTCACTGGGGACATGCCCTGCCCCCACACATTCTGAAATTGTATTTTTGTCTACCACAGTTTTATCACTGGAATATGATACAAAACAGTCAACCATGTGCTTTAGGACCATGCGGACGCCTCCGAGTCGTCGGGTAAGCTGTTTGGAGTGTTTATCTGACTCAAATAAAAATTATATATAATTATTATTATTTCCCCCCACTTGTAAAACCAAAACTGCGGCCCTGCATAGATGGACAACATTTGTTAACATTGGTCAGCTAGTACAAATTCGAATAGGTAAGGTTGAGTTGAAGATTAGTGCAATATAAGCCTAAGAGATGGTGAAAGTTCATTTTCAACAAGGTTACACAATGTTGATTTTCTAAATGTAAAAACAGTCATCTCAGTTATCAAGGTTTAAAGGGACCAATATGTTTGAACACAAACAAATGTACCACTCCTATCCAGAATATTAGGCTATTTTCTAGTATAGCCTACTATGGTTGTTTTACTTCATGTTTGTTTGATAAACAAAACAAAAAAAGAGAGAACTATCTAAGTCTTTAGAAATAATATAGAATAAAAAACTATGGCTGATGCCACTTTTATTTCCATAGACCTACCAGAAGAGGGCATCATTGTATTGTAGAGAGTAAATGGCTTGCCTTACCTTGATATAAATCTACCTTCTCAGTGGAATTATACTTCTGCATAACAGCCACCTTTTTAAAGTCTACAAATCACCTATACTACACTCTTTCCATTCACCATACAGTGCCTTCGGAAGGTATTCAGACGCCTTGACTTTTTCTACATTTTGCTACGTTCCAGCCTTATTCTAAAATTGATTAAATAAAAAAATCCACAGAAATCTACACACAATACCCCATAATGACAAATCGAAAACAGGTTGTAAGAAATATTTGTAAATGTATGAAACATAAAAAGAACTTATTTACATAAGTATTCAGACCCTTTGCTATGAGACTCGAAGTTGAGCTCAGGTGCATTATGTTTCCATTGATCATCCTTGAGATGTTTCTACAACTTGATTGGAGTCCACCTGTGGTAAATTCAATTGATTGGACATGATTTGGAAAGGCACACACCTGTCTATACAAGGTCTCACAGTTGACAGTGCTGTTCAGAGCAAAATCCAAGCTATGAAGTCGAAGGAATTGTCAGTAGAGCTCTGAGACAGGATTGTGTCGAGGCACAAAACTGGGGAAGGGTACCAAAACATTTCAGAAGCATTGAAGGTCCCCAAGAACACTGTGGCCTCCATCATTGTTAAATGGAAGGAGTTTGGAACCACCAAGACTCTTCCTAGAGCTGGCGGTCAAACTGAGCAATTGGGGGAGGGAGTTGGCCAAGAACCTGCGGGTCACTCTGACAGAAGTACAACCATATCTGCAGCACTCCACCAATCAGACCTTTATGTAAGTAATGGCACTGACAGAGATGGTCTCCATGCTTCAGGTCCTTAGGAAACTATGCAGTAATTTGTTTTTTTTTATGTATTATTTCTTACATTATTATCCCAGAAAATCTCAAGTGTTATTACATACAGCCGGGAAGAACTATTGGTTATAAAAGCGACGTCAACTTAACAACATTACGACCAGGAATACGGCTTTCCCGAAGCGGACCCTTTGTTCGGACCTGGACATGGGATCTTATCCCAGAGGCCGATCCAAAACAACGTCATCGCCGCAAGAAAGGCGATGGATTTGCCGACCGAGCATACCATCCACCGCTTCCGAGCATATTACTCGCCAATGTCAAATCTCTAGACAACAAGGTGGACAAAATTAGGGCACAAGTTGTCCTCCAGAGAGACATAAGAGATCGTAACATTCTCTGTTTCACGGAAACATAGCTCACTCAGGATATATTGTCAGAGTCGGTATAGCCACCGGTCGGTCGGTTTCTTCACGCATCGCGCCGACAGAAACAAACATCTCTCTGGTAAGAAGAAGGGCGGGGGTGTATGCCTTATGATTAACGACTCATGGTGTGATCATAACAACATACAGGAACTCAAGTCCTTTTGTTCACCTGACCTATAATCCTTACAATCAAATGCCGACCACATTATCTACCAAGAGAATTCTCTTTGATTATAGTCACAGCTGTGTATATCCCCCCAAGCATATACCTCAACGACCCTGAAAGAACTTCACTGGACTCTATGTAAACTGGAAACCATATATCCTGAGGCTGCATTTATTGTATCTGGGGATTTTAACAAAGCGTATCTGGGAACAAGGCTTCCTGAATTTTATCAGCATATTGAATGCGCGACAAGAGCTGGTAGCCTTCTGGACCATTGCTACTCTAACTTCCGTGATGTATACAAAGCCCTCCCCCGCCCTGCCTTTGGCAAATCTGACCATAACTCCATTTTGTTGCTCCCAGCCTATAGACAGAAACTAAAACAGGAAACGCCCATGCTCAGGTCTATCCAACGCTGGTCTGACCAATCGGATTCCACGCTTTAAGAATGCTTCGATCACGTGGACTGGGATATGTTCCGGTTAGCCTCAGGCAATAACATGGACGTATACGCTGACTCGGTGAGTGAGTTTATTAGCAAGTGCATCGGTGATGTTGTACCCACTGTGACTATTTAAACCTTCCCTAACCAGAAACTGTTGATGGCAGCGTGAACCACCGCTTTTAATCATGGCAAGGCGACTGGAAACATGACCGAATACAAACAGTGGAGATATTCCCTCCGTAAGGCAATCAAACAAGCAAAGCGTCAGTATAGAAACGAAGTAGAGTCACAATTCAACGGCTCAAAGATGAGACGTATGTGGCAGGGTCTACAGTCAATCACGGATTACAAAAAGAAAACCAGCCCCATCACGGACATTGCAGTCTTGCTCCTTCTTTGCTCGCTTTGAGGACAATACAGTGCCACTGACACGGCCCGCTACCCAGGCCTGTGGGCTCTCCTTCACCGTGGCCAACGTGAGTAAAACATTTAAACGTGTTAACCCTCGCAAGACTGCCGGCCCAGACGACATCCCTAGCCGCGTCCTCTGAGCATGCGCAGGCCAGCTGGCTGGTGTGTTTACGGACATATTCAATCAATCCCTATCCCAGTCTGCTGTGCCCACATGCTTCAAGATGGCCACCATTGTTCCTGTTCCCAAGAAAGCTAAGGTAACTGAACAAAATGACTATCGCCCCGTAGCACTCACTTCTGTCATCATGAAGTGCTTTGAGAGACTTGTCAAGGATCATATCACCTCTACCCTACCTGATACCCTAGACCCTAGACCCACTCCAATTTGCTTACCGCCCCAATAGGTCCACAGACGACACAATCACCTTCACACTATCCCATCTGGACAAGAGGAATACCTATGTAAGAATGCTGTTCATTGACTACAGCTCAGCATTTAACACCATAGTACCCTCCAAACTCATCATTAAGCTCGAGACCCTGGGTCTCGACCCCACCCTGTGCAACTGGGTCCTGGACTTTCTGATGGGTCGCCCCCAGGTGGTGAGTGTAGGAAACATCTCCCCCCGCTGATCCTCAACACACGTGTTCTCAGCCCTCTCCTGTACTCCCTGTTCACCCATTACTGCGTGGCCATGCACGCCTCCAACTCAATCATCAAGTTTGCAGACGACACTACAGTGGTGGCTTGATTACCAACAACGATGAGGTGGCCTACAGGGAGGAGGTGAGGGCCCACGGAGTGTGGTCTCAGGAAAATAACCTCTCACAAAACAAAACTAAGGTGATGATCGTGGACTTCAGGAAACAGCAGTGCCTGTTCACCCCGCTATCATCCAGTAGGCGAGATCAGTACAGGTGCATCAAAGCTGGGACCGAGAGACTGAGCTTCTATCTCAAGGACATGAGACTGTCAAACAGCCATTATTAACATAGAGTCGCTGCTGCCAACATACAGTCTCAAATCTCTTGCTACTTTAATATCCTTTAAATTAATTTATTAAATGTATCACTTGTCACTTTAAATAATGCCACTTTAATGTCTACATACCCTACATTACTCATATCATATGTGTATACTGTATTCTATACCATCTACTGCATCTGGCCTATGCCGCAGAGCCATTGCTCATCCATATATCTATATGCACAGATTTTTATTCATCCCTTTACATTTGTGTGTAAAAGGTAGTCGTTGTGAATTTGTTAGATTACTTGTTAGATATTACTGCACGGTCGGAACTAGAAGCACAATCATTTCGCTACAGTCGCATTAACATCTGCTAACTATGTGTATGTGAACAATAACATTTTATTTGATATGGTAGAGTGGCCAGATGGAATCCACTCTTCAGTAAAAGGCACATGACATCCTGCTGGAGTTTACCTAAAGCCAACGAAAGACTCCCTGTCACGACTTCCGCCGAAGTCGGTTCCTCTCCTTGTTCGGGCAGTGCTCGGTGGTCGGCATCGCCGGTCTACTAGCCATCGCCGATCCACTTTTCCTTCGGTTTTGTTTTTGTTTTCACACACCTGTTTTTCATTTCACAATTATTTGTTCCTGTATTTAAACTCTCTGTTTTCCCCATGGTTTTGTGCGGGATTATTTCATGTTCAGTTTGGGTTATTATGATGGCTGATTTTTCGACGGGGTGTTGTGTTCACCCGTGCGTAATAATTACCGTTAGTGTTTGGGCAAGTGTAATTGTTACCTTGTGCCTTTTGTTTAAAGTACGTTGCTCACTCATTCTGCTCTCCTGCCCCTGACTTCATGCACCAACTACACTCACCTTCTGGTACTCCCAGACCATGAGAAACATGATTCTCTGGTCTGATGAAACCAAGATGGAACTCTTTGGCCTGAATGCCAAGCGTCACGTCTGGAGGAAACCTGGCACCATCCCTACGGTGAAGCATGGTGGTGGCAGCATCATGCTTCGGGGATGTTTTTCAGAGGCAGGGACTGGGAGACTAGTCAGGGTCGAGGGAAAGATGAACGGAGCAAAGTAGAGAGATATCCTTGATGAAAACCTTCTCCAGAGAGCTCAGGACCTCGGACTGGGGCGAAGGTTCACCTTCCAACAGGACAACGACCCTAAGCACACAGCCAAGATGACGCACGAGTGGCTTAGGGACAAGTCTCAATGTCCCTGAGTGGCCCAGCCAGAGTCCGGACCTGAACCCGATCGAACATCTCTGGAGAGACCTGAAAATAGCTGTGCAGCAACGCTCCCCATCCAACCTGACAGAGCTTGAGAGCATCTGCAGAGAAGAATGGGAGAAATTTCCCAAATACAGGTGCCAAGCTTGTAGAGTCCTACCCAATAAGACTCAAGGCTGTAATCGCTGCCAAAGGTGGTTCCACAAAGTACTGAATAAAATTGTAATCTTTTTTTAAATGATTTTTTATAAATTATTAAACATTTCTTAAAACCTGTTTTTGCTTTGTCATTATGGAGTATTGTGTGTAGATTGATAATGAAAAAAAGCAATTTAATCAATTTTAAAATAAGTCTGTGACGTATCAAAATGTGGAAAAAGTCAAGGAGTCTGAATACTTTCCGAAGGCATGCATCTTTAAGTTTGTGCCTCGGTTTTCAGAATTTAAAGGTGCCCACCAGAGGGCAATGCTATGGAAGTCCAGAGAGGACATATGAATAAATAAATTCCCTCTGTCGAGATCACAACGTATTATTTATCTCATGATCACGACATAACAAAAGTTGGTCTTGATTTTTTTCCCTCTAGTTGCAAAATTAGGTAAAACAGATTTAAATTTGCCTGAATTAAAGTCCCCGGCTACTACGAACGGTATTTCAGTGTGTTAATTTTCTGTTTGCTTATGGCGTTATACAGCTCGTTGAGTGCAGTCTTTGTGCCAGCATCGGTTTGTGGTGGTAAAAGACGGCTACGAATAATATAGATGAGAACTCTCATCCTAGAAACTTCTATTAGACGAGCACCAGCAGTTATTGACAAATAGACACACCCCCGCCCCTCGTCTTACCAGGCGCCGATGCACGAGAAGCCAGCCAGCTCTATATGATCTGTGTCATCGTTCAGCCACATCTTGGTGATATTACAGTTTTTAAATGTCCCGTTGGTAGGATAGTCTTAATCATAGATCGTCCAGTTTGTTTTCCAATGATTGCACGTTGGCCAATAATACAGAGGGTAGTGGTGGTTTACCTAGTCGCCTGCGAATTCTTCCCACTTTTTCTCTGTCTTTTCTTCACGCCTTGTCTTGACAAAGCAGTATGTATATCCTTCGCGTCGGACTCATTAAAGAAAAAATCTTTGTCCAGTTCGAGATGAGTAATCGATGTCCAGAAGCTCTTTTTGGTCATAAGAGACGGTAGCAGCAACATTATGTTCAAAATGAGTTACAAACAATGCAAAATAGCACAGTTGGTTAGGAGCCCGTAAAACGGCAGCCATCCCCTCCAGCACCATTATTTAATGCAATTTATTTTACAGATTTGGATCAGATCTACATTACTGACAGGCTGATCAGATTCAATAGCAGCCTCAGAGAATGATAATTCAGGACTTGGCCTTGTAGGCTGTTTCATACGTAAAGCTCCTTGCAGGCAGATTAGTAGTCAGTGCATTATGTATATGATCTGAGGCTGCTATTGAATCTGTCTAGCCTGTCAGGAATAGAGCTCACCTCCTGGATCAGATATGCATCTACCTATAAAGTATTTTGACAGCTAATCTGTCTGCAGGGGCTTTACCTATGAAACAGCCGACAAGGCAGCTTCCAGATTTATCAGCTACCGAGGCTGAAGTTGAATCTGATCAGCCTGTCAAAATGGAGCTCACCCACTGTAAATGTAAATATTATCCACAAAACATGAAGGATCCCTTATAACTATACACATATAAATTAATGCAAGCTACAACTAAGGCTGTGGCGGTCATTACAATTTGTCAGCTGGTAATTGCCATGCAAATGTGAGAAGCGCAGTAATGTTATGGCTAGCCTCAATTAGCCCAGTTAGCTAGCTTAGACGGGGGAGATCAACAATTTCCAGGCTCAGAGATATGTACTAGTCTGTGTTGACCTAAATTCCAGAATCGGACAGGAACCCCTCAGCACCCTCAGCACAGCTGGACAAACACCTACCTGGAGGTGACAGCATTCCCTCCCCCATATTCCCCCCTAGACACAACTACGACAACATAGCCAAAAAAAATGGGTCACAACTCCTGCAGCTCTGTCGGACGCTTGGCCAATGTACATAGTGATCTATCAGATCACAGCAAACACTCTGTTTGAACAGAGCTATGCTCAATCATGAGGCATCAAAGCCAAAGAAACTAGTGTGGAAAATAGTGTGGAAATATACAAAAAAAACAATTAGGCAATAACAAATTCAATCCCTTCTAGACAATTTCCTGCACACAAGGTTTCACTGTAATTAATAGTGAAGGTGTAAACTTGGCAGTAGAAAATCTAAACAGTATATTTGACCTCTCCGCTTTGCCCCCTATCAAATCTACAAATTTCAAGCAGACAACCTATGAAAATGAACAACAATGACAAATGGTTTGATGAAGAATGCAAAAACCTAAGAAAGAAATTGTGAAACCAATCCAACCAAAAACATAGAGACCCAGAAAACCTGAGCCTACTCCTTCACTATGGTGAATCACTAAAAGAATACAGAAATACACTACGGAAAAAAAAGCAACAGCATGTCAGAAATCAGCTCAATGTAATTGAAGAATCCATAGAATCTAACCACTTCTGGGAAAACTCAAAACAAACAACACAGAGTTATCTATCCAAAACAGAGATGTATGGATAAACCACTTCTCCAATCTTTTTGGCTCTATAACACAGAACAAACAGCAAAAACATATACATGATCAAATACAAATCTTAGAATCAACTATTAAAGTCTACCAGAACCCACTGGATTCTCCAAATATATTGAATGAACTACAGGACAAAATACAAACCCTCCAGCCCCAAAAGGCCTGTGGGGGTGATGGTATTCTAAATGATAAAATATACAGGTCCCAAATTCCATTTGGCTATAATAAAACTATTTAACATCATCCTCGGCTCTGGGAACTTGTTCAATCTTTGGAATCAAGGACTGATCACCCCAATCATTGAAAGTGGAGACAAATTTGACCCCAATAACTACCGTGGGGGTATGCATCAACAGAAACCTTGGGGAAATCCTCTGCATTATCATTACCAGCAGACTCGTACAATTCCTGTCAAATTTAACTTTTTTTAAAACCAAATTACCGTAAGACAGACCACATATCCGCCCCGCACACCCTAATTGACAAACAAAATTGATGGAAAGTGGTTTTGGGGGAAAAACATACAACATTATTAAATCCATGTACACAAACAAAGGTGAGGTTAAAATGGGCATAAAACACATTTCCTTCCACAGGGCCGGGGGATGAGACAGGGATGCAGCTTAAGCCCAACCCTCTTCAACATATACAGTACCAGTCAAACATTTGGGAACACCTACTCATTCTAGGGTTTTTCTTTATTTTTTAAATATTTTCTACATTGTAGAATAATAGTGAAGACATCAGAACTATGAGATAACACATATGGAATCATGTAGTAACCAAAAAAGTGTTAAACAAATCCAAATATATTTTATATTTAGGACTCTTCAAAGTAGCCACCCTTTGCCTTGATGACAGCTTTGCACATTCTTGGCATTCTCTCAACCAGCATCACCTGGAATGCTGTCCCATCAGTATTGAAGGAGTTCCCACATATAATGAGCACTTGTTGGCTGCTTTTCCTTCACTCTGTGGTCCAACTCATCTCAAACCATCTCAATTGGGTTGAGGTCGGGTAATTGTGGATGCCAGGTCATCTGATGCAGCACTCCATCACTCTCCTTCTTGGCCTTACACAGCCATGAAGTGTGTTTTGGGTCATTGTCCTGTTGAAAAACAAATGGTAGTTCCACTAAGCGTAAACCAGATGGGATGGTGTATCGCTGCAGAATGCTGTGGTAGCCATGCTGGTTAAGTGTGCCTTGAATTCTAAATAAATCACAGACAGTGTCACCAGCAAAGCACCCCCGCACCATCACACCTCCTCCTCTATGCTTCACGGTGGGAAGCACACACGCAGAGATCATCCGTTCACCTACTCCGCGTCTCACAAAGACATGGCAGTTGGAACTAAAAATAAAAAATTTGGACACATCAGACCAAAGGACAGATTTCCAACGGTCTAATGTTCATTGCTCATGTTTCTTGGCCCAAGCAAGTCTCTTCTTCTTATTGGTGTCCTTTAGTAGTGGTTTCTTTGCAGCAATTCGACCATGAATGCCTGATTCACGCAGTCTCCTTTGAACAGTTGATGTTGAGATGTATCTGTTACTTGAACTGTATGAAGCATTTATTTGGGCTGCAATTTCTGTGGCTGGTAACTGATGAACTTATCCTCTGTAGCAGAGGTAACTCTGGGTCTTCCTTTCCTGTGACGGTCCTCATGAGAGCCAGTTTCATCACAGCGCTTGATGGTTTTTCTGACTTCACTTGAAGAACATTTCAAAGATCTTGACGTTTTCTGAATTGACTGACCTTCGTGTCTTAAGTTAATGAAGGACAGTCATTTAGCTTTGATTATTTGAGCTGTTCTTGCCATAATATGGACTTTGTATTTTACCAAATAGGACTATTCTGTATACTACCCCTACTTGTCACAACACAACTGATTGGCTCAAACGCATTAAGAAGGAAAGAAATTGCACAAATGTACTTTTAACAAGGCACACCTGTTAATTGAAATGCATTCCATGTGACTACCTCATGAAGCTAGTTGAGAGAATGCCCAGAGTGTGCAAAACAGTCATCAAGCCAAAGGGTGGCTACTTTGCAGAATTTCAAATATAAAATATATTTTGATTTGTTTAACACTTTCTTGGTTACTACATGATGTTATTTCCTAGTTTTGATGTCTTCGCTATTAAATAAAGTAAAACCTTGAGTAGGTGTGTCCAAACTTTTGACTGGTACTTTTGCTCAAGTATGACAATTAAGGACTTTTTCCACGAATGATGGAGTGGGCTTCCTCACTCCATCCACCATGCAGGTCAGTCGGTGTGCACCAACTACTCGATCCAATTCTTCACATATATCCTTTGCGTTTACTTCTAGCGACACCCCAAAGATAACACTCTTGATAGGTGCCCTGCTTCGAAGATCCACACACATTTCAATCCAATATCTTCTTGAGGCGCATAACACACTCTTTCTGATACATACACAAACAAATGAAATAAGCCCACGCTCTTTCCGTTCCACAGATACACAACTAAATAAGCCCATTTGTCATTATTTTTACAGAGACTTCAATCGGATTTCCCAGTTAACATCTATCCAAAACCCTTACTCTGACCAAAAAATAATCAGAACTAGGTTTGAATTTACTACATTCCACTACCACTTTACTTCTCTTATTTCCTTTTGTATTCGCCAATGTAATCCAATTCTTCACACTCTCATCTCCACTTGACACGCCATCTGATTCAAACTTCACATCCGCTTCCACCATTTTCTCCTTTCCTAGAGTTCCAAGTTGTCTTGAAAGGACCACAAGATAGGCTAAAACTAGCCAGGCTGACACGTGACCCATGTGACTACGTAGTGAGTTAGAGAGGCTGGTGTTAGCAAGACTAGGCTAAAACCAGGAATCCACTCTTTCCAAAAATCTCACTCCTACCGTTCCAAAATCATCTCTGGTAGGATTCTCAGGGAAAACGTTGGAAGTCTCCACTACACCTCCGCCGCAGATAGGCCCACTTCATCCTGGACTGGCTCAATCTCAGAGTGCTCACCACTGCCGTCATTGTATTATTGTGTAGCGTTAAGATTTCTTTCCTTTCACTGGAACTAAGGA
This sequence comes from Oncorhynchus nerka, assembly GCF_034236695.1. Taxonomy (NCBI): domain Eukaryota; kingdom Metazoa; phylum Chordata; class Actinopteri; order Salmoniformes; family Salmonidae; genus Oncorhynchus; species Oncorhynchus nerka. The sequence continues at coordinate 15,072,416 of NC_088414.1, read as the reverse complement.
GCCTAGCCCGAACCATGAAAAACAGCCCCAAACCATTATTCCTCCGCCACAAAACTTTGCAGTTGGCACTATGCATTGGGACAGGTAGCTTTCTCCTGGCATCAGCCAAACCCAGATTTGATGACATCAGATGGGTCCCAGAACATATTCCAGTCTGTGCTAGCGAAACAGTCCTGTAGCTTAGCATCCGCTTCATCAGACCACTTCCATGTTGTGACCGTACATACATATCCCAACCATAAACCATGCATTACAGGCAACATCCGCACTGAGCTAAAGGCTAGAGCGGCTTCTTTCAAGAAATGGGTGTTGCAGAAGTGGTGTGCTGACAACTGGGCTGTGGCTTTCCTGTTTCAATGCTAAACCACTGTTCCAGAAGAGATACTTATGATACCCTTTAAATGTGATGGCTCTGAATCTGCAATTGAGTATTTTTCCCATAGAAAGGATGCTTCATTTGCAGTAATTGATTTTGGTTAAATACCATCCTATTTTGTGGTGATCTGCTCAGATCTCCTGCTCCAGCTTAATATCTCTGACTGCCCCAATGGGAGGGGTCTCCAGGAGCCAGAGGTGTTATGTGGATACAGCTTCACCATCACCTGCTCCACTCCGCCACAGTACCCAGGAGGCTCCTTCTTTCTCACGGTCACTGGCTCCAACAGAACCCAGACTCAGCCAGCTGTCAACCACTCTGCTGCCTTCCTCTTCCCTGCTACAGATGACTTCCACCAAGGGAACTACGTCTGTGTTCCCTCTTCTGTCATAACTTCTCTGAGTGAGTTCCACTCCCTCATTGTCACAGGTAAACTGAACATGGAACTAACTTTTTGATTTGGTCAATATTGACATATTTCCACAGACACTTAGACACTATGAAAATGGGCCCAGATCTAAGAGTAGGACTGCTAATCTAAGATTAGGTCCTCACTGTCCATGTAATCTTATTCAACATGATCAAAAGAGCAAAACTGATCCTAGATCAGGGATCAGTTTTGCTGATGATCAATCCCCTAATTTTAGGACTCCCGAGTGGCGCAGCGGTCTAAGGCACTGCATCTCATTGCTAGAGGTGTCACATAGGGCGGCGGACAATTGGACCAGCGTCATCCGGGTTAGGTTTGGCCGTTATTGTAAATAATAATTTGTTCTTAACTGGCTTGCCTAGTTAAATAAAGGTTAAATAAAAAATGTTTTATGTGTTTCTTTTGAAGCCAATCCTCTGATAGCTTTCACCATCAGACTGGTCATACTGCTGCTGATGTTATAGTGTAGTGATGACCAACGTCATGACGGCCCTGTTTTCAAGACCACCAGAAGGGGTGAAGAGTGTGGAGCTGACCTCCCTGCATGCCATGATCTGGGAGGTGAGGGAAGAGATGAGAAAGAGAATATTACACTTCTTGACTAGATCAGACAAGCCTACAACCTGTCCATAGACTAAAATCCCAGCTAAATTGTTATGGTCCCGCATCAATATAATGCATCCAAATATGCATAAATGAGCAAGTTAGAATGCTTTGAGATTTATTGTAAATATTCAGAGCTTTAATGCTTGGGCTTGACAAAAAAAAGTAGAGTAACATTTACAAATATGCCTCCTTTGATGTCCTGAATTAACAGTAGGAGTTCTTACATTACCTTCAAAAATGTTAGATATTTCATGTACTCAAACAAAACATTTTTATGAAAAATTGCAAACCTTCCTTCCTGTAATTATTTTGTGCATTGTTTAGACCGGGAACAGTATGCCAACTAAGGCACAGTATACAGTTGTACATACAATATACAATTGTTTAATTGTGGTTAAGTTATATTAAAACATATTACAATTGGATTTACTTCGTTGCAGATATTTAATCAAGAAGGACTGTTGGACTACTCAATTAAATGATTTAGGACAAATCTGGATAATCCTTGAAAAAATTGAAATTGGTGGACTGAAAACTAAATATACCCTGTCGTGACATTTACTATCATTAATGTGATGACATGCTATTCAAAGAATGATTAACTATTTTTATAATTACGTGATTAAATTAATCAGGTAACCATTAACTCAAACCTTGGGCACCATGGGAAAGTTTGTTTAATATGTTGTCGTTTCCCAAATGAACTCAAAGAATATCAATTTCTTAGCAGTCACTAATTATTTAATTTCCTCATAAGTCTCATTCTGAATGTCGCATAATTCTTAAATTTGCACAAACCCGGGTCTCACTGAAACATTCCGTACCACACTAATTGGGTTGATTATTTATTTACTAACAAGCTAAATGATAATATAAGATACACATACAGTCTAGGTTAAGGATTATTGATTAGAATTTAATTCAGTTACTCAGGTCCCTAGCGGGCCAACACTATATGACACGTTACACAGATGGAGATTTCAAGAGAGAGAGAAAGTGCACGAGAGAAAAGCACACTTGGATACATTTGTAAACTATGCTTAGTTTAGCCCTAACACCTTGCCCTGAACTGCCCGCTCTTATTGGTCAGAATTATAATGAATGTATTTACTGGTTGAAGGTCTCCGTTGGGTGTCTCTTCGTGGGCCGAGTTCCTGATGGGCCCAGGCCTTCGTGGGCCGCGTTCCGCTTAGTGGGTCTTGTTCTTCGGATGGCCGGGTGCAAGTCTCTGATTGTCCACAAGGTGTCACAATGTCCTTTCCCTTAGTTGTCTGGCTCCTTGTACTCGTTCTGGAAGATTGGTCTTCTGAGGATGGCTAATCAGCCGTTTAGATATTCCCAGAGTGGGAAGAAAAGCAGTGCTTGGAGAGAATAACCAGGTGGTCCTGCTTGAATTCCCCTTCTTAGATACAGCTACTCAACTGTAGCATTAATTGTTAAGAGGTTCCTTTGTCTTCTTCAACCTCGTGTTGCGTTTTGCGGTCAAAAAATAGTAGACCTAGGCTGCAGCACGTGATATCTAGTCTGATGTGTTAACTCTTAACACAAATGCTTTATACCCTGGGGAAAAGAGGGCATTTACGTCATTGTGGCACGCTCCCTTGGTTCCCTGAGGTGTAGCTAGTTACAAGGCAAGGTATCAGACTTACCAGGATCTGGTTTAGACAACTAAATTCAGTTCATCTTTACAAAAACATTCTCTTTGATCTGGATATTTTCTACACAATGCACAGTATGTAAACATCATGTACATATTAAGAAAACTCTTCAAGTTACAATGTATGTCATAACGTCCTCATTTAACTTTTAATTACATGACAAAATTGACATTCATTTTCATAGGCCAACTGCCCTCATTTTCCACATTTTGGTTTATGAAATATAATGTCCCAAAGTCCATTTATTGCATGTGACAGTTCTGAGGTAGATACTCCATAAGGGTCAAAGACATTACGATATCTCAGAGACCAGAACGGAGTTGGTCTGCTGCCTTATAATATACAACGGGCGTGAGGGGTCATAAACCCCCCCCCACCTCTTCCCCTCTGCTGGAGTGAGGGATATCTCTAAAGAGCTGATCCTCACAGGCATGTCATGACTACCCCCAAAGATAAACTTACAGCAGATTTTGAAAATGTACACAATGCTTCTGGTGAATGAAAGGATTAAAAACAAATGCAAAATAGATGCAAGTAAAGGCAGATTTATCCATGTTTAGGTATTGGTAAACTGGGTATTGACAACAGATATAAAATACACAATGGGTATCCAGTGGACAATATTTCAGGTGATACAATTTCAATTACAATTAAAGGGGAAACCTGCAATACTTACGGCTGTCCAAATCTTTTTCAATTAACGATATGTACCCATTGATTCTTGAAGAATATAACCATCACATTGATCTCATGGACTGCGAGTCCTCTGTCGTTTAGAGAGTGGTGACATTTGTCCGGCCCTAGTATCCCAGACAGGTTAGGTCCATGTGGAGGGGTGGTCAGGTCAACTCCCTGTTCGTTCCTCTCCAGGAAGGATGAGACCATCCGTGCCTCCTCAAATTCCCTTCTTGCTTGACGGTGCTGTCACTGCTGTGCCAGGTCCTTGGCAATGAATTCCTGTTCCCGTAGAGCTCTACGGGCCTGCACATCCAATAGGTGACAACGTTCGTCAGCCTGTCGTTCCACCTCAATCTGACGCTCTTTCCTCCAACGCTAGTAGGACAGCGGTCTGTGAATCGCTGAGGGCTAGTGAATGGCGGCTGCCATGGCCACTTCGAAAGGGGTATCCACTGGTCGAACTCTCACTCCGTCTAGAGTGCCTCAACAATTTCCCATTAGTTAAGGGGTGAGCGGAGCCTGCCTCAGGAAGCTGGTCGACCTGTGCGGTGGGAGTTACCTCCTCCATAGGTTCTTCCTGTAGACCACTTTCTCGTCCCAAAGCAGTTTCCGGTCCTTGGCTCTCCGGGGATGGTTGATGGCTGAAACATACAGTTGATCCATCACCACTGAGCTCTGGTGGGCTTTCCCTTTGATGTGGAAAACTCGACCACATAATAAAGATAACCAGGTGCTTGTCTGGTATTTCTGGTGGTTGAGGATGAAGCCTTCCTTGTTGCTTTAGGCTTAGCTCCTGGATCTTTCATTTGTTCCAATACCTTTTCCTCAGCTGCGCTTTCTTCTTCTCTCCTTCCTTCCAGTGGAGACAATTCTTCCTTCTCTCCCTCCATTTCACCTGTCTTTAGCTCAGTCATGATCCTGCTCGAAGGACAGATTAGTGGAATCTGTGTGGGGAGGAATGGATGAGACTGAGGCAGGAATTCCTTTAACCATAAAGTGGTATATTTACTGGGTAGTCTGTGCTGCATAACAAAGGAAACAGAATAACATGTATCCAATCAAACTGATAACATGTATACAATCAAATTCATAATCAGAAATATCAAATCATAATCATTCATTATAAACATAATTAGGGAATTCAACAAATCAGTTCATTAAGAAGTCAATAGGAATCATCCTTGAGTAATTTATGCTCGTAACTATTAATCATAATCATGAGAAGAATAATACAAACAGTGATTGGTTATTCAATCTAATAATCCCCATTGGTTTGATATCAGAATCGATCAGTTCAGCAAACGATGACGTTTCATATTTCACCCTTTCAAGTGTCTTCATATGTACATGTAATTTCATGACATATTAACCATATATCGATGGCATAATTGGCCTGTGATGATCCGTAGGGCCGTGATCATTGACCATTCACATTACACAATAGGTTTGAAGCGTGCTCTCCAAGCTGCGCTCCGCGGTAATAACTATAAACAATAACTTATGGCCCACTCTCCCGATCGCAACAGATAGTTCAGATGAAAGGTTCAGATGAAAGGTAACAGATTTGGTGGACTTACGTGGATTCATCGACACACAGAACTTCCGGATTAGACGGAGTTAAGGAAGAGAAAGCAGTCAGATCGGAGATTTCCTCCTTTTATGGAGTTGAGATCTGTCTGACATTTCCACCTGACCTAATTAAAGCGCCCCTGGCCAAGCTGAGTAAGTGGCCATGAATTAAAGGATTCTTCCACCAACTCCATGGGCCCTTTCTACAGTACTAGAGATTGTAACTTTAAACCACATTTGTTTCTAATACACAACTAATTTTCACTTGCCACAGTTCATGTGCAGCAGAATTCCATGAGAAAGAAAATCATTATTTGGAGGTAATCATTTACAAAAAAATAGAAATCAGGAACAAGCACCTTGATTGGTTAAAAAGAATAGCGTTTCCCCTCAGTGTTTTCATTTTATATCTCTTCTTAAATCTGGCATCCTCTCTCTCTGTAATCCATCTTCAGGGAGAAGTGACACGACAAGAACAAGGCCGTTGATGTTCTCCACATGGTTGTGTTGACGGTGGGAGGCCTGAGGGGCGGGTCATCATCAGTCACTGACTTCCTCACTCCGACTGGTCGGAGATGTTCTCATTAAGAATGTGCACACAGGGCCTCCCAGGTGGCGCAGTGGTTAAGGGCGCTGTACTGCAGCGCCAGCTGTGCCATCAGACTCTGGGTTCGCGCCCAGGCTCTGTTGTAACTGGGGGTGACGCACAATTGGCCTTGCGTCGTCCAGGTTAGGGAGGGTTTGGCCGGTAGGGATATCCGTGTCTCATCGCGCACCAGCGACTCCTGTGGCGGGCCGGGCGCAGTGAGCGCTAACCAAGGTTGCCAGGTGCATGGTGTTTCTTCCGACACATTGGTGCGGCTGGCTTCCGGGTTGGATGCGCGCTGTGTTAAGAAACAGTGCGGCTTGGTTGGGTTGTATATCGGAGGACGCATGACTTTCAAACTTCGTCTCTCCCGAGCCCGTACGGGAGTTGTAGTGATGAGACAAGATAGTAACTACTAAAAACAATTGAATACCACGAAATTGGGGAGAAAAAGGGGCAACATGTTTTTTTCACATTTAAAAAAGAAAGTGCAAACAGTAGAGTAGGAGGTAGATAGATACAGTAGCTGTTCCCTCGGAGATCGTCTACATTACCGTCAGCAAATGCAGAACGACTGATCAGACCTACAAACCACCTTTCATCCTAAATTACTACTCATTATGATTAGATCAGTCAGTCTGCAGTAAATCTAGCCTTGCGCTGATGGTCTTGCAGCCGGTGATGGAGAAGATCTTCTCGCTCTTTGGGAAATAGATCATCTCTCTGGCCATCTGGTCAACCACGTCCTGGTTGGGCTCCAGGCCCTTGGCGGACATTTCTGCCATGCCACACAGCAGCACATGTCTGTACTCCAGAGGCAGGAAGGGGACAAAGAAGTCAACTAGGTTCTTGTCTATCAGACTAGAGTGCCACAACCCACCTACACAGAGAAAGGGAGGGAGGGACACAGTCATGAGATGGGCAAGAAGAAGCTACCACCAATTGCTTACCCAATCCTCTAAGATGTACACAAGTGCCTAGGGGGTAAGGATAGTCATAAAATGGGCAGGGGCAAGAAAGGTAGATGCACAGAATATAGATATCACAAGTAATCTTTGTATTGAAGGTCTAAAAAGACTCCAATAACATCCCCGGTCTTCTAATCCCAGGCGTAGTAACATAAAGGAGAGAATCCTGACCTTATACAAACATGTGCATGATTTGTTAAATATTTAAAAAAGAGTTACCAAAGTGCATAAGTTAGGCTTCAGCCCTGAAGAAGGACAGCAAAGAGGTGGCTTACTCATCTTGTTGTTGAACACGGACAGGGAGAGAGCTGGTTCTAAGTCATGCAATGTCATCTCCTCTCGGTCTCGACCTGCTTTCAAAAAGTCCAGGGCCACCTGCGTGATTTTCTCCCCTCCAGCATTGCTATGGAGATGAGCAAAACAAACTAGTAGATATTAAAGTTGCACTATGCAGAAATTTCCTGGTTGCTAAAACTCTAATAGTTAGCCTAATTTCAGTTTATGTGACTAAATAAGCTAGTAAAGAATCACTGTACCATCTAAACCACTGTGAAATATATTTTCTACAACTAATAATATTGTTGTTTCAGCTGCTTGAAGCTGGTGTAAAAAAATGAAAATAATCGACACTGTCGTGGCAATTTCCTGTATTACCAAATGAGGAGAGTTACAAACCACACACCAGTCAGAGTTATACTTAAACTTCATCTTTAATAATATGAGCTTTACCATAGCCCTGTGACTTTCAACAATTCACTATCTATAATGAATTGTTGAGAGTCCCAACATAATGGCAACTGAGATCTTTTATAGCAAAGATACACCCCTCTCAACTTACATGACGAACCACAGATCTTAGGAACTCTTCACAAAGGGCCTTTTACTTGAGAAAGGAGTATCCCTTAGCCAGATTGCATTCGCTATAAATTATCGCTCAGTCTGGTCTCTAAAACGAGGTTCTAATCTCGTTCCTGGTACTTCATAGTACCAAAACATTACTCATCCAAGGCATAACTCAATTGTCAACTCTATATTCTCCCATCTCAAGTAAACCCCCTCTTCTCCCCACTCCTGGACAAGCTCACTGAGGGGAGTGACTTGCGCACAGACATTGTGGAGCCAAGAGATAATTGGTTCCCCCTTAATCATGCCATCCCTTCACATGGTTTAACAGACACATTCACATATGAAAACAATGTTCCATTCTGACCTCTCCCCTCTCTGGGCCCCAGGTGACTGAGCCCTAGCTGAGAAGGGAAAAATGCAACTGCCAACAGTATAGTCCAAAGGGAGACATTCTAATGACAAGTAATCTCACATAAGCATATTATATAAATAAAACATCTTATTTATCTATGTTACCCAACTAATTCTGATTCATCCTCCACAACACGAAAACAAAACTTAAGAATGGGAAGCATAGAAATTGAGCACATTACTGATCTACTCGTTCTTAGACTTGCTTCAAGTAGAATGATAGATCTATTACTCACATTTCAATGTGAGTTTGGTCAGGTCGCCCATAAAAGTTGCGTATTGCCACTCTAAGCTGGGTTCAACGTTCTTTTTCTTCCTCACTGGTCCGGACATGGAGTAGTTTCTAAATGCATTAGGTTCATGTGTGGTGATTCTATTTGCTAAATAAAAAATCTGAAGTAACTGAACTTTAGTTTTGGGGGGCCGTATCTGATTGACAGCTGACTTTTACCTAAGTAAAACCATGGTCACTACAACGAGTCATTAAGTTGTGGGAAAGATGATGGATCTCTAATATATTTGACTGTTTATCCAAAATGTTAAAAAAATACATAAGTATCCAAAAACAACACAGGAATTCTTATCACACACTGCTAGTCTGTCTGGCCTACCTGAGGAAGATGAAGATGGCTTGGCGGTACGAGACCCCATCCAGATTTTCATAGTATTCCAGGTAGGGCTTTATACAGTCGATCAGGCCAGGGTGCATCTTGTCCATCTCGTCAAAGACGAACATGGAACGTGGGCAGTTGGTGACATTGCCTTTGACCCACTGCTGCAGTTGAGACTGAGGGATGGTCACAGCAGTAAAAACACAGACTTATCTACAGCAGTGAAGATAGATTACAAGAAAGCCGCAAAATATATTTAAAAAAATTCAGATGTACATTACCAGTCAAAGGTTTGGGCACAACTATTCATTCCACGTTTTTAAATGTTTTACTATTTTCTATATTGTAAAATAATAGTAAAGACATCAAAACTATGAAATAACACATATGGAATCATGTAGTAACCAAAAAAGTGTTAAACAAATCAAAATATATTTGAGATTCTTCAAAAGTAGCCACCATTTGCCTTGACAGCTTTGCACACTCTTGGCATTCTCTCAACCAGCTTCACCTGGAATGTGTTTCCAACAGTCTTGAAGGAGTTCCTACATATGCTGAGCACTTGTTGATTGCTTTATCTTCACTCTGCAGTCCAACTCATCCCAAACCATCTAAATTGTTTTGAGGTCAGGTGATTGTGGAGGCCAGGTCATCTGATGCAGCATTCCACGCTCCACTTGGCATTCCACTCATCAATCTCCTTCTTGGTCAAATAGGCCTTACACAGCCTGGAGGTGTGTTGGGTAATTGTCCTGTTGAAAAACAAAATGGTAGTCCCACTAAGCACAAACCAGATGGGATGGCGTATCGCTGCAGAATGCTGTGGTAGCCATGCTGGTTGTGTGCCTTGAATTCAAAATAAATCACAACAGTGTCACCAGCAAAGCACCCCCAGACCATCACACCTCCTTCTCCATGCTTCACGGTGGGAACTACACACACAGATATCATCTATTCACCTACTCTGCGTCTCACAAAGACATCTCACATTGCTTGTGTTTCTTGGCCCAAGTAAGTCTCTTCTTCTCATTGGTGTCCTTTGGTAGTGGTTTCTTTGCAGCAATTTGATCATGTAGGCCTGACTTACGCAGTCTCCCCTGAACAGTTAATGTTGAGATGTGTCTTTTACTTGAACTCTGTGAAGCATTTATTTGGGCTGCAATTTATGAAGCTGGTAACTCTAATGAACTTATCCTCTGCAGAAGAAGTAACTCTGGGTCTTCCTTTCCTGTGGCGGTCCTCATGAGAGCCAGTTTCATCATCGCACTTGGTGTATTTTGCAACTGCACTTCAATAAACTTTCAAAGTTCTGGAAATGTTCCGTATTGACTGACCTTTATGTCTTAAAGTAATTACAGACTGTAATTTATCTTTGCTTATGAGCTGTTCTTTTTAACTAAGTTTATTTTGATTTGTTTAACACCTTTTTGGTTACTACATGATTCCATATGTTATTTCATAGTTTTGATGTCTTCACTCTTATTCGACAATATAGAAAATAGTTTTTTTTTTTAAATGTGGAATGAGTAGGTGTGTCCAAACTTTTGACTGATACTGTACATTCCCTATCATATAAGAACCCTCAAATCCAAATCTGGACCTTGAAGCCAGTTCCACTGCTTTTTTCTTTTTCATTCTTCCCATCTAACCAGGGACTGATTTAGACCTGGGACACCAGGTGGGTGCAATTACTTATCAGGTAGATCAGAAAACCAACAGTACTCCAGACCTTGTAGGGTAAGATTTGAATTCCACTGATATAGAATATGCACCATAGTGATTTTTTACAGCCTAATTCTCCATTGAGAATTTCCCTGCCACGGTTACTGGGGATTACACTTCAATATAACAAAATACTTGTTTTACCTTGTAGTTCTCCAGCTGACTCCAATTAGGGAAGTGAGTAGAAGTCACAAACTGATGGACGAAACTGCTGGCCATGCCCTTCTTGTAGATGTTTTCAGCTATCAACTTCCTGACTAAGCCCTTCCCTGTGCCAGTCCAGCCATGTAGAGAGAGCACCAGGGGCTTTCTAGGGTTTTTATTGTTCATGAAACCTGTTACAGATTTCTGGATGACTCTGGAGGCAACATGTTGACCAAACAGCTTCCGATCTAGGGCCACTTCCAAACCTGATGACAGGGAAAAAGTCAATTATTAGTGTCAATGAATGGGATGTGCTATGAATACACCACCATTATTTCTATACTAATTATAGGTGGTTATCTTAATAACGTGATTAGTTACGCATATAGGGCACAGCTGCTTAGTAGGCTAGCGGTGCATCAGTTAGCTGTTTGTTCACTCTTACTCGCCCGCCCGCAATTGCTAATAACCCATCCACAACCACCCGACTGTTATGACTTTCCCTCATGGGTGAGGATCAACACATGGATGGCAGACCACCCCCCCCACACCAGAGTGGAAGAAGAGGGGGAGTGGGGCAGGTTGTACGACTTTAATGACCGGTCATAAACTCTCTCCCTCTTGCACTGCAGTATGGAGTCAAAAATCGTTTTCCATATAAACTTTGCCAAGTCAGAAACCACGCCCATGTGAGCACAGACATTATGCCAAAATGATGGAACGCCCCTTTTGCCAGAGTGCTTATGGAGTAGTCCTCAAGAAAGTTACATTAGACCAAGCAGGCGGACGGTGTAAACCGGACGTCACGTAATGGTTAAAACTAGAAGACCAGTGTACGAAGGTGAAGACGAGACTACACATTCACAGTCTGTAGCTGTACAGTTGAAGTAGGAAATTTACATACACTTAGGTTGGAGTCATTAAAACTTGTTTTTCAACCACTCCACACATTTCTTGTTAACAAACTATAGTTTTGGTTAGGTTAGGACTCTATTTTGTGCATGACAAATCTTTCCAACAATTGTTTACAGATTATTTCACTGTATCACAATTCCAAGGGGTCAGAAGTTTACATACACTAAGTTGACTATGTCTTTAAAAAGCTTGGAAAATTCCAGAAAATTATGTCATGACTTTAGAAGCTTCTGATAGGCTAATTGACATTTCAGTCAATTGGAGGTGTACCTGTGGATGTATTGCAAGGCCTACCTTCAAGCTCAGTGCCTCTTTGCTTGATATCATGGGAAAATCAAAAGAAATCAGCCAAGAGCTCAGAAAAAAAATGTAGGCCTCCTCCAAAAGTCTGGTTCATCCTTGGGAGCAATTTCCAAACGCCTGAAGGTACCACGTTCATCTATACAAAACAATAGTACGCAAGTATAAACAACATGGGACCACGCAGCAGTCATACTGCTCAGGAAGGAGACAAGTTCTGTCTCCTAGAGATGAACATACTTTTGTGCGAAAAGTGCAAATCAATTACAGAACAACAGCAAAGGACCTTGTGAAGATGCAGGAGGAAACAGGTACCAAAGTATCTATATCTACAGTAAAATGTGTCCTATATCAACATAACATGAAAGGCTGCTCAGCAAGGAAGAAGCAAATGCTCCAAAACCGCCATAAAAAAGCCAGACTACAGTTTGCAACTGCACATGGGGACAAAGATCGTATTTTTTGGAGAAATGTCCTCTGGTCTGATGAAACAAAAATATAACTGTTTGGCCATAATGACCATCTTCATGTTTGGAGGAAAAAGGAGGAGGCTTGCAAGCCCGAAGAACACCATCCCAACTGTGAAGCACTGGGGTGGCAGCATCATGTTGTGGGGGTGCTTTGCTGCAGGAGGGACTGGTGCACTTCACAAAAAATAGATGGCATCATGAGGTAGGAAAATTATGTGAATATATTGAAGCAACATCTCAAGACATCAGTCAGTAAGTTAAAGCTTGGTCGCAAATGGGTCTTCCAAATGGACAATGACCCCAAGCATACTTCCAAAGTTGTGGCACAAAGCCCTGACCTCAATCCTATAGAAAATGTGTGGGCAGAACTGAAAAAGCGTGTGTGAGCAAGGAGGCCTACAAAGCTGACTCAGTTACACCAACTCTGTCAGGAGGAATGGGCCAAAATTCACCCAGCTTATTGTGGGAAGATTGTGGAAGGATACCTGAAACGTTTGACCCAAGTTCAACAATTTAAAAGCAATGCTACCAAATACTAATTGAGTGTATGTAAACTTCTGACCCACTGGGACTGTGATGAAAGAAATAAAAGCTGAAATAAATCACTCTCTACTATTATTATGACATTTCACATTTCTAAAATAAAGTGGTGATCCTAACTGACCTAAAACAGGGGATTTTTACTAGGATTAAATGTCAGGAATTGCGAAGTTTAAATGTATTTGGCTAAGGTGCATGTAAACTTCCGACTTCAACTGTATATGTAAAATAGTCTGGGAAACTCAAACGTAGACGAGAACACTTCGTGGTACACATCTGTAGTATACATTCTAACGAACACATCCAGAACAAAAGCCTACTTCAAAGGACATTGCGAACTCTGGTGGACAACCTTACAGACTGACAGACTTACATGACCAGAGTCTTACATCACTTGAAAACCTCCCACTGAACATGCGAGTTCTACAGAGGGATGACAGAGAAAGACGTAGACATAAATATATACATTGCAATTCTTGTCGAATGAGCGGTCGTTCATGTGCAAAGTATTCATATTCCCATGAGCATAGCTTACAAACGTCCTGATAGTTGAATTCCTTTGTCTCTCCCTTTCCCTCTCTTTTGAATCCGCCACATTGTGTAACAAGCAGTCATATCAGTTTAGTCCACTGGGAAACGATCATTGCATTGTGTTAGTAACCAATAACTATGCTGTGTGTGTGTGTGTGTATGTATTTCTGTGTGATTATTTAGTTAATAAATAAATAATTAAGCCAATTTGTATATCGCTGATTCATCATTTATGTTGGGGTTCGTGCAAATTTGAAGTCAACTATGTTCAAAATGAGGTACAATTATAATTAATGGTTGATTGATGACTAATATGATATCGAAATTATGATATTCTTGAGATAATTCGAGAAACGGTAACTCATCAAACAAACTTTTCCCGTGGTGCCCCAGGTTACTAATGAGTTAATTGTTGCATGATTAATATAGTCAAGTAATAATTAAACGTTAGGTAATTGATTAGATTAAACAGCATGTCATCACAATGATAGTCACAACACGTGATAAGGTCCGCATCCAACCCTAACCCGCTAATATAGAAACTGTGGTGTAGGCTACAGCCAGATTGTGGACTCATTTTTGTCAGGGGGTGCAGGATATTTTTTTTGCCTGATTTAGATAGCTATAGCGGCGTTCGGATACCCATACTTACATATTGTATACTACAATGATTATATACACTACATACTATTAGTTAATTTTAGTATACTGTAAATGAACGGTATACTTTCATTTGAGTGTACTAGCTCTTTGCTTGTCTACAGGAAGTTGTTGTTGCTATGCAACCTCTTGCTAGCTAGTTGGCATAAATTACTAGTTAGACATTTTATGACTTCAGGTGTATTCTTCAATTCAATTTGGAGTTCCAGTGTGCCCATGAATTCAGAGAGTTGTCAGCTTGTCCGTTTGTAAATTCTGACCGTTTCTCACTCTCAGTGTGCACACTGGACGTTCACACCGAAGAGTAGGGTTGATTTGAGCGTTCTGGCCTTACAACGGCAGTCAAGCACCCAAGCTAATGTTGGCTAGCTTGCTAGCTACTTCCAGACACAAATGAGACCACTCAAACCATTTTACTCGCCCTAGCAGAGCTGGTTCGGCAGTTTTCATGTTATCCATTGGTGACTAACTGTGCTGCTGGAAACAATGACTCTTTTTTGCCAACGTTTACTGACACTGGCCATATTCAACGGGTGTTGAGCACCCGTAAATCAATTATTCTGTGCTCTGGTACACTCAGACGAGAGTGCTCGGAAATCGGAGTAGATAGCTAGAGCGAAGTCACCCGAATATCCATTGAGAAGGCACAACGACTATACCATTTAGCTAAATGACGGGAACAATCAAGTCGTTGGGTAGTTAGTTAGGGTAGTTAGTTGGGTAGTTAGTTGGGTAGTTAGTTAAGATAGCCTATAGTTAAAATACTGGCAAGTTTGATGTATAAGTAGCCAACTAATGTTAGGTGGCTAGCTAACATATCGGTACATACTGATGTAATGATATGCTATGTGGTTCGTAAGGAGCTTACATAACATGTAAGGTAACTTATTTGAAAAGTCATTACTTTATTACATTGTTCAACATTTTCTTAACATTTGTCATAATTAGTTAAAGCAATGAATTTGTATCCGCTCTCGTTGAACTTCAGCTACATATTTCCCGCCATTTTCTTCAAATCTGAAAACGATGTGAAGCAATGCCTATTTCCTGAGGAATTGCATTATGGGCCCTAAAGTACAGAAATAGTGTCCTCTGCGTGCATACTTCATATTATGGCCAATGTAGTACGACATCCGGGAACTTTTGGCATAGGCGTACAGAGGCCCATTATCAGCAACCATCACTCCTGAGTTCCAATGGCACGTTGTGGTAGCTTTTTAAAATGATAAACTTGGATTAGCTAACACAATGTGCCATTGGAACACAGGAGTGATGGTTGCTGATAATGGGCCTCTGTACGCCTATGTAGATATTCCATTAGAAATCAGCCATTTCCAGCTACAATAGTCATTTACAACAATAACAATGTCTACACTGTATTTCTGATCAATTTTATGTTATTTTAATGGACAAAAAAATGCTCTTCTTTCAAAAAAAGGACCACAAACTTTTAAACGGTAGTGCAGCTAGCTAGCTACCACAGCCAGCTCATCTCGAGGCTCTAGCTACAGACTGCTGTGTGTATGGAAATGTTTTGTAGCCTTTTTGTCCCGTTTCAAACTAACTTAGCTAGTTTTCACCAGTTGATGTACAATTAGAGCTAGCCAAAAGTTGGCTAACTTTACCTGGCTAGCCCACAAACTTTAGATATTATTTTTGTCTCAATCACACTAGACCTGAATTAAACGATGGAACCAGCAGACAAAACGATTTTAGACTGATAGTCTGAAGTTTTTATTAGTCAGTTTAACAATGTAATGTTATTGATCTGTCAGTTTCCCTAGCTAATTCCCTACTTTTCAAACAGACACGGTATGAACAGCTATACAGACTACACGGTCATGGTGAACGGTCAGTACTCAACACAATATTGATGATGAATGGATACAGATATCTTTGAATGTACATTCATGTTCATATAATCTCAGACATACAGTGGGGAGAAGAAGTATTTGATACACTGCAGATTTTGCAGGTTTTTCTACTTACAAAGCATGTAGAGGTCTGTAATTTTTATCTAAGGAGTGGTACACTTCAACTGTGAGAGACGGAATCTAAAACAAAAATCCAGAAAATCACATTGTATGATTTTTAAGTAATTAATTTACATTTTATTGCTTTGACATAAGTATTTGATACATCAGAAAAGCAGAACTTAATATTTGGTACAGAAACCTTGGTTTGCAATTACAGAGATCATACGTTTCCTGTAGTTCTTGACTAGGTTCGCACACACTGCAGCAGGGATTTCGGCCCACTCCTCCATACAGACCTTCAGGTTTCGGGGCTGCCGCTGGGCAATACGGACTTTCAGCTCCCTCCAAAGATGTTCTATTGGGTTCAGGTCTGGAGACTGGCTAGGCCACTCCAGGACATTGAGATGCTTCTTATGGAGCCACTCCTTAGTTGCCCTGGCTGTGTGTTTCGGGTCGTTGTCATGCTCGAAGACCCAGCCACGACCCATCTTCAGTGCTCTTACTGGGGGAAGGAGGTTGTTGGCCAAGATCTCGCGATACATGGCCCCATCCATCCTCCCCTCAATACGGCGCAGTCCTGTCCCCTTTGCAGAAAAGCATCCCCAAAGAATGATGTTTCCAGCTCCATGCTTCACAGTTGGGATGGTGTGCTTGGGGTTGTACTCATCCTTCTTCCTCAAAACACGGCGAGTGGAGTTTAGACCAAAAAGCTATATTTTTGTCTCATCAGACCACATGACTTTCTCCCATTCCATCTGGATGATCCAGAGGAGGTCATTGGCAAACTTCAGACAGGACATGCGCTGGCTTGAGCAGGGGGACCTTGCGTGCACTGCAGGATTTTAATCCATGACGGCGTAGTGTGTTACTAATGGTTTTCTTTGAGACTGTGGTCCCAGGTCTCTTCAGGTCATTGACCAGGTCCTGCCGTGTAGTTCTGGGCTGATCCCTCATGATCATTGATGCCCCACGAGGTGAGATCTTGCATGGAGCCCCAGACCGAGGGAGATTGACCGTCATCTTGAACTTCTTCCATTTTCTAATAATTGCGCCAACAGTTGTTGCCTTCTCACCAAGCTGCTTGCCTATTGTCCTGTAGCGCATCCCAGCCTTGTGCAGGTCTACAATTTTATCACTGATGTGCTTACACAGCTCTCTGGTCTTGGCCATTGTGGAGAGGTTGGAGTCTGTTTGATTGAGTGTGTGGACAGGTGTCTTTTATACAGGTAACGAGTTCAAACAGGTGCAGTTAATACAGGTAATGAGTGGAGTGTAAATATTTGCATGAACATAACAAGATTAAACAACAGACAAACTGAACAAGTTCCACAGACATGTGACCAACAGAAATTGAATAATGTGTCCCTGAACAAAAAGGGGGGAATCAAACATCTAAAATAAGAGTCAGTATCTGGTGTGGCCACCAGCTGCATTAAGTACTGCAGTGCATCTCCTCCTCATGGACTGCACCAGATTTGCCAGTTCTTGCTGTGAGATGTTACCCCACTCTTCCACCAAGGCACCTGCAAGTTCCCGGACATTTCTGGGGGGAATGGCCCTAGCCCTCACCCTCCGATCCAAGATTTCCCAGGCGTGCTCAATAGGATTAAGATCCGGGCTCCTCGCTGCCCATGGCAGAACACGGACATTCCTGTCTTGTAGGAAGTCACGCGCAGAATGAGAAGTGTTGTCATGCTGGGGTGGCAATGTCATGCTGGAGGGTCATGTCAGGATGAGCCTGCAGGAAGGTACAGGCCTCAGTGTAACACTCATTCCTTCGACAATAAACGCGAATCCGACCATCACCCCTGTTGATAAAAAAACGTGACTCGTCAAAGAGCACTTTTTGCCAGTCCTGTCTGGTCCAGCGACGGTAGGTTTGCTGTGCCCATAGGCGACATTGTTGCCGGTCATGTCTGGTGAGGACCTGCCTTGCAACAGGCCTAAAAAAGCCCTCAGTCCAGCCTCTCTCAGCCTATCGCGGACAGTCTGAGCACTGATGGAGGGATTGTGTGTTCCTGGTGCAACTCGGGCAGTTGTTGCCATCCTGTACCTGTCCCGCAGGTGTGATGTTCGGATGTACCGATCTGGTGCAGGTGTTGTTACAAGTGGTCTGCCACTGTGAGGATGATCAGCTATCAAAAACTCCCTGTCTCCCTGTAGCGCTGTCTTAGGCGTCTCACAGTACGTAAATGGCAATTTATTGCCCTGGCCACATCTGCAGTCCTCATGCCTCCTTGCAGCATGCCTAAGGCACGTTCACGCAGATGAACAGGGACCCTGGCATCTTTCTTTTGGTGTTTTTCAGAGTCAGCAGAAAGGCCTATTTAGTGTCCTAAGTTGTCATAACTGTGACCTTAATTGCCTACCGTCTGTAAGCTGTTAGGGTCTTAACGACCGTTCCACTGGTGCATGTTCATTAATTGTTTATGGTTCATTGAACAAGCATGGGAAACAGTGTTTAAAACCTTTACAATGAAGATCTGTGAAGTTATTTGGATTTTACAAATTAGCTTTGAAATACAGGGTCCTGAAAAGGGGACATTTCTTTTCTTGCTGAGTTTACATTACCAGTAGTAGCCAACATTTAACGTTAATTCCCATAAATTCTAATCTGCAATGTTTGTTTGTTTATGGTCATTTCTGTTAATGCATTCAATATATTTGTATTAGTCATTTACCATTAGTTCTTATTGTCGGAGTGGACATGTGTTTGGCAGAACTCACAACCTATGCTACACTTGTGAGAAACAAGTTTGTTTTATTTCATTACACTTACGAGTTGTCCATTTATTCATTGTCTTTTGTTTGAAATGCTCCTGTCAATTTTGAGTAAGGACAAGCACCTAATTACACATATAGAAGTAGGACTAGTCTACCTGGCCTGCACGCAAATGTAGGGCTATAAATGTGCCCATTTGGGGATGTCTGATGGTATTTCTGATGTCTTAACTCAGCCCCACTAATAAGCTTTGGAGCTTCTCAAAGTAATTTTTCTTCACCTCAAAACAGCAAGTAAACAAAGTCTGTTTTTACAATCAATTGTGAATGACAATAGGTTCTCAAAGTATTTGAACAATATTTTCAGCTCTCCCTTTCGATAACCAAAGTGAAAAATGTAATGTTCTGATCCAGTGGAAATGTCATAAAATACCTGATTACTTCTTATCCCTTGCACAAAAAGCCTACAGCTGTGTCTGTCTCGAGATCACTGGCACTGGAAACTGAGGGCCTAGACTATTTTATACAATGTCTCAAGTTTGCTAGTGTAACAGTATAGACTTTACGCCCGTCCCCTCGCCCCGACCTGGGCGCGAACCAGGGACGCTCTGCACACGTCAACAGTCACCCTGGAAGCATCGTTACCCATCGCTCCACAAAAGCCGTGGCCCTTGCAGAGCAAGGGGAACCACTACTTCAAGGTCTCAGAATAAGTGACGTCACCGATTGAAACGCCACTAGCGCTGAATATCTAGCAATTTCACATCGGCTACACTAGCACGAGTTTGACAGTTGACAGTTGATACAACGTTTCAAAATCGTTGCAGACAAGCCATTCGTAGCCAGTGTAATTTATAGGATATTTATTTGTATTTTCTACCTGCCGGCTGTAATGTTTGTATGTGTTGGCTTTATGTAGGTTATTATTACATAGTTGGCAAATGGAAATAAAAGTAACTTTTAGATTTGTATAATTTTCATTTAGATTTAGATAGAATGTAAATTAACCACAGACAATGATTTTGAGATACAAAGACTATAATAAATTAAATGAACCTGTTCCACAAAATTGTATATGAAAATCATAACTGGCACGGAAATTGGTAGAAATGGTAGGATAAATTGGCACTCCAAATGGAGAAGGTTGCCGACCGCTGGTATAGTCTATTACCGGCAACTTCAGGAGCATAACAGCAGAATCTGTGAAAGTCAGCAGGAGAAGGCGGGTCAGGAACAGGTTTTTTTTCTTCTGGTTAGGCTATCTTGGTCTCCGGCTCCCTTTGAGTCATTTGTGTGTCTTTTGTTTAATCAAACAGTGTGCTAAAAGCAGCTGACTAGTTCAGTACTTACAGTTGATTTTATTAACACTCATAGGGTGTGTCTATATATGGAAAAATACACGTTTAAAACATTTATTAATAGATTGCTCAAAAGAAAATACTACTCTTGGTTTATCGGGACCGGTCCTAGTAGAAATGCAGTAAATGAGCTATAAATGCCCAAAACCATTCTGAGGGAGGACCCCCTCTATGGTTATGTCCCCCCCACTTCTAAAACCAAAGTTGCACCTGATGTAAAAACTACAAGAGGCACTGATTCAGTTGTTCCTAACTCACTTCCGAGTAGAAATGCAGTAAATGAGCTATAGATGCCCAAAACCATTCTGAGGGAGGACCCCCTCTATGTTTATGTCCCCCCCCACTTCTAAAACCAAAGTTGCACCCGATGTAAAAACTATAAGAGGCACTGATTCAGTTGTTCCTAACTCACTTCACAACTTATATGCAGCCTATAGATATAAACTGCACAAGACTGAAACATTTATGGATTTAAGGTATCGTTTTCTCAAGCCGCCCGCCTACCACCCGAACTTCCTCCACACAATATTTAACGATCCTAAAGTCAACTCTCGTTTTCTAAAGTAGGCCAGCGGTATATTGGTGGAGATCGATAAGCAATTGAAAGATTAAAACGCAAAAGGACTGACTGTGTCTACACGATCAAATAGCCTAAGTAAACCACATTAACACATCAACCATTTAATATTTAGCTGTGCACATACCTGTTGAATTAAAAGTAATCCATTTTGAATCGCAACTTTCACCATATACATAATTGTACATTTTCCGCCCCACTGCTGTAAATCCCAAACCGACAAATGTGGTTGAGATTGGTTCGAACGCGTTCACAAAAACATTCGATATCAAGACATAAAATACAAAAAAGGTTTTGTATGTTGCTTTCATTTTCACTTCAAATAAACATGTAGTTAGCTACCAAGTTTGTCATTTCGGAGTGCAAAGACGTTAGAAAGAATGCAAAACAGCTATTTCCCCCTACGTATTCATTATGCGACACCAACACATCAAAAACTAATCTGTAGCAAAATTGTCGTCACCAGGTATAATCCTGCGTTTACATACTAGTCATGGGTCAAATCATTCTGCTGGTGTGTTGACACTTATTCACAAGTTTAAAGGTGACATTCTAGAATCCACATCTTCACAAGAGGGCAGATGGGTCATTGTAACTGTTAAACTTGACAATGCTATTTTCATCATCTGTAATGTATACGGACATAACTCACATGCTCCCTTTTTACCCAATGTACCAGGAAAGTACAGGATTTACACAACAAATACTCTGAGGCTTTTCTAATTATTTCAGGGGATTTTAATGAAACACCTGATGTATCTGCTGATCGTTTTCCTCCTAGAACGAGTAAGAACTTTCAAAATAGTAACATTATCATTACATTATGCAAGGATCTCTGTGTTGAGGATGGCTGGCGTTATTTCAATCCGGATGCTAAGGGATATACCTGGACCAACAAAACTATGTCACGTAAATCCAGAATAGATTTATTCCTAATTTCCCCTTTTTTGTTACAATTTGTTACAGATGTAGATCATCACTTGATTTCCCTAAATTTACAAGCTACTAAAAAATCAAAAGGTACTCAGTGATATTGGAAATTAAACAATACACTTCTTAAAGATACTGATCTCATTGAAAACATCAAATCATTAGCTAAAGATATTTTTGCTAGAAAAGACTTGGGTCATGGAAGTCGATGGGAATTTTTAAAATATAAAGTCAGAGCGGTAGCCATTAAACGCGCCAAAGATGTGATGCAATTAAAGAACAATAGAGAAAAGGAGATGATGAGCAAGCTTGACAGTTTTCTAAAGAAATATATTCTATCTGAAGAAGAGGAGTCTGTGTTCAGGTCTTTACAACTAGAATTAGAACAGACTTACACGAATCTGGCAAAGGGCGCCTTTGTAAGGTCAAGAGCCAAATGGATTGAAGAGGGGGAAAAAAACACTAGTTACTTTTTTGCACTTGAAAAGAGAAACTACAAAAAACTACAACTGCACTCAAAATGAACTATGTTTTATGCAAAGATCCCATTACAATATCATCATTTGTCAATTCATTTTATGTAAACCTTTACAACTCTCAATCTCAGGAAGATGGTTGTGAAAGTTACATTTGCCACATTCAGAATTGTGTCCCTGTAATTGAGGATGATTTCCACTCAGTTTGCGATTCACCTGTGTCAATTGGAGAAATTAGAGAGGCTCTGAAAAAGGGAAATCCCCTGGCCCTGATGGCCTGTCAGTTTAATTCTATAGACAGTTTTGGGAGTTACTAGAAGACCCGATTTTCAATATGTTTCAAGATTGCATTAAAAAAGGGAAAATGGTCACTATGAAACAGGGCCTTATTTCACTGATTCCGAAGCCTGATAAAGACCCTTCTCTCATTGACAATTGGAGACCAATTACCTTATTAAATACTGATTACAAATTGATTGCTCTGCTTTATGCCAAAAGATTAAAGAAATGAATAGATACCATTATAAATGAAACTCAAACAGGATTTATGAAGTGCTGTCACATAAGCTCTAACATTCGTTTAGTCTTGGACCTTGTAGATTATTCAGATGCAATTGACTCAGATGCGGTTGTCCTATTTCTGGACTTCTGTAAAGCCTTTGACACAATTGAACATGAATTTCTCTTTAGGTCTCTTAAACTTTTTGGATTTGGTGAACATTTTATTAAAGTAATTTGCATGTTTTACAAAGATATAAATAGTTCTGTGCTACTAAACCTTAATACTTCCAAAATATTTAGTATCAACAGAAGTGTACGACAGGGATGCCCAATTTCGCAATTTTTATTCATTTTGGTTGTGGAACTTCTATCTCTAGATATTCTGAATGATGCAAATGTGTATGGCTTAACCATTTTAACAAAGAAATTAAAATTTCCCAACTGGCTGATGATACTACTCTTTTCTTAAGAGACAAAGACCAGGTCACACATGCCCTTAATGCTATAACTGCATTTTCTATTTGCATCAGGATTAAAACTGAATGTTTCTAAATGTGAAATCTTATGTTTATTTAACTCTGATGATAAAGAAATTGAAAATATTCCTGTAAAGGACTGTGTTAAATATTTAGGAATACATCTGTCAAAAAACCACTTAGTCAGACAACATTTGAATTTCTCTCCTAAAATTAAGAGAACTAAAAATATATTTAATAATTGGCTACAAAGAGATCTTTCTATACTTGGGAGTACTTCTGTCCAAGGCAGAGGGACTGTCTCATTTTGTGTACCCCTCATTATCGTTATGTGTAAATCCAGCTACTTGTAAAGAGATCAATAAGACCTTTCTTGACTTCATCTGGAAAAATAAATCTCACAAACTAAAGAAATATGTCCTTTCTAACCAAAGAGCTGAAGGCGGTCTAGAAATGTTGGACTTTGTTGACATAAATAACACTTTCATGATAAACTGGTTGAAAAAATGTTTGCTCGATACTGATTCAATATGGTATTTCATTCCAAATAATGTGTTTAATAAATTGGGAGGTCTTCAATTTTTACTGAAATGTAATTATATTCCTGAAAAATTACCTGCTAAATTGGCTACGTTTAACCAACAAGCTTTACTGGCCTGGAAAATATGTTTCCTGCACAATTTTTCCCCTCATAAAGCTCTTTTGTGGAATAATTCAGACATAACTGTAAGGAATAAGTATTGTTCTACCCCAGCTGGCATGAGAGGAATATTGACTTTGTCCTTGATATTTTCGACAACAAGGGTAATATTCTCACATATGAACAATTTATAACATTGAAAGAGTTTCCAATACCTTTCAGAGAGTTTATTTCTGTGATCAGAGCTGTTCCCAGTGGTCTAACTACACTTATGAAAAGTCATCTTAATTTTGGGAATGATCACAAAGTTTATCCAGAACTCAGATTGGAAGGCGTGGGCTTACTTGAGAAATCTTGTTGTAATAAATATATAAGACAAATTCTTCATTCACAAAACCAACTTACACCGAGAGGAAAGTTTTTCTGGAACATGCTTATTCCTGACATGCATGGTTAAGACCTTACAAATACTGTATACCAAACAAAGTTAAGGAAGTGCACTTCAACATTTTGCATAAGATATATCCATGTAATTCTATGATGTCCAAATTTGTGGCTATTGATGATATCTGCGTTTTCTGTGAAAAAGAAGGTGAGAATCTGTCTCACTTGTTCTTTGAATGTAAATTTGTCTGAATTTTGGGAAAACCTTGCAAAGTACTTATTTACCATTATGAACACTGCCTATAATGTTAACATAAAATATATAATATGTTACTATTGCAATGATAACAAAACCACTGAAATGATTATTCTTGTTGCCAAATACTTTATGCACAAACAAAAATTCCAAAATTCTATACCAAAATTACAAATTTTACTGATTGAATTTAATTATCTTATTAAAACACCAACCCTAGTGAATAACAAAACTTTTTTTTTCATGAATCATTATAATAAGATATTTTCAGAGTGAATATAATTGCACTTAAATTGTTTCTTTTTTGTATATTATTTCTATTTTTTGTATGTTTGAGCAATGTTAATACCTGTGTTTGGTTTCCTAGACATGTTTGATGTAGCAATGTAAGTGGATTTTTGTATTATGAATAATAAAATAATAATAAATAAAATAAAATAAAAAAATACTAGTCGTAACTAAGAAATTCTGATTATTTGAATTGCCAGCTTGTATAGTTATATACGTGTAGCTTTCAATGAGACAAGTTGGGCATTTCCGAGTTCACTAGTTCCTACTAGCATTTGAGAACGGCATAACAAATGGCTAAATCCCACCTATTTATACAATTTCCACACCGATAACCCTATAACTAACCTGAAATGAAGACATTTTATTTATGAATTTTTACGATATAGCCCATTTTGCTGGTTGTCACTCATTACCCCACAGCCAGAAAAGGGATCGCATTCAACATCGGCTACGTTAGACTATGGTTTGTCACATGGATGTCATTCGGCATTTCAAAGTTAAAACAGCTAATTATATTCAAAAGCACACAATGTTAAGGGCCAGAGGTGTTCCGGCTGAGCCAGAGAGATGCAAGTAGCTAAGGAAGGACCACAATACATTTACTTACTACAAACGAGGATATGTTAAAAGAAACTAAAGCTGCAATGCCATTAATACATCTAGGAAATACCCCCCAAAATAAACCTTACCACACCGATACTAAATGTTCATATTACCTGCTGTTTTTAGGAGATCCTCTCTGGTATACAACATTCGTGAAAATAGTAAAACACATACCAACCGCTATGCTGGTACTGATGGGTTCAATCGTCGCAGTGATGTTCAACAACAGAAACCCCGGCAGAAAACTGTCGCATCTTTGACAGTGTTTACGAGCTAGCTAGCTGTGTATATTTACCTAAACAAACTTGATTGCAGACTAGGTTAAGTAAAATTAGATACAAAATGGTATCAAAGAATACAGACAACACCACCTGAGCGAGCCACAACTCTGTGGTTTGAGCTTCTTCTATGATATAATGGCGGTCCGTGTATGCCGCCACCTGCTGTAGTGTGTAGTCAATCACGATTTACAACATTTCTAAATCCTCCTTCCTAAATCAGTACTTTTGAGAAAATACAAAAGAGCCCTACTAGCATACCCTCCCCCATATCCTCCACACACTGGAGGGCTACTATTATCGGCAACAGTTCAACCGAGTATACCGAAAGTTAATCTCTTAATCTTCTACATATCTGCACATTAAATTCAGGAATGTAAACGCCTGCTCCTGTGCGCCCACTATCTGGGTCCTTGGATCCATCTGTGAAAAGAGGTAAAAAAGGCTAGAAACTTCTACCAATGTAATTGTTAACCAGTTTCCCTATATCACTGACTTCTGACCAATCTTTCCTCTTCTCTACCAAGGTTAGATCAACAACAGGATCTGGGAGTAACTATGGAATAATATCTCCTATCACCACAGAAGGGCCAACCTCCAAGTCCCTCAAACCACTCTCATGAGCAAGCTGTATCACATCCCAGCCGTGATTGGGAGTCCCATAGGGCGGTGCAGAATTGGCCCAGTGTCGTCCGGGTTAGGGTTTGGCCGGGGTAGGCCGTCATTGTAAATAAGATTTGTTCTTAACTGACTTGTCTAGTTAAATAAAAAAGCTTTTCAACTGTCCAACCAAAACCACTACCTTGTCTACTAGTATGTTCCCAACCATCATCTTGAACAGTAGCAGTGGGATTGCACAACCTCAGCCTCTCAACATAAGCCAATAAGCTAATGACCATTTTTTATGCCGTATATCCAAAGCCATCTCACCTGCCTCCACTAGTAAGGCACATACAGATGTTGATGTAAATGCACCAATGCATATCCTTAAGCTATACACTGGATTTTGTCCAGCTTCTGAAGCAAAATCTTCAGCGCTGTTCCATAAACTATACACCCGTAATCAATTGTCGTCCTGATCAGAGCTCTATAAATATCAATCAACGATTGTCTGTCGGCACCCCATTCATAACCAGAGACCGAGCGCATAAGATTCATCACCTTCTTACACTTTGTTTCAACATTGACAGTATCTTTCCATTTATATCACTCATTGAAACAATAGATCCAAATATTTGTACTTAGAAACCATCCTTATAGGCTGTCCATACAGAAACAACTGTATATTATCTGAAACTTTCTTATTCAAGAAGAACATAAAAGACTTTGCCACTGACAATTTAAAACCCCAGTCAATCAACCATCTTTGAACATCCACTATAGCTTGTTGAATAGATTTGATGACATGAGAAACATTCCTTCCCCCCCAAATAGCCACATCAGAATATAGGGAAGCCCCAATACCTCTACCTACATTCGAAAACACATTGTTAATCATAATGTTGAAGAAAATAGGACTGATAGCACTGCCTTGAGGAATACCATTGCCAACTCCATAGGCATCAAACAAAACTGCTCCAATTTTAACTTGAAAAGAGTGGTTACATAAGGCCATAGCCCAGTTATATAATCTCTCACCAATACCAATTCTTTCCATCTTATATAGTAGGCCTTTTCTCCACATAGTGGCATAAACCTTTTCAATGTAAAAAAAGACAGTAGCCATTACTTCTTTCATGACCAGAGTTTTTTCAAATTCATTGCTCACCTTTACTAATGCATCCAAAGTAGATCTACCTTTATGGAATCCACTTTGACATTGACTCAATAAACCTCTATGTTCCAGGAAATATGACAATCTACTGACTATCATCTTTTCCATCAGTTTACACAAGTTAGAGGTCAGTGCTATTGTTCTATAAATATCAGCACATGAAGGGTCCTTACCAGGCTTTACAAAAGGATGAGAAGGATGAGTACAACCCCAAGAACACCATCCCAACCGTGAAGCATGGAGGTGGAAACATCATTCTTTGGGGATGTTTTTCTGCAAAGGAGACAGGACGACTGCACCGTATTGAGGGGAGGATGGATGGGGCCATGTGTTGCGAGATCTTGGCCAACAACCTTCCCTCAGTAAGAGCATTGAAGATGGGTCGTGGCAGGGTCTTCCAGCATGACAACGACCCAAAACACACAGCAAGGGCAACTAAGGAGTGGCTCCGTAAGAAGCATCTCAAGGTCCTGGAGTGGCCTAGCCAGTCTCCAGACCTGAACCCAAACCCAGCTGAAAGTTCGTATTGCCCAGGGACAGCCCCGAAAACTGAAGGATCTGGAGAAGGTCTGTATGGAGGAGTGGGCCAAAATCCCTGCTGCAATGTGTGCAAACCTGGTCAAGAACTACAGGAAACATATGATCTCTGTAATTGCAAACTAAGGTTTCTGTACCAAATATTAAGTTCTGCTTTTCTGATGTATCAAATACTTATGTCATGGAATAAAATGCAAATTAATTACTTAATTAATTACTTAATCATACAATGTGATTTTCTGGATTTTTGTTTTAGATTTCGCCTCACTGTATATCCACAGCCTTTTAAGGCTCAACGCACCTCATGTATGGTGAAAACAGCATCCAAAGAAGAGTCAACAGTATCTCTTTTCTTATACACATTAACATGACCATTTAAAATCTCACACCTGCGTTGCTTAAATACTTCATCCAAAGTAACCCAACTACAGTATGTACCCTAGCAAATGTATTCCCTAACAAGTCAGCTTTTTCTTTATCAGTTACGGACATTTTTTGACCCACAACCATAAATGGAATTCGAGTGGACTTGCTTCTTCCAATCATTTTATTCAACATAGACCATAAATCTATCAGCTCAGTACCCTTGCCTATTGTAAAGCAAAACTGTCTCCGTGCATTTCTCTTGACAGACTTAATGACCCTACATACTAGAGGAAATCGACTAGATTCTCAGGAGTCATATTCCTACGCAACACTCTTTAAGCCCTATTTCTTTCTCGACTAGCACTCTTCAGTCCACCAAGGAATCAACTTCCTTTTCTCACCCACTTCACTCATTGGTACATATACATTCGCAGTACTCAATATCAGAGGTCACAGAGGCAGCACATACATCAACTAGCCTCTCTAAAGACAACTGTCCAATAGACTTTAAGCAATTATCTCCAAACTTTTCCCAGTCTGCTTCATGAAAGCCCCATCTTCTGAATGGTACCCTATCTGGAATAGTAACATCAAAGATCATGGTACACCAAATCTGGAAATGATCACTTCCAACAGTAGAATAATTCATTACATTACATTCACACAAAGATGCAATAGAGTTAGAAGCCGTTATATGAGGTCCAGGCAGGATGCAACCCCTCTAACAACATCAACTCTTGTACCACATCCATCTTTAAGACATACAAATGCTCTTGTTTCCATCATATCTTCCACTGTCACGTTCTGACCTTTATTTCCTTTGTTTTGTCATTATTTAGTATGGTCAGGGCGTGAGTTGGGTGGGCAGTCTATGTTTGTTTTTCTATGTTTTGGGGTATTTCTATGTTTCGGCCTAGTATGGTTCTCAATCAGAGGCAGGTGTCATTAGTTGTCTCTGATTGAGAATCATACTTAGGTAGCCTGGGTTTCACTGTGTGTTTGTGGGTGATTGTTCCTGTCTCTGTGTTTTGCACCAGATAGGGCTGTTTTTGGTTTTCCACGTTTATTGTTTTGTAGTGTTCATGTTTATCTGTTTTCATTAAACATGGATCGCAATAGCCACGCCGCATTTTGGTCTGACTCTCCTTCACATACAGAAAACCCTGACATCCACAATAGTACGATTAGCATCTGTATGTGTGCTTCCCCATAAACTACTATGTGCATTAAAGTCGCTGCACATACCTCTCTAGAGCCCAACTCTCCTGATATTTCATCAAACACCTCTAATGATAGTTGACGACAAGGGTGGTAAAAAATGGTGTAACTTAATATTACTACCTGCACTGTAGATTTCCACCATTGAGCATTCATATTCAGATGGGACAGTTATATTACGATATACAAGACTTTCCCTTATGAACGTAGCACACCCACCACCCTGTTTAGCTGATCTATCAGAGCTGATTGAACAATAACCTGGAATAAAAAAATCTAGATGTTTCTTGAACACATATCACATCAAGTTTGATCTCTAAATCTATTACATATTTCTTAAACTCCTGACAGTTAGCAATAAGGCGTCTGGAATTCCACTGAAGGATAACAAAAATCATGACTCTAATGATCATCATACTGAGACATTCCCTCATTAGTATTATTAGGAGTCAACATATCAACAATCATGGCGATAGTAACATCTGTTACTCTTAAAAACTCTGTTGCTGCTACCACAATGATCTTCAACTTGGCAGTTATTTTTTCCACAAACACAGTCAGGTCTCCTTTCTTCCGGCGCCGACAGAGATGGCCCGCCTCGCTTCGCGTTCCTAGGAAACTATGCAGTTTTTTGTTTTTTTACGTGTTATTTCTTACATTAGTACCCCAGGTCATCTTAGGTTTCATTACATACAGTCGAGAAGAACTACTGAAAATAAGATCAGCGTCAACTCACCATCAGTACGACCAAGAATATGTTTTCCGCAACGCGGATCCTGTGTTCTGCCTTACAAACAGGACAACGGAATGGATCGCATGCAGCGACCCAAGAAAACAACTCCGAAAAAGAGGGAAACGTAGCGGTCTTCTGGTCAGACTCCGGACAAGGGCACATCGCGCACCACTCCCCAGCATTCTTCTTGCCAATGTCCAGTCTCTTGACAACAAGGTTGATGAAATCCGAGCAAGGGTAGCATTCCAGAGGGACATCAGAGACTGCAACGTTCTCTGCTTCACGGAAACATGGCTTACTGGGAAGACGCTATCCGATGCGGTGCAGCCAACGGGTTTCTCCACGCATCGCGCCGACAGAAACAAACATCTTTCTGGTAAGAAGAGTGGCGGGGCGTATGCCTCATGACTAACGAGACATGGTGTGATGAAGGAAACATACAGGAACTCAAATCCTTCTGTTCACCTGATTTAGAATTCCTCACAATCAAATGTAGACCGCATTATCTTCCAAGAGAATTCTCTTCGATTATAATCACAGCCGTATATATCCCCCCCCAAGCAGACACATCGATGGCTCTGAACGAACTTTATTTAACTCTTTGCAAACTGGAAACCATTTATCCGGAGGCTGCATTCATTGTAGCTGGGGATTTTAACAAAGCTAATCTGAAAACAAGACTCCCTAAATTTTATCAGCATATCGATTGCGCAACCAGGGGTGGTAAAACCTTGGATCATTGTTACTCTAACTTCCGCGATGCATATAAGGCCCTGCCCCGACCCCCTTTCGGAAAAGCTGACCACGACTCCATTTTGTTGATCCCTGCCTACAGGCAGAAACTTAAACAAGAGGCTCCCACGCTGAGGTCTGTCCAACGCTGGTCAGACCAAGCTGACTCCACACTCCAAGACTGCTTCCATCACGTGGACTGGGACATGTTTCGTATTGCGTCAGATAAAAATATTGACGAATACGCTGATTCGGTGTGCGAGTTCATTAGAACGTGCGTTGAAGATGTCGTTCCCATAGCAACGATAAAAACATTCCCTAACCAGAAACCGTGGATTGATGGCAGCATTCGCGTGAAACTGAAAGCGAACCACTGCTTTTAATCAGGGCAAGGTGTCTGGCAACATGACCGAATACAAACAGTGCAGCTATTCCCTCCGCAAGGCTATTAAACAAGCTAAGCATCAGTACAGAGACAAAGTAGAATCTCAATTCAACGGCTCAGACACAAGAGGCATGTGGCAGGGTCTACAGTCAATCACGGACTACAAGAAGAAACCCAGCCCAGTCACGGACCAGGATGTCTTGCTCCCAGGCAGACTAAATAACTTTTTTGCCCGCTTTGAGGACAATACAGTGCCACTGACACGGCCTGCAACGAAAACATGCGGTCTCTCCTTCACTGCAGCCGAGGTGAGTAAGACATTTAAACGTGTTAACCCTCACAAGGCTGCAGGCCCAGACGGCATCCCCAGCCGCGCCCTCAGAGCATGCGCAGACCAGCTGGCCGGTGTGTTTACGGACATATTCAATCAATCCCTATACCAGTCTGCTGTTCCCACATGCTTCAAGAGGGCCACCATTGTTCCTGTTCCCAAGAAAGCTAAGGTAACTGAGCTAAACGACTACCGCCCGTAGCACTCACTTCCGTCATCATGAAGTGCTTTGAGAGACTAGTCAAGGACCATATCACCTCCACCCTACCTGACACCTAGACCCACTCCAATTTGCTTACCGCCCAAATAGGTCCACAGACGATGCAATCTCAACCACACTGCACACTGCCCTAACCCACCTGGACAAGAGGAATACCTATGTGAGAATGCTGTTCATCGACTACAGCTCGGCATTCAACACCATAGTACCCTCCAAGCTCGTCATCAAGCTCGAGACCCTGGGTCTCGACCCCGCCCTGTGCAACTGGGTACTGGACTTCCTGACGGGCCGCCCCCAGGTGGTGAGGGTAGGCAACAACATCTCCTCCCCGCTGATCCTCAACACGGGGCCCCCACAGGGTGCGTTCTGAGCCCTCTCCTGTACTCCCTGTTCACCCACGACTGCGTGGCCACGCACGCCTCAACTCAATCATCAAGTTTGCGGACGACACAACAGTGGTAGGCTTGATTACCAACAACGACGAGACGGCCTACAGGGAGGAGGTGAGGGCCCTCGGAGTATGGTGTCAGGAAAATAACCTCACACTCAACGTCAACAAAACGAAGGAGATGATTGTGGACTTCAGGAAACAGCAGAGGGAACACCCCCCTATCCACATCGATGGAACAGTAGTGGAGAGGGTAGAAAGTTTTAAGTTCCTCGGCATACACATCACAGACAAACTGAATTGGTCCACTCACACTGACAGCGTCGTGAAGAAGGCGCAGCAGCGCCTCTTCAACCTCAGGAGGCTGAAGAAATTCGGCTTGTCACCAAAAGCACTCACAAACTTCTACAGATGCACAATCGAGAGCATCCTGGCGGGCTGTATCACCGCCTGGTACAGCAACTGCTCCGCCCTCAACCGTAAGGCTCTCCAGAGGGTAGTGAGGTCTGCACAACGCATCACCGGGGGCAAACTACCTGCCCTCCAGGACACCTACACCACCCGATGTTACAGGAAGGCCATAAAGATCATCAAGGACATCAACCACCCGAACCACTGCCTGTTCACCCCGCTATCATCCAGAAGGCGAGGTCAGTACAGGTGCATCAAAGCTGGGACCGAGAGACTGAAAAACAGCTTCTATCTCAAGGCCATCAGATTGTTAAACAGCCACCACTAACATTGAGTGGCTGCTGCCAACACACTGTCATTGACACTGACCCAACTCCAGCCACTTTAATAATGGGAATTGATGGGAAATGATGTAAATATATCACTAGCCACTTTAAACAATGCTACCTTATATAATGTTACTTACCCTACATTATTCATCTCATATGCATACGTATATACTGTACTCTACATCATCGACTGCATCCTTATGTAATACATGTATCACTAGCCACTTTAACTATGCCACTTTGTTTACTTTGTCTACATACTCATCTCATATGTATATACTGTACTCGATACCATCTACTGTATGCTGCTCTGTACCATCACTCATTCATATATCCTTATGTACATATTCTTTATCCCCTTACACTGTGTATAAGACAGTAGTTTTGGAATTGTTAGTTAGATTACTTGTTGGTTATCACTGCATTGTCGGAACTAGAAGCACAAGCATTTCGCTACACTCGCATTAACATCTGCTAACCATGTGTATGTGACAAATACAATTTGATTTGATTTGATTTGATCATCTTTCCAATGAAGGCTATAAAGTCAATCTGATTAACTATTAAGGTGTCCTTTGAAACAACACATTTGCGAGAGCAAGATTTCTGAACAGGTCTTGTATCCGTGTCTGGACCAACATGCGCAACATTTCCTACAGTAGGTCCACTTATTCCAGGAGTAACCCTGATATCTCCATCATTCTGCCTTGCAGTCTCTGCATAAGAGACATTATGAGTGATTTTATATGTTTTTACTCTTTCTGCACCTGGCATCCACCAAATGCTGCACTGTGTTCCCCCCCACAATTACTACATTTAACTTTGACATGGTTCCCACGTTCACCATAATCATGTTCCCCTCCACACTTGGCACATCTTTTCTTTCCTTTGCACAGATCCGCTACATGTCCCATTCTTTGGTATTTAAAACACCTTAATAGAGGTGGGACACTCTCTAACAGTGAAAGGCAGAAAGCCCATCTGTGCTTTCTTAGGTACAGCCTTCTCAAACATGAATAATACTGACAGACTTTAACTTCTCTGCCCTTCTTTCTTACTGAAAAACCTTTTAGCTCAAGGCGGAGCTAGCATGTTGGAGTGAACGGCTGTGCGTGAGAGGCTCCTGCAACTTTTTTTGCGAAATAATCTAATTTAACCTACTTTATGGCACTTTTTACAACAAATGTTTCTTTCTAATACAAGATTGTAACTTTTTATATGAAAATGCAGAGTAATAAGCGACCAAAGGACAATAAATCCACAGTGGAGGCCTACTCCCCACTAAACAACGAGACGGACATGGCGGGAGGCACCTGCAACAACGTGACACTTACAGAACTTACCCGGGCTTTGGGGGAGCTACGTGTTGCTATAGCTGAGGATCTTAAGGCCACTATTGCTGAACTGGACACCAAAATCGAGAGCATCATTCGAACGGTCGCTTCGCATGGCCAGAGTATTGTGGACCTTGAGAAAGCTTCTGAATTCAACGCTGGTAGGATCGACGAGTTAGAGAAGCTATGCACGTCATTGCAAGATAGTGTGCAGAGGCTTTCTGTGAAAGTGGTAGACCTGGAGGGCCGATCCAGACGTAATAACATTTGCGTTGTTGGTCTGGCAGAGGGGGTAGAGGCGGGCTCTCGCCCCACCGACTTCTTCGCCAAGCTATTGAAGGATGCAATGGGATCGGATGTTTTGGATTCGGATCCCCAGCTGGACCGCGCACATCGCTCCCTTGTCCCAGTGCCTGGACCGGGCCAACGTCCTCGCCCAGTAATCATCTGTTGTCACAGTTTCAAGACCAAGGATCTTATCCTGCGTGAAGCTCGAATGAGGGGCAACCTGTCACATAAAGAGCATCCATTCCGTGTATATGAGGATTATGCGCCCGATGTGGCAAAGCATCGCGCCGACTACAGAGATGTCATGACCAAACTCTACAAACTCCATCTTCGCCCAGCCTTACTCTTCCCTGCAAGACTAAGAATTACCCCGCCATCCGGTGAGAAGATTTGGCTCTCCTGGTTTTGGACGCAGAGAAGTTTATCCGGGGATATACACCAATCCCCCGTACAGGTTAGAGTGCCTTGTCATTGCGTGTTAGGGTCTGCTCATGGACTCGAATCCATACTATACCATATTGGGTGAAACCTTATTAAACGGGCTCAACAAGGGCTACCGAACATGTAAGACGCTGAGCCGACCAATGGATGGCGGTCAGAGCTCTCATTTAACGTTAAATTCACTTTCATCCCGGCTGTGCTCAGAGCTATGCATATTTTTACTTCCAGGTTTGATCACTGACACCTTCGGATGGATATACTTATATTCCCCCACTTTTGTTTTGTTTCGTTATTTATTTTACAATCCTTACATTATTCTTACTACCATACCATTTATTTATTGCTTGCAGGGGACTGGGGGTGATGGTTGGGAAGGGGCAGACGCAGACACCTGGTTAGCAAGTTGATGTTTTGTGCCGTTCTGCCTTTGTCTAGCCGTGGGCAGATGTGTATATTTATATTTTGTGTATATTTTAAATCAGTGTAGATTGTTATTCTGGGGTATGAATGTTTGTATGTGTATATGTGCATGTGGATGTATATACATATTCTTTAAATATATATTTTTATATATGATTTTTTTTTTATGTGTGTGTGTGTGTGTGTATGTATGTATGTGTGTATGTGTATATATGTGCATGTATGTGTATGTGTGTATGCATGTGTGTGTATATATATATATATTTTTTTTTATAAAAAAAAAAATTATGGGGGGAACGTTTAATTTAGCAAATCCTTGTTCCGATCTCCTGACCCACAGTATGTAAAGGTACGGCTGACTATGTCGGTTGCGGATGGTTTATTTTTTGACCGGCAGTGCTTAGCAATATAATCTTGAGGCTATATCTTGCTTATCTCTGGGATTGACCCAGGATGACGCTTAAATGCGCAATATGTTTAAGTTGCAACTTATTCTGTTTAGGTTTATTAGATGCCAACTGAACACTTTATTCGCGGGAGCCTCCTCAGTTCATATGTTAGTAGAAGTTCTAGGATAGTGAGAGGTGAACATATAGTTGGGATTTTATTTTTGTTTAACCTCTTGTTCGAGGTCGCGCAGTGCTTTTTTGGCATCGGCCAGACAATGTGTTTATTATTTTTATATTTCCTTTTTTTTCTCCCGTTTGTGCATGCCTGTTAATGTGGGTTGATGGGGGGGGGGTAAGTGTTGGGGAAATTAGGGGAACAGGGTGGGAAGTAAAGGTGCTGGCAGGGGGAGGGGTGGGTTGGATATTGCTCGGGTGTAGGTGCTACATATGCTGATCGTGATGGTTTGGTGCGCTTTCTTACCTTTTTATCAAGTTACATGGTATGCAGGCCACCATAGGAACTACAAATGAGAGGAGGGTGGGGCTTACATTCACTTCCTGGAATGTCAAGGGTTGAAACGAACCAATGAAGAGAGGCAAGGTCCTAGCCCACTTGAAAGCACTCTCGTCTGATATTATATTTTTGCAAGAAACCCATCTGAAGAATAACTCTCATAGCAGACTTAAGTGTAGGTGGGTGGGGCAAGTGTATCACTCTAACTTCTCTGCCAAAACGAGAGGCACCGCGATTCTGGTATGGAACGGAATTCCCCTTTCTACATAAAACCACTATTGCGGATAAAGAGGGTCGGTATGTGATCGTAATAGGAGAAATCCACTCTACCTCAGTAACTCTACTAAATATCTATGGGCCAAACATTGATAACCCCTCTTATTTCAAAAGAGTCCTTGCCCTGATTCCAGATATCTCCCATACTAACCTGGTCATTGGAGGGGACCTTAACTGTGTGCTAGACCAGTATTTGGATAGATCCTCTACCCGGCGAACCCCTACCTCCTATTCAAGCGAATTCTTGAATACCTACATAAAAAATTCGAACTTATTTGATATATGGAGGATCGCTAACCCTACGGGTAGGGAATACTCCTTTTACTCTCATGTTCACAATGTTTACACTCGAATTGACTACTTTTTGTTGGATGCTAGACTACTCCCCTATACCTGTAATGTGAGGTATCATGATATTATAATCTCGGACCGCAGTCCACTCACCTTCTCCCTGAGATTGGGTGACATTGTACCAAACGAGAGGGTCTGGAGGTTGAATCCTCAGCTCCTCACAGAACCAACATTCTGTGAATATCTTAAAGACCAAATTACATTTTTCTTTGATACCAATGACAACACAGAGACCTCCCCAGCATTATTGTGGGAAACACTGAAGGCTTATCTGAGAGGCTGTATCATCTCCTTTCAGGCTGCCAGGAGTAGGCAAAACAGAAGAAAACTGGAAGAACTGGAGGGACAAATTCACTTACTGGATAGGGAGAATGCTAGCCACCCATCTATGGAGAAACATAAAAAAATTACCTCTTTAAAATTTGAATATAATCAGATTCTCTCAGCTAAAATTGCTAAATCTTTTCTCTATGCCAAGCAAAAATATTTTGAGTTTGGTGACAAAGCACACAAATTACTCGCCAGACAACTTCGAAAAAATGTGAGTGACCG
Source organism: Oncorhynchus nerka (assembly GCF_034236695.1). Classification (NCBI taxonomy): domain Eukaryota; kingdom Metazoa; phylum Chordata; class Actinopteri; order Salmoniformes; family Salmonidae; genus Oncorhynchus; species Oncorhynchus nerka. The sequence continues at coordinate 15,034,939 of NC_088414.1, read as the reverse complement.
AATGATTCACAAAGTTAAATCTGCATCTGGGGAATTACTCTCTTCCCCCAAAGACATCAATGACAGATTCCGTCAGTTTTATGAGACTCTATATACATCTAAAGCGGATCATAACCCCCTAATTATGCAAACATTTTTGAAGGACTGCCCTGAACCAGGAAGATTCTAACTTCCTGAATAAGGAAATATCTCTTGATGAAATTCGAGAAACAATTAAATCTCTAAAGAGTGGCAAGACCCCGGGCCCAGATGGATACCCTGGTGAATTCTATAAAACATTCAGCAACATGCTCTCTCCCTACCTGCACAAAATGTTGGTTCAGGCCAATGAGGATGGAGCTCTCCCTTCTACTTTGGATGAAGCGTTCATTACAGTTATACATAAGAAGGGTAAAGATCCAGAAGAGGTAGGGTCATACAGACCAATATCTCTCCTTAATACAGACCAAAAGATTTTAGCAAAAACGCTGGCTAACAGGCTTAGCACTTTAATTGGCAAATTGGTCCATTCGGATCAGACCGGCTTTATCCCTAACAGAAACTCATTCTTCAATCTCAGGCGCCTCTTCAATATTATGTATTCTCAGAGGTTACCCAACGTGGACCTTGCCGTCATATCTCTTGACGCCGAAAAGGCCTTTGACCAAGTTGAGAGGCCCTATCTATTCAAGGTCCTACAGAAATGTAATATTGGAGATGAGTTCATAAATTGGATCCAGCTTTTATATAGGAACCCCTGTGCCAGAATACTCACTAACCAATCATTGTCGCCCCGATTTAACCTTAACAGGGGGACAAGGCAGGGTTGTGCGCTGTCTCCTATGCTCTTCGCCCTAATTATCGAACCGCTCGCTCAGACGATTAGATCTCATGTAGCAATACACGGCTATAATACTAAAGATACTCTAAATAAGATTTCCCTATACGCAGATGACATCCTCCTCTATGTAACAGAACCCCAGGCTAGTATCCCAGCTATTCTTGATGTGATCAATTTGTTTGGTACCTTCTCGGGATACAGAGTAAATTGGAACAAGAGTGAATTAATGCCCATACGGTCGCAAAACACCTCCTGGCTAGAACATCTCCCATCTTCAGAAAAATTTACCTACCTAGGAATTGTAGTTACCAAACAATACTCCTTACTATTTAAAGAGAATTTCCCCTCTCTGATACAAAAACTCAAAGCAAACATACTATTTTGGAGAACTCTCCCAATTTCTCTGCTCGGAAGAATTAATGCCATTAAAATGGTCTTCCTCCCACAACTGCTCTACCTATATCAGAACATCCCAGTATTCATACCTAAATCCTTTCATAAACAACTGGACTCAATTATCAATCCTTTCATCTGGGATTATAAAACACACAGGATAGGTAAAAAACACCTCTGTAAATCCAAGATGGAAGGAGGATTGTCTCTCCCAAATTGTATATTTTATTACTGGGCCGCTAACCTCCGCGTTGTTACGTTTCTGCTGGATGACGCACTTCCGGCATCCAGCTGGCTTACTATGGAGCGTGAGGAGTGTCACCCCTTCTCTATTGGCGCTGTGATTTTGTCGCCTGTCAATCTGGAGATGTCACTTTATTGTAACAATCCTATTATACATAGCACAGTCCGAATCTGGAAGCAAATTAAAGTCCACTTTGAGCTTAGACCAATGTCATTCATGCTCCCTGTCGCCAGGAATCCCTCCTTTGCCCCTTCTAACCTTGATAACACCTTTGAGCAATGGGGAGAGCTGGGCATCTTCCCTCTACGTGTCCTTGTTTTGTATGTCGTGTATTGTATTATTTGTTTTGGGCCCAGAACTCTGGGTCTTGTTGTTCCTGTATGCTCTTTTATGTTTAGATAAGAATTGTATACCTGTCTTGTATACCTATACACCATTCTTGTGTGTGTTTAATAAAAAATATTTGAAGAAAAACCTTTTAGCTTCAACCACTATGCCCCCGCCTCTGCATTTATATAATCTATAGACAGACAGTAGAACCCCAGAAATGACTGTACCCAACCACCATCGCCCGTTTGACGTGTGGTGCAATCGTATTCGCCCTTTGACTTTAGCCACCGCCCCAACTCGAATTTTCAGAAAACATACGGCGGCCATGACACTTTCCCCGCATCCTATCATTGTTTACATCACACGGAGAGATAGTTACAGAGTAAGTATATTGTGTAAGCTTGCATGAAATCGATTGTAATGTTATTGCTACATCTGTGAAGTCTTAAGAACGGAAAAGCTCATTGTAAACATTATTATACAGTGTGATCTCTGGTGTCAACTACCTATGATGCACGTACAGTAGCATTGGTTTCGGCATCGGTAGCTAACTTTACCAGTTGAAACAGCCACCGCTTGTCTGCATTTTCAATCATATTTTTACAATTGTGGGGTTTTGAAAATATGCTTGGCCTAACATGAGGGTGTCTATGTGTGTTAGAAGTAACATTTTGCGACATATGGTGTGACTAGCGGAAAGGCTATGGCTAACCTTGGGTGTTATCATGAGTTGTGGGGGACACATACAGAGCATATTGTTACGAAAACAAACAGTCTTTTGTTAGACATGAACAATAACCAGATGTGTGATAACGGTATCTAGGGTATGAGCGGATAGATATTCTACACAGCAACAGTTACATCTATCAACTGGAGTGCCTGGGGGCTGGGACCATCCTGTGCGCCAACGATAGGCTGAGTGAGTTTAAACCACGCCCAGTCTCTACTCTGACAGGCCAGCTCGGAAGCAGGAACTACTTCTGTCAGAGTATTAAAGAAGATACCGTTAGGGTGTTGGCCAGTTCTCTGTTCTGCCCTGCGTGGTATTACAGCGAACCCGTATATATGAAAATTGCATTTACCAGTTATTGCTTAAGTTAATAAAAAGTGTTAATAGAATAAAATCGATGTTTCTGAAATTCACTCTCTAACCTGAAACCAGATTCAAATTGACGCAACCCCTTAGACAATCGTATCTATTTTAATGCACACTATTGCTTAAATTCGTGCTTTGTTTTATGGTATAAGACATCTGTGAAGTTGTTATAGTTGTGAGATCATGTGCATGTGACGCAGGCTACAGTACAGTAATGTTATCATGCTACAGTAGTTTATTTTCTGTTCCAGTGTATGTGGCAGTATCAGTCATGTATTAGCTAATTACCTAATATGGTGTTTGGTAGGCATTGAATTCCCTTGACATTCTGCAAACATGAATACTTTACAGTAAGGAATGATCTGCATTGCGTTAGTCTTACTATTTGCCCGTTAAATCTCACATGCATTGAATGCTAAACAACTTTACCACATGCTTTCCATAAATGCAGTGTGTACTTTGCAAAGATGAAAGCCCTTCCATGATGACACTCCCGTCCTGTATCTGTCATATAGGCCTATGCATTCTTTGTCCTATAGCTAGCTAACTAAATCTAGTAGCTGTCACTTACCATCCATGCTGCTGCTTGGCTGTAGATTTGCTCTCATGGTGTTGAGAATGATTAATACTGTAGCTGTCACTTATGTATTCTCTGTATGTATTATGTATGAACCCTTGGACGTACAAGTACCTCCAGTGCTCGCTCCTGCCTCACGGCAGGCCTGCCCTGGGTGATCTACCCCAGGCTTCTGTCTTTCCCCCGGTGGGGTGAAGACTAGCAGAAGAGGGCGATGTCCTTCTTGCCTCAGAAAGTGCTAGGGTGAGTTTTTCTATAATAAACGTTAAGCATAGAAATTGTAATTGAATATTTGCTAATATTGGGTTGACTATAAGTAGTTTAACACTCTCTCCCTCTCTCAACAAGCATCAGCAGGGGTGGATTGGCTTGACGCTCTTGACCAGGAGCAGCATGGGGAGTTCACAATTCAGCACTGACTTGCTTGAGAGACACCAGACCAACGTTGTTCCAGTGTGAACTGGCGGCCAGCAGTGGATTGCCCGACCTCCTTCTTTGCATATCCACTGTTCCTCTGGATGCCCCTGTGTATGTAGGCATTTAAGCTGACATGCCCCCAGCCTGGGTGAGGGCACAATTCATCACAGACTTGCTTGAAACACCAGACTAACGATGGTCCAGTGTCCAGTGTTGTTTTCCACATTTTGTACAGGTGTGGCATGTGGTGTGAGCTGATGTTCAATGTTCCCCTCCTGTGAAAATGTACAGTTATTTATTTTTGCAGACTTAAATAAATAGTTTTTTAAAAATTAATTACATTTCCGTCCAGTTTTTGGTCACAAGGCACCTGTCACTAATTTCGTTTTTTTTAAAGAAGGGGGATACTAGTCAGTTGTACAACTGAAATGTGTATTCCGCATTTAACCCGACCCCTCTGAATCAGAAAGGTGCAGGGGGCTGCCTTAATTAACATCCAGGTCCAGGGAACAGTTGGGCAGTATTTTGATGTTTGGATGAAAAAGGTGCCCAAAGTAAACTGCCTATTTCTCAGGCCCAGAAGCTAGAATATGCATATAATTAGATAGAAAACACTCTAAAGTTTCCAAAACTGTCAAAATATTGTCTGTGAGTATAACAGAACCGATATTGCAGGCGAAAACCTGAGGAAAATCCAACCAGGAAGTGCTGTTTTTCTGAAACCTCTCTTTTCCATTGCAAGCCTATCCTCCATTTAAAGGGATATCAACCATATTCCTTTCCCTATGGCTTCCACAAGGTGTGAACAGTCTTTAGACATAGTTTCAGGCTTTTATTCTGAAAAATGAGCAAGAATGATCACATCGCGTCAGTGGATAGCTAGGTGTCTCCAGATTTGTGCATGCGTGAGCGCCTGTAGCGAGACCTTTTCTCTCTGTCTCTCCTATTGAAAAGGCTACCGTCCGGTTGAAATATTATCGATAATTTATTCTAAAAACAACCTGAGGATTGATTAAAAAAATATTGACACGTTTCTACGAACTTTATGGATACTATTTGGAATTTTCGTCTGCCCGTCGTGACCGCACGAGCCTGTGGATTACTAAACAAAACGTGCCAACCAAATGGAGGTTTTTGTATATAAAAAGAATCTTCATCGAACAAAACAAACATTTATTGTGTAACTGGGAGTCTCGTGATTGCAAACATACGAAGATCATCAAAGGTAAGCGATGAATTGTATTGCTTTTCTGACTTTCGTGATCAATCTACTCTGCTGCTAGCTGTTTGTAATGTTTTGTCTGCTGAGAGCTGTCCTCACATAATCGCATGGTTTGCTTTCACCGTAAAGATTTTTTGAAATCTGACATGCCAGATGGATTAACAACAAACTAAGCTGTGTTTTGGTATATTGCAGTTGTGATTTCATGAAAATTAAATATTTTTAGTCATTTAATTTGATTTTGGCGCTCTGCAATTCACCGGATGTTGACGAAAATGATCCCGCTAAAGGGATCGGTGCGCCAAGAGGCTCTTGCTCAGGGGCAGAACAAGAGATTTTACCTTGGGGATTCGATCCAGCAACCTTTCAGTCACTGGCCCAACACTCTTAACCACTAGGCTACCTGCCGGTGTTTATCTGACTAGATATCTGACTATCTGACTAGACTAGAGTCTTCAACTCAACCTTACCTATTCTAATTTCTCCTAGCTGACCAATGTTGTTAACAAACATAATAAATGTAATATATCTATGCAGGGGGAGACATAATTATTATATATATATATATATATTGATTTTCTACATGTAAAAACAGTAAACTCAGTTATCAAGGTTTAAAGGGGCCAATATGACAGAATGTTTTATCACAAACAAATGTGCCACTCCTATCCAGAATATTAGGCTATTTCCTGGTATAGGGTTCTATGATTGGTTTACTTCATGTTTGTTTGATAAAAAAAAAGATTTAAAAAAGAGACAGAACTATTTAAGTCTTTAGAAAGAATATATAATAAAAGCTATGGTTGATACTACTTTTTAATCGATAGACCTACCAGAAGAGGGCATCATTGTATTGTAGAGAGTAAATGGCTTGCCTTACCTTCTCAATGGGAATTATCCTGCTGCACTACAGCCACCTTTTTAAAGTCTACAAAATCACCTATACTACACTCTTTACATTCACTATACAGTGCTTTCATAAAGTATTTTGTTACGTTACAGCCTTATTCTAAAATGGATGGGGGGGGGGGGGGAGTCCTTAGCAATCTACACACAATACCCCATTATGACAAAGCAAAAATAGGTTGTTAGAAATGTTTGCAAATATATTAAAAATGTAAAATATAAATACCTTAAGTATTCAGAGCCTTTGCTATGAGACTCGAAGTTGAGCTCAGGTGCATCCTGTTTCAATTGATCATCCTTGAAATGTTTCTACAACTTGATTGGAGTCCACCTGTGGTAAATTCAATTGATTGGACAAGATTTGGAAAGGCACACACCAGTCTATATAAGGTTCCACAGTTGACAGTGCATGTCAGAGCAAAATCCAAGCCATGAGGTTGAAGAAATTGTCCGTAGAGCTCCGAGACAGGATTGTGTCGAGGCACAAATCTGGGGAAGGATACCAAATAATTTCTGCAGCGGTGAAGGTCCCCAAGAACACAGTGGCCTCCATCATTCTTAAATTGAAGACGTTTGGAACCACCAAGACTCTTCCTAGAGCTGGCTGCCTGGCCAAACTGAGCAATTGGGGGAGAAGGGCATTGGTCAGGGAGGTGACCAAGAGCCCGATGGTCACTCTGACAGCTCATGAGTTCCTCTGTGGAGATGGGAGAACCTTCCAGAAAGACATCCATCTCTGTAGCACTCCACCAATCAGGCCTTTATGGTAGAGTGGCCAAACGGAAGCCACTCTTCAGTAAAATGCACATGACATCCTGCTTGCAGTTTGCCAAAAGGTACCTAAAGACTATCAGACCATGAGAAACAAGATTCTCTGGTCGGATGTAACCAAGATTGAACACTTTGGCCTGAATGCCAAGCATCACGTCTGGAGGAAACCCGGTACCATCCCTACGGTGAAGCATGGTGGTGGCAGCATCATGCTGTGGGGATGTTTTTCAGCGGCGGGGACTGGGAGACTAGTCAGGATTGAGGCAAAGATGAACAAAGCAAAGTACAGAGAGACCATTGATGAAAACCTGTTCCAGAGTGCTCAGGACCTCAGACTGGTTCACCTTCCAACAGGACAACGACCATATACACATAGCCAAGACAACGCAGGAGTGGCTTCGGAACAACTCTCTGAGTGTCCTTGAGTGGCCCAGCCAGAGCCCAGACTAGAACCTGATCGAACATCTCTGGAGGGACCTGAAAATAGCTGTGCAGCAATGCTCCCCATCCAACCTGACAGAGTTTGAGAGCATCTGCAGAGAGAAATGGGAGAAATTTCCCAAATATAGAAGTGCCAAGCTTGTAGCGTCATACCCAAGAAGACTCAAGGCTGTAATCGCTGCCAAAGGTGCTTCAACAAAGTACTGAGTAAAGGGTCTGAGTACTTATATAAATGTCATATTTCAGTTTTTAGTAAACATTTCTAAAAACCTGTTTTTGCTTTGTCATTATGTTGTATTGTGTGTAGATTGATGGGGGAGGAAATGTAATCAATTTTAAAATTAAGGCTGTAACTTAACAAAATGTGGAAAAGGTCCAGGGGTCTGAATACTTTCCGAAGGCACTTTATATTCATTTGTATGTCATGAATCTTTAAGTTTGTTTGCCGTTATGTGCCTCGGTTTTCAGAATGTAAAGGTGCCCACTAGAGGTCAATGTATTGGAAGTCCAGAGTGGACACATGAATAAATAAATTCCCTCGTTGTGTCGAGATCCTAACTTATTATTTATTTCATGACCACGACATAACAAAAGTTGTTTGTTGAGATCACGAGATAAACTCTATATATCGGTGGAGCGGTATTGATAATAGAGTGACAGTATGGCTGAGGTAGCAGAGCTCATGGTGGATCAGCATATACGTTTCTGTTGATTGCTACACTAAGGGATGGTACATTTCATGTTAAGATCATGCTTTAATTTGTGTTTGGAGCTCATTATCAGTTTATAAATTAGAATGTTGGCAAGCTAAATGTCCCCTACCTTGAGCTAAGAGCTTGTGGGGCATTTAAGCCCTCATGGGGCATTTAAGACCTGAACAATGCCTGACAAGCAGCACTGTCTCCCAGGCTATGCAGGCTATGCACTAAACAAACAGGTGGTAGATGTTTTCAGCCCTCTGTACGTGCTATGTGCCGTCTTTACATGAATTACCTAGTGGGGAAGCAACCATGAACAGCCATCCATGAGATGTCTTTCTGTTTGTTTGTGATGTCGTGGTGATTGAACTTTAACCATACCTGTTGCGTGTCTATGGCTGAGCTGACTCTCAGGTGGGCCATGATGTCCTTGTACATCCAGGATGCCAGCCTCAACCGTGGGCAGATCTGACCTGAAGGCAAAATCGTTCCACGTCTTGTACACTGGTGGGGGGTCCCAGCAATAGGGTACAGTGTGGTCGATGGTGCTGAGTCCCAGGGTTCTGAGGATAGGAGTTGCAAAGTACCGTTCAAATTACCTGGCTTTCCTGTCTGTCTTGTGGATGTTGGTGACCAAGTTGGATAGTCCTTGTGCCTTAATGATGTTAAGGATGTCCACCCAGTCTCAACTGCTTTGTGCAGGGTGTTGTGCTTGAATTGCTCAATCTGGCTCCCCCAGACAAAGGTGAGCATCATATGTTCGATTTTCTTGCTGGTCGCTCTCTCCGGGGGAAACAACCTGCCTAGGTACAGTAGAATGAGGAGAACGATTGCCCGTCATTGTGAGGGACCGTGCATTCCATTCGTAGATCTTCTGTTGGACATGGTGGATGGTCTCGTCCCAGCTGACGGAGCCATCTCCATCCCTCTGACCCCAAGCAGCTTTATGGTCTCTGTTTTGACAGGGAAAGAGTTGGTGAGAGAGTCTCATGCCAGTCCTGTGACAGGTACAGTTCACTCTTAACCCTGTTGATGAGGGCACCAGTGGCTGCATAGTAGTCTTCCACCACTTTTCCATAAAGAGACATGTGTTTTTCTACATCATAATGCACATAGTGTGACCTTTGGTAGGTTGGCTGCTGGTAGGCTTTAGCAGCAGACAGCAAAGCCAAGTCAGTCCCTTGCTCATGGTTCACTTCTCACAGGGTAAGTGAAATGATAGGCTACAATGACTTTGCTCATGGTCCACATCAAAAATGACATGTAACAACCCCCTGAGTTCACCAAACACGAAACCCCAATACAAATGTAACAACAGCACAACAAAATAGATCAACAAGTTCCTTGAATTTTCTTTTGCGGGTGCCTGTTCATTATAGGATAGACACTTATGGTTTAGCTGCACCAATCAAAGCAGTGAAGGAAGTAGTGAAGCAAGACTTTAGTGGTCAAAACCATTCATCTTGGGGCAACGGGGGAAGCAGGGTTGCAAAATGCAATCATATCACACAATTATACAATTTATAAAATGGTCATATATATTTTTTAATACGGACAAGCTAAAAAATGTCCTAAAATGATCACATTTTCTGGTAAAAAAGTGGAGCTGCAACTTTGCACCCTGTATTTTAATTTGCTCCATGGCTCAGGCGTACAAGTACAGGCTATGCCGAAAAGCTGTTTAGCTCAGTCGTGACTGGCAAAGAGGAAGAACTTTGCAGGTGTTTCTTTTTGTTCTTTTTTAAAATCATGCTTGTGGGAGGTAACATTAAAATAAAACCCAGCACTGAAAATAAAAGTAGACTGAAATGTATTAGCATGTCATATCGTAGAGGAAACACAGCAGAGCTGCATAAAAAAAATCAGAAGTCCCCAATTTGAATTTCCCACTTCAATTCCAGCTATAAATGAAAGACGTTGTCTTTCAGTTGAAACATGTATATTTCTGTTCTTGTGGGCTTTAAAGAGGATTAAATAGCATCCACTGGCCCTTGTGAAATGTCCCCTTGTTTACATGCTAACACTGCGCTCTGAAGTTTTGGGATTACCTTTACAGTGGTTATGACATGTTTTAACATAAAGTCAGAGAACATTGAAAGCGGTGGTTCAAGTTACACCAACAACTAAAAAAAGTATCACTCAAACATGAGTTTTGGTCTAATTGGTTCCATGTCTTGGTTGATTCCAAACTTCTCCCATTTAACAATGATGGAGGTGTTCTCGGGGACCTTCAATGCTGGAGATATGTTTTGGTATCCTTCCCCAGATCTGTGCCTCGACACAATCCTGTCTCGGAGCTCTACGGACAATTCCTTCAACCTCATGACTTGGTTTTTGCTCTGACATGCACTGTCAACTGTGGGACCTTATATAGACAGGTGTGTGCCTTTCCAAACCATGTCCAATCAATTGAATTTACCACAGGTGGACTCCAGTCAAGTTGTAGAAACATCTCACGGATGATCAATGGAAACAGGATGCACCTGAGCTCGACTTTGAGTCTCATAGCAAAGGGTCTGAAAACTTATGCAGTTAAGGTATTTCAGTTTTTTAAATTTGGAATACATTTGCAAACATTTCTAAAGACCTGTTTTCACTTTGTCATTATGGGGTATTGTGTGTAGATTGATGAGGCAAAAAAACTATTTAATCAATTTTAGAATAAGACTGTAACGTAACAAAATGTGGAAAAAGGGAAGAGGTCTGAATACTTTCCGAATGCACTGTATATCAACTATCCGTGGTCTGAGCATCTTATCAGTTACTGTTACGTGCTTCCTTTTTTGCTGTGAAAACCTTTTTTTTTGCTGTCAAAAACTATGAATCTATGGCATTATTTAGGATAGAAGCTTATACTTTACTAAATAAAACAAATTGTTTGAACAACAATGTGCAGAAAGTGTGGTGTCACAAATATTTTCAAATGAATATGCTTCCACCGGGATTCAACATTGTAAGTACGGTGTCAAGTAGAGGTCGGTGTCTGAAAGCAACTTGGAATCGAGGAAAGCCCCGGAACCACTGCAAAATCAGTGAAAAACCACTTGATCTAACAAAGCTTTGGACGTCATTGATCACATGATAATGTTATGTTGAAACAAGCATCAGTACACTGCATCAGAGCATCGGAGCTATAGTACAACGGTCTGATTTGTCTAATCTTAGCAATTTCTTCTTAGCTAGCTACATAGTCGTCGTTGTATCAAAGATAATTGCGTAATTATCGTATTTCGTCGTCTCCTATCTGCCCAACACGTTCACCGTCTACCGTAGCACTGTAGTAACTATCACACTCAACTGAACGAATTGATTAGTGTAGTATTAGCTAGCTACATAGTTGTCTTTGCTGTCTTCGTATCCAAGATAATTGTGTAGTTTAGAGTGTGTAGTCTTAGAGTGATTATCTTAATTCACCGAGGTTAGCTAGCCAGCTATTTTGTCGTCCTTAACGTAGGAGACACTCCTAGCTAGCCAATAGCCAGCCAACGTCTACTGAATAGAACTTTCGCATTCCAGTCGCATTCCGCTTCGCTCCACAGGTAGTATCACATTTTCATTTAATTTCATTACAGTCCCAACGGTGTGATTTGTTTGATCGTAGCTAGCTACATAGCCGTCTTTGTTTCAAAGATAATTGTGTAGTCTAGAGCGATTTTCTAGGTTAGCTAGCCAGCTATTGTCGTTCTCCTAACGCAACGTAACGTAACCAACACTGCTAGCTAGCCAGCTAGCTCCCGAAAAGCAGCATTGTAGAAACTTCACACTCAACGGTACGACTTGATTAGGGTAGTGTCAACAACGCAGCTAGCCTACCCCAGCAGTACTGTATCATTTTAATCATTTTAGTCAATTAGATTCTTGCTACGTAAGCTTAACTTTCTGAACATTCGAGACGTGTAGTCCACTTGTCATTCCAATCTCCTCTGCATTAGCGTAGCCTCTTCTCTAGCCTGTCAACTATGTGTCTGTCTATCCCTGTTCTCTCCTCTCTGCACAGACCATACAAACGCTCCACACCGCGTGGCCGCGGCCACCCTAATCTGGTGGTCCCAGCGCGCACGACCCACGTGGAGTTCCAGGTCTCCGGTAGCCTCTGGAACTGCCGATCTGCGGCCAACAAGGCAGAGTTCATCTCAGCCTATGCCTCCCTCCAGTCCCTCGACTTCTTGGCTCTGACGGAAACATGGATCACCACAGACAACACCGCTACTCCTACTGCTCTCTCTTCGTCCGCCCACGTGCTCTCGCACACCCCGAGAGCTTCTGGTCAGCGGGGTGGTGGCACCGGGATCCTCATCTCTCCCAAGTGGTCATTCTCTCTTTCTCCCCTTACCCATCTGTCTATCGCCTCCTTTGAATTCCATGCTGTCACAGTTACCAGCCCTTTCAAGCTTAACATCCTTATCATTTATCGCCCTCCAGGTTCCCTCGGAGAGTTCATCAATGAGCTTGATGCCTTGATAAGCTCCTTTCCTGAGGACGGCTCACCTCTCACAGTTCTGGGCGACTTTAACCTCCCCACGTCTACCTTTGACTCATTCCTCTCTGCCTCCTTCTTTCCACTCCTCTCCTCTTTTGACCTCACCCTCTCACCTTCCCCCCTACTCACAAGGCAGGCAATACGCTCGACCTCATCTTTACTAGATGCTGTTCCTCCACTAACCTCATTGCAACTCCCCTCCAAGTCTCCGACCACTACCTTGTATCCTTTTCCCTCTCGCTCTCATCCAACACTTCCCACACTGCCCCTACTCGGATGGTATCGCGCCGTCCCAACCTTCGCTCTCTCTCCCCGCTACTCTCTCCTCTTCCATCCTATCATCTCTTCCCTCTGCTCAAACCTTCTCCAACCTATCTCCTGATTCTGCCTCCTCAACCCTCCTCTCCTCCCTTTCTGCATCCTTTGACTCTCTATGTCCCCTATCCTCCAGGCCGGCTCAGTCCTCCCCTTCCGCTCCGTGGCTCGACGACTCATTGCGAGCTCACAGAACAGGGCTCCGGGCAGCCGAGCGGAAATGGAGGAAAATCTCGCCTCCCTGCGGACCTGGCATCCTTTCACTCCCTCCTCTCTACATTTTCCTCCTCTGTCTCTGCTGCTAAAGCCACTTTCTACCACTCTAAATTCCAAGCATCTGCCTCTAACCCTAGGAAGCTCTTTGCCACCTTCTCCTCCCTCTTGAATCCTCCCCCCCCTCCTCCTCTCTGCAGATGACTTCGTCAACCATTTTGAAAAGAATGTCGACGACATCCGATCCTCGTTTGCTAAGTCAAACGACACCGCTGGTTCTGCTCACACTGCCCTACCCTGTGCTCTGACCTCTTTCTCCCCTCTCTCTCCAGATGACATCTCGCGTCTTGTGACGGCCGGCCGCCCAACAACCTGCCCGCTTGACCCTATCCCCTCCTCTCTTCTCCAGACCATCTCCGGTGACCTTCTCCCTTACCTCACCTCGCTCATCAACTCATCCCTGACCGCTGGCTACGTCCCTCCCGTCTTCAAGAGAGCGAGAGTTGCACCCCTTCTGAAAAAAACCTACACTCGATCCCTCCGATGTCAACAACTACAGACCAGTATCCCTTCTTTCTTTTCTCTCCAAAACTCTTGAACGTGCCGTCCTTGGCCAGCTCTCCCGCTATCTCTCTCAGAATGACCTTCTTGATCCAAATCAGTCAGGTTTCAAGACTAGTCATTCAACTGAGACTGCTCTTCTCTGTATCACAGAGGCGCTCCGCACTGCTAAAGCTAACTCTCTCTCCTCTGCTCTCATCCTTCTAGACCTATCGGCTGCCTTCGATACTGTGAACCATCAGATCCTCCTCTCCACCCTCTCCGAGTTGGGCATCTCCGGCGCGGCCCACGCTTGGATTGCGTCCTACCTGACAGGTCGCTCCTACCAGGTGGCGTGGCGAGAATCCGTCTCCTCACCACGTGCTCTCACCACTGGTGTCCCCAGGGCTCTGTTCTAGGCCCTCTCCTATTCTCGCTATACACCAAGTCACTTGGCTCTGTCATAACCTCACATGGTCTCTCCTATCATTGCTATGCAGACGACACACAATTAATCTTCTCCTTTCCCCCTTCTGACGACCAGGTGGCGAATCGCATCTCTGCATGTCTGGCAGACATATCAGTGTGGATGACGGATCATCACCTCAAGCTGAACCTCGGCAAGACGGAGCTGCTCTTCCTCCCGGGAAGGACTGCCCGTTCCATGATCTCGCCATCACGGTTGACAACTCCATTGTGTCCTCGTCCCAGAGCGCTAAGAACCTTGGCGTGATCCTGGACAACACCCTGTCGTTCTCAAATAACATCAAGGCGGTGGCCCGTTCCTGTAGGTTCATGCTCTACAACATCCGCAGAGTACGACCCTGCCTCACACAGGAAGCGGCGCAGGTCCTAATCCAGGCACTTGTCATCTCCCGTCTGGATTACTGCAACTCGCTGTTGGCTGGGCTCCCTGCCTGTGCCATTAAACCCCTACAACTCATCCAGAACGCCGCAGCCCGTCTGGTGTTCAACCTTCCCAAGTTCTCTCACGTCACCCCGCTCCTCCGCTCTCTCCACTGGCTTCCAGTTGAAGCTCGCATCCGCTACAAGACCATGGTGCTTGCCTACGGAGCTGTGAGGGGAACGGCACCTCAGTACCTCCAGGCTCTGATCAGGCCCTACACCCAAACAAGGGCACTGCGTTCATCCACCTCTGGCCTGCTCGCCTCCCTACCACTGAGGAAGTACAGTTCCCGCTCAGCCCAGTCAAAACTGTTCGCTGCTCTGGCCCCCCAATGGTGGAACAAACTCCCTCACGACGCCAGGACAGCGGAGTCAATCACCACCTTCCGGAGACACCTGAAACCCCACCTCTTTAAAGAATACCTAGGATAGGATAAAGTAATCCTTCTCACCCCCCCCCCCTCCCCCCCTTAAAAGACCTAGATGCACTATTGTAAAGTGGCTGTTCCACTGGATGTCATAAGGTGAAAGCACCAATTTGTAAGTCGCTCTGGATAAGAGCGTCTGCTAAATGACTTAAATGTAAATGTAAATGTATCATACGTCCCATTACTCAAATTTTGTCCAGTAGGTTTTCTCAAGGAAAACTCCCCCACTGCTATGTCAAAGATAATACATCTAAAGTATTTATAACAAAGTATACTATCACATTTTTTAATATATGTGTGTGAGAGAGAGAGAGAGAGAGAGAGAGAAAATGTGATCACAGTCACACTGAATTGTGAGCACAAATTTCATATATTTTTTCAAATGTTAAAAAACAGAGCATTTTCATTATTGAAAAAGAAAACCTGTTGTTTGACTAAGCTTACAGCAGTCAGAGTTGTGTTGAGTAATAATCTAGGTGAGGGCAGTCACCGTTTGTTCAGTCTGCTTCATAAAGCTTAGCCAACATTCCCATGTCCACAGAACGAGACCCAGCTTTAACGTGGTGGCAGTAAAGTTGTAACTATAATGACTACATGTCATCAATATTGTACTTTCTTTCCACCACAATTTTTCTTTTCGGCAAATACTTTATCAGGACTAGGGAGCAGTTTCTAAAACAAGCTCTAAGGTATTGAGAAAGTCCTAAGCTTACTGATAAATGTTTATGATTGATGACACAAATAAAGGGGGAGAAGCAGTGAAGAGAGGAAGGGGACTTTCATGTGAGTCATTTTACAGAAAAAGGTGTGTGTGTGATCTATGATATTATTCATACTCAACCAATGAAATAGGTAAATATTATACACTGAGTGCACAAAACATTAGGAACCCCTTCCTAATATTGAGTTGCACCCCCTTTTGCCCTCAGAACAGCCTCAATTAGTCGGGGCTTGGACTACAAGGTGTCGAAAGCGTTCCACAGGGATGTTGGTCCATGTTGATTTCAATGCTTTCCACTGTTGTGTCAAGTTGGCTGGATGTCCTTTGGGTGGTGGACCATTCTTGATACACACAGGAAACTGTTGAGCATGAAAATCCCAGCAGCGTTGCAGTTCGGTGTGCCTGGCATCGACTAACATACCTCGTTCAAAGGCACTTAAATATTTTGTCTTGCCCATTCACCCTCTCAATGGCGTTCGTACACATGTCTCAATTGTCTCAAAGCTTAAAAATCCTTCTTTAACCTGTCTTCTCCCCTTCATCTACATTGATTGAAGTGGATTTAACAGGTGACATCAATAATGTATCATAGCTTGTACCTGGATTCACCTGGTCAGTCTATGTCATGGAAAGACATAGATGGCGCTGAAGAACATGGCTGACGTTTCACATTCTCCCAACCAATTGTGCAATTTTGTTATTTTTGTTTTGCGTTTTGTGTAACTTTAAAAAAAAAAAAACGTATTGCTCCTACCGTCTCTTATGACCGAAAATAACTTCTGGACATCAGAAAAGCAATTACTCACCACAGACTGTGAGAAATGTTTCCTTTAACGAGTCTGGCGAGAAGGATATCCTGCTCTCACCGGAACAGGCCCAGATCCATGCCTTTTGTGTGAAGAAAAGACGTCGGAAAAGGGGATGCAGATCGGGGATCCTTCTGAGAAGCGAGCGAGTAAACTCCCAATGCCTTCCATTCTCCTTGCTAACGTACATAAAATTGATGACCAAGATTAATAAAATTGATGACCAATATTAAGATTATCCTACCAACGGGACATTAAAAACTGTAACATCTTATGTTTCACTGAGACGTGGCTGAACGAAGAAACTGACAATATAGAGCTGGCGGGATTTTCCATGCACCGGCAGAACAGAGACGCTACCACTGGTAAGACGAGGGGTGGGGGTGTGTGACTTTTTGTCAATAACAGCTGGTGCACGATGTCTAATATTAAAGAGGTCTCGAAGTATTGCTCGCCTGAGGTAGACCTTATGATGAGTTGTCGACCACACGACCTACCAAGAGAGTTCTCATCTGTATTATTCGAAGCTGTCTATTTACCACCACAAAGCGAGGCTGGCACTAAGACTGCTCTCAACCAACTCTATAAGGCAAGCAAAAAAGAAAATGCTCACCCAGATGTGGCACCCCTAGTGGCTGGGGACTTTACTGCAGGCACATTTAAATCAGTTTTACCAAATTTTTACCAGCATGTCACATGTGCTACCAGGAAAAAATAAATCCTAGACCACCTTTACTCCACAATTCTATCCTCCTGATTCCTGCTTACAAGCAAAAACTAAAGAAAGAAGTACCAGTGACTCGCTCAATACAGAAGTGGTCAGATGAGGCGGATGCTACACTACAGGACTGTTTTGCTAGCACAGACTGGAATAAGTCACAGAAATACACAGCCATTTTTCCAGCCAAAGAGAGGAGTCACAAAAAGCACAAATAGAGATAAAATGAATCACTAACCTTTGATGATCTTCATCAGATGACACTCATAGAACTTCATGTTACACAATACATGTATGTTTTGTTCGTTAAAGTGCATATTTATATCAAAAATCTCATTTTACATTGGTGCGTTACGTTCAGTAGTTCTAAAACGTGGTGATTGTGCAGAGAGCAACATAAATTTACAGAAATACTCATCATAAATGTTGCTGAAAATACAAGTGTTATACATGCAATTAGTGATATACTTCTCCTTAACGCAACCGCTGTGTCAGATTTTTTTTAAACGTTACGGACAAAGCAAACCATGCAATAATCATAGACAGGGTTCAGACAACAAAGCAGCCAAAAAGATATCCGCCATATTGTGTAGTCAACATAAGTCAGAAATAGCATTAAATATTCAACTACCTTTGATGAGCTGCATCAGAATGCACTTCCAGGAATCCCAGTTCCACAATAAATGTTTTTATCGATAAAGTTCATCATTTATGTCCAAATAGCTTCTTTTGTTAGGGAGTTTGTTAAACAAATCTAAACGCGCGTTCAGGTCCAGCCGAACGTCGGACGAAAAGTTCAAAAAGTTATATTACAGATAGAAAAACCTTGTCAAACTAAGTATAGAATCAATCTTTAGGATGTTTTTATCATAAATCTTCAATAATGTTCCAACCGGAGAATTTCATTTTCTGTAGAAAAGCATTGGAACAAGAGCAAACTCTCTCGTGACCACGCCTCACGAGCTGTGGCACTCTGCCAGACACCTGGCTCAATCCCCTCTCATTCTCTCTCCCTTCATAGTAGAAGCCTGCAAGTTCTAAAGACTGTTGACATCTAGTGGAAGCCTTAGGAAGTGCAATATGACCCCATTTACACTGTATATTGGAATGGCAAAGAATTGTAAAACTACAAGCCTCAGATTTCCCACATCCTGGTTGGATTTTTCTCAGGTTTTCACCTGCCATATGAGTTCTGTTATACTCACAGACATCATTCAAACAGTTTTAGAAACTTCTGAGTGTTTTCTATCCAATACTACTAATAATATGCATATATTAGCATCTGGGACAGAGTAGCAGGCAATTTACTCTGGGCACCTTATTCATCCAAGCTACTCAATACTGCCCCCCTGTCACCAAGAAGTTAAGATTGAATCCTTCTACACCGGCTCTGACGCTCGTCAGATGTGGCGCGAGCCTACCAGATGAGCCTTTTATGCTTGCTTCGAGGCAAACAACACTGAAGCATGTAGGAGAGCACCAGCTGTTCTGGATGACTGTGTGATAACGCTCTTGGTAGCCGATGTGAACAAAACCTATAGGGGGCAGTATTTTCACTTTTGAATAAATAGTGTGCCCAATTTCAACTTCCTGCTACTCATGCCAAGAATATAAGATATGCATATTATTAGTAGATTTGGATAGAAGTTTCTAAAACTGTTTGAATCATGTCTGTGAGTATAACAGAACTTAATGGAGCAGGCAAAACCCAGAGGAATAACCGTTTTTCTTTTATTTGAGGTCTCTGTCTGTTGACTGATATTTCTTAGGAACTTGTTTTCAGTTCCTACCGCTTCCACTGGATGTCACCAGTCTTTGGAATTTGGTTGAGGTTATTCATTTGTGCAATGAAGAAGTAGGGCCATCCTGGAAAAGGGTAACGCAGTTGAGAATTGGCCAAGACTTGAAAAGTAGTGTTAGTTTCCTCTCGTCCTCTTTTGAAAACAGATAGACCCGTCTTCAATTTGATTGATTATTAACGATTAAAAATACCTAAAGTTGTATTACAAAAGTAGTTTGAAATATTTTGGCAAAGTTTCTAGGCAACTTTTGAAATATTTTGTAGTGACGTTATGCATTTTGCAAGCTGTTTTTTCTGGATCAAACGCGTCAAATAAATTGACATTTTGGATATGTATGGACGGAATTAATCGAACAAAAGGACCAATTGTGATGTTTATAGAACATATTGGAGTGCCAACAAAAGAAGCTTGTCAAAGGTAAGGCATGTTTTATATTTTATTTCTACGTTTTGTGTAGCGCCTGCAGGGTTGAAATATGCTACCCTCTTTGTTTACTGTTGTGCTATCATCAGATAATAGCTTCTTATGCTTTCGCCGAAAAGCCTTTTAAAAATCTGACATGTTGGCTGGATTCACAACGAGTGTAGCTTTAATTGAGTATCTTACTGTCACGACTCCGACCGACGGTGGCTCCCCTTCCCGTTCGGGTGGCGCTCGGCGCTCGTCGTCGCCGGCCTACTAGCTGCCACTGATTCTTTCCTACCCCTCCTTATGTGTTTATTGAGTACACCTGTTTTGAGTTGGGTATAATTAGTGAGGCTTTATTAGTCAGCCGGCCCGCCTGGTTCTTTTTGCGGGATTGATTATTGTGACCTTCTGTTTTGTATGTAGAGGAACGTGTTTGTTCCTGGTCATATATTTTGGTTGTGAGCACCCTGTGTTGCGTTTTTTGGACATTAAAGAGCACAGCATCGCACTCTGTTTCCTGCGTCTGACTCCACACCCGCGTTACACTTACATGTGTGATTTAATGAAAGTTTGATTTTTATATCAATTTATTTGAATTTGCCGCGCTGCATTTTCCCTGGTTTTTGGCCAAGTGGGACGCAAGCGTCCCCTATACCATAAGAAGTTAAACAGGTCAACATTCACAAAGCCGCTGGTCCAGACGGATTACCAGGACGTGTACTCAAAGCATGCGCGGACCAACTGTCAAGTGTCTTCACTGACATTTTCAACCTCTCCCTGACCGAGTCTGTAATACCTACATGTTTCAAGCAGACCACCATCGTCCCTGTGCCCAAGGAAGCGAAGGTAGCCTGCCTAACTGATTACCGCCCTGTGGCACTCACGTCGGTAGCCATGCTTTGAAAGGCTGGTCATGGCTCACATCAACAGCATCCTCCCGGACACCCTAGATCCACTCCAATTTGCATCCCGCACGTCTCTCTTGCACTCCACACTGCCCTTTCCCACCTGGACAAAAGGAACACCTATGTGAGAATGCTGTTCATCGGCTACAGCTCAGCGTTCAACACCATAGTGCCCACGAAGCTCATCACTAAGCTAAGGACTCTGGGACTAAACACCTCCCTCTGCAACTGGATCCTGGACTTCCTGATGGGCCGCTCCCAGGTGGTAAGAGTAGGCAACAACACGTTTGTTACGCTGATGCTTAACACTGGGGCCCCTCAGGGGTGTGTACTTAGTCCCATCCTGTATTCCCTGTTCACCTACAACTGCATGGCCCAACACGACTCCAACACCATCATTAAGTTTGCTGACAACACAGCCTGATCACAGAGAATGATGAGACGGCCTAAAGGGAGGAGGTCAGAGAACTGGCAGTGTCGTGCCAGGACAACAACCTCTCCCTCAATGTGAGCAAGACAAAGGAGCTGATCGTGGACTACAGGAAAAGGCGGGCCGAACAGGCCCTCATTAACATCTACGGGGCTGTAGAGGAGCGGATCGAGAGTTTCAAGTTCCTTGCTGTCCACATCACCAACAAACTATCATGGTCCAAACATATCAAGACAGTTGTGAAGAGGGCACGACAAAACCTTTCCCCCTCAGGAGACTGAAGATTTGGCATAGACCCCCAGATCCTCAAAAGGTTCTACAGGTGCACCATCGAGAGGATCCTGACCGGTTGCATCACCGTCTGGTATGGCAACTGCTCGGCAACCGCTCCGGCAATCACCGGAGCGCCAAGTCTAGGACCAAAAGTCTCAACAGCTTCTACCCCCAAGCCAATAGACTGCTGAACAATTCATGAAAATCGTCAACGGACAATTTACATTGGGGGGCATTGACCATTTCACGGTAAAGTCTACACTTGTTGTATTCGGCGCATGTGGCAAATAAGGTTGGATTTGATTTGACTAATGTTTTGTACTCAGTGTATGTAACACAAAATCATGTATTTGTGTATGTTGGGGACGTACATCCAACTACCTGTGCAAAACATGTATATGCCTCTATACAAATTGTATATGCATGTGTACAGTATGTGTGAGTAGATATGCATGTGTGTGTTTTAGCATGTGTACACATCTGTGTGACACTCATCTCATCTTTGTCACTGCTGTTGAGAGGTGGGGTGGCCCGTCATCAATCAACAGAATGAGAGCAGATGCAGAGACAAGACTGGAACCTGATGCCAGAGTGTCCAGAGTGTCCCTTCCTCTTCAGGGCCATGCCACCAACGACGTCCACCTCCCTCCCTCCTGTCACTGCACCAACCACAACAGTGACGATCCTCTCCCACTCTAGCGCCTCCTGGGATGGTCTAGTGGTGGTCTACCACAGTCTCGTGTCCCTGGTTGTCGGTCACACCACCGCAGAGAGAGAGAGGTGTGTGTGTGTGTGTGTGTGTGTGTGTGTGTGTGTGTGTGTGTGTGTGTGTGTGTGTGTGTGTGTGTGTGTGTGTGTGTGTGGGTGGGTGCGTGCGTGCGTACGTACGTAAATGAGTGAAATGAGGGTTGTTCTGGTTGTCTGTCACACCACAGCACAGAACACAGGAAGAAGGAAACCAGGGGAATCACTCAAACCAGACAGAGTAGAGCAGCCCTTTACAAAACTTAAACCACACTGACCTTAGACTGACTCCAAATGACTCACCAGATGTTTACTATGTTGGCCCTCTTCAAACTTTAGGTTTGTTGAAACTCAATGATAGATGACGGCACTAGAGTGTGTGTGTGTGTGTGTGTGTGTGTGTGTGTGTGTGTGTGTGTGTGTGTGTGTGTGTGTGTGTGTGTGTGTGTGTGTGTGTGTGTGTGTGTGTGTGTGTATTTGAGACCCATTCAAGTCCTACCTGAGACCATTATGACTGAGGACACATTAACAAAGATGTGCTATTGAATCAGACATAACAAGACTATTGTGGGCAAGGGGAATCGCGTTTGATGTTTTTGACTCTTCACTTTGATATCTTAGGGTTTATCCTCCTGTTCATGTTTTGGAGAAAGATTGGGTCATATTTCTGTTTTGTTACTTTAATATTAAAAGGTAATGTTCTTGTCTTGTTTTATTCCGTACCAATAACATTGCCCTGCTCGTGACCCCTTCATCTTTGACTTAATTTCCCCCTCTGGCCATTCGGATCAAGCCCATCTATTTTAAGAGAGAGAGGAGAGAGAAAGATAATGGTTTGGTTTATAGAAACCAAATGTTCCATCCCCTCCCATTCTATCCACCCTCTTCCCTCTCTGTCTGCCCTCTCCAACCCCGCACCTCAACCAGCGCTTGGTCCACATTAGCTGGGCCTGAGGTGAGGATGCTGATACTCATACTGATTTTTACTAAGGAATGTGAAGTAGGATGTGTGGAATAAATATAGACATAACAATAAAAAGTTTAAGTGGTGAAAAGAGACGGGGGGGGCAGATACAGGCAAGCTGGCCAATGTTACTGGACTGACATCCAATAAATCTTACAATATGGTCAGAACATGCAGCAAAGCAGCACAATTGTGACAATAATGTACTAAAAAGGTTTGGTATGTAGTTGAATCAGACCCTTGGGGTCCCTGACTGACTGCTATGGCAGGTGAACTGGCTGTTTGTTACACAATCTGTCTGTTCATAGATCAGTGTGCTATTTAATCAGCTGATGTATGACAGGTGAACAACAGAGCCAGAGAGATTAATCAGGATCAGCCAGGTTACCCTTCGGCAGCCCTGGAACACCCTGACTCCCACCCACTGGGCGAAAAGGGTCCATATCAGGGGATATCTTTACATGACATATTTTCGATATTCTAGAGAAAATAGACCACTTGCAATGCATATTTTGAGTTTTGTGAATATGCACCATATCCATGACAAATTTTGAATCGAGATTTGTCTTTTATGATACTGGGATTACTCCGAATATCACACATGGACATTTCCTATGGTCGGATATGGACTCATTTATTATCCTGAGATATGTGACATATTTTTCTCTCTCTTCATGTTGACAAATACTGTGTGCATCAGCAGATCTGTGTTTTCTCAGCACATTTCTCAGCACATTCCAGATATGCTTATCTTGGCTGAGGTCCATATCCGGATCTAGATATGCCTTTTGATATGCTGAAAATAAGGACGGTTTCTGATGCATTTCTGAGACTTTCAGCACATGCTCAATAATTTGACAAATATGAAATCCATATTTTCCTTTCATGCACAAATCTTTTTTGGATTCCCTCTGGATATATGGCCGGATATTGACTCAATAGATATCCTTAGGTAGGACTATGTATGTGGACATCTTATTTTGTCTATATGATGACAAATACTGACAGTAAGCATACACAGTATATTTTCTCCGCACATATACAATGCATATGCTCTTGACTGATGTCCATGTCAGGATCTTGATACACTTTTTGATATGCTAAATAAAGACAATTTCTGATGCTTATTTGAGGACATACTCAATAATATATCCAACCCATATCATTCTTTCAATCACTAGCTATAATTTTTGTATTCCCTCTGCATAAAGGTGATCGCCTTGCAACAAGAATCACGTATTTTAGAATTTGAGCACCACAAATGAGTGTGTAGCTGACAACTGGAGACACAAAGAAGTGAGAAGATGTTCGGAAAAGACCTAAAAGAAGTTAACACTAAAGTGAGAAGCTAATTTGAGAGGTTTTATTTATCTTAGTAACTAGAATCAAGAATGTTAGCTAGCTAATTTAGCCAGCAGCCAGTAGGGCTAGCTAGACTTGATAGGGGGTGAAAGCTAACTGGTAGCCTAATTTAGCTAGCTAACAAATAACAAAATTGCCTTTCCTTCAGCGAAACGTTTTTACCCCCTAACAAGCCTCGAGGTAACAGCTAATGTTTTAAAACGTTTAGGCGTATTTTGAATTACTGGTTAATATAAGCTAGCTAACTAGCAACTCGGCTAGCTAGCTAGCTTGTTATACTTAGTTTTCTCGTCATGAATGAAGCAGGTAACGTAAACTCGTACATCGCTTTGGTCCGTACAATTGCCCCAAAAACGTAATACTTCCAGAGATCAACTGTAATGTTAATAGCACAATTTCTCCCCTTTCCAACAGAATCAATTACATGACCTAAACACTGCCCGTTTCTGCATAATTCAAGAAGACAATGAGCCTCGTCGGGTCTTTTTAAAAATGGCAGGTGGGGAAGCGAAACGAATGCGTGATAGTGAGAAGGAGAGATGTTGTGTGGGAAAATTGCTTTTTTTTCACTCGATCTGTCCAACTTATCACCTTATCGCCTCTAAAATGTAAATAAAACAATATAAAGAGTTTATACAATGTGTCATTTACATACCTATTTGAAGGTTTGTGTCGCAGTTGAATCGGGTTTTTAGGGCGGTGCTAAAAGTGATCTTAGAAGTTAACAGCGGCTTTGAGAATGATGATCGCATGCAATGATGATGCAAAAAATGACTAGGTATCCCCCATTACCTCCGTCACTGTCCATTTTCTGTTTTTAAACGATGAGAGAAGTGCTATACCTGGTGGAGAGAGATTGTAAGACAGAAATAGTTGCTTTATGCGTGCTGTACGTTATGGTATGACACGTCACGACGTAACGGAGGGTCCGTTTTTTAAAAACTTTTCTCCAATACTTTAGAGCCATTACCATTTGGATCAACGCTTAAATAGAAATGTAGTTCACACCCCCGATTTTGAAGTCAACACAGTCGCTACAGTCCCATTAGTTTTTTTTATAGCCTCGTTTGAATGTTGCATTTGCGCACATTTGTACGGAATAGGGTGAGTTTACGTTAGAGTAGCTACCTTGTGGTATGGTTATGTGAAATGACAATATTTTCTTGGAGTATCGACACAATTTTGATTCATGATATGCATTGACAGTTTGTAGTAAATCGCAGACTGACACTACCACCACGTTGGGTCTGGACTGTGAGGGACCCCACTGACAACCCAATCTGCCAATAGTGTGTAATTGCAGCCTGCTATTCGGAGTGTTCCTGCATGTGGTCATTCCTGCATCTATTCCTTATATCTAATAACATGTAAGATATCCGGAAATATATAGATAGATAAAGATATCCCCTGATATTGACCCTTTTCACCTAACTACCTGCCTCTCTTCTGCCTCCTCCCTGCCTCCCTGGCAGTCCCTCTGGTATCTGGCCTGGCTGAAAATCTGTCAACAACAGAGGACATCTCTGCCTGGTGAGGGAAGAAGCCAAACAAAGGGGCATGGAGTTTTCTGCTGTTTCGGGTGTTTGCTCTTCCTCCCCGCATGCGTGTGTGTGTGTTCGTTATGTTTCAGGATCAGCGCCGTTCCTTCGAGGGCCCTGGGTGTGGCTCCTGGGGGGTGGGGTAATGAGGGCTGTGGCCCTTGACAAAGCACAGGCCTTCTTGCAGGCAGAGATAAGACGAGAGAAAGAGAGGGATTTGGGTTTCCATTGATAGAGTGGGGAGATGTGAGAAAACAAAGAAGGCTTGAAAGCTGAGAGGGCACATCCCAGTACACACTCCTCTCCGCGCTACCTTCATTCCCCTGTCCCAGACCCATCGACTCTTGGCACCCAAAGGGATCTGTACAAACACTTCTGCCAGATTTGTAAAATAAACACCCGCACTTCTCTTTTTTCTCTCTCTCAAGGAGGTCATTGAGCGACAGATTTTCAGGAGGAGGAAAAATACAGTGAAACAAGATTTGCCATCATCAGGGAATGTTTCTGGTGTGTTTTTCAGTGTTTTGTTTGTTATTTTCTTGTCAGAGCAGCCCAAGAGGTATTATTGCTATTTTTTTAATAGCCACAATTATCATGACCAAAGGCATCGACATGGCAACTCAGTAACTCATGTTCAGCATTTTGACTTGGTCTGAACACAACAACATGTTTTACATTAATGCCTTACGGTCTTTCTATATATTTTAATCCTAGTTCCCGCTTCCATTTCAGTCTTAGTTCATTTCAGGTTTTGTTACTGGCAATGGAGAAATCCATTTGTGTCACCAAAACATGTGCCACAACAACAGCAAATAAAATAAGTTTGTAACAAAATAGATATCAAAAACATCTGGGAGTCATTACATGAGAACACAAACGCGGAACCTGGAATGTGTGTGTGCTTTTGAATGTGTGTGTGCCAGTCCAATCACAACAATTTTGTCTCAGTCCAATCACGACCTCCTGGACAGTAGTAAGTCTCCTCAGAGGAAGGGGAGGACCATCCTACTCAGTGAATTTCTGAAAAAATCCCCTTTAAAATAACTAAATATATTCATATGTCAATCAATACTGATTTAAAAAAAACATGTTTTTGCAATATTGGCCTACAGTTGTCTCAGCAGCACCCTCTAGCACCATGGTGTAGCCGCAGGGCAGCTATTTTCCGTCCTCTGGCTACATTGACTTCAATACAAAACCTAGGAGGCTTATGCTCCTCACCCCTTCTATACACCTACATTGTAACTATGACACCTTCCGGAGGATGTCCTCCAACCATTCAAAGCTTTTGCAGTACGAACTAACATCTTGTCAATCCAATCAAAGGATCAGAGAATGAACCTAGTTCTTCGTATGTGTGATTTAGAAGCTTGGTGAGTTGGTGACAATGTTGGATTGATTGAAGTTGAGATAGTAAATAGTGAAAGTGATCATTTATTTCAATTTTCCTTGCTAACAATTTTCCTTGCTTAACTAACTTAACTTAACTCTAACGACAATGTAGTGGATTTTTTTTGTTGAAAAACCCTTTCATTGCCCACATCAGGTTCAATCTTCTGGGAAAAAGTCGCTTCGATAATGTAATGGACAAAGGTCTGCATATTCAAACTGTGCAACACAACGACAAGGTAAGAAGTAACAGATTTTCTCAAGCAGCTTGTCGACACTACTGCAATTTTGGGCATGTAAGAGTTGGCTTTTTAGGGGGCACGGTGAGAGGGAAAGTTATTCTGTATGTAGAGTCAATCACATTATTACACATTAATGTGATTTTACTCCTTGCTTGAACTAACGCATTCATAGCTATTTTGTCTAACTCTGTTGTGTTATTGTTTTTTGGCCTTCCCAGTCAAATCCTGTCCTGCCCTTAGTGGAAGAGTTGAGCTCTTCTCCAACACCATCCATCTATAATAAAACTGTCCTGCACTGAAGCCTCTGAACACCTCAACCCCTTTCCTGCACTGAAATCAAGCCTCTGAATACCTCAACCCATACCTCATACCCTCCTTCAATCACTGCTGTAATCCCTTCCCAGCACTGTGTAAGTAGACCCCTCATGTTTGGATAAATACCATAGCAGACTAGCAGCTAACACAATCTAATTATTACATATACACATCAATGATTTTACTCTTTGCTTGGACTAACTCATTCTTAGCTCATCTGTCTAAATGTGCTGTGTTCAGGGGTAAAAAAAACTAAAAACATTCACAATCTTTGCGTTCTGAGCAGAACTCCTTTCCAACCAGTTCAAACCCCCTAAAAGTTACGGTTCATATACCTTCATTAAGTTCATTTTTTAACCTGTGAAATCAACATTGTTTTTACATTCAACTAATTAATTTACTCCACCAATTTGCGCCGATAGTGCAGCTTGCTGTGGAACGGGTAAAATAGTTGTTTACATGTTTGTGCAGGCATGTAAGTGCATGCGCGAGATGCAACTGAAATTTCCCAGGTAGGGAGCGAGCGAGAGAAAGGGGTGTGCATGGAGGGGGCTTGGCTTGAAGCGCTGAACATCACGACTTGAAATGGAATATGTTTATGCTATAACTAGCATTATAACTGCACTGAATTACAGAATAATATAGTAGAAATGTTTTATATTTCTGAACAAAAAAATAACATTATTAACCGGTTCTCACGATTTGATCACTTTTGTTCCGGTTTCTGTTTCCGTTCCTCAATTTTATTTGGTTTTTGGTTCTGTTCTCTGAACCGGTTCCAATCCCTGGTTGAGTTATGGATTTCACTGCCCTCAGTGAATGAGTTGAGCTCTTCTCCAAAACCCTCCAGCCATGATGAGCCTGTCCTGCACTGAAGCCTCTAACCACCTCAACTAATACCTCGTACCCTCATTCAATCACTGCTGTGATACTTTCCCAACACAGTGTAAGGTATCCCTCATTTCCATTCCCCATTATATTTTACTATAAATGTTATTAAATATTTTAGGTTAAAATCATTTGTATTTGACGATATTTGAAACACTCTTTGACGTCTCTGTGCGGTCCGCGCCTATACCGTGGGTCTCTCATCCTCCTCAACTTTTCAAATCCCCAGTCCTCAGCTCTCTCTTTTGATGTGTGTGTGTGTGTGTGTGTGTGTGTGTGTGTGTGTGTGTGTGTGTGTGTGTGTGTGTGTGTGTGTGTGTGTGTGTGTGTGTGTGTGTGTGTGTGTGTGTGTGTGTGCGTGTGTGTGCGTGTGTATTGTGTTTGTGTAGAGACAGGGTGGCAGTGCCTTCTGCTCAATCAGCTCATTTTCAGATGTTTGGTAATCTGACACTTCACAGGGATTACACAGGGTCAGATGTTAGAGTGTATACGTATTAGGGAGGAACCCTAGAGATAATCCCACAATATCAACTGGCTTTACAGCTAATCACCCAATAAAGACTCATCTGGTGATAATGCATCTCTGTGATGTGACTTTTGCTTTGGAATAAAACATCAGCATCCATCTCTCATCTCGAATGACATAATTCTACAGTATATAGTCTTACTCAGCGTCAGATATAAACGCTGATATACAGCAAGCCTGTAATCGGTGAATTATGTGTGTCGTTTTACGAGAGAGGCTTCTTTCTTTGGCTAGGCTACAGTGTAGTAACAAAACCCGCCTAGTCCAACAGGTCAGGGCATCCTTTCAATAATAATAATAATAATAATAATAACATTATTTGAGCCAGTGTTCTGAATCAGTGTGTCCCAAATGGTCAATGGTCAATGGCGCTCGGTGCTGTGGAATGGAAGATGGCATCTCTGAAGGCTTCATGTTCTTAGAAGGACAGAGGACAGGTCAGCTACTAATCTTAGTTTAAACAGAGGCCACTGCCACTACAAAGCAGGGGCTGACCCCAGCTCCCCCTCTTTTCTCCTGGGTTAGCCCTAGCCTTACACTCCTTTACCCCCACCACCCCCTATCAGCCCAGCACCCCGCTCTTTTGAGAGTAAACCCAGGGCTAAAGCACATTCCTGTGCAGTCAATAATTAGGGAATCTGCCAAAAGAAGGCAAAAGGCAAAAGAAGATGGAGTGAGAGTGAAAAGGAGTAAATCGACCGAGAATAACTCTCTCCATCACGTTATCACTTGTTGTACTTGTAGATCCTCTCCCCCTCCCTGTTCATATACCGTACTGCCTCCCCTCTTGGTTAAATGTAAACATGTTTAAGAGGGGTTGGTGTTTGGCTGTGGATCTGCTTCGTAACAGTGGTCCCCTCTAACTGTAATGGCAACTCCCTGAAGGAGTGTACAGCTGGTGTACAGCTGTCTTCCCCACTTCTGCTCTCCATAACATAACTATGTATCCATACTCTTTCTCTCCCTGTCTTTCTCTTTCTCTCCCTCTCTCTCCTACAGTATGACTGTAAGTTACAATTATTCATCATGCCATACTAACAAAGGCCACCACTCTCAACGGTGAAACCCAAGCTGTCACCAACAGCACGACAGGCAGAGGCTCCTTCCCACACAGGGTATCTTACACATTCTGTCTTAGAAACGTGATCCACCCTTAGACTCAGGTCTGAGAGCATACCTCAGCTGGGGAACTACAATGGATCAAAAGAGAGAGGAAAGGAGACAACAGGTGATACTAAGTCTCGCTGTATCCCTACCCCCTCCCAAGACTACTTAGCTACAGGGATTACTCATCCTACCCCTTCAATGCACTTTACCCCCTTTTACCAAAGTGCTTGGGAATTGCAAGGGTGCACCGTGTTGCGAGTTTACAGTAGTAATAGTTTACAGACTGTACAGTACCTTAAGTCCTTACCCTTCAACACCAGCAGAGGGAATTTAATGATTTTCTACAGGCATGTCCACAGATGAAATACGCCACATGCATGCGCTCTCACACACACACACACACACACACACACATTCCATATCATTGTCAGAGCTGTGAGCTCATCAAAGGATATATTGGCATGGGAGCTGTTAGGCCCGAGACAAAGTAGATGCGACCCAGTCGTTCTAAATGTTCCATTGCCATACTGGCTGGCAACATTATTATCCCTTGCTTGCTAGCTAGCCAACTACTGCTAACTTACAGTCACGTCAGAATAACAGCAAAGTAGCTGCATTTGCATTTGCTTAAGCTGTTTTATAGTGGCCTTTATTTGGATACATCCATAACAATGAGCAAATGAGGCACGATTTCGCCTGGCATAGAACATTTGCACACTCGTCAGGACACTGTTGTTCAGAGGAGCTAGCCAACAATACAGCTAACACATTCACTTCAAACTGAAGCTGGAAAGACTGCAAAACTAGCTGCACTTCGCTTTGTTTGACCTTTTTTTAGCTGTCATTTCTTTGAATATGATGCCAGCTGATTCATGACTGGCTGAGAAAGGCTGCCTGTCGCTGATTGAGAACCATACCCGGCCAAAACAAAGAAATACAAAAACATAGAAAAAGGCACATAGAATGCCCACCCAAATCACACTCTGACCAAACCAAAATAGAGACGTAAAAAGCTCTAAGGTCAGGGCGTGACAGGAGATCGAATTTTAATATTGAAACAATGTTGCAAATGTCAAGGTTTATACACATATTTCCACTGTTGAAACTACATGTTAGTCTAAACAAAATGTGAGATAATGGCTAGAGGTTTTTATAGTGGAGATCAAGTTTATAAATTGCTTGGCTGGGCTGATGAGACTGATTGGAATAGGGTAAATAGGCATTTTAACATCATACATTTCGCCGGTGATAACTTGTATAATAGACATCGGCTTGAATGAGGTTTTATCCAATCAGTATTCAGGATTAGACCCACCTGTTGTATGAAATGGCATAACACAACACATTACATAAACTGGAATGACACCCCACAAATGGTTGCACAAAAAGAGCTCTGCGCAAACCTCGGCCAAAAATATTCGAATGAGTCGCTCCCCTACATTTGAATTGTCACAAAAGAGCAAATAACCCTTTTGAGAACTTTAAAGAAACATTGAAGAGCTCAAAGGTTTCTTTGAGTCATTATGGTTCCACATAGAACCATCACCCTTTCCAAATAACTATTTTTTTGTGAGTAGCCACCGTTACAATACTGTGAAACATATGGGACTACTATATACCAATTCAACAATCGAGAGAACTACTGACCTAATCATAGGGGCTACGACACAGCTGGCTGAGAGACACGGCTCAGAGAGGAAGGAAGTGTCGATTCGACACAGATAACCTGGAACACCTGTTCTGTTATCTATTATATGTGTACTGTAATAGACCAACATCCACTGTCCACAGCACAGTAAGGGCTGGAGCCTACCAAATTCCATTGTGTGTGTGTGTGCGTGTGTGTTTGTGACGCATGCATGCACACGCAAGTATAGTTATCTAATGTAATGTCTATCAGGCTTATGACCAATGGTTAAGACTTACTGAATACTTATGGGGCTAGATCGTATTCCTACCCACATGACCTGACAAGGAAAAACTCCAGGCCCTACTCATAAACATAAAGAGTTAACTGACCATTAAAACCTCACCGCTATTCCACTACTTGGCCCTATCTGATCCTACCCCAGGCCGACATTCTGGGAGGAATGGGACGATATCGTTCAGCACACCTTGTAAATCCTCTGCAATAAAATCTCGTACACCCAAATACTTCTCTCCAGCTGCCACCACAACAACTATTTTCTGTGATTTACGTTCCATTTTTTGCGGTACAGTTGACAACCTTGGCTATGAACACTAAGAAGCTAACTTTACTGGAACACATGTTATTCCTATTGACCTCGGCCTACTCACAGGGATCTTCTTAGGACAGAGAGAGAGAGAATAGACAATACACATCACGACAACACATGACTATATATAGGGCAGCGTTTCCCGAACTCGGTCCTCGGGACCCCAAGGGGTGCACGTTTTGTTTTTTGCCCTAACACTACACAGCTGATTCAAATGATAAAAGCTTGATGATTAGTTGATTATTGAATCAGCTGTGTAGCGCTAGGGCAAAAAAAACAAATGTGCACCCCTTGGGGTACCGAGGACCGAGTTTGGGAAACCCTGATATAGGGAAACGTTCTCCAAGCTGTTCCATTGAATCATAATGAGCTACTTTATATTAAAACGTAAACATCCACCAATACCCAAAGTCTATATTAACGCCTCTAGTTAGGAAGTGACCCAACATCCTGCTCCTTTTCCTCTTCCTCCTCTTTTTCAGTCTTCCTCTCTCGGGGTGAGAGCTGCCCATGAAGAGAATTCAGACCAGGGACAGGAAGGTCTAGGGGGTAGGGGTCAAAGAGGAGTAGTGAGGGTGTTAGAGCTTCAACAAAATAAAAAAAATTGTGCTGTACCATACAGTACACCAAGTTTACAGTTTCTCAAATAGTCGGCTAAAGCCTAGTTTGTGGTTAGAAAAATTTGATCTATATGGCGTTTCACAAGGACTTTTAAAAATGCTTTAGGTTGGTCACAAAGAAAACAAGTTTTGAAACCACTATGATATTATTGTCCTATAGTACTATATAGTTGTGGTTTGGGAGCCGCTATACTATAGAAGCCTTTATTTCATCCCTTTACATAAATTGGACTCTGGTGATATCATTAAAAGCACTGGTGATGTCATTAAAAGCACTCTGTTTTCCAAGAGAGCCAACCACAGGGAGCAGAGAGAACACATGGTGAGAGCGATCGATATGACTGGTCTGACAGCTATAAAGCTCCGTTAGGGAGCTACACTATAATGTTCAGGTTGGGTGGCAGCCAAAGCCCCTTTCCATAACTCAGGAAGGATGCCAACACCAGACCAGTTTCAGGGTCCATTTGCTTGTAGTAATTACTTATTTTTATGATTACAGTAATGGCCATAAAACCATGTTACTGTGTTTCTGGAAGACAATAAATCACTCTTTAAACACAGAGGTCAGGGTTCTAAGATGGCGCCGGAGAGGATGGCTGCTGTTTTATTGGCTCTTAACCAACCGTGCTATTTTTTAAAAAAGTGCATTGTTTGTATCTTATTTTGTACATAACATTGCTTCTACCATGTCTTAAAGAGCTTCTGGACATCAGAACAGCGATTACTCACCTCGAATTGGACGAAGAATTTTTCTTTCATGAGTCGGACGGGAATGATATACTCCAAACACCCGAACTGTCCCTCATCCTCGTCATTTGCTGGAGAAAGAAACTAAGATTTTGTGGAAAGAGATCGGGGTGTGAGGATCAGGCAACGAGTGGCTAACCTGCCTTTGCCATCCGTACTGTTAGCCAACGTTCAATCGCTGAAAAATAAATGGGACAAACTGAAACCACATATATCCTACAAAATTTGAGTGTAAAGAGCCATAAGCCAATATCATGTAAAGGTACACTGTGCAGAAACGCCATTTCCTGGTTGCTAAAATTCAAATACAATTCTAATTCTAAAACAAGCATACCATCTAAACATCTTTCAATATTGTATTTTCAGCTGTTTGAAGCTGGTGTATGAAACTGAAAATAAAAGACCAAAAACAAAACTGAAAGGGCAAATTCAAACATGTTCTACTTCATATTCATCATCGCCACACAACTCCAACATCAACATATGTGAAAATAGTGCGTTTCTATGTTTTGTAGTAAAAAAGATAGAGGAAGGTAAATGTTTCTAATGACATGATCAACCAATTAGTAGGCAATTAGTAGACAATGCATACTCACAATTGGTCAAAATCACACGATGCACACCGTTGATGTCATTGGAAGTACTTATCTTCCTCTATCTTTTTTAACTACAAAACATATAAGAGTACCATTTTCACATATGTTGATGTTGGGGTGGTGATGGGGATGATGAATAAGAAATTAAAAATTGTGAAGTTAACCCTTTATGAATGGGAAGTATAGAATTAGCGGGCATAGAACAGATCTACCGCTTCTTAGACATGCTTTCAATGAGAGTGACAAATCTATAACTAACATTTCTATGTGAATTTTGTTGGGTCGCCCAAAAATGTATATATTACAGTTTTTGTCCGTAATGTAAAGGAAAGTAAAAGGAAGGATGTAAAACACATGGGTTAAATTAATAGTTTTATGTTGGTATGGTAGTAATGGAATAGTGGTTTAAATGTGGTGGATTTCCATATATGACTGTTGTCGATATGGAGACATTTTTACATGACAATGACCTCGTGAACTAACAAAGAAGCACCATATTTACTGTTACAAGGGATAGTTGAGGCAAAATAAATATATTTTCTGAGGTTAAACACACACACCTGTTTGAACACTCACAAGGTCACTTTCCCTTCAAAGAGTATGTCATTCACAGATAAGTCAAAACAAATGTAACAACCAGGTACACAACATTAAATATCCCATCCCTGCCAATGTTGTATTATGCGGCAGAGAATGAAGTAAAAGTATGAAGTACACTTTGTATGAAGTATACTGTGAAGTTTATAAAGTAAATTATTATGCAGACAGTACAGTACAGATGCTTAAAGGATCATTGAACTGAAACAGCTTGAGACTACGTTGGTAAGCGGGAGCGAATAAGATCCCCTAAGTGTAAGTGAGGAAGTGAGATCACCTCTGAGTAGAGCGGGGTCTGTTATAGGGTCCGTACCTTCTGGGAACCCCACTGTGACAGGGGTCTTGGGAACAACCTTCCTGGGTTGGAGAAAGGAAGGTTGAGGAGAGGACACCACAAATAGATGAATGAGCAGAAACAACAAGAGGGGGAGAGAAACAAACAAACACAGGGCTAGCCTTACGTCCACCTGCCACTGACCCTACATCCTAAACCGTAAACCTGACACAACCCCAGTAAACCTAGAGCTACTAGCTGTAACTGCATGCGCACTCACCTCAATCACCAAACCAGATCTAAACTGTTAAAATACACCGCAAATATGTTTGACTCAAGGATTCATTGTTTCAATAAGAAAGAGTTTGCTTCTTGCCAAAGATACTCATGCATTTAAACTCCTTTATATATCAACTACACTAACATTTGTATTGTTCTGGAAGCCGAGCAGACTGCGAAAAGAGTTATCAGAACTTCAGGGCTTTGAGTCTTCACATCACACACACTGAGTCAGTAAATCTAAGATAATAGTTCATTACTAAAACTTTCTTTATAAAGGTCAATTTATTTGTTTTTTCCAAAATTCATTACAGTTTAAAATGTTCAATCAGTTTCAAAGGAAATGTACATTATTCAATACATCATTAAGGTCAAATTCGAAATAATAAACAATTCAAACAATAAGTAATCAATCCAACTTAGGCTAATCAAATGGTAATTCAATCAAAAGAAAACGAAGAACAAAAAAACAAATGCAATCATTGAAAACAAAGAATATAGTGGAGTGGCGTAGTTGACGGTGTATGTGTGTCTTCCTGTTGTGTGTCTTTCTGATACAAAAACTCGGAGATAAGAGTTAAGTACTAAAACTTTCTTCATGAAGACACAGGGAGAGGTTTCTGACACCATCGGTTATTAGGGCACTATGCTGCTACAAAGAGAACATTAGGAGTCTCTTCTGAGTGTGTGTTGACGTGGGCACACATACACATTCACAAAAGTCATTGATTAGGCTGTTATCAGAACACTAGACTAAAAAGTTAATAGGGATAACACAAACATTCCATTGATTTAGCTGTGAAAGAGACCCAATGCAGCACTTGCTTCTTTGTTTACACTCCCACTCATCGACAGCATCAGCCCAGACTCAAAAATGTTAAAGCACCCCATACCCTTCCTCCAACCTCTCCCCTACCCTCTCTGAATCTACACTGAACAAATATATAAACATAACTTGTAAAGTGCTGGTCCCATGTTTCATGAGCTGACATAAAATATCCCAGAAATGTTCTATACACAAAGAGTTTACTTCTCTTAGATGTGTGCACAAACTTTATTACACCACTGTTAATGAGCATTTTCTCCCTTGCCAAGATAATCCACCCACCTGACAGGTGTGGCATATCAAGAAGCTGATTAAACGGCATGATCATTACACAGGTGCACCTTGTGCTGGGGAAAACAAAAAACAAATTCTGATTGGCTGAACCTGGCTCCCCAGTGGGTGGGCCTATGCCCTCCCAGGCCCATCCATGGCTGCACCCCTGCCCAGTCATGTGAAATCCATAGATTAGGGCCTAATTCATTCATTTCAATTGACTGATTTCCTTATATGAACTGTAACTCAGCAGCATCTTTGAAATTGTTGCCTGTTGCATTTATATTTTTGTTCAGTATACTTACCATATGTTTACTGGGACACCAGGATATCCTAGGGTTCCCACTCTCTCTCTATCTGAGCCACCCAGTTGACAACACAGAGCCAGAGGGGGAAAGACCTCACACACACACACACACACACACACACACCAGAGAATGGCTTTGTACCAGCCTGGTGGTGCACTAATCTAAAGCAAGGGCTTTGAGCCTACCGAGTCCTACCTCCCTGCATTAACAGTCTTTAAATCTTACCCCCTCTGTCAGTGAAAGAGTGGAACATGCCTTTACATAGACTCTGCTGACTGGGGAGTCTGAGCAGAGGTCTGAGGTGAGGCACACTGCTCCAGGGCACGTATGTGGAAAGATAGAGAGGTTTCTTTAAATTGGGTATAAGCATTTCAGCACTCTCAGTTCAATATGGGAGAAGTGTTTTGGCCATACCCAGTAATGAAAATGAAGTTGAAAAGACATCTTTTAGAAGTATTTCCCAGATGTTGACATCACCTGCTTTTTAAGTGCTGAATAAAAGGTACAAATAAATATTTTCCGGATGTCAAAATGATGTATTTTGCAAACATTTAAAATACATTTTCAGATGTAAAATTCCAGACGTTGAAATCAGGTGCATTTTAGGTGCTGAAGTAAATATTTTCCAGATGTTGAAAATACATATTTCCAGACATAGAACATTTTTCAGGCATTGATTCAATGTTCAACTGCTGCACATTCTCAATTAAGTAAGCATTATATCACAATAATAATTTGCCACACCTCTTAATAGCAAAGAGGAGCCAACTAAAGATTGCAACAAAAAATTATTATTAGTCTTCATCAATCACATGGACTTACATATTTATTTGTCAAATGTTTTAAAACGGTCAGCAATTATGTTAAAAGCAATCAAACATAGTGAATAAACCAACATATCACTTCAACTACGATAACATTCTGAGTAACAGTTACAGAATACATTTTTCTTACTATGTTCTTGTTTATCTACCTTAGTTGAATGCACTTTCTGTAAATTACTCTGGATAAGGGTGTCTGCTGAATGACCAAAATGTACATTTAAAACCAAACACTTGCAAAGCATGCTTGGTATTATTCTAATGAGCTCCGCTCCCAAACAAGTACAAATTTAGTTGGTGCGAACCAGATCCAAATCTGAACAAATCATAGACGTCTAGTTTGAACTTCACAGTGCATTATGGCACAGTTTAGTACAGTAGAACACAGAAGAGTAGAGTACAATACAATATGGTATGGTATGGTACATGACAGTAGAGTTTTATTCAGTAGAGTAGAGTACAGTACTTTAAAGTACAGTAGAGTTTCATTCATTAGAGTACAGTAAAGTACAGTAGAGTACAGTATAGTACAATCCAGTAGAGTGCAGTACAGTTCAATTCAGTAGAGTACAGTAGAGTACAGTATAGTTTAATTCAGTAGAGTAGAGTACAGTATTGTTTAATACAGGAAAGTATTTGTATTTATTAGGGATCCCCATTAGCCGCTGCCAAGGCAGCAGCTACTCTTTCTGGGGTCTGAACTCATTAAGGCACTTACATTCCATATAAAACAAAAGATAAAACAGTACATCATATAACATTATTACACCACTACATACCTCCAATACAAAATGTATAATACCACCATACAACAATATTACAATGCATGTGTGTGTAGAGTGCGTGTGCTAGCGCTTATGTGCATATGCATTTCTCTGTACCCTTGTGTGTCACAGTCCCCGCTGTTCCAAAAGGTGTATTTTGACCAGTTTTTTTTATTTGATT
The DNA here is from genome assembly GCF_034236695.1 of Oncorhynchus nerka. Classification (NCBI taxonomy): domain Eukaryota; kingdom Metazoa; phylum Chordata; class Actinopteri; order Salmoniformes; family Salmonidae; genus Oncorhynchus; species Oncorhynchus nerka. The sequence continues at coordinate 14,996,481 of NC_088414.1, read as the reverse complement.
CTACTGCTTGCATCAGTTACCTGATGCGGAATAAAGTTCCATGTAGTCATAGTTTAAACAGACAGCTTGGTATATTCAGCTTGTCAACACTTCTTACCAAAACAAGTAATGATAAAGTAAATCTCTCTTCCACTTTGAGCCATGAGAGATTGACATGCATATCATTAATGTTAGCTTCCCAAGTACTTTCTGCTGCCCTGTTTTGAGCCAATTGTAATTTTCCTAAGCCCCAATTTGTGGCACCTGAACACACGACTGAACAGTAGTCCAGGTGCGACAAAACTAGAGCCTGTGGGACCTGCCTTGTTGATAGTGTTGTTAAGGAAGCAGAGCAGTGCTTTATTATGGACAGACTTCTCCCCATTATAGCTACTGTTGCATCAATATGTTTTGATCATGACAGTTTACAATCCAGGGTTACTCCAAGCAGTTCAGTCACCTCAACTTACTCAATTTACACCTTATTAATTCCAAGATTTAGTTGAGGTTTAGGGTTTAGTGAATGATTTGTCCCAAATACCATACTTTTAGTTTTAGAAATATTTACAACTAACTTATTCCTTGCCACCCATTCTGAAACTAACTGCAGCTCTTTATTAAGTGTTGCAGTCATTTCAGTCACTGTAGTAGTTGATGTGCATAGTGTTGAGTCATCTGCATACATAGACACAATGGCTTTACTCAAAGTCAGTTGCATGTCGTTAGTAAAGATTGAAAAAATTAGGGGGCCTAGACAGCTACCCTGGGGAATTCCTGATTATGTTGGAGAGGCTTACACACCCTCTGTGTTCTATTAGACAGGTAACTCTTTATCCACAATATAGCAGGTGGGGTAAAGCCATAACACATGTTTTTCCAGCAGCAGACTATGATCTATAATTTGTTTTGCCGGACCGGACGAAAAATAATCGCCCATGGACGTTGAAATCAAGGCCAGTCCGGATCGCACCAAAAAATACAAAAATAAGACTGAGGACCCCCAAAAATATGGAGTACGACAAAAAAGACGTCCAAAAGACGTCGCATAACATCAAATGCTTAGTGGGTATACATTACACCCCCCCCCCTCCCCTCCCCTCACAAAAAAAAATTGTTTTATTTTTACATACACTAGATAGGTGTAGTGAAATGTGTTGTTTTACAGGGTCTGCCATAGTAGTACAGAACCTCTGGAGCAAATTCAGGTTAAATGCCTTGCTCAAGTGCCTTGCTCATTTTCACCTTGTCAGCTCAGATATTCAAACCAGTGACCTTTCGGTTTCACTAACGCTCTAACCGCTAGGCTATCTGGTCTAACTTCTAGGCCACAGATGGCCCCAAGTATAGAGGAGAGGAGGAGCTGGTGGAGGCATGGTGGAGAGAGACAGAAACATGGTTGATAAACAACATGTAGCCTGCAGTGCGTGGCTGAATCTGTGGAGTGCAACCCAATCCAGGTCCTGGGTGGTCGAGAATGAAGAATGGCTTTTGTTTTACTTGAGTCCTTTTAGAAAATAAACGGCCTGTAGATGTGATTGGCGGAGGAGATCGCATTGCATATCAAACACTAGGCTAGAATCTAGCTAAAGAGTTTGCTTCTAGCAAGCCTGCCAATATGACAAACAAATTCAAAAATAGCAGTTGCTCAAAACAGCTAGTCAAACTAGAAACATGTGGGAGGATTTGACAGCATAGCGCCACTTGCGTCATGACTGCAACAGAAGGGACAAGAGAAATTCATGTTCATTACTCACCACGTTAGGTCATCAGATGCTCCAAAAAAAACATGTCTCTGCAAGAACAAATAAATGCTAGCTAAGTTTTTCCTCGTTGGACCTGCGTTTACAATGTATCCAATTTCAGTTTGTGTGGTTGTTGGTTTAGCTTTCTGTAACTTTGTAGCAAGTATGGTCTGCATGTGTTGGCGCATATTGCATCATAATTGCAAAGTGTCCGATAACTTTTCCAAGTGGCTTAAATAGCCACCCATTCAGTCTGTTACCAACTCTTAGTAAAGTTTTGGAAAAAAATGTGTTTGACCAGATGCTATTTTACAGTAAACAAATTGACAACAGACTTTCAGCACGCTTGACTGATGATTGGCTGAGAGAAATTGATGATAAAAAGATTGTGGGGGTTGTTTTGTTAGACATTAATCGATCATAGTCTGTTGCTGGAATAACGTATGTGTTATGGCTTTACCCCACCTGCTATATTGTGGATAAAGAGTTACCTGTCTAACATAACACAGAGGGTGTTCTTTAATGGAAGCCTCTCCAACATAATCCAGGTAGAATCAGGAATTCCACAGGGCAGCTGTCTATGCCCCTTACTTTTTTCAATCTTTACTAACCACATGCCACTGGCTTTGAGTAAACCCAGTGTGTCTATGTATGTGGATGACTCAACATTATACATGTCAGCTACTACATTGGCTGAAATGACTGCAACACTTAACAAAGAGCTGCAATTGGCTAAGAACAGGGCAGTACGGCTGACCCTTGGATGTACACAGAGAGCAAACATTAAAAATATGCATGTCAATCTCTCCTGACTCAAAGTGGAAGTGATATTGACCATCACTACTTACATTTGTGAGAGGTATTGACATATTGAAAACACAGAGTTGTCTGTATAAATGACTGGCACACAGCTCACACACCAATGAATACCCCACAAGACATGCCACTAAAGATCTCTTCAGTCCCCAAGTCCAGAACAGACTATGGGAAGCGCACAGTACTACATAGAGCCATGACTACATGGAACTCTATTCCACATCGGGTAACTGATGCATGCAATAGAATCAGATAAATATATATAAAAATACACCTTATGGAACAGCGGGGACTATGAAGCAACACAAGCATAGGCACAGACACATGCATACACACACATGATAACATATGCACTATACACACACGTAGGCATGGATTTTGTGTTGTAGATACAGTGCCTTCGGAAAGTATTCAGAACCCTTGAATTTTTTCCACATTTTGTCAGGTTACAGCATTATTCAAAGTGATTCAAATGTTTTTTTCCCCTCCAATCTACACACAATACCCCATAATGATGAATCTAAAACAGGTTTTTAGACATTTTTGCTAATTTATTGAAAAAAAAAAAAACTAGAATATGACATTTACATAAGTATTCAGACCCTTTACTCTGTACTTTTTTTAACACCTTTGGCAGCGATTACAGCCTTGAGTCTTCTTGGGTAAGACGCTACAAGCTTGGCAAACCTGTATTTGGGAAGTTTCTCCCATTCTTCTCTGCAGATCCTCTCAAGCTCTGTCAGGTTGGATGTGGAGCGTTACTACACAACTATTTTCAGGTTTCTCCAGAGATGTTCGATCGGGTTCAATTGGGGACTCTGGCTGGGCCACTCAAGGACATTCAGAGACTCCTAAGTCATCTTGGCTGTGTGCTTAGGGTCGTTGTTCAGCTGGAAGGTTAACCTTCGACCCAGTCTGAGGATCTCAGCTCTCTGGAGCAGGTTTTCATCAAGGACCTCTCTGCACTTTGCTCTGTTCATCTTTTTCCCTCGATCCTGACTAGTCTCCCTGTCCCTGCCGCTGAAAACATCCCCACAGCATGATGCTGCCACCAACATGCTTCACCGTGGGGATGGTGCCATATTTCCTCCAGATGTGACGCTTGGCATTCAGGCCAAAGACTTGAATCTTGGTTCCATCAGACCAGAGAATCTTGTTTCTCATCATCTAAGAGTCTTTAGGTGCCTTTTGGCAAACTCTAAGTGGGCTGGAATATGCCTTTAACTGAGGAGTGGCTTCCGTCTGGCCACTCTATCATAAAGGCCTGATTGGTGGAGTGCTGCAGAGATGGTTGTCCTTCTGGAAGGGTCTCCCATCTGCACAGAGGAAGTTTATAACTCTGTCAGAGTGACCATCGGGTTCTTGGTCATTCTCTGTACAAGGCCCTTCTCCCCTGATTGCTCAGTTTGTCCAGGCGGCCAGCTCTAGGAAGTCTTGGTGTTTCCAAACCTCTTCATTTTAAGAATTATGGAGGCCACTGTGTTCTTGGGGACCTTCAAAGCGGCAGAATTTTTGGGGTACCCTTCCCTAGATCTGTGCCTCGACACAATTCTGTCTCTGAGCAAGTTCAGTTTCAAGTTAGTATACATTTCATCATTGGTCTAAAAGGTTGAAGGGCACCTGGTCATCTACATGATTCAATAATTCCTATGTACATACAGTACATCATGATCCATGAACATTATAAGCACCTATGCTAATGAAACTTGGGACAAATTACTTTTTATAGATATTCTTAGAGGTCCTCGGCATCCTGAACCACCTCCCAAAGGGGAGCATTTCAAACTCTGGGAATAGGGGATGAGAGGGGTCATTAGCAATAGTTAGTGCATTCCGCTGAGTGCTCGGCACATACAGTACATGTTATACTGAGCAGCCTTTGAGATTTACCAACTATCTTGCTGCCCATATATACTACTCTGGACAGTTTTTTCCTGTTCTTGGCACTCAGGTTGCCTTAACATATAGTCATGTTGAAGTAAGAAAGACTTCCTACCAGACTTTAGTACACTATTTCAAGAATATGATGGCTCACACCAAAGCTGTTTAACTTCCTGAACAGATAAAAATATAGTCAGTGTTCACAGTCAAATTCAAAGAGTTGTCACAAAACAAGTAGTATTTAAACGGTCGACAGGTTGACATTTTACCAGATGCTCTTCTCCAGATCAACTTACAGGAGCAATTATGGTTAAGTGCCTTGCTCAAAGGCAAATCGGCAGATTTTTCACCTAGTCAGCTCAGGAATTCAAACCAGTTACTGAAATACGGGAAGTCCTTTTGTTCACCCCATCTAGATTACTTCACTATAAAATACCGACCGCGTTACCTCCCGAGAGAATTCTCTTTGGTCATCGACGGCTCTCAAGTAACTACAATGGACTTTGTGCAAACTGGAAACCGCATATCCTGAGGCTGCATTTATTGTAACTGGGGACTTTATGAAAGCAACTCTGAGAAAAATGCTACCGAAGTTTTATCAACACATTGCCTGCGCTACTCGCTCATCAAGAAAATTGACCTTTACTACTCTCCCTGGCTACAAGGCCCTATTACAATTACACCTCTATTCTGCTCCTTCCTTACTATAATGCAGAAACTCAAACAGGAAGTACCTGTGGTAAGGACTGTTCAATGTTGGTCTGACCAATCAGAATCTATGCTTCAAGAGTGTTTTGATCATGCAGACTGGGAGATATTACAGGTCGCCTCTTAGAATAACATTGATGTATACACTGACTCAGTTCATCAGGAAGTGCATAGAGGATGTTGTTCTCACTCTGAAGATTAGAATTGACCCAAACCAAAAACCATGGATAGATAGCAGCATTTGCGCAAAACTGAAAGCGGGAACCACCGCATTTAATCACGACAAGGTGACTGGGAACATGGACGAGTAAAAACAGACCAGCTAGGCCATCCGTATGGCAATCAAACAGGCAAAACGTCAGTACAGAGACCAAGTGGAGTTGCAATTCAACGGCTCAGACACAAGGTGTATGTGGCCTGGACTCCCGACAATCATGGATTATAAAGAAAACCAGCCATGTCGTGGATACCGACACCTTGCTTCCGGACAATCTAAACACCTTCTTTGCCCGCTTTGAGGAAAACAAAGTGCCGCCTACCTGGGCCAGCGCCGAACACGAGGACGTGTTAACCCTCGAAAAGGCTACCGGTCCAGACGGCATCCCTAGACACGTCCTCAGTGCAGACCAGCTGGCTGGCGTGTTTATGGACATATTCCATTTCTCCCTATCCCAGTCTGCTGTCCCCACATGCTTCAAAATGTCCACGATTGTTCCTGTACCCAATAATGCAAAGGTAACTGAATTAAATGACGATCGCCTCGTAGCACTCACTTCTGTCATCATGAAGTGCTTTGAGAGACTAGTTAAGGATCATTTCACCTACACCTCCACCTTACCCTACACCCTACACCCACTAAAATTTGCATAAGCCCCAACAGATCCACAGATGATGCAATCACCATCACACTGCAAACTGAATTGGTCCACTCACACAGACATCATCGTGAAGAAGGCGCAGCAGCGCCTCTTCAACCTCAGGAGGCTGAAGAAATTCGGCTTGTCACCAAAAGCACTCACAAACTTCTACAGATGCACAATCGAGAGCATCCTGGCGGGCTGTATCACCGCCTGGTACGGCAACTGCTCCGCCCACAACCATAAGGCTCTCCAGAGGGTAGTGAGCTCTGCACAACGCATCACCGGGGGCAAACTACCTGCCCTCCAGGACACCTACACCACCCGATGTTACAGGAAGGCCATAAAGATCATCAAGGACAACAACCACCCGAGCCACTGCCTGTTCACCCCGCTATCATCCAGAAGGCGAGGTCAGTACAGGTGCATCAAAGCTGGGACCGAGAGACTGGGGCGGCAGGGTAGCCTAGTGGTTAGAGCATTGGACTAGTAACCGGAAGGTTGCAAGTTCAAACCCCCGAGCTGACAAGGTACAAATCTGTCGTTCTGCCCCTGAACAGGCAGTTAACCCGCTGTTCCTAGGCCGTCATTGAAAATAAGAATTTGTTCTTAACTGACTTGCCTGGTTAAAGGTAAAATAAAATAAAACAAATAAAAAAAACAGCTTCTATCTCAAGGCCATCAGACTGTTAAAAAGCCACCACTAACATTGAGTGGCTGCTGCCAACACACTGACACTGACTCAACTCCAGCCACTTTAATAATGGGAATTGATGGGAAATGATGTCAAATATATCACTAGCCACTTTAATTCTTAGGGACTTGGTTCCTGTGGCGGGATCAAATCGCCACCTATAGTTTTCGATAAAACTCAAACTTTCATTAAAACACACATGCAAGGTACTGAATTAAAGCTACACTCGTTGTGAATCTAGCCACCAAGTCAGATTTGTAAAATGCTTTTCGGCGAAAGCATGAAAAGCTATTATCTGATAGCATGCACCCCCCAAAATACTGGAACGTCACCTAAAACAACAGATTTTGCGGTAGCCGGCGCTACCCAAAATGCAGAAATAAAATATAAAACATTCATTACCTTTGACGAGCTTCTTTCTTGGCACTCCTATATATCCCATAAACATCACAATTGGGTCTTTTTCCCGATTAAATCCGTCATTGTATAGCCAAAATGTTGTTTTCCTTAGACCGGTCTGATCCAGGAATATTCCATTTTACAAGACGCAACGTCACGTTTTAAAATTACAAAAGTTGCCTATAAACTTTTACAAATAACTTCAAACTACTTTTCTAAACCAACTTTAGGTATTAATAAACGTTAATAATCTATCAAATTGATCACGGGGCGATCTGTATTCGATAGCAGCAAGTCTTGAAATCATCGTCCATTGTTTTCAATTTCACAACATCCTGTGGTGAGACTAAAACAGGAAGGGCCAAAACGTCATCCAACCAAGGATTAAGCAGACTGGAAATGCCAGTACTGGCGACATCGTGTGGAAGCTGTAGGCATTTACAGGGCATCCTCATTTATTTTCGGTCGCCTTAGACAATACATTGACTGGCGGATTAATATATTTTTTGTGTTTTTGGTGAACAGTTTTTCGAGGGATTTTTACTCCCAAACACGTTATGTTATAGCCACAGACACGATTCAACCAGTTTTAGAGACTTCAGAGTGTTTTCTATACACACATACTTATCATTTGCATATACTATATTCCTGGCATGAGTAGCAGGACTTTGAAATGTTGCGCGATCTTTAACAAAAAGCTGCGAAAATTCGCATGATCCCTAACAGGTTTTAAACAATGCTACCTAATATAATGTTACATACCCTACATTATTCATCTCATATGCATACGTATATACTGTACTCTATATCATCTACTACATCCTTATGTAATACATGTATCACTAGCCACTTTAACTATGCCACTTTGTTTACATACTCATCTCATATGTATATACTGTACTCGATACCATCTACTGTATCTTGCCTATGCTGCTCTGTACCATCACTCATTCATATATCTTTATGTACATATTCTTTATCCCCTTACACTGTGTATAAGACAGTAGTTTTGGAATTGTTAGTTAGATTACTTGTTGGTTATTACTGCATTGTCAGAACTAGAAGCACAAGCATTTCGCTACACTCGCATTAACATCTGCTAACCATGTGTATGTGACAAATAAAATTTGATTTGATGATTTGATTTGAACTGTCCTATCCTATCTGGACAAGAGACTACAGCTCAGTCTTCAACATTTTAGCGCCCTCCAAGCTCATCACTAAGCTCAGTGACCTGGGGAGGAACCCCGCTTTGTGCAACTGGGTCCTGGACTTCCTGACGGGCCGACCCCAGGTGTTGTAGGTAGGCAACAACACCTTGACTACGCTGATCCTCTAAATAGGGGCCCAACAAGGGTGCATGCTCAGCCCACTCCTGTACTCCCTGTTCATACATGACTGTGTGGCCATGCACATCTCCAACTCAATCATCATGTTTACAGACGGCACAACAGTAGTAGGCCCAATTACCAACAACGACGAGACAACCTATAGGGAGGAGTTGAGAGCCCTGGCGGAGTGGTGCCAGGAAAATAACCTCTCCCTCATTGTCAAAAAAAAAATTAAGCTGATTGTGGACTTCAGGAGACAGCAGAGGGATCACGCCCCTATCCACATCGTCAGGGCCTCATTGGAGAGGGTGTAAAGTTTAAAGTTCCTTCGACGTACACATCACTGACAACCTGAAATTGTCCATCCACACAGATCGTGTGGTAAAGAAGGTGCAAGAGTGCCTCTTCAGCCTCAGGAGGCTATAGAATTTCTGCTTGACCCACACAAACTTTTACAGATGCACCACATAGAGCATTCTGTCGGGCAACTGCACCGTACGCAACTGCAGGCCTCTCCAGAGGGTGGTGCGGTCAGCCCAATGCATCACTGGGGGAACACTGCCTGCCCTCCAGGACATCTACAGCATCCGGTGTCACAGGAAGGCAAAGAAGATCATCAAGGACCTCAGCCAATCGAGCCATGGCCTGTTAACTACGCTACCACCTAAAAGGCGGAGACAGTACAGGTGCATTAAAGTTGGGACCGAGAGACTGAAAAACAGGTTCTATCTCCAGGCCATCAGACTGTTAAATAGTCACCACTAGCTGGCCTCCGCCCAGTACCCTGACCTGAACTTTAGTCGCTGTTACTAGTCGGCTACCACCCAGTACTCAACCCTGCACCTTAGAGACTGCTGCCCTATGTACATAGTCATTGAACACTGGTCACTTTAATAATGTTTGCATACTGTTTTACCCACTTCATATGTATATACTGTATTCTTGTCAAGGGTCATCCTATATAACTACTGCTGTACATGCCTTTTCTATTCATATACTGTCCATAATGTCTATACACACCATCATATACATAAATATTTATATTCCAGACTCTGACATTGCTCGTTCTAATATTTCTATATTTCTTAAGTCAGAAATGGGAATTTTGGGGATCTGTGTGTATGGTTAGGTATTGCTGCACTGATGGAGCTAGGAATATAAACATTTCACTACAACCACGATTACATCTGCTTAATATATGTACGCGACCAATAAAATTTGATTTGATTTTGTTAGCATAGGTAGAAAATAATACGGGTGATAAAACACATCCTTCAGGTGCCCTGGTGTTTAAAACCAGCTGCTCTGACATGGCACCATTAGTGGAGACCCTTTGTGGCCGGGTAGAACAGGGCTTTCCAACCCTGTTACTGGAGAGCTACCATCCTGTAGGTTTTCCCTCCAACCCTAATCTAGCGCACCAGATTATAATAATTAGCTAGTTGATAAACTGAGTCAGGTTAGTTACAGAAGGGTAGCTTTCCAGGAACAGGGTTGGAGAGTGGTTAGAGAGGAAGTATCTGATCCAGAGAATGAGACCACCGTTCACCCACCGTTCAATGAGCCTTTACAGGAGAATGTGTATTTTCATGGCGTTAAAACCAGATCTAAGATGTATGAATACAACTCTGGCATAATAAGCCTTGGATTTCTGGAGATGTTTGGCATTTTATTGCATAATGTTAGAGTTGCATCAGTGACTTTTATAAGCAAACTGGATTATCCACAGAAGCTGTAAGGTGATTAGTTCTCCATGCGTTTGTTCAGGATGGAGGTGAGTGCCACTGGTCTAAAATCATTCAAGAGTAGCTCCAGGCTTCTTTGGTACAGGTATAATATTGGATAGTTTCCATGAATTGTGTACAATGCAGGTGGTCAACCAAAACAAACTTCTTTGGGATCGGTGTCCCTTCCACGGGACGGTTGAGCTTACGTAGGCTAATGCGAGTAGCATGAGGTTGTAAGTAACAAGAACATTTCCCAGGACATAGACATATCTGATATAGGCAGAAAGCTTAAATTCTTGTTAATATAACTGCACTGTCCAATTTACAGTAGCTATTACAGTGAAATAATACCATGCTATTGTTGAGGAGAGTGCACAATTTTGAAAAATAAAAAGTTATTAATAAACAAAATAGGCATATTTGGGCAGTCTTACAAAAGTTTGAACAGAAATGCAATGGTTCATTGGATCAGTCTAAAACTTTGCACATACACTGCTGCCATCTAGTGGCCAAAATCTAAATCACAGCTGGGCTGGAATAATACATGATGGCCTTTCTCTTGCATTTCAAAGATGGTACAAAAAATACATAAGAACGGTTGTTTTTTTCATTGTTTTATCTTTTACCAGATCTATTGTGTTATATTCTCCTACATTCCTTTCACATTTCCACAAACATCAAAGTGTTTCCTTTCAAATGGTACCAAGAATATGCATATCCTTGCTTCAGGGCCTTACAGGCAGTTAGATTTGGGTATGTCATTTTAGGCAAAAATTGAAGGGGCAGATCCTTAAGAGGGGAATATTATCTTTAAGGACAGGCCCCCTGATGTAGCTTGCATGGTGCTGAACGACAGCTCCTTCTGTCCAAGAACCTTAATTCTCGGGTGGTTGGGATGAGGAAATTGAAGTAACTGCTCCTCAGGAGAATGTAAATGATGTGCATATTTTATTGGGTTGTTTGGAGATGATTTTGAATGAGCTTGAACATTGTTTGCATTTAAGTGAGTGTGACCAAATCAACAGTCAAAGGGAACAGCCGGTCTAATTTAAGGCCTACGTAATATTAGTGAGTAGCTGAAGCTACATTAACATATTACAGACATGACATCCTTTACCCGCTGCTGCTTCCGCTCTTCCTGCCTGCCTGTGATCCCCACGGCAACACCTTACATAATCTAAAGGCCACAGATCACAGCAGGTTTAGGTTGGATCAAACCCAAACGGGACCAGGAAATGTGATTCAGAGGGGTTGGGTTAAATGCAGAAGACACATTTCAGTTGAATGCATTCAGTTCTATAACTGACTAGGTATTCCCCTTTCTCTTTTCTTTATCCATGCATCCTCATACTTCTCACCAGGAATACTTCAATCAACTGCAGCAGGAAACATACAGTTGAAGTCGGAAGTTTACATACACCTTAGCCAAATATATTTAAACTCAGTTTTTCACAAATCCTGACATTTAATCCCAGTAAAAAATGCCCGGACCTAGGTCAGTTAGGATCACCACGTTAGTTGAAGAATGTGAAATGTCAGAATAACAGTAAAGAGAATGATTTATTTCAGCTTTTATTTATTTTCTTCATATTCCCAGTGGGTCAGAAGTTTACATACACTCAATTAGTATTTGGTAGCATTGCCTTTAAATTGTTTTAACTTGGGTCAAACGTTTCGAGTAGACTTCCACAACTTCCCACAATAAGTTGGGTGAATTTTGGCCCATTCCTCCTGGCAGAGCTGGTGTAACCGAGTCAGGTTTGTAGGTCTCCTTGCTCGCACAAGCTTTTTCTGTTCTGCGCACACATTTTCTATAGGATTGAGGTCAGGGCTTTCCAATACCTTGACTTTGCTGTCCTTAAGCCATTTTGCCACAACTTTGGAAGTATGCTTGGGGTCATTGTTCATTTGGAAGACCCATTTGTGACAAAGCTTTAACTTCCTGACTGATGTCTTGAGATGTTGCTTCAATATATCCACATAATTTTCCTACCTCATGATGCCATCTATTTTGTGAAGTGCACCAGTCCCTCCTGCAGCAAAGAACCCCCACAACATGATGCTGCCACCCCCGTGCTTCACAGTTGGGATGGTATTCTTCGGCTTGCAAGCCTCCTCCTTTTTCCTCCAAACATGAAGATGGTCATTATGGCCAAATAGTTCTATTTTTGTTTCATCAGACCAGAGGACATTTCTCCAAAAAGTATGATCTTTGTCCACACGTGCAGTTGCAAACCATAGTCTGTTTTTTTATGGTGGTTTTGGAGCAGTGACTTCTACCTTGCTGAGCGGCCTTTCAGGTTATGTCGATATAGGACTCGTTTTACTGTGGATATAGATCTTCACAAGGTTCTTTGCTCTTTTTCTTTGATTGATTTGCACTTTTCGCACCAAAGTACATTCATTTCTAGGAGACAGAACGCGTCTCCTTCCTGAGCGTTATGATGGCTGCTTGGTCCCATGGTGTTTATACTTGCGTATTATTGTTTGTACAGATAAATGTGGTACATTCAGGCATTTGGAAAAAAAACATTCAAAGGACTTGGCTAATTTATTTAGATTTTCCCATGATGTCAAGCAAAGAGGCACTGAGTTTGAAGTTAGGCCTTGAAATACATCCACAGGTACACCTCCAATTGACTCAAATGATGTCAATTAGCCTAACAGAAGCTTCTAAAGCCATGACATAATTTTCTGGAATTTTCCAAGCTGTTTAAAGGCACAGTCAACTTAGTGTATGTTAACTTCTGACCCACTGGAATTGTGATAAAGTGAATTATAAGTTAAATAATCTGTCTGTAAACAATTGTTGGAAAAATTACTTGTGTCATGCACAAAGTAGATGTCCTAACCAACTTGCCAAATAATTATTGTGCAGATAATTACAATCAGTCTGTCTGCTGTTATTGGCCAAGGATTAGGTGAGGGAATAAAGTCTGGCTGTTGACTGGTAGTTTCTGCAGGGGGTGTACATGGGTTGGCGAAGGCTGTTTTAATGGAGTGCAGAGTCTGGTGTTTGACAAGGTGTGTGTGTGTGTGTGTGTGTGTGTGTGTGTGTGTGTGTGTGTGTGTGTGTGTGTGTGTGTGTGTGTGTGTGTGTGTGTGTGTACGTGTGTGTGTGTACGTGTGTGTGTGTGTGTGTACGTGTGTGTGTGTGCGTGCATGCATCCCTGTATGTGTGTGTTTGGTTGCCGGGTGGGTGGGTGTTAGGTTGTGGTAGCCGGTTGTTCAGGGATTCCAGTTTGCAGGGTCAATATAAATGCAGAGAGAGGAGGGGGAGGGCGGCGGATATAAGTCCTCTCACATCACTTCCTGTCTTTGTTCCAACCGCTCTATTTTCAAGGCTTGGAATGTAAATCCTGTCAAGAGGTGAAGGAATTTAAAACAAGTTCATTATCTCCTATGTCGGGAGTCAGGGGTGGCACAGGCTTCTGTGTGTGTGTGTGTGTGTGTGTGTGTGTGTGTGTGTGTGTGTGTGTGTGTGTCTGTGAGTGAGTGAGTGAGTGAGTGAGTGAGTGAGTGAGTGAGTGAGTGAGTGAGTGAGTGAGTGAGTGAGTGAGTGAGTGAGTGAGTGAGTGAGTGAGTGAGTGAGTAAGAGTGGGAATGGGAATGGTCTGGTACCACACCCTTTCTGTATCCTGTACCACCCCTTCAGTCCTTGTGTCTCAGGCCAGGGCACTGAGGCATGCCAAGCCCCACAGTCCCACAGCGCGCTAATATAAACACCCTTTAAAAAAGTGTCCCTTAAACCATGTAAAATAACAATTTTCACATGTTGAGCTTAAATCTCTCATGTTAACACCACTTTTTCACATGTGAGAAGAATAAAATGTTTTCACATGTTAAAAACTTTCACGTGAAAATCAGATATGCAGTTTCACTTGTGAAAAACATTTACATGTGAAAATCGAATTTGCAGTATGACATGTAAGAAAACTCACTTTCACATGTGATTTTGCAGATTCACATGTGGATACATTGTAAACGCAGGTCCAACGAGCAATGTTTCCACCAGTGGAATTAGAGTGACCACATCTAAAATGGCCAAATGTGGGACAAGGGAATGATTTTGCGGGACTTTTGCAGAACAGTGGACAGAATACATTTTTGTGGGGTAGGTTAATGGAACACGTTCAAATGACAACATATTTCTGCTATATGAAGGTCACTGCCTGTTATTAAAGAGGCAATCCTTAGTTGCTACATCCATATTTTGACTTATAAATGTATGATAAGTACCCACTGATTCTTGAAGAAAATAACCTATAAATACCTCATGACCTTAGTTCAACTGTTGTACCCCATCAGAACCCAAAATATACACTTGTTGTACTCCAAGGTAGGACTGCTCTCCTACTGTATGATTATATATTTTTAAGTGGGTTTGTCTCCTCGGGGACGTCTGACAGGGACCTGTCTCGGGATGAGGCTCAGCGCTCGACGGAGGACAGATTTCCGGTAATCCTCCACTCCTCTCCAGAAAGACCTCAATCACCCTAAAGACTCTCTAGGAAACTGCTGTCTTTCAGCAGCACAGGGATGTGTGACTTGAGGCAGGATACATGGATATACTTTTTCCAAGTTTAGTTCACATTGTGGGAGAATGTGTGTTTTTGTGTGTGTGCCTGTGTACCATGTGAATTTGCTTAGCATATTGTGTATGCATCCAGTGTGTGTGAGTTGTAGTCATGTTCTTCTATTTTAAGTGCATTGTACTATATGAGCATTTTTGACAGTGCTTATTTTCTATGTGAGTATGTGTTTGACTGTGTGTGTGTGTTTGTTTGACTGTGTGCAGGGCTCTAAAGTGCGACTATTGTCTTCAATATTTTGCTGTGCGGCCTGATATTTTAAATTGGGAACCCAGTGCGACTACAAAAAAATCTGCCAAAATTATAATTGTTGTAATGATTAGGCTTCGCTGTACCTCTGTTTCCGAGTGCCCTAGATACATGTTTAGTGCATATTCGTTACCGTTGTGGTTGCACCATTACTATAGAGAAAACCGCTTGTCTGTGGCCCAAACCGTTAAAATGTTGTTACCAAATTACCACCGCTAAGTTTTAAAGTGGTTCAAATGTCCAAATATTTGGGGGCACATAAAGAATGGTAAAGGTATACCTTCTTCAGGAGATCAGTGATCATAGTGATTAATGAATGACAGATTTGCATGTCATGTCAACACACACAAATGTAACACTCTTAAAGGGACAGTCGACAATTTTCAACACTTGCTTTTTACTCAGTGTAGAAACCTAATATTCCACAAATTACTTTATAATTTCAGTGACAGGTATTTGTATAAACATTTGAGCTTTTACAATAAACATATGTCTTGACAGAGTTACATATTAGTTTCTAGCGCACAACATAGTAGCTAGAATTCATATAGGCCCAATAAAGTCTGTATCTCAATCATTAAAAAAAATCTTATTTGACGGTGCTCCTAAATTTTATGTGGTGCTCCTGACTTTTTTAGGTTTGGAGCCACCAGTGCTACCAATGAAAGGTTTTAATTTAATTAATTTCTCTACCATAAGAGCCCTGACTGTGTGTGTGACTGATATAGCACGTGTTATGACCCATGATTTCTGTAGGATTAATAGTCCCTCGGGTGAACAACCCCACATGGAAAAACCCTGTGGATTTAACAATCGCTTGGCTGATGGCTTGTTGTTCTTACCTGTAGGGGTCAATCAGCCTTCCCTTGTTTTTACCTCCTTCCCTCCATTATCTACGCTCCCTCCTGCCCTCGCTTACCAGCCCTCTCTCTTTTCCTCCCCCGTTTCCTCTCACTCTCCCTGCCCTCCACAGTGTGCTCGCTAACAGCCAGCGCTTGGTATTTGAGGTGTATTTGTTGACAGCCTGTCACTCACACACTGTGGGCGTATTAGGTCCAGGCTGCTAATGTCTTTGACATGTTTAAGAGAGCGCCTCGCCCCATAAACGGACTGAGTAGCAGGCAGCTCTGGTCAGGATCACTGCCATGACAAAGAAGGCCATTTGTCAGGCTTGTTTTCCAAGGTGTTTTGCTACTGTGTACCCAGCCAGGTCATCTACTTTAACAGTCCTACCCACTGACTGACTCAAGGTCTTTAGGCTCTGTGTGTCAGAGAGGCCTTTTCTTCTCCACCAGAGAAGCCATGGGGGGTACGCCTGAAATGGCACTATTTATAATTTATTGACTATTGACCTGGGCCTGCATAGGGCTCAAAAGTAGTGCACTATATAGGGAACATGGTGCCATTTCAGATGTGATCTGCATCAGCAGTACCCTCTGCTCACTTTACTTTACTTTCTTTTTGGAGGGGGGAGTAGATCAGCTTTAATATTGCAGATAGATTGTGGCTTCTATCAATGTAATTGTCTGCATCATTTCCAATCCCCCATATGTTTTTTTTGTAAATATATATATACACTACCGTTCAAAATTTTGGGGTCACTTAGAAATGTCCTTGTTTTTGAAAGAAAAGCAAATTTTTTGTCCATTTAAATAACATCAAATTGATCAGAAAGGTAGACATTGTTAATGTTGTAAATGACTATTGTAGCTGGAAACGGCTGTTTTTTTAAATGGAATACCTACATAGGCATTCAGAGGCCCATTATCAGCAACCATCACACCTGTGTTCCAATGGCACGTTGTGTTAGCTAATCCAAGTTTATCATTTTAAAAGGCTAATTGATCATTAGAAGACCCTTTTGCAATTATGTTAGCACAGCTGAAAACTGTTGTCCTGATTAAAGAAGCAATAAAACTGACCTCTTCAGTCTATTCTTGTTCTGAGAAATTAAGGCTATACCATGCAAGAAATTGCCAAGAAACTGAAGACCTCATACAACACTGTGTACTACTCTCTTCACAGAACAGCGCAAACTGGCTCTAACCAGAATAGAAAGAGGAGTGGGAGGACCCGGTGCACAACAAGCAAGAGGACAAGTACAGTAGAGTGTCTCGTTTGAGAAACAGATGCCTAACAAGTCCTCAACTGGCAGCTTCATTAAATAGTACCTGCAAAACACCAGTCTCAACGTCAGCAGCGAAGGGGCAACTCCAGGATGCTGGCCTTCTAGGCGTACAAAAAATGCTGATGCTCCAGATACTCAACTAGTCTAAAGAAGGGTGATTTTATTGCTTCTTTAATCAGGACAACAGTTTTCAGTGCTAACACAATTGCAAAAGGGTTATCTAATGATCAATTAGCCTTTTAAAATGATAAACTTGGATTAACTAACACAACGTGCCATTGGATCACAGGAGTGATGGTTGCTAATAATGGGCCTCTGTCCGCCTATGTAGAACATCAGCCGTTTCCAGCTACAACATTAAAACCTGTTATGGCTGCATCCCTTTGTTCTCAATTTCCTCCTGAAGATATACCCAAATCTAACTGCCTGTAGCTCAGCCCCAGAGGCAAGGATATGCATATTCTTGGTATCATTTGAATGGAAACATTCTGAAGTTTGTGGAAATGTTAATTGAATGTAGGAGAATATAACACAGTAGATCTGGTGGAAGAAAAGAGAAAGAAAGAGCATACGTTTTTTATTGTTGTAGTATCATCTTTCACATGTACTAGAATAGCCACACAGTCACATAGGATGCTGGAGATAATTTTGATGGATAACACAAGAGGGCAACTGTAGGTGTGCAAAGTTTGAGACTGATAACTTCAGGAATTGGTGAGCTACATGACATTTAGCATGAAGTCACCCAGGTGTCCCACACAAGTTGCCCAAATGTACCCAAGTGGCCAAATTGGTGAAATGACCTATAACTATATACAGCAGTGCAAATAACTATTTACAACATATCAAAAAGCAATTCTAACACACACACACACACACACAAAAAAATGTTTTAAAAAATATTAGAAAATAAATATAAAAAAAAAAAACAGTACACACCCCTTGGAAGTCATCGTCATATTTTGCTGCCTGTGCCATGTCCCATAGCAGTCTCTTTCTTATGTAAAGCAGAGGCAAACTGAACAAGTGGTGCATTTCATGCGACACAGAACACGCCTCCATGCTGTGCCCTTTTGGCCCTGAGGCACAGTCATGCCTGCAGTAATGAACTGTGGCATATGAACACCACTGGGGGCACAGGTAGAGCGGGCAGCTTGTCACCGGGGCCTCCCAGTCGGAGTCGCTATCACTGTGAAAGAAAACATTTTAAAAATATTTGTATTGTATGAGCCTTTTATCATCACATAAAATAAACAGATATATATTGATTGTATAGAGCAGAGGGAACAGTCACTAAGGTGTTCCATTCAACTCCGGCCATTGTTGTATATATATATATATATATATATATATATATATATATATATATATATATATATATATACACACACACACACACACACAAACAAACTACACATTTCATTGCAAATTTTTATAATTTTTTTTTATATATAATATATATATATACTTTTATATTTCATAAAACGGCATTGGCACTTACCCGTCCAGAAGTACGTCCTGTCCTTGCAGAAACAGCTGCTCAGTTCGTTTGAATCATAACACTCCAAGATTCCTCAAACAAAAAATCTGTCTCACTTTCACTTTAGAGTTTGACTTCGCTTTACATGATGTATTCGCCATGATATCTTCAATGAAATCATTGAAACTACAACTTTCCGAAATACAGCTGCGCGTAAAAAGCCTTACAGCAACTCCTCTGATCGTCAAGGCGAAAATGGCATTTATCATTGTCTTCAAATCAGCTCACTTCAGTCAATACTACCCGCAAAAAAAACAATGACGTTTGACTGTGTTGCAAACATCCAGAGGAATGCACTGAAAACCACCATGACTAGATAAACGATTGTTTACAGGGGCGAATCACGCCGCATGCTCCGTAAAAAATTGATAGAGATGGAATTCACGGCACAAACAGTTTACAAAATGTTTTGATTTAGGCTATAAAAATGGATTTTATCAAAGAAAACGGCACTTCATTTGATCAATGGGACACTCAAGAAGAGAAAAAAGAGCAAGATATCAGAATGTAAGTCATAATTTTACCTTCAAATGTGAATGTGTAAAAACTGTCATGGCGGAAAATGTTTCTGTTCTTGATTGCTCTTCTCAAACAAAAGCATGGGATTTGATCTCTGTAATAGCTATTTTAAATTGGAAAACGTAGTTTGATTACCAAGATTCTAATCTTTTGAAGGGTGTAAGACACTTGCATTTTCAAGAATGTTTAATGTTACGAAGTTGTATTTTTAGTTGTCACTCTGAAATTTCCCCTGATGTTGGTCCCTGTACGGGGATCGCAGCCATAACAGGTTTTAACAATGTCTACACTATATTTCTGATCAATTTGATGTTATTTTAATGGACAAAAATGTGCTTTTCTTTAAAAAACAAGGACATTTCTAAGTGACCCCAAACTTTTGAACAGTAGTGTACAGCCGTGGCCAAAGGTTTTGAGAATGACACTAATATTAATTTCACAAAGTCTGCTACCTCAGTTTGCATATGATGGCAATTTGCATATACTCCAGAATGTCATGAAGAGTGATCAGATGAATTGTAATTAATTGCAAAGTCCCTCTTTGCCATGCAAATGAACTGAATCCCCCCAAACATTTCCACTGCATTTCAGCCCTGCCACAAAAAGATCAGCTGACATCATGTCAGTGATTCTCTCATTAACACAGGTGTGAGTTTTGACGAGGACACAGCTGGAGATCACTGTCATGCTGATTGAGTTCAAATAACAGACTGGAAGCTTCAAAAGGAGGGTGGTGCTTGGAATCATTGTTCTTCCTCTGTCAATCATGATTACCTTCAAGGAAACACGTGCCGTCATCATTGCTTTGCACAAAAAGGGCTTCACAGGCAAGGATATTGCTGCCAGTAAGATTACACCTCAATCAACCATTTATCGGATCATCAAGAACGGTTCAATTGTTGTGAAGAAGGCTTCAGGGAGCCCAAGGAAGTCCAGCAAGCGCCAGGACCGTCTCCTAAAGTTGATTCAGCTGCGGGATCGGGGCACTACCAGTACAGAGCTTGCTCAGGAATGGCAGCAGGTAGGTGTGAGTGTATCTGCACGCACAGTGAGGCGAAGACTTTTAGAGGATGGCCTGGTGTCAAGAAGGGCAGCAAATAAGCCACTTCTCTCCAGGAAAAACATCAGGGACAGACCGATATTATGCAAAAGGCACAGGGATTGGACTGCTGAGGACTGGGGTAAAGTCATGTTCTCTGATGAATCCCCTTTCCCATTGTTTGGGGCATCCAGAAAAAAGCTTGTCCAGAGAAGACAAGGTGAGCGCAACCATCAGTCCTGTGTCATGCCAACAATAAAGTATCCTGAGACCATTCACGTGTGGGGTTGCTTCTCAGCCAAGGGAGTGGGCTCACTCACAATTTTGCCTAAGAACACAGCCATTAGAATGGTACCAACACATCCTCCGAGAGCAACTTCTTCCAACCATCCAGGAACAGTTTGGTGACGAACAATGCCTTTTCCAGCATGATGGAGCACCTTTCCACAAGGCAAAAGTGATAACTAAGTGGCATGGGGAACAAAACATCGATATTTTTGGGTCCATGACCAGGAAACTCCCCAGACCTTAATCCCATTGAGAACTTGTGGTCAATCCTCAAGAGGCGGGTGGACAAACAAAACCCCCAAAATTCTGACAAACTCAAGCATTGATTATGCAAGAATGGGCTGCCATCAGTCAGGATGTGGCCCAGAAGTTAATTGACAGCATGCCAGGGCGGATTGCAAAGGTCTTGAAAAAGAAGGGTCAACACTGCAAATATTGACTCTTTGCATCAACTTCATGTAATTGTCAATAAAAGCCTTTGACACTTATGAAATGCTTGTAATTATACTTCAGTATTCTATAGTAACATCTGAAAAAAATATCTAAAGACAATGAAGCAGCAAACTTTGTGGAAATTAATATTTGTGTCATTCTCAAAACTTTTGGCCACGACTGTATATTGTTATTATTATTATTATTATTATTATATACTGAACAAAAATATAAACTCAACATGTAAAGTGTTGGTCCCATGTTTCATGTGCTGAAATAAAATATCCACAGTAAATTTTACATTAATTATATTTTTTTGTTTGTTTATTGTCCAACCCTTCAGCTACCCTCAACCCCTTCCATCTATCTATGAAGACCATCCAGTTTTATTTCTAATTGGCATATATATTTCCATTGTGCTGTTCACACCAAAATCTGCAGAGCTGAGATGGTTGTATCCCCCCCCCCCCCCCCCATATACTCTATATACATCATTATGTTGCTTGCAAGAATTTTGTATAGTAATTTAAATGGTAAACCTCTTAAGTTTTGAATCTGTCGCCATTTTGTGTATCAGTTCATAAACCATGTGCCATGGAATCGGTACATCGAAAATCTCTTCCCAACTTTATTGCAACCTGTATGGCACAGCTGTCCATTTTTTGGTCCTTAAAATAAACTAGTATACTTTTTTATTTATCACAATTTATTTTAACCAATTTTGGTCTTTAATGCAGGGCCGACAGACAAGTTCCTTACCTCCTCCCCCCTTCCACTTGCCTCTTCCATTTTTGCGGTAATGCTGCATTCAGTTGGTTGTAATTTTGGATAGAGCAGACATTTCTATATATTTTTTTTTTACTGCATGTGTGACATACTGTAACTCAACCAGTCCTATTTATGATATAATTTACAAAGATTATACCTTTTTTTTAATAATCTTAAAACATTTTTTTTTTTTTTAATTTTATCAATTATTATATTTGAATTTAACCATAATATTTGTTGTAATATTTGTTTATATTTTCTGGTGGATTAAACTGAAATTGCAACCAGCTTTCTATGGCTTGTTTTAAATAAAGCAATATTTTGGAGACTATTTCATTTTAAAACAACTGAAGTGGGAGTTTGTAATCGGATTAAAGGGGAAAAGGCCATTCTTGAACACAGGGTGAGCCATTCATACTAATCTGCTGGAGAACCATTTTGAATTTAAGTATAACTTTTGTATGACTGAAGCTTTTAGTGAGAGGTCCAATGCTTAAATATTTAATTATTTCTGCCCTCCAAATTCATTATTCATTGTATAAATAGGTCCGCTTAATTTTGTCTGGCTTGACGTTCCAAATAAAGTGGAATATGTTTAACTCGTATAATGCAGGGCCATAAATAGATAGATAAACTGGGATATGAGTAAAGAGTTATTTTCCCACAAATAGACAGGTATTGTCCTTTCCATGGTAGCAATATCTTATGTAATTTTGGCTAACTTTCTATAAAAATGTATTGTAGTTAGATTATTTATTTATTTCAGGATATAAGTACCGAGTGTGTCCACATCACTGTCAGACCATTTTATTGGTAAACTACAAGGTAATGTAAAAGTTGTATTATGGCGATTCAATATGTAATATAGTGCACTTATTTTTAATTCATTTGTAATCCAGATTTTTTAAATGTAAATTATGTAGATTCTCTATGAGGCTGTGCAGCGATCCAAATTGCAGATTTAAGAGAAAACATGAATCGTCAATGTACAATGACACCTTTGTTTTTAAGCCCTGGATTTCCAGCCCCTTGATATTATTGTTGGTTCTGATTTTAATAGCTAAC
The DNA here is from genome assembly GCF_034236695.1 of Oncorhynchus nerka. NCBI lineage: Eukaryota > Metazoa > Chordata > Actinopteri > Salmoniformes > Salmonidae > Oncorhynchus > Oncorhynchus nerka. The sequence continues at coordinate 14,973,727 of NC_088414.1, read as the reverse complement.
ATTTCGATGGCCATAATAAATAGATATGTCAATAGTGGACAAGCTTGTTTTATTCCTCTTGACAGTTAAATACTTTCAGAGAAGTAGCCATTAGTTACATTTCACACCTGGGGTATCTATACATAACTTTAACCCATTGTATAAGATTCTCCAAAATTAAAATAGTCGTACTTTAAGGCCTTTTTTAAAGTCAGCTATGAATACCAGACCTGATTTCCCAGATTTTTCATAGTGTTCTATTGTTTCCAATACTTGTCTTATATGTATCGTCCATATAAAAAACCTTTCTGATTAGGATGAATAACATCCGACAATACCATTTTAATTCTATGCGCTATGCATTTTGCCCAAAAAAATCACAACACTGAAGTGTAAAGGGTCTCCAGTTTTTTAGGTGGACTGGATCTTTATATTTACCAGCTGGGTTCTGTTTCAGTAATAGTGAAATCAGACCTTTATGCTGAGTATCTGATAGTATACCATTTTTATAGGAGTATTTAAAACATGTTAATAACGGACCTTTGAGTACATCGAAAATGTTTGATAAACCTCAACTGGTATGCCATCAAGCCCTGGAGTTTTCCCAGACTTGAAGGCTTTAATTGTAAATCTAGAAGTTCCTCCTCTGTAATTAGGCCTTTCCATGACTCTTTCTGTACAGCTGTTCATTTTACACTATTAATAAAAAAAAATCTTTACAATTAACTTCAGTTAGTGGAGATGGAGGAGACTGAAATGAAAACATATGCTTAAAGTACCTTGCTTCCTCTTTCAAATGATCATTTGGTGAATGACTGACATTGGACAGGGAGACATTTTTTATGAACCACTTTTCTGTAAATGACTCCAGAGGTATCTGAGGTATCTGAGACGTCCCATGTCGGATCAATCATCAGGTTAATTGAAATCTGGCACAATTTTTTCTTTCAATAATAAGTACAGTTGCATAATCTAATTTAGAGGCAATGGCGGATGGGGGCCTGGAGACTATAGCGTAACTGTCGCTCGGGAGACAAGATGCTTGGTTTCTAACTGTGGTTTGGCGTAAATCTCTTTCTGAGTGTCTCCAACTGTCTGCTGTGGATTTGTGTGTGGATGTGTGTGTGTGTGTGTGTGTCCTAACCCATATGTCCTCAGTTAGAGATCCAGGCTTGACAGTCCACTAACGAGGGAATAATTAAGACATTGACAGACAGTAACAGCATCAGGCTGGTTGGTATTCTCTCATCTACACATTGACGCTGCTAAACTAACACAGCGCCTCATCTAAATACACTGATCCCAACTGAAATCAGGCTGTACAGTAAATATTTGTGGGAGTATGCCGGGTCTATGTAATCACTGGCGCAGCTGTATACAATTAGGATCCTACGCTGCCAGACTGCTCCCTCCAATAGACCTACTGGTTCAGGATATGGATATATATCATTGGTTACGCCCATCACAGCAAAGACTGCTATCTGTCAATGTGACCACGAAACTAAGACACAATTCTCATCTTGACTCTTATAGCTTCTATAGATAAGGTGGAGGAGTTAGCACAATATTATGCCAGACAGCAAGCATTCATTCCACTGTGTCACAGACTAGGAAACAGTTGCACTAAGATCAGTCTTGTGTTTACTCCCCTAATGGTTAAGGTTACGATTAAGGGAAAATAAGCTAATCCTAGATATGTGCCTAATTTATAAGGCCCAATCAGAAGCAGACCTGAGGAATGCCCCTAGCTGTCGCTCTATACTCTCTCTGTAACAGTCGTCAGTCCCATGGTCAGCTCAGGCAGAAGAGATGCAGCACTCTACGGCACGTAGCAGCAGTATAATAAACCTCTCATCACCAGCAGCAACCCCGCTACTCCTCTGACAGTCAATCCTGGGTCTACAACATACTCTCCTGGAGGATCCATTTAGTTTAGACTCTGGCTTCAGCGCCAGCTACTATCATTGCAGTCTGAGTGGAGTGTAGAGTTCCTCATGTCTAGTGGAAACCACTGATGTGCATCTCTGGACACCTTATCTCCTTACTCCAAACATGTTCCATTAGTCGTTCTTCAACTGCTGCCCAGCCTCTCCACATAACTGCCACCAATCCTGTATCTATAAACCATAACTGAACTTATCAACTACCTATCTGGATTTGATCTCTAGCCTGTACATATACAGAACCCCTCTTTGCAACACCTGCCATTGATACACAACAGCTTTTCTATTCCCCATACTGATACTGAAAGTGTTGTTCTAGTTAAGGATACATTGGTCTTCAAAATTATTGTAATTACAACAATTTTATGATATATCTCTGACTATTTGGATAGTGCCAATACAATACTACAAACACAGTACAACACAGGAAAAGTGACTAATTATTTCTACAGTATTTTACTGTAAGTACAGGGGATTAGAGCAAGCAGGTTGGCTCTGTGCATTTCCATATTAAGCAATACTAGGTGTTTTATATCACTTGCACATCTAGAGGAGAGTGGTTGACGGTGTATGTGTCTTTCTGTTGGGGGAGGGGCTGGGGCTGGCAGTTGCTGAAATGAGGTGGCAGTTGTGGTTTGTCGGTGCTGTGTCCAGGTTTGGGGCTGGTGTTGTGGCTGGAACTGGGAAAACCTGGGTTGGTACTGATGCTGGGGATGAGACTTCCAGTTGTGCTGGGACCAGGACTGGAGATCAGGGGCCGGATTCACAAAAGCTTCTTAAAAAGAAATTTCTTCTTAACTGCCATTCTTTCCTGAACTATAGACTTAAGAAGAAATTTAAGCAAAGTTGCTATTCCTCATTAAAGTTATTGGAAATGTTCTTAAGTTTTTTTCCTGTTTCTTCCTAGGAAGAAAGTTAAGAAGAAATGGGATTCTTGAATATAATGCTTTAGGATTTCTTCTTGGAAATGTACTTAACTTTAGGACAGCTAAACCCTTCTCTTGTGCAGACTGGGCCCAGGGGAAGAGCATTTTAAAAATAAATTACTAAAATAACTAAAATAAAATAATAAAATAATAACTAAAAACATCAATGTAAACCTTAATTTGAAAAGCTTTTAATGACATATTTGACAATAATTAATATAATAATAATACTTTTTGAAATGGTCATAAAATCAAATGATGACAAAGCTAAATGTATTGATTAGAAAAATTATTAAAATAACAATAGTCAAAAAACAGAATAATCAAATAGGAATATTTAGTGATTCAAAACTTACCATGACACTGTACATTAAAGGATGTCAATTCTTTGGGTAGCTGCTAGAGAGAGGGAGAACCCACAGAGGCCTCTCAGAGACCGGATGGATCCTCTACATGTCCCTGACCATGTTCTACTGAGGCAATATTGACTACCACAACACTCTATCATGTACTTGGCTGAACTTTAAATGAAAACTTAAAAAGAAAGTCCATGAGATCTAGCCCTCTTTCAATCATCCTGCAAATCATGATTGCCCTGAGATTCCTAGCATTGGGATCCTTTCAAGCCTTGCTTGCAGGGACAGTGTGAGTTAGTCAGTCCTCTGTGAGTCAGGTGGTTTGTGCAGTGTGTGATGCACTGTGTCGTCATGTGCAAAGATTCCTCAAGTTCCCATAAACTGTAGCTGAACAAATAAGCACCAAACAACTATTTTTTGAGGTGGATAACTTCCCCAATGTCCTTGGTGCTTTGGATGGGACCCATGTGACAATAAATGTCAGTGACGATGACTAGCTTCTGTCAAAACATGTCTACATAAGTAGAGTTTGCACCCCACCAAAATGTATTATTTCAGTAGGTTTTATACGTATCTGATGTAGTCTTACCATTTATCCTGATTAGGGTCCACGTGGTGAGGAGGAAATGTATGTTAAACGAAATAACTCCCACTCTATCAATGTGCAAGTAGTCTGCAATGCCACACTAGCCTTCACAAATGTTGTTGCCAAATGGCCCGGGAGCAGACATGACTCCTTCATTGTATCAAATTCAGCCCTGGGAATCAAGTTTGAGGAAGGTCACATTCCTGATGGATGGCTATTAGGTAAAGAAATCAGAAATCCCTAACCCTTTCTTTACCTGACACCTGTGGAATTGTTTTATGGTCCACAGCACACTTAAAATAGTGTTGCTTCTTATGATATCAATTTACTACTTTGTGTGTTTGGGGTTTTAGGTATAGTGGCTATGGACAAAAAAACATTGCTCATGACACAAATCCTACACACTAACAATGATGCAGAAGAGAACTACAACCATGCTCAGATGAAAACAAGGAGTTTAGTAGAGAGATCTATCGGAGTCCTAAAAATCCAGATTCAGATGCATTGACCACTCTGGGGGAGTTATTTTATACAGCCCAGAAAAAACATGCAAGATCATAACCTCAGCATGTATCTTGCACAACATCTGCATACAAAACAGGATGCCACATCCCAATATATCTGACATTCCACCAGCTGTACCTGACCAGGATGTTGCCGCTGATCACAATGCTGCTGGTAGATGCAATGCTGGCCTACAAGCAAGAAATGACCTCATAAGGACGAGATTCACATGAAAAAAAAGGTTTGTATATCGAAACAGATTTATTTTAGAACAGTAATCTTCAAGTCTTCGCTTCTCCATGGCAAACTTCTCCTTCTCCAGGGCCTTCCGCCTGCTGTGATCTCCCCCAGGAGCATCCTCTAGAGAGCCAACACCTCCTCCACACCAGCATGCCTCCTTGCCCGTGGTGGCACTGGCTCGTACATTGGGGTGTCATGATGGATAAGGATCTGAGACAGGCACATCTCCCCTGTGTCTTCAGTGATGATCTGTTGAGATAATACAATGAATCTGTTATGGGAATGATATGTGTTGTAGGCATATTATATAATAATAATAAACTTATTAAATGAGAAATCAAAACAAACACCTACCTCTGCTTGTTCTTATGTCAAATGATCATGATTTTCCATGGCTCCCACATCCGGGCACAGGGGCATATGGATCAAGTCCAGTGTTATTTATGGTAGGTCAAAAACCGTGTTAGCATGACAACAACGTTTCAAGAGCTGTAGGCTCAATATGATGAGAGAAATAAACCAGTGTAACGTTAGCTGCACGGCTGGATACTTTTGTAACCATGAATGTTTTCTTGCGCCACTGCCACAGATGGCTACCGGACATTTCAATACAGCAAGAAAACAAATTAAACGTGAATTATCTAGCTATCTAGAAATGAACAATATATTACAATATTCTAGAAGTGTTATATAGCTAGAGTTAGCTCGTTAATTTGCAAAGAAGAACTTGTCTGACTTTAACGTCAACGTCGTTAGCTATGTTGGCTAATTAGCTACTGTTAATGTTGTTACAAGTTAGCTAGCTAACTTACCGGCCGCGCAGTCTGAGTCGATGCCCGACCGCAGTCCAATTCATGGTCAATCCGAATTCTGCAGTGGCCGTACGGCATTTACAACAATGCGGCCTCCGCAGAAGTTAATTCATACTTCTTGAGCTTCGGTGAGCTGTCATACACAGCCAATAAATCGGTCTGCACCGCACCACTCGTAGTGATTCAGGGCTAATTTCTACAGCCATTCAGCTAATTATGAGCAACGGGCTAAACGAAAAAGTAAGACCTTATCTCTTCTGAGATGTTGGAGTTTGTTTCCCGGTGCTTGACATAAGGAGCTCCGCCAAGATAGCATGAAGTAAAAAGGCTGCATCTCCACCCTGAATCTCCCCATTGCCCCCCAGCAATATCAGCCTCAATTTAGGCTATTGGTTTATATGTGTATTTCACACTATGTTGAGGTAAAAATGTGAGTATAATGCTTGCATGGATGTCAACAGCAATAAATGTTCATGTCATCACCATCAATCAACTGCATTACAGTTAAAAACAACTTTGACTACCACCCCTGATTTCTGTATGCTAGCTATGCTACCAGCCTATACGAACGGGAGTAAGCTGACAACTTCTAAATGTTATGCAGCAAAATATATCCAAATTCGATTTTGGTAACCACGTTGTGGGCCTGTTACAATTCATCAATCATTACGGATTTGACATATATCCACTTTGTTAGATCAAATTTGTTGAATGTGCACCAATCGAGTGTCCTTCTATCCCTCACGGTCTGCATTCCATTGACCTCTTTACCGCATCTATCTACATCACCTCCCCGATGGGGATAGTTTTTTGTGTCTTTGAAATGCCAACAAGAGGTATCATAAAGATGTATTTTATTTGTGAACTTACTCTGATAGCCTTTCATCAAAGTTCTCCATGTTTGTTGTCAAGGAAGCTTTCAAGGAAGTGAGTTTGTGTTCATACAGGATGTACCACCCCCACCTACCAATCATGTCAATATAGAGCTATAGGGAGCTATGCAGAGCCCCTCTGCATTGTTATAAAATTTTAGCATGTAACTCTTGGTGGGGCAAAAAACAACAAGTGGAATGCATGCCAGCAAAGCCACTACACAACACAACACTAAACAATACATTAATTGGACTATAACGGTGACAAACGGTGCCCACAAACTGTTAGGGCCTACATAAAGCTGTCCCAACATCTTACCACTGCTACACCTGGCTATCAGCGGAGCCTTGTCTGGCAGCAAAACAGTTAATTCAGCCTCATATACTGCCTTTTTTTTAAACATATTGATATAGAAACAAATGTGGTTTCTAAAGCCAATTGATATGTACAAACTATGGCATAAGGGGACAACAAGTTGATAAGAGGCAATCCGTCATTTCGATTAAGACATTAATGAGCGAGCTAGGATGGACGTAACGTTAGTCAAAATAACTATTTGTTTAGCACTTTTGAAATGTACAGAGACAGAATTCAGAACATGGGCCATTCTTACAGTGTTCTCCCTGTACACCAAGTCAGAACCGTAGGATAAATAAAGGGGGCATATAAGCAAACAATGAAAGCTCTTATAATATTCGATGAAACAGGTTATAGGCTACATTAGAACAGTCAGAACAGTAGGCAAAATGAAGAGGGGTAAATATACCAAATTATTAGGGTGAGGCACATGGGCTACTAACATCTTACTAAACAACATTGTTACAGGAATTAAATTCCTCTGTTTTAATACCCAATTAAAATCAAACACTCTGTCAATTCATAAGTATTTGTATGACCCTTATTTGTATAAAATGGACAGAGCCCAGTCTTAAAGTCAACCAGCAACGTTTATTCACGAGAGTACTGCCCATTATACATTTTACCACAGGTTATAAACTGAAAATGACATCATTAGTTTTAGTACTAGCCCGTGTCATCTCCACTCCAGTACAATGGCTGTATGGTTCTCACATCGTCTCCCCCTATTAAGATAATTTATGACCGAGCCAAGGCCAGCTTGTGTAGATAAGCCTTCTAGCCAGTCTGGCTATAAGTTCATTCATTTCTACCAAGGTACAGACAGTCATTGTTCTAATTCTTGATTATATTTACACACATTATATTCAGTACTAGGATTAAAAAGAAAATTCATACATATACAGTAACATAATAGTATTCTGATTAGTACATATACAGTAACATATTAGTATTCTGATTAGTCCGTCCTGATTTGAAATGTATACATAATTAGTCATTATTGATAAAAATTCCCTTAACAAACATCCACTTAGTATTACTTTCTTAGCTACAGTACACATATCTCTCTGGCATATTACATCATTTATCAAGAGCACACAATACATTTTCGGACTCGCATTGTTCTTGCTGTGCTCACTTGAACATGAAGGTGACACGGTGGTCCTCCGAGTTAACAGTTGTTTTGAGCGCTAGCTAAAATTGTGATAGTATGATGTTGACATGATCAGTCCAATCAAAGCTACTGTACATATAACGTGATTTGACACCATTTTATCTGTGGTCAATGACCTTCAGCTTTCTTTGATGGGCACTGCTATGGCAGCAGCCGATGGGCTAAAATCTTCAATGTCTCCTCTTACACTTGGCGTAAAGTGACGTAAAGTCCCAATGAGTGACAGAACACTGAGCCAATCACGACACAACGCTCCGTATTTTCTTCTGGCTTGCCCTACCACCACAGAAAGCACTGAGCTAGGCTGAAATACCTGCATTTTGGAGCTGCCTTACTCAAGAAAACAAAAAAGAGACCATGATTGTATGATATATATTATTTTTACATTATTTGCAAACTGATATGTGACACGTATTACTGCCAAAAATAACAAGCAAAACAGGCAAGCCCCCCCAAAAAAGTATTGTTATTATTTTTCTTGTATTTATTTTTTTGCAAAAAATGTGGGGCCCAAAACAGGTGGGGCTCTGCCCTGCCAAGGTACAAGGGAATGGGGAGAATGATTGAACAATTGCCTTCAGGACCAGGATCTTATCCATCATTGTGAGGGACCGTGCATTCCATTCGCAGAAAGGGAAAGAGGTTGTGAGAGTCTCATGCCAGTCCTGTGACAGGAACAGTTCACTTTTACCCCTGTTGACAAGAGTGCCAGTGGCTGCACAGTAGTCGTCTACCACCTTTGTTGCTGTGGCAATGGAGTGACTATCTATGCCAGGGGTGTCAAACTCATTTCATGGAGGGCCGAGTGTCTGTGGGTTTTTGTTTTTTCCTTTCAATTAAGACCTAGACAACCAAGTGAGGGGAGTTCCTTGCTAATTAGTGACCTTAATTCATCAATCAAGTACAAGGGTTGAACAAAAACCCGCAGACACTTGCCTGACATCTGGTAGCCACAGATTTAGAGGCTCTAGGTAGATGACGTACAAGGGCTAGGGGGCAACCTTGGCGTACGCCGAATCTGATGGGGAATGGGTCTGTGAAACTGTTGTTTACCAGAACTCTGCATGTGATGTTCTCGTAGCAGAGTTCGGTACACTGGATGAGATGTTGGGAGAATTTCATCTTGGTTAGCAGCCTCTGCAAGAAGCCATGGCTAACCCTGTCAAAGGGTCTAGGCTGAAAAGGCCTAAAGGGGACCTCTGTTCCTGAGAGTGCAGGATGAGATCTCTCACCAGGAGCAGGTTGTCATTGATGGACCTACCGGGGATGCTGCAGGTCTGGTCCGGGGCTGTTAATGAGGGGTCATGGTCATGGTTTTGTTGTCGACAGAGAGGAGGTTGATTGGGCACCTGTTTCGGAGGTCCATAAGGTCTCCATGTGACAGAGACCGTACTCTGTCACATGGACCCACCCAGTCTCTTTTCCCTGTATACTACTCTGAAGACCTTCGCCACGTCGTCCTTGAGGAGATCCCTACCGTAAAACTCCCTGGCCACCCCCAGGATTTTGTCACCGTTGGTCACAGTGTCCACTTCGTTGTTGTACAGGGACAGAATGGGTTTTTGCTTTGACCGTGCCCTGCGAAAGAATAATTTCTCCTGCTCCTCCAGATCCTGGAGGGTGGAAAGATGTTATTTGGTTTTGGCCAGCTCTCTGGCCGTGTCCCACCCCTCTAGCTGGAAGAGGCTAAGACACTGGAGGCTAAGACAACTGCCTTGTTGTGGTGTTCAAGATTGGCCCTCTTTTCCCTAGCTTTCCTCTGCGCTAATTCCCCCAAATAACCATGGGTCAATGCCTTGACCATTTCTCACCACTCTATCAGGGAGTCAAATATTTATTTCAAGGTCATCCACTCCAGGTAGCATCTGGAGGAGAGCTTGACTGCTGGGTCCTAAAGGATAGATCTATTCATCCACCAGGACCCATGCCTACTCTCACTAGGCCTTTGCAATCTGAAGACACAGTCAGTATCCTGTGGTCTGAGAAGTGCACTGCTTAGCTTGTCAGGGAGCATATTCTCAGACCTGGCGAGAGCAAGAATATGTCAATCCTAGAGTAAGATGCAACGGAGGAACTCACCCACGTTGGTGTCGGAGGGGAGGTGCCACCGGCGTCTGTCTGTAAGGGGGAGGTCATTGATGATTGATTGTAGTTACTGAGTGCTATGGTCTCTCTTCGGCCTGCTGCGGTCTTTGTCTCGGAGGGCACAATTATGTCTCCCCAACCAGGACTGGTGTGGGGGTGAGCAGGAGTGATTGAAGCTGTTTGAAGAGGGATACTCTCTCGGCCATGTTGGTGGGGCCATACACATTGATGAACCTCAGGGGCGAACCCTGAATCTTGAGGTCTAAGACCAGAATTTGCCCGCTCTGAACTACCCTGATGGACTTCAGTTGAAGGTAGGGGTTGGTCACCAATATGCCAACCCTGTCTGCTCTGCCGATGTTGGAGGGTCATAATGGGTTATGAAGAGGATCCGGGTCCAGTGTTGGCCATGTCATTGCAGATTTGGATGAGGGTTTCTAGTGGATCAGTGGTGCTGGATGGTGGCCCCCCCACTGACTGCCTGGTGGCCCAATAAACTTTCCGGATGAAGGGTTATAGGAGTGTTGAAGATGGTGAAGGTGGCTCAGATGGTCCGGGGGTCTGGACTGAGGCTGACTGGCATGCTGCTGTGCGGAATCAGGGGCAGGAAGGGCTAAGGGGGGTGGATCTTGGTCACTTACGAGCAGGGGGAGGAGTCCGGGGAAGTTGGTGGCGGGAGTGGGGATCAGGAATGCTTCCTTTATATTCACGCCAGACTTGGTGCAAAACTACGCCCACAGCAAACTTAGCAACATTCAAAGATGTGCTGATTGGTCAGAGTTTGGTTGTTCACTGTGAAAAGTAATGGCGCGTGAGAGAAGAAAGAACGCTAGAGATGGAATCCCCACCAAAACAAAACATTGCCATCCCATACCTTGCATTTTCCTGAATTTGGATATGAAGTTGCATTAAAATATGTAGCTTTTTAGTGAGTGATTGCAGCTTGCCTGACTGGTCCACTGGATAGCATCTAGATCATGGATAGTTGCATTGTTTTTGGAGGTAAGTAAGCTGTGAATTATATCAAGTGTTATCGCCATTTAACAACAGCGATTGGAATGAAGCTGTCTATTAGTGTGTGTCGTCTAGCGTTAGCTTAGTGTGGTTATCTATATGTTTACGAAAGGACTATTGAGATCTTTACCTACATGAAGTTTGTGCTACTTGGCAACTAAAAGAGATGCTGCATAGCTCGCAGTAGCTGAATGTGCAAAGCTAACTCCATTGATTCACTATTACTGACAATCATGTAATGTTAGCTATCTACAGAGTCACTTGTTTCTTGCCTTTCGTTTAGATCATTTCAAATGAAACTGTATGAAATGCACGAAACTGTGCATCTCCTGCAGTTCGTGGCATTGCAGGCACGAGCAAAATCCGAACTCCCCGTTCACGGGGATTCCCTCTCTAGCGTTCTTCATCTCTCACTTCGTTACAGGGAACTTCCCAAACAAACTCTGACCAATCAGCAAGACATTGTATGTTGCTAGATTACTTTTGGGATCTGTAGAAGTGCCCCTCCCCTTTGCACAGGTTGCAGGGTTGTGATTGTTTGCATTCTGATGTGGGGTGGTTGCCTTTGCAGTTTTTACAGCGGATGGCTCTGCAGGCACTGCGGCCAGATGGTCAAGTTAGCCGCAGTCCCTGCACAGCTTGGGCATACCGCAGTAGTGGATGGCGCCCCTGTTGTTAATCAGCGTGATGGTGCTGGGGTTATGTTGGTATAACTGAACAAGCCATTTTCTTGCCCAAGTCCAGAGAACTCCAGGACTCTCCTGGCCGTTGATTTGATCAGGGCAAACCTGCCGAGCCAAACCTGGATGTCAAAGTCTTTTGAATAGAGTCGTTGTGGAGTTGAACAGTGACTATCTTGTTTCCTGTGTCTGAGAGAGGGTGTGCTCTGAATTTGTTAATCGTGGGTACATTTTTGAAGTTCCTAAATGTTACCCAAAATTGGAAACTGCCCATACCTCTCTGGAGAACTGCCCTGCTGAAGCCAGGAGGGTCATGCTGTTTCCTGGTCTGTTGGTTCCGGTTGCTGCTGTTGCTCCATATCCGTTTGTGCTCGACTGTGGCACTCCCCTGTGGCCTGCTCGGTCTTGGAGTAGATTGGTTTCTTTGGGTCCTTCCTCCGTGATTGTAGCAGGGTCCTGGGGGTTGTCTAGTCACTGGTCTACTCTGTTCCTTTAGGGGGAGGAAGGACAAACTCAGAGTAAGCAGTCACACCTGGTAGCCCATGACCCGGAGATCAATGGCGGATCTCCCCTATGGTCTGCTTGCTCCAGGTGTAGGTTTGTGTCTTTGGTCCTTCCTCTGCACCTTTGGTTCTTTTGGTGAGGGTGTCTGGTCTGGTCTCTCCTTCTGTTGGTCTGCTCTGGATGGTTGGCGGTCAGCTGGTCCTGCTGGAGTCAGGCCGTGTTCAAGCCCTTCCAACTTCCCCAGTCCTTCCGGCGATTCCGGCATTGTCTGCTGGAACAGAGAGACAGCGCCAGCCACGGTCAAGCCATTGTTAGTGTTGCTGTCTCCAGGCTCTGTCCAAAGAAAAGGCTAGTGAGAAAAGAGGGTAGAGAGTGGGACACAACCCTGGAAAATCTCCAGCGCACAGGCTTGTGCGTAATGAAGAGAAACCAGAGTTAAATATCTTTAATTACATGTTTCTTTTCATGGGAGAAACATTAACATACATACAGGGAGTCATGCAACAAGGCAATACGTACATGAACTAACACTCATTGACTTGGGGGCAGTTACTGTCTATCATTCAGACGTAGACATATGTGGAAACACTAAGAAATCTAGAAACGAAGAAACAAAGGGCAGGGAGGGAATGAGTTTCAGATGGCTTCTTAAGGGGGGTGGAGGTTCTAAGGAAAGACAACACAACATAATACAACACTACATATACGATATTAACTGTGGTTTATAAATGGGGTGGCATTATGTTGGTAGGTCAAATTGCAGCAATGATCTATTGGGGGAAGAGAAGGGGAGGGGCTGAAAAATAAAATAAAATAAAGTATTTGTGTCTGATGGCTACATTGTTCCATACTGTTGTGCTTTGATCAGTGGTCAGTGGGGGGGGGGTGACTGTGTCCCTGTCTGTGATGTGCTTTCTGAGGGTATTTGAATGACCAGTACTGGCTTGTGTTAGTGTCTGGTGCTGTAAGGAGGTGATTACTTTTTTAAGGTCTTTGTAGTGTTTCAGGGAGTCCCATGAGTAAGGGTTCGTATGGTCAATGGTACAGAGCCCTAGTAGTATGCTCATGGTGGAGAAGTAGAAAGTGTTGAAGATGCTGGCCTTACTGTGTTTTTTCTGTATTTTGGAGATAATGTAGCTAAGGCCCTGCACTGCTACCATGAGTGGGATGTTAGGGATCCCCTTACTCCCTTGTCTAGTGTCTTCCACATAGTCATATTTTTACCTGTTGCTGGCTGCTGCTCCAGAGGAAGTGGAAGATGACCAGATTGATGCATCTGGCTGTATGTTTACAATGATGACAAAACCTAACCTATGTAGGCCAGGATCAGGTATAGGATGGCTTTGATCAGTAATCCCTTCCCAGTCATTGAGAGAGATCTTCCAGCTTTGGTCTCTGGGGCGAGTCCTGCTAAAACAGATGCTCAGAAAGTTAACAGAGCTCTTGATTGGAAAAAAGATGTGCAGGATCTGGTCGACTCGCCAGTTTGGTGTACGCAAACCTCACACTTGGTATCATTCACTATTGTGCCTGTGGTTTTACAGAAGGAGTTGATGGACTGGATGACATTGGGGATAGACTGTGGGTCTGTTGTGACTATCGTGACATCATCCATGTATAACTGTTTTTTTTAGGGTTGTGCCTTGTGCACCTGGTAGGGGGTAGCCTGTGATTAGAGGGTGGTTGTGGATGCTTGCAGGGAGTGGTTATATTGTGATGGTGTAGAATAGGGCCGATAGTGGGCAGCCCTGTCTTACTCCAGCATGAATGGGTATGGGATGGGAGGGGGTGCTGTTGATCAAGACTCTACTGGTGTGGTGTTGGTAGATGATGTATTCCCAGTTTCGGAGACCGAGAGTGTGGTTACTTCTGGCCATTACCCTAAGCATGTATGGGTGGCACACTCTGTTGAAGGCCATGTCAATATTGAATAGACAGAATGTGGATGTCACCATTCGACAGACTGAGCAAACACATCCCTGATGGTGGAGAGGTTGTCAAAAACCGACCTCCCCGGAACACCACGTCTGGTTGGACCCAGCTGCCTGCGGGAGCGACCTTTGTATCCTAGTCATGACTGCTTTCGCTAGTGTCTTGTAGTCTGAGCCAGAGTTTCCGTTTGGAAAATGTGGCACCGGACATTTGACCAGCAGCATTTTAATTTACCGGACATTTGAGAAATGTATAGGACCCATATGCATTGGGTGTGTAACCTGATTAGGATGTCCACCCATGGCGCTCAGAAATCACATTTAGATTACGTTCATTTATATTAACAGAACATGCAAGTTGAGGATGTGGTCCTTCTTACCAAATTCTGATGTGCACTTTGAAGATGTTAAAATAACTGTCCACATTTACTTTTTCCTCAGCCAACGAGACCAGCAATGAACAGCAAGATCACTAGCCTATGTCAATCTACTATCCCCCATAGTAGAAAAGTTGACCTATTCTATTGGTCAGCTTGTGGAGAAAGAAATAGCCTATTCCAAACAGACTCTGGGACATTTGTGGGACTACAGATCCCAAATTCATACAACCAGTAGGCCTAGGCTATATAAAAAAAAAAATCAAAAATAATGAGTCTGATGCAACAGATCAGAACGTTTAGTTTAAAATGTTGATAAACAATTATTTATTGTTATAGCTCAGAAATGCAAACAAGGCAGTAGGCTAGGTGCGACTGTTCGTTCCATAATGCAATTAGTGGGAAAACACTGTAGTCAAAAGCTCACCACACATGCGAGCGGTTTCATGTGACAGAGAAGAAAATATCCATTAGAAATGTAGAAGGTGCAAATAGTCTGGGTAGCCATTTGACTAGGATTGTGCCTTGTGGCTACTGGAAAGTGAAAGAAAGTTGATAGAAAATCATTTCCACCACCGATATGGTCTGGTTTTGGCTAGGCTACTTTGAAGCAAGGTAAGACATGTCTCATAATATGTAGTAAAACTTTCAGGTTTCAAATAATTAAGTACAGTATAATGCATACTACCTCCAGCTCATTGCAAAGTTGTTTGTGACGCACTGATAAAGCCTGCCTTCCGTTGCCTATGCATTTGCTGTTTGAGATGCTGTAGCAGCAGCTCAAAGGCATTGTATCTGTATGCTATGAGCTACATGTGTGATACATAGGATAGGCCTACATAACGAATATACTGCACACATGCGGCAATTTATTTACAGTAAATTATACAAATGAACCTATAGACCGGTAAGCATGACTCGTCAACTGTACACTATTTCCACCGACTACTATTTTCATCAATGAATAGGCTAATGGATTTTTTCTTGCAATTTTATTTATCAACTTTTCTATTTTTTCATCTGCCAAAAGCCAGCTATTCCCGGCTAATGGGAACCCTGGTCTGAGCCCAGGAGACTGATACGGCGCCAGTTCTTGAGCTCAGTAGCTTCTCCCTTTCCCTTGTACAGGAGAGTGGTTGCACTCTCCCACACTGAAGGAGCTAACCTTCAGTGTGGGTGAGTGCAAGCTAGCCATCCCTGTACATGCTACTGTAAACTGTCCCCAGACTGACTTAGAGGTGTTTCCAAAATGCTACGTAAAACTCAGTAGGGAGCCCAACTGGACCTGGTGTCTTACCTTTGTTTAAGGAGTGCACGGCCCGGATGAGCTCATCCAGCGACAGGCCCATTTCCTCCTACAATGTCGTGTTTTGTGGGATTGGCGCTAATGTTGCCGAGGAGTTTGTCATCTGTCGTCTTAGGTGAGTACAATTTAGCGTCTGCTAAATGACTTAAATGTAAATGTAAAGACTGTAATGATGTTATTGATGGCCTGATCGTCAGTAGTGTCTGTTGGTCATCTTTCAATGCATCTATTGTCTGTTTCTTTCATCTGATTTGTTTGAAAAAGTATTTGGTTCATTTCTCTTCCTCTTGTAGGATTTTGCTATTGTGTTTGATTTTCTGCTGTTTCTGCCTGTGTAAGAGTGCGAGTCTGTGTTTGGTGTCTGCTATTTCGTGTGCCAGGTCGTTGGTTGAGTTTGTTCAGTTATTCTCTTTTTACCTTTTGCTATTGATTTGCCTGCCTTGATGTAAAGGTGTTTAGTTCTCCTCTTGACCATTTCCCACCACTCAATGGCGGAGTTCAAAAGGTCAAGGAGAGAGGTCCAGTTCTTCAAATGCGTGATGCATAGGTTGTTGAGTCTGGTGTTCAGTAAAGTGGTGTTCAGTTTCCATAGTGCCTGTCAGTCTGTGTCGCTGGGAGGTGTACAGTCGTACTGAGTTGTCGGTGGTCTGAGAGGAAAGTGGCTGATGTGGTACCTGATGCTGTGGGGGTCTGGTCCAGGAGGAGAAGGTAAATACTGGAGTATGACTGGTTGTCAGAGCTCACCCAGGTGTAGCAAGGCACCAGGTCCTGATCTATTAGCCCTGATCCTTTAGTTGGTACTCATTATAGACTTCTACAGTAAGTCCAGAACAGACTATGGGAGGCGCACAGTACTACATAGAGCCATGACTACATGGAACTCTATTCCACATCAGGCAACTGATGCAAGCAGTAGAATCCAATCTAAAAAACAGATAAAAATACACCTTATGGAACAGCAGGGAATGTGAAGAGAAACCCACACAGGTACAGACACACGCTTATGCACACACACGCTAGCACACGCACTCTACATTTACATTACATTTACATTTAAGTCATTTAGCAGACGCTCTTATCCAGAGCGACTTACAAATTGGTGCGTTCACCTTAAGACATCCAGTGGAACAGCCACTTTACAATAGTGCATCTAAATATTTTAAGGGGGGTGAGAAGGATTACTTTATCCTATCCTAGGTATTCCTGAAAGAGGTGGGGTTTCAGGTGTCTCCGGAAGGTGGTGATTGACTCCGCTGTCCTGGCGTCGTGAGGGAGTTTGTTCCACCATTGGGGGCCAGAGCAGCGAACAGTTTTGACTGGGCTGCGCAGGAACTGTACTTCCTCAGTGGTAGGGAGGCGAGCAGGCCAGAGGTGGATGAACGCAGTGCCCTTGTTTGGGTGTAGGGCCTGATCAGAGCCTGGAGGTACTGAGGTGCCGTTCCCCTCACAGCTCCGTAGGCAAGCACCATGGTCTTGTAGCGGATGCGAGCTTCAACTGGAAGCCAGTGGAGAGAGCGGAGGAGCGGGGTGACGTGAGAGAACTTGGGAAGGTTGAACACCAGACGGGCTGCGGCGTTCTGGATGAGTTGTAGGGGTTTAATGGCACAGGCAGGGAGCCCAGCCAACAGCGAGTTGCAGTAATCCAGACGGGAGATGACAAGTGCCTGGATTAGGACCTGCGCTGCTTCCTGTGTGAGGCAGGGTCGTACTCTGCGGATGTTGTAGAGCATGAACCTACAAGAACGGGCCACCGCCTTGATGTTAGTTGAGAACGACAGGGTGTTGTCCAGGATCACGCCAAGGTTCTTAGCGCTCTGGGAGGAGGACACAATGGAGTTGTCAACCGTGATGGCGAGATCATGGAATGGGCAGTCCTTCCCCGGGAGGAAGAGCAGCTCCGTCTTGCCGAGGTTCAGCTTGAGGTGGTGATCCGTCATCCACACTGATATGTCTGCCAGACATGCAGAGATGCGATTCGCCACCTGGTCATCAGAAGGGGGAAAGGAGAAGATTAATTGTGTGTCGTCTGCATAGCAATGATAGGAGAGACCATGTGAGGTGACTCTACACACACGTACACCGTCATATTGTTGTATGGTGGTATTATACATTTTGTATTGTAGTGTATTGGTGTAATACTATATATGATATATGATGTACTGTTTTATCTTTTGTTTTATGTGTGATGTAAGTGCCTTCATTTGTTTGAACCCCAGGAAGAGTAGCTGCTGCATAGGCGTTGGGTAATGGGGATCCCTAATAAATACAAATACAAACTTTTACAGTTTCCCACAATACACCATCATTAATACTGTAAAACAGATGTATGGTATTTTACTGTGCAGTCTACAGTGTTTTACTGTTGAAATTACAGAATGGTCTTACAGTGTACTGTAAAAACAAATGTATGGTATTTTACTGTGCATTCTAGGGTAATTTGCTGTATTCAGTTCATAGAGTATCATACTGTTGATCAATACAGTACATTACTGATAAAATTACAAAAAAGGCCAACAGTGCACATACACTGCACAGTCTTTCTAATGAGGGGTTTGTAAACAATGGAATACACCTCCTGGAAATAATAACACACAAAGCTGCAGAGTGCCAGCTAGTATTGATGACAAACCACTACAAAAGTTGACAGACAATGGCATATTGAATAACCAACAAATACTGTACGTCTTTATGTAACTTCATACCTTGCCTAGGTGCCTTAGCATCTCATAACAAATATTTGGACAAAAAATATACATTAAATAATTATTCATCTGAACTAGAAGAGAACATTTAGGACTATTGTGGTGTGAATGTCCACACTTCACACTCACACAGCCTCCTGAAACAACTTTGGGGAATGTTTTGGCTCAAATTCAAGATGGCTGCCACTGTTCCAAACGCTAGCCTCATGGAGAGAGAATGGATTACTATGGTAAATAAGCCTATCACTGTCACATGTGTTTCTGAGAGAGCAGTTTGGGAGGAATGTGTATAAAATTCCATCTCTCCCTGGCCGTCGATGACAGTTTCTGACGAGGACCGTTGGCAACGGCAACAAGGGGAATTCATGTGAACGGGACAGGAGGGAGGCCATAAAAAGGCATGTTTAAAATATGTGCTCACATTCTAGCTATGCACAGAGCTAGGGACTAAATTAGTCAAGGCTATTTTCATGTATTTGTATGAGGTCTAAGCACTTTACTGTAGGGGTCCTAGGCATGAATGGTAAAACCAACATTGCAACTGAACATTGATACACTACTGACAAACTTCTCCATAGTACTACTTCACCGGTTTACTAGTTTCCCTCACCCTATCCTAAAGACGACAGAGAGGAAGTAAGATGGATAAATGAGGGTACTTCTACACTCAAAAAACTGCTGGGTTAAAACAACACAGTACTGGGTAAATAGTGGACAGAACACACATTGGATTATTTTTGACTCAGCCAGTTGAGTCACAGTTGGGTTATTGAGCTCATCGAGTCAGATCAGAAGACTGGAGGCGTGGCTTAGTAAAGGTGTGGCTTTCAGATGGTTCCTTTTGGCCACCTGTGAGAGTTAATGTCATTCTGGTTCTTCTGTTCTTTTGTATTGTCTACACCTGTTAAGGTTGAGCACCGACACTTTTGTAGTTTTAACGCTGGGCTGTAAAGTCTCCTGCTTAGGAGATCTGCTTGGTTCTGTTAATGACTGACATTTTTGCTTGTAAATCAATCTGTGGAAATCCGTAGATCCAAATGGCTTGCGTTGAGCGATAGCCCTGGTTCCCACGGACACAGAGCCTGGATGTGGATGTGAAATCTGAAACCACTTGATGCTGGGATGTCCCTCCTACCATTTAATTCGCTCTTCCGACTGTCCATCAACTCCTGGCTGAACCCTACGTCACAGCCACTGACAATCCTTGCATCGTGGCGCAGCAGGAGAGAGTGGTTTCACCTCATTCAGAGATCAATCTATAAACAAAAAACACTTTCTGTTTGTCATAGATGGACTAGATATGAAAGGTGAGTTCCTACAGAGTTCAGGAAGCCAAGCTAGAGCTCTGTGGGATGTTCACAGCGGTGGGGCCAGATGTTTTGATCAAGAGAGACATTTAGAAAATATGCACATTTTCTCTAACACTAAACATACAAATATGTATTTTACAGTTATATAATTGAATAATGATGTAATCAAATCAAAATCAATTCAAATTTTATTTGTCACATACACATGGTTAGCAGATGTTAATGCGAGTGTAGCAAAATGCTTGTGCTTCTAGTTCCGACAATGCAGTAATAACCAACAAGTAATCTAACTAACAATTCCAAAACTACTGCCTTATACACAGTGTAAGGGGATAAAGAATATGTACATAAGGATATATGAATGAGTGATGGTACAGAGCAGCATAGGCAAGATACAGTAGATGGTATCGAGTACAGTATATACATATGAGATGAGTATGTAAACAAAGTGGCATAGTTAAAGTGGCTAGTGATACATGTATTACATAAGGATTCAGTCGATGATATAGAGTACAGTATATACGTATGCATATGAGATGAATAATGTAGGGTAAGTAACATTATATAAGGTAGCATTGTTTAAAGTGGCTAGTGATATATTTACATCATTTCCCATCAATTCCCATTATTAAAGTGGCTGGAGTTGAGTCAGTGTCAGTGTCAGTGTGTTGGCAGCAGCCACTCAATGTTAGTGGTGGCTGTTTAACAGTCTGATGGCCTTGAGATAGAAGCTGTTTTTCAGTCTCTCGGTCCCAGCTTTGATGCACCTGTACTGACCTCGCCTTCTGGATGATAGCGGGGTGAACAGGCAGTGGCTCGGGTGGTTGATGTCCTTGATGATCTTCATGGCCTTCCTGTAACATCGGGTGGTGTAGGTGTCCTGGGGGGCAGGTAGTTTGCCCCCGGTGATGCGTTGTGCAGACCTCACTACCCTCTGGAGAGCCTTACGGTTGAGGGCGGAGCAGTTGCCGTACCAGGCGGTGATACAGCCCGCCAGGATGCTCTTGATTGTGCATCTGTAGAAGTTTGTGAGTGTTTTTGGTGACAAGCTGAATTTCTTCAGCCTCCTGAGGTTGAAGAGGCGCTGCTGCGCCTTCTTCACGATGCTGTCTGTGTGAGTGGACAGTTTGTCTATGATGTGTATGCCGAGGAACTTAAAACTTGCTACCCTCTCCACTACTGTTCCATCGATGTGGATAGGGGGGTGTTCCCTCTGCTGTTTCCTGAAGTCCACAATCATCTCCTTAGTTTTGTTGACGTTGAGTGTGAGGTTATTTTCCTGACACCACACTCCGAGGGCCCTCACCTCCTCCTTGTAGGCCGTCTCGTCGTTGTTGGTAATCAAGCCTACCGCTGTTGTGTCGTCCGCAAACTTGATGATTGAGTTGGAGGCGTGCGTGGCCACGCAGTCGTGGGTGAACAGGGAGTACAGGAGAGGGCTCAGAACGCACCCTTGTGGGGCCCCAGTGTTGAGGATCAGCGGGGAGGAGATGTTGTTGCCTACCCTCACCACCTGGGGGCGGCCCGTCAGGAAGTCCAGTACCCAGTTGCACAGGGCGGGGTCGAGACCCAGGGTCTCGAGCTTGATGACGAGCTTGGAGGGTACTATGGTGTTGAATGCCGAGCTGTAGTCGATGAACAGCATTCTCACATAGGTATTCCTCTTGTCCAGATGGGTTAGGGCAGTGTGCAGTGTGGTTGAGATTGCATCGTCTGTGGACCTATTTGGGCGGTAAGCAAATTGGAGTGGGTCTAGGGTGTCAGGTAGGGTGGAGGTTGATATGGTCCTTGACTAGTCTCTCAAAGCACTTCATGATGACGGAAGTGAGTGCTACGGGGCGGTAGTCGTTTAGCTCAGTTACCTTAGCTTTCTTGGGAACAGGAACAATGGTGGCCCTCTTGAAGCATGTGGGAACAGCAGACTGGTATTCCAACTAATTAATTGTAGTGATGTTACGATTGATACCGGAGCTCCAAGGCATGTGTCGAAATCTCTAAGCAGCTAACTTCGAAGCAGTGTGCCAATGCATGTATCACTTTATCAGAAGTACGTCATCAATGACGTCCGAAGCTTTGTTTGATTGCATGCTTTTTATTGTTGCAAAATGCGAGATTACACTGATTTCAACGTGGTTCCGTTGGTTTCTTTAATTACAAGATGGTTTCAAACACCAACCTCTACTGGACAACGTACTTACAAATATAGTTAGGATTTTGTATATGTAGTTTCACCTGACAGGTAGCTTAGCAGGTACAGGAGGGAACTCAGGGACGTGAGGATATGAGGTCAAATCCTGTCAAAGTCACACTATGGTATTCCAACTGTATATAGGCTATTAAAGCCAACAACTTACCATTGAGCCACGGAGTTCAAATGAAAACAGTGGAGAGAAAAAAACGTCTATCTGATAATCGCACTCAGCTATATATTTCTGACCAGCAGACGTCACTAATGTGCATTGTGAACCGATAATGAAGCGCACTTTTCAGCACAATTTGGTGTAAGCTCCAAAGAGTTCAGAAAGCCTTGGTTTCCCATCACTAATTAATTGTATATTAAAATATGATTTTGATGAAAATGAATTACATTTACTCTCACCGGTGGCCGAATATACCTATCTGAAAGCCACAACCCTAATAGGCCAAGCTTCCTGAAAATAAAGGATTACATTAAAAAGACCCATCCCTGGGTCAACCCCAATAAAACCCCAATAAACCCACAACCCCAACTGATGGTTAAATTAACCCATGTTTGGGTAATCCAAAGGTGTGGCCTATTGGGGGCCTGGCTTTCACCAATATATCCGTGAGAATAAATATCATTCATGTTCATCATTTTGTATACTGCAAACTTCAAATTTCCTTCAATGTTTTTGCACATTACATATTTTAATATACAGTTGAAGTCAGAAGTTTACATACACCTTAGCCAAATACATTTAAACTTGACATTTAATCCTAGTAAAGATTTCCAGTTTTAGGTCAGTTGGGTTCACCACTTTATTTTAAGAATGTGAAATGTCAGAATAATAATAGAGATAATTATTTATTTCAGCTTTTATTTATTTCATCACATTCCCAGTAGGTCAGAAGTTTACATACACTCAATTAGTATTTGGTAGCATTGCCTTTAAATGGTTTAACTTGGGTCAAACGTTTCGGGTAGCCTTCCAAAAGCTTCCCACAATAAGTTGGGTGAATTTTGGCCCATTCCTCCTGACAGAGCTGGTGTAACTGAGTCAGATTTGTAGGCCTCCTTGCTCGTACACGCTTTTTCAGTTCTGCCCACAAATTTTCTATGGGATTGACAGAACGCGTCTCCTTCCTGAGCGGTATGACAGCTGCGTGGTCCCATGGTGTTTATACTTGCGTACTATTGTTTTGTATAGATGAACATGGTACCTTCAGGCATTTGGAAATTGCTCCCAAGGATGAACCAGACTTGTGGAGTAGGCCTACAATTTTTTTTCTGAGCTCTTGGCTCATTTCTTTTGATATTCCCATGATATCAAGCAAAGAGGCACTGAGTTTGAAGGTAGGCCTTGAAATACATCCACAGGTACACCTCCAACTGACTCATATGATATCAATTAGCCTATCAGAAGCTTCTAAAGCCATGACATCATTTTCTGTAATTTTCCAAGCTGTTTAAAGGCACTGTCAACTTAGTGTATGTAAACTTCTGACCGACTGGAAATGTGATACAGAGAATTATAAATTAAATACTCTGTAAACAATTGTTGGAAAAATGAGTTGTGTCATGCACAAAGTAGATGTCCGAACCGACTTGCCAAAACTATAGCTTGTTAACAAGAAATTTGTGGGGTGGTTGACAAACGAGTTTTAATGACTCCAACCCACGTGTATGTAAATTTCCGAATTCAACTGTACATTTAGAAACATTCTTATTTAAATATTGTAACAAAGCTGTAACTATTTCAATATAGGCACTTAAGGAACTCATATTCTTGAGTGTGAGGGTTCAACATTAACATGCATTTACAATATGACAGAACAGATTAACTGGAATGACATTTACTCTCACACCACTAGTACCCCACTAGCTTTAAGCACCAGCTGTCAGAGCAGCTCCCAGATCACTGCACCTGTACATAGCTCATCTGTAAATAGCCCATCCAATCTACCTCCTCCACACACTTTATTTATTTATCTTGCTCCTTTGCACCCCAGTATCTCTACTTGTACATTCATCTTCTGCATATTCTACCATTCCAGTGTTTAATTGCTATATTGTAATTACTTCGCCACCATGGCCTATTTATTGCCTTACCTCTCTTATCCTACCTCATTTGCACATGCTGTACATAGATATTTCTACTGTATTATTGATTGTATGTTTGTTTATTCCATGTGTAACTCTGTGTTGTTGTATGTGTCGAACTGCTTCGCTTTATCTTGGCCAGGTCGCATTTGCAAATGAGAACTTGTTCTCAACTGGCCAACCTGGTTAAATAAAGGTAAAATAAAAAAAATAGTATGTCACACCTCCAGTCTTCTGATCTGACCCAGTGGATAATAGCTCAATAACCCAGCATCAACAACCAATCTTAAAGAAAACAATGGGTTGTTTCTGACCCAACTGGCTAGGTCAAAACAACCCAATGTTTGCTCTGTCCAATATTTACCCAAATTGGGTTGTTTTTAACCCAGCATTTTTTTTAGAGGGGTTTAAGGCCTTGGATGCAGGACTTCCTGTTTGGCTTGACTGAATGGAAAACATGTCATCACTGTGGTAGTGGTGGAGAGATGTATGGAGCACAGGGAGAGGGGGTTTAAGTGTGTGCATGTGTGTGTGTGAAGGTGGGGTTCCCAGAGACTCTTCCTCCTATCTTCCTTTCTTCTTACTCATCCTCTCTTCTGTCTTATCTAAGCAACACACATTGTCATGACGTGTGTGTATGCAAGAATTAGTGTGCAGGATGTGTGGTTTTATAACAATGTGTGTATGCATGATTGAATAGGGATAATAGGTGTGCTTTTGCAACTTTGCACATATCTGTCTCCTCCACACATGCTCGTAAGCCTTACAGTACAAATCTCCACCGCATCCAGTCTAGCCTCATCATTCTAGTGTCCAGCATGTAGACAGACAGACATACACTACATGGCAAAAAGTATGTGGACACCTGCTCGTCGAAAATCTCATTCAAAAATCATGGGCATTAATATGGAGTTGGTCCCCTCTTTGCTGCTATAATAGCCTCCACTCTTCTGGGAAGCCTTTCCACTAGATGTTGGAACATTGCTGCAGTGACTTGCTTCCATTCAGCCACAAGAGCATTAGTGAGGTTGGGCACTGATGTTGGGCGATTAGGCCTGGCTCGCAGTCAGAATTCCAATTAATCCCAAATGTGTTCAATGGGGTTGAGGTCAGGGCTCTGCGTAGGCCAGTCAAGTTCTTCCACACCGATCAAACCATTTCTGTATGAACCTTGCTTTGTGCATGGGGGCATTGTCATGTTGAAACAGGAAAGGGCCTTCCCCAAACTGTTGCTACAAAGTTGGAAGCACAGAATCATCTGTGTCATTGTATGCTGTAGCGTTAAGATTTCCCTTCACTGGAACTAAGTGGCCTAGCCCGAACCTTGAAAAACAGCCCCAGACCATTAATCCTCCACCACCAAACTTTACAGTTGGCACTATGCATTGGGGCAGGTAGCGTTCTCCTGGCACCTGCCGAACACAGATTCGTCTGTCGGACTGCCAGATGATTTAGCGTGATTCATCACTCCAGAGAACGTGTTTCCAATGCTCCAGAGTCCAATGACGGCAAGCTTTACACCACTCCAGCCGACGCTTGGCATTGTGCATGGTGATCTTAGGCTTGTGTATGGCTCCTCGGCCATGGAAACCCATTTCATGAAGCGCCAGACGAATAGTTATTGTGCTGGCGTTGCTTCCAGAGATTTGGCATCCTATGACGGTGCCACGTTGAAAATCACTGAGCTCTTCAATAAGGCCATTCTACTGCCAATGTTTGTCTGTGGAGATTGCATGACTGTGTGCTCGATTTTATAAACCTGTCAGTAACAGGTCTGGCTGAAATAGCCAAATCTACTAATTTAAAGGGGTGTTCACATACTTTTGGCCATATAGGGTACTGTACATACATTTTGAAACCCCATTGCCCTATGTACACTATCGTTAAAAAATGTGGGGTCACTTATTCATTTCCTTGTTTTCCATGAAAACATCCATGAAATTAGTTGCCAAATTAATAGGAAAAATAGTCAAGACGTTAACAAGGTTAAAAATAATGATTTTTAATTGAATTAATAATTGTGTCCTTCAAACTTTGCTTTCGTGAAAGAATCCTCCATTTGCAGCAATTACAGCCTTGCAGACCTTTGGCATTCTAGTTGTCAATTTGTTGAGGTAATCTGAAGAGATTTCACTCGATGCTTCCTGAAGTTGGATTGGCTTGATGGGCACTTATTACGTACCATATGGTCAAACTGCTCCCACAACAGCTCAAAAGGGTTGAGATCCAGTGACTGTGCTGGCCACTCCATTATAGACAGAATACCAGCTGACTGCTTCTTCCCTAAATAGTTCTTGCATAGTTTGGAGTTGTGCTTTGGGTCATTGTCCTGTTGTAGGAGGAAATTGGCTCCAATTAAGTGCCGTCCACAGGGTATGGCATGGCGTTGCAAAATGGAGTGATAGCCTTCCTTCTTCAAGATCCCTTTTACCCTGTACAAATCTCCCACTTTACAACCACCAAAGCACCCCCAGACCTTCACATTGCCTCCACCATCCTTGACAGGTGGCGTCAAGCACTCCTCCAGCATCTTTTCATTTTTTCTGCATCTCACTAATGTTCTTCTTTGTGACCTGAACACCTCAAACTTAGATTTGTCTGTCCATAACACTTTTTTCCAATCTTCCTCTGTCCAGTGTCTGTGTTCTTTTGCCCATCTTAATCTTTTATTTTTATTGGCCAGTCTGAGATATGGCTTTTACTTTGCAACTCTGCCTAGGAGGCCAGCATCCCGGAGTAGCCTCTGCATTGTTGACATTGAGACTGTTTTGCGGGTAATATTGAATGAAGCTGCCAGTTGAGGACTTGTGAGGCGTCTGTTTCTCAAACTAGACACTCTAATGTACTTGTCCTCTTGCTCAGCTGTGCACCGGGGCCTCCCACTCCTTTTTCTATTCTGGTTAGGGCCAGTTTGTATTGTTCTGTGAAGGGAGTAGTACACAGCGTTGTACGAGATCTTCAGTTTCTTGGCAATTTCTCGCATGGAATAGCCTTCATTTCTACAAACAAGAATAGACTAATGAGGTTCAGAAGAAAGTTATTTGTTTCTGTCCATTTTGAGCTTGTAATCGAACCCACAAATGCTGATGTTCCAGATACTCAACTAGTCAAAAGAAGGTCAGTTTTATTGCTTCTTTAATCAGAACAACAGTTTTCAGCTGTGCTAACATAATTGCAAAATCATCAATTAGCCTTTTAAAATTATTTTTACAATTATTTTAAAAGGCTATTTAGCCAATTATCCTTTTAAAATAATAAACTCGGATTAGCTAACACAACGTGCCATTGGAACACAGGAGTGATGGTTGCTGAAAAATGGCCTCTGTACTCCTATGTAGATATTCCATTTAAAAAAATCTGACGTTTCCAGCTACAATAGTCATTTACAACATTAACAATGTCTACACTGTATTTATGATCAATTTGATGGTATTTTAATGGACAAAAACTGTTATTTTCTTTTAAAAAACAAGGACATTTCTAAGTGACCCCAAACTTTTGAACGGTAGTGTATGTAAATGCTATAATTACAAGACACATGACTTCCCACTTGCAATTTGCCAAAAGGCACCTAAAGGACTCTCAAACCATGAAGAACAAGATTCTCTGGTCTGTTGAAACCAACATTTAACTCTTTGGCCTGAATACCAAGCGCCACATCTGGAGGAAACCTGGCACCATCCCTATGGTGGTGAAGCATGGTGGTGGCAGCATCATGCTGTGGGGATATTTTTCAGAAGCAGGGACTGGGAGACTAGTCAGGATAAAGGGAAAGATTAAATGAGCAAAGTACAGAGAGATCCTTGATGAAAACCTGCTCCAGAGCACTCAGGACCTCAGACTGGGGCGAAGTTTCACCTTCCAACAGGAAAACGACCCTAAGCACACAGCCAAGACAATGCAGGAGTGGCTTCAGGACAAGTTTCTGAATGTCCTTGAGTGGCCCAGCCAGAGTCCAGACTTGAACCCGATCGAACATGTATGGAGAGACCTGTATATAGCTGTGCAGCAATGCTCCCCATTCAAACTGACAGAGCTTGAGAGGATTTGCAGAGAAGAATAAGAGAAACTCTCCACATACAGGTATGCCAAGCTTGTAGCATCATACCCAAGAAGACTCCAGGCCGTAATCGCTGACAAAGGTGCTTCAACAAAGTACTGAGCAAAGAGTCTGAATTACTTATGTAAATATAATATTTCTGTGTTTTTTAAAAAGAAATTTGCCAACAAAACCTAAAAACATGGTTTTGCTCTGTCATTATGGGCTATTGTTCCCAGGCCGTCATTGAAAATATGAATGTGTTCTTAACTGACTTGCCTGGTTAAATAAAGGTAAAATAAAAAAATAAAAAATTGTGTGTAGATTAATGAGGGGGGAACTATTTAATCAATTTTAGAATAAGGCTGTAACATAGCAAAATGTGGAAAATGTCAAGGGGTCTGAATACTTTCTGAATACACTGTACATACAGAGAGACACATTCTGCTGACTTTGTTTCTATCCTCACATTCCTCCATTACTGGTGTGGACAGGCCAACCGTCTTAGTATTGGCCAGAGATTCTAAACACAGTACAGATCCACAACTATACTGAACAAAAATATAAATGCAACATGCCAAAATTTCAAAGATTTTACTGAGGTATAGTTCATATAAGGAAATCAAGTTGAAATATCTTCATTAGGCCCGTCTCAGACGATCCCACAGGTGAAGAAGCCGGATGTGGAGACCCTCGGTTGGCATGGTTACACATGGTCTGCGGTTGTGAGGTCGGTTGGACGTATTGCCAAATTCTCTAAAATGACGTTGGCTGCGGTTAATGGAAGAGAAATGAACATTCAATTATCTGCCAACAGCTCTGGTGGACATTCCTGGAGTCAGCATGCCAATTGCACACTCCCTCAAAACTTGAGACATCTGTGGCATTGTGTTGTATGACAAAACTGCACATTTTAGAGTGGCCTTTGTCCCCAGCACAAGGTGCACCTATACAATGATCATTCTGTTTAATCAGCTTGTTGATATGCCACACCTGTCAGGTGGATGGATTATCGTGGCAAAGGTGAAATGTTCACTAACAGAGATGCAAACAAACTTGTACACAACATTGGAGAGAAATAGTTTTTTTGTGCATATGGAACATTTCTGGGATCTTTTATTTCAGCTCGTTTATATTTTTGTTTAGTATAAAGATAAGGAAGAAATTGAGAGTGAGGGAGAAAGAAAGAGAGAGAGAGAGAGACCGATGGAAGAGAGATTGAGATTGTATTTTTAATCAATGCTCCGTTTAAAGATTCATGGTTTTAAAGATAAGCAGATATCAGTGGTGCATCTAAGAGCCTGCAGGCACAAAGACAGCCTGCAGGCACAAAATCTGTAAACACACTTGGGATGTCATCAATACTTAGTGACATGGAGGGAGGCATTCACTATATGAGTAGCCAGAGAGACACACACACATGGCGACACACACACATGACTGCCTGCCCGTACAACGTACACACACACTGGCACAACCAATGCCTTCTACATAAACACACTCCTATGCTTTTGTGTAGACAGACAATAAACACGAGGCGGTACGCTCCAGACCTATTTGTTTGTCAGCCACAATAATATTTACTGTATGGTATGCCCTCCTCTACTCTACTCTACCCTACCCTACCTCCACCCCCCCAACCTCTCTCTCTCTCTCTCTCAGCATTCCCATTCTTTCCATCTCTACCACCTATCTCCTTTCTTTCCCTCTCTCTTATGACACTTTCTCTATAACTATCTCTCACCCTATCCTCTCTCCTATACTCGCACCTCTCAGGGCTCATCACGAAAGTTAGTTCACGTTTCATGACATTCTTCAGACCATAGCATGGGCACAGCGACCCTTCTCTCATACCCTCTCCAGGGTCAGTGCTTCTGCCCTTAAGCCAAATCTGTCAGGTTACATTTTGACGCAGGTCCGCTTCCTGAACAAGTGAGATTTTAATTGTTTCAAGGGACACGACTCCAGAATCTCACTTCCACAGCCATTTCCTGCTTCCTTTCTGGCAGGAAGTGCTGCTTTGCGTCAGTTTTTTTTTGGTCTCAGCAATCGGCATCTTTTCCTGGGCCAAATCTGCAATATGCCACAGACTACAAAACTTTGCTTGCGTCGGACCAAGCCTTGATTTCAAAGAACGAAAATAATTCCTGTCTGAGAGAAACAGACACACACTCACACACTTGTACTTTTTGCGTCTCAAGTTCCTTTAACCTTTCCTGCTGCTCACCCTTGACAGAATGTCCTGAGTGTGTGTTGGTGTGTGTGGTCACCTGCAACCCCCAGCCATGGTGCTACAGCACGTAGGCTTCTCTGTTATCTCAGTAAAGGGTCACATCGCTAGGCTAAACCCCCAAATCGCTGGGCCTTTAAACTTACCTCAGGAATAAAAACATGGCTAACCCTAGCAAGTTTGGTCTTTCATTGAACTAATATGTTATTCTATTACTCTGGTGGTTTTGTAACATATATGTTAACCAATGTAAAATTATTACCAGAGAAAATGTGTACCAAATGTTAACCTCTGAACAACTTTTAAATGTACCTTTGATGTAAAAAAAAGCAAAAAAAGTACAAATAATCTATTCAGCATAGATAAAGACTGAGTAATTCAAATTCATGGGTTTTTACAGTCTTTGCAGCCAGTGAGTAGCCTATGGTCTCTACTGATTTTATACCCAGTCAGTGTGTATGACACGGTGACAGATGAAACACACACTCTCTTTCTTTTCTGGTTCATTGTAGCCACTCAATAGCTTTAGCCACATGTTGTGAGTACACATTATGAGAAATTGTTTAGAGTATTTATGTGCAGCGTGTGTGCGTGCGTCTGTCATTTTGTACACTTAGCATGACAAATGAAGACTGGATGTCAAACTGACTAATCATAACCTCAGCTTCAAAGGAAATAGATGAGAGTGCTCTATCTTTAACATGCTACTGACACACACTTCCCATTTACCTCCAAAAGTTCTGGACCACATCAAATGAACATTAAATACCGTGTTTCCTCTCCCTCTCAGGCACACATTTATCTGAAAAACACATCTCAGATCCCATAACTCTCTCACACGTCCTCATCCACCCAGTTGGAGTCAAAGTCAAAGATGATGAAAATCAGCAAATTCACCATGAAATCTAAAATATGATTCATAGACTACGTTATGACACGTTTAAGCCAATACAAAATAGAAAGCAGCAATGGAGAGTCCTCATGTGCTCCTGACACCTAATAAGAATGTCAGTGAATACAGCACTCAGCTCTTACCCGGGATGAACGCAATTGTTTTCACTCACTATAATTCAATGTTTATTCTTCATGTGTCGTTGTTTCCATATTTCTGTGTTATACTGTCCTCTATTTGATGTATCACTGTGCTGATGTGACTATATGTTCCGGAGGCTTTGAGAGTGACTGTACAGTATGTTTTGGAGGTGTTGAGAACGACTACAATCATAACTTATCAAGACCGATCCAACTCCAAACAAAAGCACAATAATCCATTGTGATGGATTATGGTTGCATTGGGACTATTCATTGGTTGTCATTCCGTGTTCTCTGCAACTCTGAACACGAATTGTCTGTATTTTCAGTAATAATGTTGCTATGCTGAATTAGCCTCTGTTGTAATGTAATAAAACATTCTCTGGGTTAAAATCTGATGGCTACAGTCCAGGGTTGGGGTCAATTCGAATTGAAGGGAGTCAATTCAGGAAGTAAACTGAAATTCATTAATTGAAACGATGTAATATATTTTCAATGATTTATTAATTATTAAACAAAAGATGAAGCTGTAAATTCAAATCACTTCATTGGACGCTTTTTCTTGTCCCTTCAAACTGTCCGTAGGCAGAGAATGCTTGAAAAGGTGATTCACATAGCGGTTTGAGCAGGATGGAGAGTGTTTGTGCAGTAGAAGGGTTTTATCAGCGCGAAACACTCACAGGAATTCCGGTTTGGGATTGTCCATCCAATTCCTGCGTTCCACAGGAAGCTCTGCATAAAAAGCAACTGAAAAACGCCCAAAGGCATTCCATTTTTCGTCAGTCGGTTCACGGGGAGCATCTAGAAATTAGCCGAAGTTTTGTTTTAATAAAAAACCGTGGGTACGAGTTTAAAATAAATTGTGTAACGATGGAAGATTATTCTAAACTGCCTGCCAAGTGGTCGGGGGTTAGTTCCTATGGCAGCATCCATTCATCGCGCGCGCAGAGACGCACAACCACATGACCTCATACGGAGGGGGTAAGGAGAATTACTTTTTTTCGTTGATCTAAAAAAAAAAAAGCAGAAATTATGATAATTTCATTCACTTTTGAAGAAAAAATATATACATATTTTAACTTGTTTGAGATGTTTGAGTGTGATTTGAAGGGTTTAATTGAGCCATCCTTACTGCCAGCAGTAAAATTACATTCTGGCCTATTTGGATGTAGCCTGATATTAGATATACATAACCTAACCTTACCCTGGTTCAAAGATGCCACATATCTCCCATCAGGGCCGGCTCTAGCCCTTTGGGGGCCCTAAGCGAGAGTTGGTTGGGGTGCCCCCACACCTCACTGCAAAACATTTCAGTGGCCCCCCTCATGATGGTGGAGGAAAACAATTTCTGCAATTCTACACATTTTGCCATGGGGTGTAAAGAAAATGTTACAGTTTTAAAGGTGCAATATGCAGAAATTGCTCTGACATTTCCTGGTTGCTAAAATTCTAATAGTTGATGTGTTTATGTGACAAAACAAGCAATGTATAGTGTAGAGAATCATTGTACCATCTAAACTGCTGTGAAATATATTTTCAACAACCAAAAATATTGTATTTTCAGGTGTTTGAAGCTGGTGTAAAAAATTTTAAGTAAAAGATGCAAAAACGAAAATTAAGAAATGGAAACGTATAAATAGTGCACATAGAACATATTTACTGCTTCTTAGACTTGCTTTCAATGAGAATGACAGATCTATAACTCACATTTCTATGTGAATTTGGTAGGGTCGCCAAAAAGTAACATATTGCAGCTTTATCGCAAGTTTTCTGCAATTTGACAAATCTTGCCATGGGGCGAAGAGAAAACTTTGCAATTTTACAATGTCCTGCGCTCTCTTTTTCACTTCAACTTTCATGCAATTCTACTCATTTTGCCATGGGGCAGAGAGAACATTTTAGCAGTTTAACAGCTAATTTCTTGCAATTCTACACATTTTCCCATCGGGTGGAGATAATGTGATGCAGTTTTAAAGCTAATTTCCTGCAATTCTACACATTTTGTAATGACTTATGTCATGTTGATATGATGTCTGAGTGAGAATGACAAATAAAATCAATGTGGGCCCCCTGGAAGTCAGGGCCCTTGGTATTCAGCCATTATTACTACAAGTTTAGATAGCTGGCTAGCTAGAATAATGCTGCATTCACATGCTATAAATTATAGGAAGCTCCTAGTTCCCGGTGGGAAATTTCACTTGAACTACCAATCTAGAAATGTTTAACTGGCATGGCTAATTGAGTGACTGTCAGTGACTGACATAACAAGTGAAAAACTGCTGGTGCACAACCAAATTTCCAAATTGCACCTGGTGTATTCTACTATTCTTGCTCTCACCAGTAAATTGAGCCCCTAACTGAGTTTTATGCCTAAAACCGCTTATGACTGGAACCGGCCCTGACTCCCATAGCAATGGAATCCATTCAGATAAAGCCACAGCCAACTATGATAGAATTCTAAACTATCCATTCACATGAACCATATTAGACTAGGCTACTTTCTTTGCATGCATAACAATTATATTTGTCATATAATTGATTATCAGCTGATTGCAAAAATATATACATACTTTTGTTAAATGCCTGTTGTAGTCAGAAACGTGATTTTCATCAGTTTTATATATATTTCCATGCTATGAGGTTGGAATAATACTGTGAAATGGGTTAAAATTATGATAATGCCCGTTTGGTGTAAGAGTTGTTTTAAACGACTGCCTGACATTTCAGCCTGTTTTGGTGGGATTGAGTTTTGGCCTTCCGTGGTGACCTAACTTTGCGGTTAATTAGTTAATAGACCGATAAAAAAGGGAGTTCCAATCTTCTCTGCTAATAACACCCGATTTTCAGATTTCTCCTCCCCACTCAGACCACTCCCAGACAGTCCTAGCACAATCCTTGCTTGAGAAATTTCCCTTTGCTAAGCAGCATTTTTTATTATGGTTTTTTAAAACCGAAATCACACTACGGTACTTAATTGTTACCCAGAAATTATTTGATATTGAGATCTCCGTATGCTGACGTCACGAAGGGTGCCCCCCCCCTGACACCCTGCTGACAAGAGCTAGAGGAGGTGCTGTTTTGGATAGGCTACCTACCCCCAAATGCGCGCTTTGACGTTAGGCTACTCATAGAGACCTAACCTGCATGTGAGCTGGCTGAGTGAGATATTACTACTAGGCTATAAACACAGGACGACTCATATGGGATGCTTACTACTCAAGCGAGTGGAATATAACTTTATGTTGAGGATTTCGTCTTATACAGAAAGGGTTTTCTGTTTTGCTGGGAATATCACATTTTGGTAAAGAGAACATTGTGTGGCTACTTTGCTGCACATGGAACAGTTGTGAGTTTTGTGATTGGATTTGACAACATTTTACAAAAAAAGCCCAGTGGAATAAGTATTCAGAGAACTTGCTTGTGAGTTGCACGTTTTTATTTCTTTTCAGTCCATTACGCACATTCAAAACCAGTATGCATGCACTCACCTCAATTTCGTTTTGATATGGACATAGCCAGCATGCTACAGATTTTTCGGGGCAATAATTGAGTTGCACTGTGACTATTAATCAATGTCGATAACTTTAGCTTATTGTTGTATTGAGAAGAGGATAGGATGTCATTCTCTCTCGCTCTGTGTGTGCGTCTGTGCCCACGTAAGTGCGTGCGTGCATGTATGCAAGAGTGAGAAAGAAAGAAAGAAAGAAAGAAAGAAAGAAAGAAAGAAAGAAAGAAAGAAAGAAAGAAAGAAAGAAAGAAAGAAAGAAAGAAAGAAAGAAAGAAAGAAAGAGCGCAAGAGCATCTCTGGCTGAGGCAAGTTTGCGGTGTGTGATCTAATGATTAAAGTATTGTAAAACACTGCCGTCTTTTGGCCACTGTACGAAATGTGCCTGTGCCAACTGCTTTATTACCATGATGCGTTGACTAGACCAGGGCAATGAGGGCGCATGCTCTATCCATTTACTGTGTTGGCATAGCTGGTCTTGAATTTGACTACCAATCTCATTTGCAGCAATAACACTATTTTTATTTCTCAGCTAGATCAATATTTAACTGAGCTCAGGGCACTTGATTATCCCATTCATCAGTCCAGGTGTAGCTGTTCAGCTTTGTTTGGCTTGGCCATGTCTGATTTAACTCAGA
Organism: Oncorhynchus nerka; assembly: GCF_034236695.1. Classification (NCBI taxonomy): domain Eukaryota; kingdom Metazoa; phylum Chordata; class Actinopteri; order Salmoniformes; family Salmonidae; genus Oncorhynchus; species Oncorhynchus nerka. Next base: position 14,938,342 of record NC_088414.1, on the reverse strand, counting down.
GTAGTGTGTTCTCAGCTAGGGAGAGTTTTGGTTAGATGGTGCTTTGTGTGAACTGAGATTCAACCTACATGTGTATTTTGGGGCTCCATCCAGCAGGGAGATACACATACGTTATCAGTCAGAGTCAAGGGCTTTGAATTGCTGTAGGATTCTGCCAGTTTCAAATCCCCACCTCATGCACTCACACACACATCCCCAGGGCTAGTGACATCAACCTCTTAAATAATCCATTCAGGAAGGTAGAGGTGTGTGCTCTTCACCCTACAACTCACTCACTTTTTTCACTGTACCTGGAAACGGCAGTAAATATTTGTGCTGCCCTTGTCCTCCCCACCGTTCCACTACCATCCCCTCTCTCCCCTCTGAGGAGAGACCCTCAGACACAGTGGTGATAGTCTGTCTTCCCGCCCAGCCCACCTCCATAGCCCCTCATTTGGCCCGACCTTGGTAACCCCCTGACAGGCACATTGTGTAAGTTGATCCTACTGTCTGGTCTGTAGCCATTAGAGAGATATCCTCCCCTCTACACAGGGCTCCATAGAGCCTCGCCCCTTTTCAGACACACACTTAGACAGATAGACAGACAGACACAGCCTCCAGGTCTCCTCTGCACTCCACTCTCAAACACTATCATCATCTGTCTGTCTGTCAGCATAGACCTCATTGCACCCTCTCTAGCTGGGTGGGGTCACCTGGGGCTGGGACACAACCAGGACGAGAGAGGTGGAAGGGGGCACTGAGATATTGGGCTATATATGGGGGAAGGGAAAGTGTTTTTTAATGGTATTCATTGCCTGGATGACTTTCCCATTTAGTTCTTTATCACCTGTGGAGTGGAGTGTCATGTTGAGTCTGTTGTACAGGTAGAGTGAACCCAGGCATTAGCTGCTTGGCTCAGTATATTTCTAGAGGGGATTATGTTTGTAAAAAATATTGTATGGAAGTGCCAGAGTTGTGGATTCAATTCATTAATCCCCAAAATCACTCTTTGGCTTCCAAGCAAACAACTATTTCTTCAACCAGTGTGACACCCATTCTATCAATTTAAAGTCAGCAAAGATATACGCAGATATACAGTACCAGTCAACTTTGGACACACCTACTCACACCTACTCATTCTACATTGTAGAATAATAGTGAAACTATGAAATAACACATATGGAATCATGTATTAACCAAAGAAGTGTTAAACAAATCAAATCAAAAAATATATTTTATATTTGAGATTCTTAAAAATAGCCACCCTTTGCCTTGATGACAGCTTTGTACACTCTTGGCATTCTCTCCTCCACAACTTAACTATCTTCTTATACCAACCTTGTCACAAGACAACTTATTGGCTCAAACGCATCAAGAAGGAAAGAAATTTCACAAATTACCTTTTAACAAGGCACACCTGTTAATTGAAATGCATTCCAGGTGACTACCTCATGAAGCTGGTTGAGAGAATGCCAAGAGTGTGCAAAGCTGTCATCAAGGCAAAGGGTGGCTACTTTGAATAATCTCAAATATAAAATATATTTTGGTTAACACTTTTTTGGTTACTACATTATTCCATATGTGTTATATTATAGTTTTGATGTCTTCACTATTATTCTTCAATGTAGAAAATAGTACAAAATAATGAAAAACCCTTGAATGAGTAGGTGTATCCAAACTTTTGACTGGTACTGTATCTCGCCCAAAGAGGTTGTTACTGTATATGTCCTGTACTGTATTCCCTTTAGGGAGTGTGACTCAGACTATTAGAAGCAGTAACCAGTCTCAAAGACTTACATGACCTACAATCTAATCATCAGCGTTACGGCCTGCCAGCAACAAGACAAAGCTATGATAGCTGCACACCCTAAGGTCTTCTTTGATTTCATTGATCTACTCTAATGATAAGACACACACATACGCACGCACACACACACACACACACACACACACACACACACACACACACACACACACACACACACACACACACACACACACACACACACACACAAGCCCCTGTCTCCCAAAGTGCCCCCCTGCAGAGCAGACTGGAGTTATTGGCTATTCAGGGATTGTAACATACTCTGTTTCACGGATACATGGCTCTCTCGGGATATACTGTCTTTGACCATCCAGCTAGCTGGACAGGAATTATTAACTCTCAGGGAAGAAGAAAGGCGGGGGTGTATGTTTCATGGTTAACTACTCTTGGTGTGATTGTGATAACAAACAGAAACTCAAGTCCTTTTGTTCTCCCGACCTAGAATACCTCACAATCAAATTCCAACTGTATTACCTCCCAAGATAATTATCTTCGGTTATAGTCACAGCCGTGTATATTCCCCCTCAAGCCGATACCACGACTTGCCCTCAAAGAACATCACTGGACTTTATGCAAACTGGAAAACACATATATTGTAGCTGGGGATTTTAACAAAGCAAATTTGAGGAAAACGCTACCGAAGTTCTACCAACACATTGGCTGTAGCCCTCGCTCTGAGAAAACAGCCCACTGCTACTCAGCTTTTCGAAATGCGTACAAGGCCCTCCCCAGCCCTCTCTTTGGCAAATCTGATCACGACTCCATTTTGCTCCTCCCTTCCTATAGGCAGAAACTCAAACAGGAAGTACTCGTGCTAAGGACTATTCCACGCTGGTCTGACCAATTGGAGTCCATGCTTGAAGATGGTTTTGATCACGCGGACTGGGATATGATCTGGGTAGCCTCTGAGCATAACATCAACGAATACACGGATACGGTGACTGAGTTTATCAGGAAGTGTATAGGAGATGTTGTACCCACTGTGACTTTTAAAACCTACCATAACCAAAAACTGAATAAATGGCAGCATTCGCGCAAAACTGAAAGCGTCAACCACCGCATTTAAACATGTCAAGGGCACTGGGAATATGGCAGAATACAATCAAGGCAATCAACCAGGCAAACCGTCAGTATAGAGACGGAGTGGAGTCGCAATTCCACGGCTCAGACACGGGACTTATGTTGCACTGTCTACAGGCAATCACGGACTACAAAGTGAATACCTGCCACATCGCGGACAAGGACTGTGGGCTGTCCTGCTCCGTGGCCGACGTGAGTAAGATATTTAAGCGGCATCCCTAGCCGCGTCCTCAGAGCATGCTTTGGACCAGCTGGCCGGAGTGTTTATGGACATATTCAATCTCTCCCTGTCCCAGTCTGCTGTCCCCACTTGCTTCAAGATGTTCACCATTGTTCCTGTACCCAAGAAAGCAAAGGTAACTGAATTAAATGACTATCACCCTGTATCACTGACTTCTGTCATCATGAAGTGCTCTGAGAGGCTAGTTAAGGAACATATCACCTCTGCCTTACCTGACAACCTAGACCCACTTCAATTTGCTTACCGCCCCACAAGATCCATAGACGATGCAATCGCCATTGCACTGCACACTTTCCTATCCCATTTGGACAATATAAATACCTATGTAAGAATGCAGTTCATTTACTATAGCTCAGCCTTCAACACAATAGTACCCTCCAAGCCTATCATTAAACTCGGGGCCCTGGGTCTGAACCCCGTCCTATGCAACTGTGTCCTGGACTTCCTGACGTGCCGCCCCCAGGTGGTGAAGGTAGGAAACAACACATCCACTTCGCTGATCCTCAACACAGGGGCCCCACAACGCTGCATGCTCAGCCCCCTCCTGTACTACCTGTTCACCCATGACTGCGTGGCCACGCACGCCTCCAACTCAATCATCAAGTTTGCAGACGACACAACAGTAGTAGGCCTGATTACCAACAATGACAAGACAGCCTACAGGGAGGAGGTGAAGGGGTGTGGTGCCAGGAAAATAACCTCTCACTTAATGTCGACAAAACAAAGGAGCTGATCGCCCCTATAATGACAGGACCACAGTGGAGCAGGTGGAAAGTTTCAAGTTCCTCAGCGTACACATCACTAACGATCTGAAGTAGTTCACCCACACGGACAGTGTGGTGAAGAAGGCGCTACAGCGCCTCTTCAACTTCAGGAGGCTGAAGAATTTTGGCTTGGCACCTAAAACCCTCACAAACCTTTACAGAAGCACAACTGACAGCATCATGTCGATCTGTATCACTGCCTGGCACCGCCCGCAACTGCAGGGCTCTCCAGAGGGTAGGGGGTCTGCCCACACATCACCAGGGGAAAACTACCTGCCCTCCAGGACATCTACAGCACCCGATGTCACAGGAAAGCCAAAATGATCATCAAGGACAACAACCACCCGAGCCACTGCATGTTCACCCCACTATCATCTAGAAGGCAAGGTCAGTACAGGTGCATCAAAGCTGGGGCCGAGAGACTGAAAAACAGCTTCTATCTCAAGGCCATCAGACTGTTAAATAGCCATCACTAAGGAGGCTTCCACCTGGTTACGTAACCCTGCACCGTAAAGTCTGCTGCCCTATATACATACAGTTGAAGTCGGACGTTTACTTACTTAGGTTGGAGTCATTAAAACAAATTTTTCAACCACTCCACAAATTTCTTATTAACAAACTATAGTTTTGGCAAGTCGGTTTAGATAACTACTTTGTGCATGACACAAGTAATTTTTCCAACAATTGTTTACAGACAGATTATTTAACTTATAATTCACTGTATCACAATTCCAGTGGGTCAGAAGATTACATACACTAAGTTGACTGTGCCTAGAAACAGCTAGGAAAATTATAGTAAATTATGTCATGGCTTTAGAAGCTTCTGATAGGCTAATTGACATCATTTGAGTCAATTGGAGGTGTACCTGTGGATGTATTTCAAGGCCTACCTTCAAACTCAGTGCCTCTTTGCTTGACATCATGGGAAAATCAAAAGAAATCAGCCAAGACCTCAGGAAAATAATTGTGACCACGCTGCCGTCATACCGCTCAGGAAGGAGAGGCGTTCTGTCTCCTAGAGATGAACATACTTTGGTGCGAAAAGTGCAATTGAATCCCAGAACAACAGCAAAGGACCTTGTGAAGATGCTGGAGGAAACACGTACCAAAGTATCTATATCCACAGTAAAACGAGTCCTATATCGACATATATCAACAGTAAAAAAGTCCTATATCGTCCTATATCAACAAGGCCGCTCAGCAAGGAAGAAGCCACTTTTCCAAAACCACCATAAAAAAGCCAGACTACGGTTTGCAACTGCACATGGGGACAAAGATTCTACTTTTTGGAGAAATGTCCTCTGGTCTGATGAAACAAAAATAGAACCGTTTGGCCATAATGACCATCATTATGTTTGGAGGAAAAAGGGGGAAGCTTGCAAGTCGAGGAACACCATCCCAACCGTGAAGCATGGGGGTGGCAGCATCATGTTGCTTTGCTGCAGGAGGGACTGGTGCGCTTCACAAAATAGATGGCATCATGAAGAAGCAAAATTATGGGGATATATTGAAGCAACATCTCAAAACATCAGTTAAAGCTTGGTCGCAGATGGGTCTTCCAAACGGACAATGACCCCAAGCATACTTCCAAAAAATGGCTTAAGGACAACAAAGTCAAGGTATTGGAGTGGCCATCACAAATCCCTGACCTCAGTCCTATAGAAATTTGTGGGCAGAACTGAAAAAGTGTGTGCGCGCAAGGAGGCCTAGGAACCTGACTCTGTTACACCAGCTCTGTCAGGAGGAATGGGCCAAAATTCACGCAACTTATTGTGGGAAGCTTGTGGAAGGCTACCCGAAACGTTTGACCCAAGTTAAACCATTTAAAGGCAATGCTACCAAATACTAATTGAGTGTATGTACATGTCTGACCCACTGGGAATGTGATGAAAGAAATAAAAGCTGAAATAAATAATTCTCTGTACTATTATTCTGACATTTCACATTCTTAAAATAAAGTGGTGATCCTAAGTGATCTAAGACAGGGTATTTTTACTACGATTAAATATCAGGAATTGTGAAAAACTGAGATTAAATGTATTTGGCTAAGGTGTATGTAAACTTCCAACTTCAACTGTAAACTTTAAATCAATGGCCACTTTAATAATGGGACACTAGTCACTTTAATAATGTTTACATATTTTTGCTTTACTCATCTCATATGTATATACTGTATTCTATTATACTGCATCTAACAATTCACAACAAAATACACAATAAACACAACCCTAAAAGTAAAAGAATGGAATTAAGGAATACATAAATATTAGGATGAGCAATGTCTCCAACATTGAGCAAAAGTAGTGCACTATATAGGAAACAGGGAGCCATTTGGGATGCAGAATAAGGCTGGAAGTGCCGCTAAGCCCTGAGACAACAGTCACCGTATCCGACATTGCTCATCCTAATTTCTGTATTTCTTAATTCCATTCTTTTACTTTTAGGGTTGTGTTTATTGTGTGTTTTGTTGTGAATTGTTAGACATTACTGCACTGTTGGAGCTACAAACACAAGCATTTTTCGCTACAACCCGCAATAACATCTGCTAATCATGTGTATGTGACCAATATGATTTGATTTGATTTGATACTCTGCCATAGCTGTGGCGATTTGTGAATGAACACAGGCTGAGTAAGGTTTGCCTGTCGGTTCTCTGGGCGTGGAGCCAGTAGAGGATCAGAGAGACATGCACACTGTCAGCCAGGGCTTAGCGGCACTTCCAGCCTTACTCTACATCCCAAATGGCTCCCTGTTTCCTATATAGTGCACTACTTTTGCCCATGGCTCATAGGTTTGTAGCAAAAAGTGGTGCACGGTGCACTGTATAGAGAATATTTGGGACGCAGGCTACCTCATTGTTACCTGTCAGGCTAGCTGCTAGCCCAAGCCCAAGGCTAAGAGCAACCCTTCAGGGTAACATTAGTATAATGCTATAGGCTAGAAGAAAACCCAAGGCCCCTGCCTATAGTATCAACTCCAGGTTAACTGTAGTGCCATCGTACTACTCTCTTAGAGGCTAAATCAACTTTTAGAGTCAGAGTACCCCCTTCTCTTCTGAAGGTTAACCAAACTCCTGCTTTTGCTCTCCATACATCTAATCGGAGTAAGGGAGCAAGGAAGAGAGTATGGGCCAGAGCTGGAGGGAGATCTATCTTCACTTTATGTTCTGAGAGACGACTCAGTGTGAGTTCAGCCCTGCCTCACACAGGATGTATGTGTTTGTGTGTGTGTGCGTGTGTGGGTTGGTTCGTGCTTATGTTTGTATGTGTGTACATGTTGCCTTGGTGAGGGTGTGGGTCAATAGACAATATAACAGAGCTATAAAAATGTACTGGGTAATGTGGGGGTTAATGCACCCATGGCACCCATGATGCCACTACCCATGATGCCACCTCTCTCCCTGTGGCCCTGTGGCCCTGTGGCCCTGGCTGTGGTGTGGCGTGACTGATAAACGGTCCTCTAATTAACGGTCCTCATCATTCTGCGACCGTAGGGGTCCAGCGCCAGTCTACATAATGGGAGTTAGCAGGGAACATTAACATTAACCCAGCAGAGAGAAAGGTCAATGTTTATACACAGACACAGACAAAGACGCAAGCGCACACACACACATACACACAACCTACCGCCTTGAGCATCCGACAAACAATCTAGCTCAGACGCAGTGCATAACGCACAAACATGGCTCATAGCATCTTTACAGTTAGTCGTGAACTGTATTCTGAGTGGAGGGGGTATAGTAACCAAAGTGCTAAATCTGGTTACTGTACCCCATACTGCTACCTATCGTCTGAACTCCTTCACTTTTACGACCGCCATGTTTAAAAACAAACCACCAAGGAAGCACACTCAAATCTATTTTAACCAAAGCTTGGGGGGGTCGTTATACGTCAATAACTGGGTTGATTATGTTAAGCTTTTCAAGATGAGGGGCTCTGTCGTTCATACAAATAGCTGCGGTAGGGAGACTAGAGTCACGTAACAAACAGAAGAGAACATACATAGCTACATGTTATGAATACAGTGAAAATATGACCTGTTGTGAATGTTGAACGAGTCATTTGAAGTCAAGTGAAATGAATTTCAGTGCTGCTATGTTAATCACTGCCACATTTTTTTATAGTACAGTGGAGAGAGTCTTACTGTTCCTCTGAGTCTCTGACTTTACCTCTCTCTCTTTCTTTCTCTCTTTCTTTCTCTGCGTGTGCGTGCGTGTGTGTTTGTGTGTGTGCTTGTACAACCCCATTCCATTACAATGTTATAATGTAGTAACAGAGCCATACCCTTCACTGCAGATTTAAACTTTGCACAGTATTACAACAGTATGTGTATCAGCTGTTTTAACGTAGAGTTTTAAATTGTCCACGTTACACTGTCACTCCAGAACTTTATTTGAGGTGCAAAGTCAAGCAGTAAATCTAACTTCTCAACGTGCTCAACCCTACCTGCCCTTTTAAGCTAATTGTTTATGACTAAGCTGTGTAGGAGGGTTGAAATCTGGACTTTGAGACTGTTTAATGTCCTCTATCCGGATGTTTGACTGCAGCACTTCATCTAATGGTCTCTAATGCTTTCTAACTCAGGGTAGCTCGGGGTAAAGCTCTTGAGATTTGGAGGAGTGAGAGGGGAGAAGGAGGAGGGTGGCTTTAGTGTTCTCGCTGACACGACACAGCTAAACAGCATGACAGTGTTCATTGGTCAGAGTGAGTCTATCTCAAGTGGCTCATATGCTGCTATAGAGGTACAGTATGTTTGCTTGGAATGGTGTGGGAACTGAACTTAGGAGTGTTTTTAGGAGATGGATTGCCATGAATTTCACATGTGATCACACGCGGAGTGTTCCAAAAACACGCTTTCATGTGATCACGTGATCTTATGTGAAGTTAATGTGATAACGTGACGTGTGAAGAAACGTGGTAACGTGGAACTACACGTGAAAACGTGATCACGTGAAATCGTGTTTTTGGAGCACTTCACTTGTGCTCATTTCACATGAAACATTGTGATTTTCCCACATGTGAAATCATGTGGTTTTTCCGTAAGTGTGTGTTTGCGTATGTCTGTGGGGGTAACACGGAAGTCTTCCACATGAGATATGAGAGTGGAGAAGTAAGCTGGTCGTGTCTCTGAACGTATTTCTAACATGGTTTCTTTCAAATGTGCAAAATGTTACTATGACCAACTGGGGTTCAAACTAGTCTTCTGTGCATCACAAGTGGAGCGGAAACATGAAGTGGAAATGCATGAAAAAAAAAGTGAGCAGTTACTCTTCTCTTTCTAACACCTAACCTCTGTGTTTGTCTCTCTCTCTGTGTCGCTACAGGTAGCTGGCATCATCCTCCTGGAGATCAACACAAGGAGCCGTAACATCAGAGAGAGAGGAAGCCCTACCACAGCCATTCTCCCCTCCTCCCCCCCATCCTCCCTTCTTCTCCCATCAGACTGACAGAGAGAGAGAGAGAGTGAGGAAAAGAGCGAGGGAACGTGGGAAAAAAGGGGAGACATGTACCAAAAACTCCTCCTCTCTTCCTCTCTCTTCCTCCTCCATGTCGCGGCCACTCCACAGTTCCACGGTCATCACGGGTAACCGCTCCCTCATTCCACTTCTTGTGCTTGTTATTGGCTGTCACTCATTGGTCGGTCAGCCTTGGTCCTTGGGACGGCTCGGCTACATGGGTGGCTAGCTTCAGTTACAGACTAGCCACTTACTTAATTGGGAGCTGTTTATTTTAAAAGGTTATTTGCTTCTCTTGACATTCTCACCCTGAGTAAATGTGTACTGGTTGGCCAGATAACAGTTCTTAGATTATTAGACTTAGGTCAACTCTGAGGAGATGCAGGTCCTATTTTTGAGGTCTCAGTTGATTTTTATAGAGACCAAAACAGAATTAGAGCCCTCACGAGAGGTCAAAGGGCGATGAAAGGTTAGAAGTGACTCTCAACTCTGACACCTTCAGTGGCGATTACATCGGCCAATCAGCATCAATTACATGTCAGCTAACCTCCACTGACTAATAGAGACCTCAAGGTCACGTCCTCAATTGAGAGTTAAAATGCTTGATGGACTGTTTAGTTTCCAGACTGGTTAAGAGACCACATAGACTGGTTCAGATATCATATAGTAAGGTTGAAACCCAGTCTTAATTAAATTGTCCCCTGATGCAGCACAATCTATAGGTGAATGCTTCAGAGGTAATAGTATAAGTGGTGTAATTTCCCATTTAAACCATGAAGATTCCTGTCAGTAATTTAACTACCAACATGATGTAAATGGTTCATTTGATGTCAAATAATTATGATTATGATGAATTTCATGACTTGGTGTGTAGCTAGCTGTTAAACTGATACAGTAACAGACTGATTTAACAACAGAGACAGTCATCATATGTCCCAAAGAATACCTCTCCAGTGTGTGTGGTCTCACCTATGTGTTCCTACGTGTGTGTGCGATTTAAGGAGGAGGGTGTGTGGCAGAGATGTCCGTCACAGCAGTGTAGTCAAGATGACAGAGTCGTTCGTCCAGCCCGTTCACAAGCCCTACATCACCCTGTGTCAGGGGCACCGCTTCTGCAGCACCTACAAGTAAGAGACATAGCCATGACTGTCATGATCATGATCACTGTTACTATCGATGTCACTGCAAACATGGTAGCTGACTCTATAGCCACTCCTATCTGTCATATCTTTAATCTGAGCCTAGAGGAAAGTCTTTGTCCTCAGGCCTGCAGGGAAGCCAAAGTAATTCTGCTACCCAAGAGTGGTAAAGCGGCCTTTACTGGTTCTAACAGCAGACCTATAAGCTTGTAGCCAGCTCTTAGCAAACTGTTGGAAAAAATGGTGTTTGACCAAATACAATGCTATTTCTCTATAAATAAATTAACAACCGACTTTAAGCTTGCTCATAGAGAAGGGCACTCAACACATACTGCACTGACACAAATGACTGATGGTTGGTTGAAAGTGTGGTTGGTTGACAATATGGTTGGTTGATAATAAGAAGATTGTGGGAGCTGTACTTTTAGATTTCAGTGCAGCCTTTGGTATTATTGACTATAACCTGTTGTTGAAAAAACGTTTGCGTTATGGCTTTTCAACCTCTGCCATATTGTGGATTCAGAGCAATCTATCGAAGAGAACTCAAAGGGTTATCTTTAATGGAAGCTTCTCTAATGTCAAACATGTAAAGTGTGGTGTACCACAGGGCAGCTCTCTACGCACTCTATTTTCAATTTTTACCAATGACCTACCGTTGGCATTAAACAAAGCATGTGTGTCCATGTATGCTGATGATTCAACCATATACACATCATCAACCACAGCTAATGAAGTCACTGAAACCCTTAACAAAGAGTTATAGTTGTTTTGGATTGGGTGGCCAGTAATAAACTGGTCCTGAACATCTCTAAAACCAAGAGCATTGTATTTGGTACAAAGCCTTCCCTAAGTTCTAGACCTCAGCTGAATCTGGTAATGAATGGTGTGGCTGTTGAATACGTTGAGGATACTAAATTACTTGGTGTTTCCTTAGATTGTAAACTGTCATGGTCAAAACATATAGATACCAATGGTAGTAAAGATGGGAGAGGTCTGTAAATAATAAAGAAATACTTTTTTTGACACCACACTCCAAAAAGCAAGTCCTGCAGGCTCTAGTCTTCTCTTGATTACTGTCCAGCTGTGTGGTTGAGAGCTGCAAGGAAAGACCTAGTTAACCTGCAGCTGGCCCAGAACAGAGCGGCACATCTTGCTCTTCATTGTAATCAGAGGGCTGATATAAATACCATGCATGCCAGTCTCTCTTGGCTAAGAGTTGAGGAGAGACTGGCTGCATCACTTCTTTTTATAAGAAACATTAATGTGTTGAAAATCCCAAATTGTTTGCATAGTCAGTTTACACACAGCTCTGACACACAGACTTACCACACCAGACATGCCACCAGGGTTTTTTCACAGTCCCCAATTCCAGAACAAATTCAAGTAATGTAATGTAAGAAAGTGTACAGTATCATATAGAGCAGATATTGCATGGAACTCCGTTCCATCTCATATTGCTCAAATAAACACCAAACTTTGTTTCAAAACAGATAAAGCAACACCTCACGACACAACGCTTTCTTCCATATTTGACCTAGATAGTTTGTGTGTATGCATTGATAAGTAGGCTAGGTGTGCCTTTAATTTTTTTAATGTAGTTCTGTCCTTGAGCTGTTCTTGTTTATTAATGTTCTGTATTGTCATGTTTCATGTTTTGTGTTCTGTTGCTTTTGCAACAGCTAATGGGGGATCCTAATAAAATACCAATACCTAATCTTATCATAATACCATGCTAATGCCACCAAAAGGTCCATATCACTTCCCATTCAACTCTGCCCAAACTACCAAACTGCCAATACATAACCTATTAACTCTGCACGAGCAAGGGCCAACGTCTGGTCTGCTCCCAGCTGTACCATATTTAGAATTGGGTCTATACAGTCTTGCCTCAGCCAACCTCATGCAACACATTCATCTCTGAGACAGATGCTACAGTTTATACAATGTTATTCAATGTTTATTTGTTAGTTGGGCTACACTCTAAAGACGGTAAATTGCTCCTAATGTGTTTTGACTGAGAGTTGATGAGCAGAGTAAAGGAGCCTTACCCATCCAGTAGAAAACAAGGCACTGTCCTTTCTCATTCTCTGATTTCCTCTCGCTCTCTCGCTCTCTCTCTCTTGTTCTCTCTCGCTCTCTCTCTCTCTCCCCACATGAACAAATACTACAGTCTACTATATAATACCACAGTTAACTGTAGTATACTGTAGAATACTATACTACACACTGTATTATCCCTCGATCATGTGTCGTACTTACTATATAATTGTGTAGTATAATGTAAATAGTAAATACTAGTAAATAGTAAATACTACGGTATACTACAGACTAGGGTTGCACATTTTGGGGAATATTCAGAGGTGGAAACTTTCTGTGAGAATTAACGGGAATATATGGGAAATAATGGAAATATATGCAAATGTATATTAATAACATTTAAATGTAGATGTTTTTTGCATTGGATATATTTACCATATCATATGGAGACAGAAACATAAACCTTTAACTTATCATAAGTAGACATACTTACAAATTATTATATCCTTCCAATAGAAATAAAAAACAATTTAGTTATGAATTTAACTTTTTAATTGAGTTTACTCTTCACATGGAATGATTTCACTGAACAACAAAAGAAAGGGAATATTGAATGATCCCCAATGATCCATCTCCCAAAAACATTTTCAACATACATCTGTAAAATTATAGTCTAGAAACTAAAGCTTTGGTTGTCTTCCATGTCTTCTCTCTGGACCTCCTCAATGTCCACCTCTTGAACATCAGACTGAGGCCCCATCTTCACTGTCACTTTCCAACCTTGTTGAGGATGGCTCGTTGTCAGGCTCAAAAAGCCTCAAATTTGCCCGGATGATCACCAATATTTCAACCCTTGTATTGGTCAGCCTGTTGTGTGCTTTGGTGTGTGTGTTCCCAATCAAGGACCAGTTGCGCTCTGAGGCGGCTGATGTTGGTGGGATTTGGAGGATGATGGAGGCAACGGGAAAGAGCCTCAGATCCACAAAGTCCTTTCCACCAGGTGGCTGATGAAATATGCACGACTGCCATATTGCCTCTCCATCCCAAAGCCCTCGCTTGGAAGTGTACTTTGCCAGACTGCCAAGAACCTTGCCCTCATCCAGGCCAAGGTGGTGAGACACGGTAGTGATGACACCATTGGCCTTGTGGATCTCTGCACCAGACAGGATGCTTTTGTCAGCATACTTGGGGTCCAACATGTACGCTGCAGCATGTATGGGCTTCAGGCAGAAGTCTTCACACTTTTTGATGTATTTCAGAACTGCAGTTTCCTCTGCTTGGAGCAACAGTGAAGTGGGCAGGGCAGTATGGATTTCTTCTCTTACATCTGTAAGCAGAGTCTGTACATCAGACAGGATGGCATTGTCTCCCTCAATCCGTGCCATGGCAACTGCTATAAGTTTCAGGAGTTTCAGGCTGCTTTACCACTCTCTCCCAAAATACATAATCCAGGAGGATCCTCTTGATGGGGCTCGGCAGACTGTGATATGGCCATTTCTTGCAGAGACTCCTTCCCCTCCAGGAGACTGTCAAACATGATGACAACACCACCCCAATGGGTGTTGCTGGGCAGCTTCAATATAATGCTCTTATTCTTCTCACTTTGCTTGGTGAGGTAGATTGCTGCTATAACTTGATGACCCTTCACATACCTAACCATTTCCTTGGCTTTCTTGAAGAGTGTATCCAATGTTTTCAGTGCCATGATGTCCTTGAGGAGTAGATTCAATGCATGAGCAGCACAGCCAATGGGTGTGATGTGAGGGTAGGACTCCTCCACTTTAGACCAAGCAGCCTTCATGTTCGCAGCATTGTCTGTCAACAGTGCAAATACCTTCTGTGGTCCAAGGTCATTGATGAATGCCTTCAGCTCATCTGCAATGTAGAGTTTATGCAATGTAGCTCATCTGCAATGCCTTCAGCTCATCTGCAATGCCTTCAGCTCATCTGCAATGTAGGTGTGTCTGTCCCTTGTGTCTGTGCTCTTGTAGAATACTTGTTGAGGGCTGGAGATGATGTAGTTAATTATTCCTTGCCTACGAACATTTCGACCACCCATCAGAGATGATTGCAATGCAGTCTGCTTTCTCTATGATTTGCTTGATCTTACCTTGCACTCTGTTGAACTCTGCATCCAGCAAATGAGTAGATAAATGTCATGTCTGGTTGGAGGGGTGTATGCTGGGCGAAGAACATTCAGATATCTCTTCCAATATACATTGCCTGTGAGCATCAGAGGTGAACCAGTTGCATACACAGCTCGAGACATTCATCAGCATTTCTATGACTACGTTCCTCCATTGAGTCAAATAAACTTCTGATTCCAGGAGGACCATGAGCTGTTGCTATCGAAACTGTGTCTGATTCATCATTTTCACCTCGAATAGAAGTAGAGGGACTTTTGTCAGAGGTTGCTTATGGTGAACACTGAGGGAACCTTATGCACCTGGCCAGATGATTCTGCATCTTTGTTGCATTCTTCACATAAGATTTGGCACAGTATTTGCAAATGTACACAGCTTTTCCTTCTACAATAGCTGCAGTGAAATGTATCCACACACCAGATAGTGGCCGTGGCATTTTCCTGTAAAGATTAGGGACAAAATGAGTTTAAAAATAAATATATTCATTTCCATGTACAGATAAATGGTTAAGCAGTTAGATTTAAACAACTCCTTTATAAAATAAATGTTTTAAAATGAAACATGTATGCAAACAAGTGAATTAACACTCCTCAGTTAGCAGGCTCAAGAAAGCTAAAACCCACATGGTAGCATAAACTAACTAGCAGAAATTGTTAACATGTTAGAAATTATTTAAACACACTTTGCTGTAGGCTACTATTTACTAGTTAACAAAAGATAATGTATGTCATATATATATACATTCACCTCACCCAGTATTGTAATCCAAAGCATTAAGTCCTTAGCTCAGTGTAGTAGTGTGGGCTCAATAGCATCTTGTTAGTGTGCAAGATCTTGAGAATCAGCTGTACATGTGTTGGAAGAGTGCAGTGCACATGTGATTCCATTGAATTAGGGATAGTTTAACCAAAATATGCCACAAGACCTAGAATTGCCTTGTGTATCCCACAAAAAAAAGGTTCACTGTTATAAACTGACTTTTTAAAATGAATTTAAGCCAAATTCCCGCGCTTAACTTCCCATGGAAAATTTCCGGAAAACATCCACAACTTTACCGGAAAGTTTCCGACCCTTTGCAACCCTACTACAGACCACAAAAACACTGCAGTAAATACTACAGTAATATCCGCAAAAACACTAGTAAATACTACAGTCCGCAAAATTTTGTATGTATTTTTAACTACAATATTTATATTATAGTAAACTGTAAATACTACAGTAATGTCCATAAAAATACTACAGTGAATAATGCAGTAAAGTCCTCAAATACAGTACAATGAATAGTATAGTATTTATCCCATAGTACACTATAGTATTATTATATATTATATTATTATATTAATATAGTATTGTTTCATGTGTGATCACTCTCTTATATCATATACTCATACACAGAAGTGGGTCACGTCACATTTTGGTGGAATCCAAATATCAAGCACTTTGTATAACTATGTGAAATGACCAGTCAGCCCACAGAGCCCACTGCTGTGTTTATCTTGGGCAACCTCTCCCTCCGTACGTACGCACTCTTTCTTTTGTTCTTTCTTTCACTCCTATATTTCTCTCTCTTTCTCACTCTCCCATTCCCTTGTTCTCTCTCTCTCTTTCTCTCTTCCTGCACAGTAATGTGCCCACATTAAAAAATACTATACTGTGATTTAAATACTAAAGTATTCACTGTAGTGTTTTTGCTGACTTTAATGAAGTATTCACTGTAGAGTTGTACTTTACTGTAGTATTCACTGTAGTGTTTTTGCGTACTAAAATCAGCAAAAACACTATGGTGAATAATGTCGTATTTACTGTAGTATACAGTATTATACTGTAGTATTTACAGTTAAATATAGTATGAATACTGTAGTAAAGTCAGAATGTAGTATATACTATATTAACTAATATAGTGTTTTTGCGGATTGTAGTATACTTTCGTATTTACTGTAGTGTTTTTGCACACTGTAGTATAATGTAGTATTTACTGAAGTGTTTATTCAGACGTTACTGTAGTATTTACTGTAGCATTTTTGTTTTATTATATTTGACATAGAAGTGGAGGCTTTCTCTTTCAAGAAACCTACTTGAGAAATACTATTCCATTACCGGTAGATAGGTAGGTTCAGCTCTTTTCTATATACTGTAGGAAATACAATATAGTCTATACTTGGCATATAGGTTTCTCACTTATGGGGAGCACAAATTGGGATTTGGGGGAGGGGAATAGGCAGGGTATATGCAAATAAATACTGTAGTATTTTCTCAAGTTTAAAAATATAGTGTTTTTGCGGACTGTAGAATTTACTATACGTTTTTTTGCAGACAATGCTGCAATATTTGCTGTGGTATAGTCTTGTACAGTATACTACAACATTCTATAGTAAGCACTACACATGATGTGGGTGGGCAATGCAGCAGACCTCTCATAGCCAACAACTATAATTATAAACTTTCCTTCCCACCATGAGGCTGTTATGAATTAATGTGTTTGAGTCATCTTTTGTGAGGCAATTGTTCTCCTTTCCTCCCTCTTTCCCCCTCCTCCCCTCTCTCCCTCTCTGATGTATGTGCCCGCACACTGAGAACAATGCCAGGAAACATTTCAGCACATTTCAGTGAAGCAGCTGAACCCAGGACTGGCTTGGTGTTACCCCTTCTCCCCCCCCCCGCCACCCCACCCTCAAGCACTTTGTAACCAGTGGTCCATGGTCTAGCCTAATATTACAGTGAATTCCCATTATCTCATCTACAATATACAGTGGGCAAAAAAAGTATTTAGTCAGCCACCAATTGTGCAAGTTCTCCCACTTAAAAAGATGAGAGAGGCCTGTAATTTTCATCATAGGTACACTTCAACTATGACAGACAAAATGAGAAAAAAAATCAGAAAATCACATTGTAGGATTTTTAATGAATTTATTTGCAAATTATGGTGGAAAATAAGTATTTGGTCACCTACAAACAAGCAAGATTTCTGGCTCTCACAGACCTGTAACTTCTTCTTTAAGAGACTCCTCTGTCCTCCACTCGTTACCTGTATTAATGGCACCTGTTTGAACTTGTTATCAGTATAAAAGACACCTGTCCACAACCTAAACAGTCACACTCCAAACTCCACTATGGCCAAGACCAAAGAGCTGTCAAATGACACCAGAAACAAAATTGTAGACCTGCACCAGGCTGGGAAGACGGAATCTGCAATAGGTAAGCAGCTTGGTTTGAAGAAATCAACTGTGGGAGCAATTATTAGGAAATGGAAGACAAATGGAAGACAAAGAATGCTGAGTTGCATCCAAAGAACACCATACCTACTGTGAAGAATGGGGGTGGAAACATTATGCTTTGGGGCTGTTTTTCTGCAAAGGGACCAGGACGACTGATCCGTGTAAAGGAAAGAATGAATGGGGCCATGTATCGTGAGATTTTGAGTGAAAACCTCCTTCCATCAGCAAGAGCATTGAAGATGAAACATGGCTGGGTCTTTCAGCATGACAATGATCCCAAACACACTTCCCGGGCAACGAAGGAGTGGCTTCGTAAGAAGCATTTCAAGGTCCTGGAGTGGCCTAGCCAGTCTCCAGCTCTCAACCCCATAGAAAATCTTTGGAGGGAGTTGAAAGTCCGTTATGCCCAGCAACAGCCCCCAAACATCACTGCTCTAGAGGAGATCTGCATGGAGGAATGGGCCAAAATACCAGCAACAGTGTGTGAAAACCTTGTGAAGACTTACAGAAAACGTTTGACCTCTGTCATTGCCAACAAAGGGTATATAACAAAGTATTGAGATAATCTTTTGTTATTGACCAAATACTTATTTTCCACCATAATTTGCAAATAAATTCATTAAGAATCCTACAATGTCTGTCATAGTTGAAGTGTACCTATGATGAAAATTACAGGCCTCTCATCTTTTTAAGTGGGAGAACTTGCACAATTGGTGGCTGACTAAATACTTTTTTGCCCAACTGTATATACAAAAGTATGTGTACACCCCTTCAATTTAGTGGATTCGGCTATTTCAGGTGTATAAAGTCGAGCACACAGCCATGCAATCTCCATAGACAAACATTGGCAGTAGAATGGCCTTAAACAAGAGCTCAGTGACATTCAACTTGGCACCGTCATGGGACGCCACCTTTCGAACAAGTCAAATTTCTGCCCAGCTAGAACTGCCCCAGTCAACAGTAAGCGCTGTTATTGTGAAGTGGAAACGTCTAGGAGCAACAACGGCTCAGCCACGAAGTGGTTGGCCACACTAGCTCACAGAATGGGACCGCAGAGAGCTGAAGCGAGTAGCGTGTAAAAATAGTCTGTCCTCGGTTTCAACACTAACTACCGAGTTCCAAACTGCCTCTGGAAGCAACATCAGCACACAAACTCTTCGTTGGGAGATTCATGAAATGGGCTTCCATGGCCGAGCAGCTGCACACAAGCCTAAGATCACCATGAGCAATGCCAAGCATTGGCTGGAGTGGTGTAAAGCTCACCGCCATTGGACTCTGGAGCAGTGGAAACGTGTTCTCTGGAGTGATGAATCATGCTTCACCATCTGGCAGTGCGATGGACAAATCTGTGTTTGGCAGATGCCATAAGAACGCTACCTGCCCAAATGCATAGTGCCAATTGTAAAGTTTGGTGGAGAAGGAATAATGATCTGGGGCTGTTTTTCATGGTTCTGGCTAGGCCCCTTAGTTCCAGTGAAGGGAAATCTTAACGCTACAGCGTACAATGACATTCTAGACAATTCTGTGTTTGCAACTTTGTGGCAACAATTTGGGGAAAGCCCTTTCCTGTTTCAGCATGACAATGTCCCTGTGCACAAAGCAAGGTCCATACAGAAATGGTTTGACGAGATCGATGTGGAAGAACTTGACTGGCCTGCACAGAGCCCTGACCTCAACCTCATCAAACACCTTTGGGATGAATTGGAACGCAGACTGCAAGCCAGGCCTAATCGCTCAACATCAGTGCCCGACCTCACTATTACTCTTGTGGCTGAATGGAAGCATGTTCCAACATCTACTGGAAAGCCTTCCCAGAAGAGTGGAGGCTGTTATAGCAGCAAAGGGGGGACCAACTCCATATTAATGCCCATAATTTTTGAATGAGATGTTCGATGAGCAGGTGTCCACATACTCTTGGTCATGCAGTGTACATTCTTCTCTGCTTACATGGAGAAAACTCTAGGAGCTCATCACACACAACATTGACAGATAGGGGAATCTGACTAAATGCTACTCTACAGTGTAACAGACCAGTCTCAATTTCTTAGGATCATTATTCACAGCTAACTGACTCTATGTCGGCAGCACAGACCCTGTCTAACCTCTCACTCTCTTTTGTGTGTTTTCTTCAGGACAGTGTACAGGGTGGCTTACCGTCAGGTGACCAGAGCGCCGCCATTCTCACACTCTTATCCAGAATGCTGCCCGGGCTGGCGACAACTCCACTCACACAACTGTAACCAAGGTAACGGCGGCTGACGCTCTCCTAGCATCCCATATGTCGTGTGTGTGTTTGTTTCTTATGCTATTTCTCTCTGTCCTAACCAGCGGTGTGTGTCCAGTCCTGTATGAACGGAGGAACGTGTTTAAGACCCAACCACTGTGCCTGTCCTCTGGGCTGGATAGGACGAAACTGCCAAACAGGTACACGCATACACACACCTACACACTCACACACTAATGCTAGCACACTTAAATAAACAACATCGTCGGTGACTCTCCCTCCCTCTCTCAATCAGATGTGGATGAGTGCAGTGAGCAGCAGCCCTGTTCTCATAAGTGTGTGAACATGGCAGGCAGCTACCGGTGTGTTTGTAGAGAGGGCTACAGCCTGGCAAGGGACAGACACTCCTGTGAGAGCCTTCCTCCTCCTCCTCCTACACCTCCTGCCCCTCCCGCCTCTCCCACCCGCCCCGGCCAGGCAGCAGCAAACGATTACAGACCCCCCTCCAGTGATACAGGTACACCTACCTCCTCTCACTATTCATCCACAGGCATAGTAATCAATTGTGTGTGTGTGTGTGTGTGTTCCAGCAGAGCTTCCAATGGGAGTGAAGAGGAGACAGGACAATAGCCAGGCTCGCTGTCCATTATTACTTTTGGTACGCGCTATTACCAATCTCAACTCGTACCGTGAGTAATAATGCACTGCGACTGGTACTAACTGCAAGTGGACCACAGGCGCACAACAACCAAGTGTGTTCATGTACAGTATGGTATGACCAGATGAACCATGCTGATAACTGCTGTTTCAACATCGATTGATGTAGACTTATCTTCCTTATCCTTTGCTTAGGAAAACGTCCCACGTGTACAGAACTTTCGTTTAGTATTGAGTGAAGCATGCTTCTCTCCCGCACTTTCACACACTCAAGCTTTTCTCTAAACTGCTGCATATCACTCGGACAAATAGGAAACCATGTTTCCTTTCACAGTAAAGTCATACCGCCTAAAAAAAAATTCATCACAACAACTGTGATGGAAACAGGTTTCGGTACAATTTTATAAATACCGACAGATCATTTGTTTCGTTCGACATGGTGAGACTTTTTTGATCTTGCATAATAAAATGTACTATGCGAGAAATGGCGGCGAAACGCCTTTAAGGCGCAAATATTGATATAATAACCATCATATTGAAGTAAACTTGGAGTAACATGATGATATGCTGTGTGGTCCTCCCACTACGACTCGGGAAAGCATGCAGATTATTAGGCGACAGATGAAATAAGTTATGAACTTCACAGTGTGGTGAATGTGCAAGGTGAAGAGCTTGTTGCTCCTTTCCAATAAATATTGAGGCTCTTATTCTGGTGATATGATGATCGATGCTTGACAAATAAAAATTATTCTCGCTACCGGCACTGTATCTGAGAGCTGTTGACTAGAGCACATGTACCAAGACCATAGTTGCACATATGCAATTTAACACTACGGTTTTTGTGACAAAACTATTGGTAGAGTGGAAAAAGCATTTTGTGTACACTACGTCATCACGCACTGATTTCTATCCGCAACAAATCAGTTTGGTGGAAACACACCACTGGTGGGAAAATGTGCATATTTTCTTTATGCAGATTTAGAACATTTGCATGAAAATCTGTAGCCAATTGGATGGAAACCTAGCTATAGATGTGCTTTGTTTGGCGTAACATAGCAACGAGCTAAAATAACCTCTTGTCTAGAAGTGTCTGGACAATACATGAGGAAATTCCCTTTCCTCTCCTCTGTGGAGTATGATTAACATACCGTACACTCAACCTCTCAAAAGACTAATCATGTTCCCCCTTTTCCTCTGTCTAGACCAGTGTTTCCCAACTCCGGTCCTTGAGGACCCCACCAACAGTACATATTTTTGTTGTGGCCCCGACATGCACACCTGATTCAACTAATCATAAAGCCCTTGATAAGATGAATCAGATGTTTTTGTCTGGGGCTACAACAATAAAAATGTGTGCTGTTGGGGGTACTCGAGGACCGAAGTTTGGAAACACTGGTCTAGATGGAGGGGAGATATACAGGAAAGGTTGTCTTTCATGTGTTAAACACACTTAAAGACATAAAAACTGGTAGTACTGTACATAAAGTAGAAGTGGCAGCGTTGCCAAACCAATGACCTCTTTCTCCTAACCGCTTTCAGTCCATCTGTATTTGTGTCCAGAGGAAAGGAAAATGTGGTTAGGACCAAATTCACACAAGATGGCTCTTCTCAGCTAAACTTAGACAGGCTGTTCACCCCCTGAGTGTGGCTGAGGATGGATGTACGGTGGAGTGTGTGTGGAGTGTGGAGTGTGTGTGTGTGTGTGTGTGGATGAATAGGGGTTAGGGAGATCTTTTGCTTAATCAGCACAAAGTGAGAAAAACAGCAGGAAAAAAACATATGACAGATCTCTGTACTTGGTGAAAGTGACGTGGGTGAGGGGAAGTTAGTTGGGGGAATGTGTGCAGGCTCAGTACAGAAGTGTTCTCCTTGGCCAACCGAGTGCAAGGCCAGCAGGCAGTCGCAGCAGCAACATCAGTGTTGTGGTTAATGGCCCTATTATATCCTTTAACTGTTCATATCCAGGCTGACGTCTGATGTTGATGAAGATCACAGAGATAAACATGGGAATAAATGCCCTGCTCAGACCGTAGCAGCTCTCGTCTGACCCCCTCCTCCTCCCCCCATTTCTGGAGCCTTTTTTTCTTCCTTCTCTCTCCCTCTTCTTGGCTGGGACTAGCACTCTCATTCCAGCTCCATCAACCTCGTCTGCTGGGGGTCATCGCTCCCCCCCGTCCTCTTGTCTCAATAATAGGCCACATCTGGGAGAGATAAAACTGTTCTCAGTTTGACCCTAGCTCCAAGACGCGGGTTCCTACCCCAGCTCTGAACCCCTAGCTCTGGGGACCTGTCGTGTGGAGCAGGGGGACACTTGGTGACTTGTTGGACTCCAGCCCAGCTCACCCCTCCTTGTCCTGTAACCGATAGGACGACACATGTTTAGAGAAGGCATGATGGACTGTTTGTCTGTTCATAGTGCCCTCTATGTCAGTTATATGGTGTGTGTCTGTCATTTTCCCATATTCTCAGACCCTTATGCAGACTAATTTATGGATTTGTCACCGGCTTCACCCAAAGAACTGAATTCCCCAGCCAGCTTGTGGTTCTTCGGTTCTCTTCCCGTTTGTTTCATAGCTCTGCTTATGAATCACTCTGTAGCAGGATCAGAGCAAGATGCTAGAGGCAATATCTATCTCAAAGACATGTCACAAGTCCAAGCGTTTGATAGAATAGGAAGGATTAACCATTACACTCTTTCCCCCTCTGTTGAACCTCTCTGTAAGCTAACCCTCCCGGGTCATATTCTGTAGGTTTCATCGTATCAAAACGTTTGGCAACAGAAAAGGAAAATTCTTATCGGAAAAGTCCAGGCAGTAACCCCTCGTCTTCAAAATGTTTTCTCTCTATAAGCAACCTTGGTGTGCAGTTGGAGGGTGTTTTAGATCATGGTGATCCACATTCTATTTTCATGTGTGTGTGTGTGTGTGTTTGTGTGTTGTCTACAGGTGGAAGGGTCACAGAGGAGGTACAGAGCCTGAAGAACAGAGTAGAGCTGCTCGAGCAGGTACAACTGCACTCCTCTACCATCACATGAACATACACACACTGTCGTGAACGGTGTACACACGGGTGTAAAGTCCCCCTTTTAACCATTGCTAATGCCCCTCTAGCATCCACCACTCACCTTGACCCAGCCCTGGTAATATCAAATACCACTCACAATGTAATCATGAACCTTTGTTAAACGACAGAGAACACACACTCACAAAACCCAGCATCCTTTGAAACACTAGACTGGTAGTGACCTTTTAAAAGCCTTTATGAGTTTTTCATTAGAATACATGTTGCTAATGCTCCGTGGATTACAGTAGAATTGAATCTCTCTCCCCCTTCCCTCCAGAAGCTCCAGTTGGTCCTAGCCCCCTTCACCAGTCTGTTCCCCATGTCGCTGGACGAGGGCATGTCTGAGAAGACCAGCTTCCTGTCTCACTCCTTCCAGCAGCTGGACCGCATCGACTCGCTCAGCGAACAAATCGGCTTCCTCGAGGAACGCCTCGGTACCTGTGAGTGGATAAACACACAGTTAAAAATGTATTTTCGTTGTACTTCTCTTGTTGGACAGGACAAATTGGCCATATTTAAAAAAAAAAAAATGTACCTTTATTTAACCAGGCAAGTCAGTTAAGAACACATTCTTATTTTCAATGACGGCCTGGGAACAGTGGGTTAACTGCCTGTTCAGGGGCAGAACGACAGATTTGTACCTTGTCAGCTCGGGGGTTTGAACTGGCAACCTTCCGGTTACTAGTCCAACGCTCTAACCACTAGGCTACCCGGCCACCCCTATATAGAGGCTTGAAGTGGATGTGAAATGATTTGTTTGACTATAGATAGTAACACCCCACCGGGCACACACTGGTTAAATCAATGTCGTTCCCACGTCTTTTCAATAAAATTACGTTGAACCAAAGTGGACTAGACATTGAATTGGCATATGTGCCCAGTGGGACTGATTTTTCCACTTTTCTGTCCTCACTACAGGTTCCTGCCAGGAAAATTAGACACAGAACATGACTGGGTGAAAACCAACCAGACATCTCCACAGTCTGAATCCACAACACAATAACAATAGGAATGGAATGATTGCCCCAGCCCAGGGATATGGTAGGAGGAAGAAAGTTAGCAGAACATAGGCCTACTCAACGTTTCTGCATTCATGTTCATGTACCAGCCCAAAGACTTGCTCTCGAGAACCCAAGGTATTAACAAGACATTCTGCCTTATCTCAAGGGTTCTCAGCTATAAACACTAGTTACCGGTAGCACCATGTGAACTACAATCCCAACGCTGTTTTAACATTTAGAAACGTCCATAATCATCGCTTCCGATACGGTTTCTGAAACATGGAACACGTATCTTTCATATCAGCGGGAATGAATCTTTCAAATAAAAAAGATACTTACTGAAACAGGTTTGCCCAGATCTTTACGTCTGTGTGCCTCCAGCCTTCAAACTACACTTCCTCCCCAGTTACGCTTACACACTCTAGATAGCTAATTAGCACAGGTGGTCGTCTCTGTCCACCATCTGTCTTCCGCAAACAAGCGCTGCAACATGGAGATATGGCTGTGTGCCTGGGAACACTCACCCTAACCATATAAAAGGTGTGTAGTAATTTAACCTTTTGTTTTTTTTAACAATTATTTCTCGCTGATATGAAAGATCCTTATGTTTCCCAAACCGTACCACAAGCGATGTGCGTTAACATTCAGAACGAGGCTCTTAACAAGAACGGGGCTCTAACAAAGCTCCCCTGGCCAGAAGATACCGCCATGAATAGACGCTAAAAGTAGTTTGTGTGTATGTTTCAGGGTTCATTGAGTGGCGCAGCAGTCTAAGGCACTGCATCACTACAGATCCGGGTTCGATCCCGGGCTGTATCACAACTGGCCGTGATTAGGAGTCCTATAGGGCGGCGCACAATTGGCCCTGCGTCGTCTGTGTTAGGGGAGGGTTTGGCCGGGGTAGGTCGTCATTGTAATTACGAATTTGTTCTTAACTGACTTGCCTAGTTAAATAAAAGTTAAAATAAATGAGCTAGCCAAAGACTAGCTCTATGATGGGCAAACCTGTCATGTGCTGAGTCTCTTTTCTCTCCCAACAGCATGATTTCATGTCTTTACATTTCTGTTCTACCAAAAGATATAGAATAGCGTAACATCAGTACCTGTGGCAGGGTTACTGGGGCCTCGTTCTCCCATTACCACATTACTGGACAATCTGAGAGTCTAAGGTCAAACAGCCATTTTGACTATGATGTATCTGGTTTCCGTGTCTTAGGTTCACATCAGTGCAGCTGGTTTCACTGTCAGAGCCCCCATGGTGGGTCTCGCATGGACATCTGTATTTATCTATTTAAGTTATAATTCCTTGTGCTGATCTCAGAGCTACAATAGACAGTTGGCTTTTTAAAAATCTTTTTTTTTTTTTACATAGCTTTGTACCTTTTGTAATAAAATGGATCAATTAAAAATGTCTAGTAGAGGATTTATTGTGTGTGAATTTAGATTTTTTTTAAATGTGAAGCCACTTGGAAGAAAAGTAACTATACAGATCAATATCTCATTATGACCACTCAAACACAAATCCATATACTAAACAAAAATATAAACACAACATGGAAGTGTAGGTCCCATGTTTCATGAGCTGAAATAAAAGATCCCAGAAATGTCCATATGCACAAAAAGCTTATTTCTCATAATTTGTGCACAAATTTGTTTACATCCCTGTTAGTGAGCAGTTCTCCGTTGCCAAGATAATCAATCCACCTGACAGTTTTTCATCTCAAGAAGCTGATTAAACAGGATGATCATTACACAGGTGCACCTTGTGCTGGGAACAATAAAAGGCCACTCTAAAATGTGCAGTTTGATCACACAACACCACAGATGTGTCAAGTTGAGGTAGCATGCAATTGGCATGCTGACTGTAGGGATGTCCACCAGAGCTGTTGCAAGGGAATTTAATGTTAATTTGTCTACCATAAGCCGCCTCCAATGTCATTTTAGAAAATGTTGCAGTACGTCCAATGTTGCAGGACCTTCATCTGGATTCTTCACCTGCTGGATCGTCTGAGACCAGCCACCCCGACAGGTGATGAAACGGAGGAGTATTTCTGCCTATAATAAAAACCATTGTGGGGAAGAAAACTCATTTTGATTGGCTGGGCCTGGCTCCCTAGTGTATGGGCCTGGCCCCAATCCATAGTATTTCAATTGACTGATTTCCTTATATGAACTAACTCGACAAAATGTTGCATTTATATTTTTCTGAACAAAAATATAGTTCCAATGTCAATTCAATGGAGAGTTAGAAAAGAAATTGTATTGCCGGAGCCATCCTTAATCTCATCTGCAAAGCCTGAGTGTCCAAGGATAAAATGATAATTTAAAATGAAATAACGCACACGGCAATAAAGTAACAGCTCTTTAAGAAAGAAACAAATGACATTTATTTATCATTTCCCAAGGCATTCATCAAACATCACACACAGAAGGCTCACCAGGATGTCATAAGACAAGACACTTTGGCGAGCTCAGTTGAACATAGTTATCTTAAGCTACGAACAGATTACACTTTAATAGCTTTGGTGAAACTCATAGAATATTTTGAGATCATTTTTATATACCACCCAAACTCACCATGAAGTGCTTAATTAATAATTATGAATATTTTAAATATTTCTCCAATTTAATTGTAAAAAAAAAACACCAGATCAACCAACACTGTTGTGTTGCAGAGCCTGTCGAGTTATCACGGTCATCGAGTCGATGACGCTATTAGCTGACACACTAGGAAGTTGAGCTATAAAATGCCCATGAAAATAATCATAGGCCAACTCTTGACCATTGTCTAAAATCATTGACAGTTTACATTTGGTTAGTGCCAAATTGGTAGCATCTTTAAACATTCAAAACATCTTTGTTGCAGGATTAAACAAATGTAACACTCCCACATGAGGATAAGCAAAAAAAAACAAAAAAAATACTCATAAATATTCTCTGCTGTGAACAAAAACAGATGTCACAGATTAATTGTATGTATCGGGACCGACTGGCGTATGTATTTTACTTAAATGGTGTTTTTGGTCTTCAATAACAAAGATGAGGAAAGCCCAAGGGCCGAGTTGATTTACTCCTAGGAGCCAAGTATAAGCCAAGAGTCCAGCAGGTGACACTAAAGCTCTTGCAGCCACTTGACTATGAAGAGGCGTAGTAGTATACAGGTTTATTGCCAGACGAAACACAATGTTTTCGCTCCTACAAACGGGAGCAATTTATCAATACCATTTCAGGAAGTAAACAAATTCTAATTCCATATTTGTGACATAGAAGAATTAAGGATAATTGGATCTGTAAATTCAATTTATTTTCTGAATTGATTGACCACAAACGTTGCTCCCCAGGAAGTTTAGGTGCACAAGATATAAATAAAAATGCATTCCAGAGGTTAATTTAACACTTAATTTCAAATAAATACATTTCAGACACATTTTGCAGTGTCAGAAACCAACATTAATGCAAGATAACATTCTATTGGAATATGTTATACTTGAAAGAAAAAAAAGTTACACGCAATTAAGGCTGCATATACACAGGTAGCACAATTCTGATACGTTTTTACTAATTGGTCTTTCAACCACAGATCAGCTTTTGCCAATAATTGGGCATGATATAAGAAGTGGGCAGCGTTTAGAGTAGCACACAAATAAATGATGAATGCTGAAATACATTCTCACACTGGTGTTTTTGACAGGCAAAAAGCGGCAAGCGACATTTGATCAAACTGTAAAGTAAAAGCAGCGAATACAAAAATGTTAAGATCTTTACGCAATTGATAAGAAACTGTATTGCCATAAATAAAAAGTATCAATAATGTACTGTAAGACGTCATCTGTCTATTAATTACAAAATATAAACCTCAAGTTTAATTACTTCACAATCCTAAATTTGATGATTACTGTACCACCTTTTGACAGAAAGCTAAAACGTCACAAATCTCAGCCATTTTTTAAATAGCCCAAGCCTTCTAAACTGCAGTCAGACTTTACATATCATACACCATCCATCGATAAAATAAATGTATTCTTAGTTCAGTTTTGCGCATCATAAATTGGTCAGAAAACTACAGTAGGTGTTGAGACATTCCCTTAACACATATCCTTATTCCTCATTCATCTATAGTATAAACAGGACCCGTTTCTCAAGTATAAAGCTAAGGTAACCACTCGGACAGCAGCCCTCCTAGTTACCAGGTACCAATAGGGAACATTTGGCCAAGCAAAAGACTTACAAGAGTCGTTACTGTGCTGTTACGATGCCAAGATTGTTTTAGAGCAATTGACAATTGCTCAATTTATTAGGCTATATTTTACTTCTTAACTACGGGTATCACAGGGGTTGGCAAAATACAGGTTTGTGGTGTTCAGTTTGAGGAGCATTTGATTCCTATTTCACCTCTTCAGATATGTATTTTTTGGGCTAGGCTGAAACGAGCAGAGTTTATTAGTAGTTAGTTATGGTGCTTTTCCATTAAGACTTAACCCCCACACCAATGGGTTGCCAGTGTTGGTTAAATGGAAGCTCTAGTGTAATTGTGTTTACATCAAGAGTGACTTGGGACGTGCAGAATCAAAAACATCTGCATCATTCAAGACAGTTGTTTCGTGGGAAGGCGTTACATTTCAGTTAGCCATTGCTATGTAAATGCCAGCGGAAAAGTTCCTAGGGCCTTGCGTCCAAGTTAGAGCAGGTCTGCCGGAGCCATGGCCCAGTGAGACAGCTGCTGGATCACGTAGATAGAAACCGAAAAGTGTGAGCCTTGGGTAAATCACTGCGGTAAATCCTCATTGGAAATGCACCATTAGTAACAAATTCTAGTTAAGAGGACCATAAAAACAACTTCGTGTCAAACAATCGATTTGAAATGTGAAACCTGGCGACTGTCTCTACCGTCATCACTGCAGTGCAGCGAGGATGAGTAACAGATGTCATTGGAAACCATGAAAAACGATCAATCACTAACAGATCACTTGTTACATTTAAAACACGTTGTACTGTAACATCTAGATCACTCCCCAGTGGTAGTTTTAAAAACACTCCCCCTCAGTAAAACCTCTCTCCACTGTGTAACGTTTAAAACACTCCCCCTCAGTAAAACCTCTCCACTGTGTAACGTTTAAAACACTTGCACACTGACATGGCACAAAACGGAATCTTGAACTTCATGAAATCATCTGACACTTCTTTAAATAGAGTGATATTTGAGAAGACAAAAAAAGTGTAGGCCATTTAGCAGACACTTTTACCCTACAGCGATTTAGTCATGGCTGCATACATGTTACGTATGAGTGAATCAAACCCACAGCCCTAGTGTTATAAGCATCACCCTCTACCAAATGAGCCCGTTGTTTTATTACAAACAAGCAAAATAAACGATCATATGTAGAAATATATATAAAGCAAAATATATAACACAGCTGAAGAAAATACACTTTTTGTACAATGTTATTTCTAAGCTGTTGGGGGAAAATAATTAATAATAATTTGGTGGGTGCTTGTTTATGTCCTATTTCACACATGTACAATGTGTATTAATACATATGTGGAAATGTGTATTTTTGCATATCCCAACTCCCGAGACACCCTCAGAGAGAGGTCACGGCCAGGGTCTGCCATTATCAACAGCGGCCCTGGCGCAATTAGGTTTAAGTGCCTTGCTCAAGGGCACAGACAGATTTTTCACCTTGTTGGCTCTGGAATTCAAACTAGTTACCGTCTGGTTACTGGCACAATGCTCTAACCACTAGGCTACCTGCCAGCCTAGTACACCAACAATGCACAGTGTTTGTAAATCGTTGAGTCCACTAGAGTCCATGAATTCACTGATGATTGTTCTCATCGTCGTTGTACTTTGTATAGCTTGTTGTTTGGCGTCGTGACAGTATGTCATTGAGCTATTTTGATCACATGGATTGAGAAGCAAGTGTGGTATGTACAGTGCATTCAGAAAGTATTCAGACCCCTTGACTTTTTTCACTGTTACGTTACAGCCCATTCTAAAAACGGTTTAAAAAAAAAAAAAAAAAGAATCCTCATCTACACACAATTCCCTAATTGTGACAAAGTGAAAAACAAGTTGACATTTTTGCAACTTCATCAAAAATAAACAGAAATGGCTTATTTACATAAGTATTCAGACCCTTTGATATGAGACTTGAAATTGAGCTCAGGTTAACATGGATCATCCTGATGTTTCTACAACTTGGGAGTCCACCTGTGATAAATTCAATTGATTGGACATGATTTGGAAAAGCACACACCTGTCAATATTAAAACAGTTGACAGTGTATGTCAGAGCAATAATCATTCCATGAGGTCGAAGCAATTGTCCGTAGAGCTGCGAGACAGGACTGTGTCGACGCACAGATCTAGGCAAGTGTACCAAAACATTTCTGCAGAGCTTTTTTTTTTCTTAAAAAAAATTTGCAAACATTTCTAAAAGACCTCTTTTTGCTTTGTCATTACGTGACGATTGAAGGGAAAAAATGATTTAATCATTTTTAGAATAAGGCTGTAACGTAACAAAATGTGGAAAAGGGTCTGAATACTCTCCGAATGCACTGCATGTAACGATAGAGTTGAGACACAGATGAAGAACAAGTCCCTGGTCAACTACTGACCTCTCCTTTCGCTCTGTTGCCCTCCATCTCCCCTCAAGACCCATGGTCCAGACCCTGGTTCCCTACTCCTTCAAAAGATGCAAGAGGCTGGTATGCACAACAGAACAGGGGAGGATATACTGGGGTTGGGTGGGGTGTTGGGGGAGGGGGTACCGTGGTGTGTTGTGCGTGTGTGTTAGCGGTGGGAGTGGTTTGCGTGTGTTAAAGCAGGGTGGTTGTGTGCTGTGCGTGTCTTTTATAGCACATTAAGAAAAAAAGTTAAGGCAGCACCAGAGGAAAATAAAAATATCCACCGTCAACATATGAAAAAACAAAAAAGTTGAGCCAGAAGGAAGGGGAAAAAGCGAAAGTACCACCACTGAACGGTAAACAATTTTTTTTAAAATAAAAATAAAAAGACAACAATAAAGCCTCTTTTAAAAAGGTGGAGGTAGAAAAAAGGTATCCCCAAGCATGCATGATGAACGCACATTAATAATGTATTTTGTTTTGCTTGCCGTCGGTCCGTCACTCTACTCATAACCTGCAGAGCCAACAGGTCTTCTGTCGTGAGGAGTCAGGACTGCACTGTATGGGGGCTGGCTCAGAGCAGGAGCCAACCAGAACCAAACTATACCAGGCCAAAACAACAGATGAGTTCATGACAGAGGCCTGGTGTGTGCGTTGTATCCTGGTACAGATGTGGTCAAATATATTGGCACCCTTGCACAATTCTCTATTTCTTCAAAAACAAGTTGAAATTGAAAACTGTGTTTACAACTGCACATTTCAAAGAAAAATGTCCTGGACTCTTAAGAGGCAATATCTCGTTGTGTAATTTATCTCACACCTGTGGTAAGTTGCAGGTCCATTCAAACAGTTTTGAAAAGAGAAAATGGAACATTCTGCACCTTAAGGGTGCCAATATATTTGACCTAAACAGTAGGTACGTAGGTAGGGAGCTGGGACGATGCGGAGGATGGGGGAGAAATAAACATTTTAAAATGGGTGGGGTAGGTTTTGGTGTCTCGGACATGGGAAATGTTCAGTGGTGTGAGGGGGGCCCGTTGTTCTGGGTTATGGGGGCGAAGCCAGAGATGCTCAGGAAGACTGAGCGCATGAGGTCGTAGGACTTGTCGGAGAGGCCGGCCACGTCGTCTGACGTCATGCCCTTCGTCTCAATCTTCGGAAGGATCTTCAACTTGATGGTCCCTGGTTTGAGCATAGCATCATCATCAGTCCAACCATCATTATCAGCACATCCCTCATTCATCATCAACGTGTTTGCATGCAACCAAAAGACATCTTTCTATGCATGGCATGAGCAGTTCATTTCAAGAGTAGCTGTGTATGAGCAATTTCATTATGAATTAAAACTGATCTGTACCCGAGTTGAACAGCTTTTCTTTACGTAGGTAGAAGTTACTGTAGGATGAGAACACAATGGGGATGATAGGAGCCTAGGAGAGAGAGGAAGAGAGTGAGAAAAAGCTAATTGAGGGAGAGAGCGAGAGTTACCATGACAGTTCGTTCCACATTCGATTCAAGCCTTGGGTACCTAAATACCATTATTTTTTCCAAGATAAGTTTAATCTTTTCAATGATTTTTCCTTTCCTCGGGCAAGACAAATACAAACATGAACAATCAGATACAGACAATAACATGCATGGCTGACCCAGCTGCACAGACTGTCTGTACACACATCTACCTCCCCTCTGTCCACCCCGCCGTCCTTCCCTCACTGACTGGCACTGAGAGACAAGAGCATGAACAATAGTGTAGAGAGAGATATCCGACCTTCAGTACCGACAGCAGCTTTTGAACTGAGAGATTGAAAGCTTGGCCCTGAAGTAGCAACACTAAAGACTAATCCTTTGTGTATCCCCCACTCTTCTCACCTCAGAAAACCTACCTGTGTCTCTCACACCAACACTCATCCTATCACCCGCTCTCGGTTACCTCAAACCCTTTCCATCTCCCTCCATCCCTCTCTCTCTGGCTATTTCTTTCGCTCTCTGACAAATGTAGTGAAAATATCATCTGAAAATCAGATCATGTTCATCAGTAACCACGTTAGGTTGTTAGCTCCCCCTTGTGTCCTAAATAGGTATAATACCCACGACCACAACCCCATACTACCAGAGTCCCAATACCCAGTAAACACCAAAATCTAAATCCAGATCACCACACACACCAACTGCCTCCAAATAGAGTGACCACTGAAATATAGGCGTGGACATAAACGGACACAGCCATGTGGCTCACCTGAGCCTGCACTGCCAGGTGGAAGGCTCCCTTCTTGAAGGGCAGCAGGTCGCCCCTCTGGTTCCGTGTGCCCTCAGGGAACACCCACAGCCGGATCTACCGGGGGCAAAGGTCAGGGGTCAAAGGTGAGGCCCATGAGGAAGCATGGACACAGTATGTAAATATCAGTGGTGGAGATAGACCTAGATACTAGAGGTCGACCGATTATGATTTTTCAACACCGATACAGATTATTGGAGGACCAAAAAAAGCCAATACCGGTTAATCGGACGATTTAAAAAATATATATATTTGTAATAATGACAATTACAATACTGAATGAACACTTATTTTAACTTAATATAATACATCAATAAAATCTATTTAGCCTCAAATAAATAATGAAATGTTCAATTTGGTTTAAATAATGCAAAAACAAAGTGTTGGAGAAGAAAGTAAAAGTCAAATATGTGCCATGTAAAAAAAAAAAAAGCTAACGTTTAAGTTCCTTGCTCAGAACATATGAAAGCTGATGGTTCCTTTTAACAGGAGTCTTCAATATTCCCAGGTAAGAAGTTTTAGGTTGTAGTTATTATAGGACAATTTCTCTATACAATTTGTATTTCATATACCTTTGACTATTGGATGTTCTTATAGGCACTTTAATATTGCCAGTGTTAACAGTATAGCTTCCGTCCCTCTCCTCGCTCCTACCTGGGCTCAAACCAGGAACACATCGACAACAGCTACCCTCGAAGCAGCGTTACCCATCGCTCCACAAAAGCCGCAGTCCTTGCAGAGCAAGGGGAACAACCACTCCAACCACTGATGTTTATGGTTAGGTACACATTGGAACAAGACAGTCCTTTTTTGCGAATATGCACCGCATCGATTATATGCAACGCAGGACACGCTAAATAAACTAGTAATATCATCAACCATGTGTAGTTAACTAGTGATTATGATTGATTGATTGATTGTTTTTCTAAGATAAGTTTAATGCTAGCTAGCAACTTACCTTGGCTTCTTACTGCATTCGCGTAACAGGCGTGGAGTGCAATGTAACAGGCGTAGAGTGCAAAACTCCTCGTGGAGTGCAATGTTATCAGGTGGTTAGAGCGTTGGACTAGTTAACTGTAAGGTTGCAAGATTGAATCCCCGAGCTGACAAGGTGTACATTTTTATTTTATTTTTTTAAATAAAAAAATAATAATTAAGAAAATAATAAAAACAATTATTTTACTTATTTTAAAAAATCGGCCCTAATTAAATCGGCCATTCCGATTAAATCGGTCGACCTCTACTAGATGCTCAGCAAGAAATTAGAATAGAAAAACACAAATATCAAGTGTTCAAACTTGAATGGGTTAAGTTTCAGTATATATTGGCTTGGGAATGTTCAAAATCAGTCGCCTCAGTGTTCTCACTATCTGGCATAATTGCCAATCAGGTTGGAGTTAATCATGACTTTGGCAAAGCCCAGAGTACAGCAGAGGGCTACATGTATAATCATGCGGTCCTATAGATTAGTCCTGTAGAATTACCTGGTCGTCCAGCATGGTCTTGGCAGCGTCGGCCATGACGCTCTTGGCATCGCTGGTCTTGTTGCGGTTGATGAAGACGATGCCGCCCAGCCAGGACACAATGCCCACCGTGCCCGCGTACACCAGCTCCTTCTTGGCAATCATGGTGCAACGATCTGGGAGAACCTCCATTAGACCTGGGGATTGGAGAAGATCTGTTAGGATCCGTTACAGGATCTGGTAGGATCTCCATTAGACCGGGGGGCTGAAAAGGATCTAAGGGGATCTGTTAGTGGATATCACGCCCATTAGATCCTTTAGAGGATCTTTTAGAACTGATAACTCTGATATTTTATGTTCTGTATGAACCCAGTCATGTGGGGTTGAATCTAACGGAATTTTTTGCACACCGATTCCATTGACACCACTGAATGATTTGGAATGAGACTTTAGGACATTTTTATGACCTTGAATGGTGCACAGCGTCTCTCTCCTGGGGCCTCATTTGTAAACATTGTGTAAATTCCACACTAAATATCTGTGCGCACTCTGAAAAAAAACATTGAGATTTCTTAACCTGGCGCACATTTGTCCTGTCAGATATCAGTGCAGATGGCCGTCGTCGTGTTAACTAGCAAACACTCATGGGCTAGCTAAAGAGAAGTTTGGCCACAATATGCTGTCCTAACATTTGAAAATGTTACCAAGATGATGACATTGTCCACTCAACTCTTTCTTCATCAAAAAGAACCTGTAGCTAATATTCAAGTTTTTTTTTCATGAGCAAGTTTTCACCACTTAATTCTACATCTAGCTAAGGTGTTGTGGTGGTAGAATCAGAACTTGTGAAATTGGAAATTTGCACAAAAAAAATGTAGTGTCTGCTTGCTGGCTGAACCCGGATCAAATCAATCCATATGAAAAGGCAGGCATGCTAACAATGCCAGTTCACTCACTCAATGCTGAACACTCCCTTAAGCTAAGTGTAGTGAAGTTTTGAGTTACGATATCTGTTCTGCCGTGATTAGTGCGCAGAGTTCTACAGCGCGGCTAATTGCACTGTGGAAACGAGGCACAGTGCCAGCTGTCAGAAATATGCTGATTTATGAGAACAGTCCCATAACTTGTCAGAACATCATCAACAAGCTGGCAAACAGGCGCACGAGGTTGCTAGCCGGCGCATTGTTTGCCATAGTAGCCAGTGCGTCAGAGAGCTGAGTGATTTTCAGAATTAGGAACTAGTGTAAGGCGGATGAGCAAAATCTTTATTTTTAGAGAGGAGTTGCTCATCCTACAAGAGGTCGGTTGAGGGATGAGTGTTCCGCCATCTGACGTGAGACAACGCTTGGAGCACTCGTTTTAAATCATGCCCTCCTAAAACTGTGTGCGCGTATTATAACTCGGCCCCCGAAAAAACACCCATCATACACCTTTTAAAAAGGTGATAACGCCCTTTATTTACAATTTGGAACTATTGGAATTAGTCCACGGTCAAAACTAAAAGAAAAGAACAATGACAGATTTGATCAAAAATGTTTTTGAAGGCTTTGGCAGAAAGTAAAAATGATGCTGGGTTTGGCAAAGGACTGACCGTTTCTGAAAGAGAAAAAGGCAAATGGTTGTGGACCTGTCAGCTGAACGTTTTAATTCAACAATGTTTTGCATTGACTTTAGCCCCCAGCCTAAATGCTGGACTGCCCGGAATTCTGAAATAATGTAGGCTACTCAACAACAAAATTACAGTAGGCGTACTTAGTGGTAGTTTAACCGATGTAAAATGGCTAGCTAGTTAACGGGGTGCGCGCTAATAGCGTTTCAAATCAGTGACGTCACTCGCTCTGAGACCTTTGAAGTAGTTGTTCCCCCAGCTTTAATGGAGCGAAGGTTAACGATGCTTCGATGGTGGCTGTTGTCGATGTGTGCATGGGGTCCCTGGTTCAAGCCCAGGTAGGGGCGAGGAGAGGGACTGCAACCTCAGTCAATTAATTGTGGTTCACCTTTATCAATGGGTTCAAGTGGCGCATGGATATATTTTCCCATTTTCAGTGATCCGTTTTTCCTGTGCTTTTCGATGTAAATGCCGTTCTGGTAAAGCCACAGCAGTGATTTAACCAGTTTTTTAAACGTCTGAGTGTTTTCTATCCACACAGACTAAGCAAATGCATATACTATATTCCTGGCATGAGTAGCAGGGCGCTGAAATGTTGCGCGATTTTTAACAGAATGTTCAAAAAAGTAGAGGGTCGACTTAAGAGGTTAAGAGCCGATAAGATGGCAGCCCTACCATCCGGCGCCATCATCATGTGTGCTATTTAGAGAGTGAATGGCAAGACAAAATATTTAATTGCCTTTAACGGGGTATGGTAGTAGGTTCCAGGCGCACCGGTTTGAGTGTGTCAAGAATTGCAACGCTGCTGGGTTTTTCACGTTCAATGGTTTTACTGTGTATCAAGAAAGGTCCACCACCCAAAGACATCCAGCCACCTTGACACAACTGTGGAAATCATTGGAGTCAAAATGGTCCAGGATCCTTGTGGAACGCTTTTAACACCTTGAAGACTCTACAAGGTCTCGGAGCAAGTGACGTCACCGATTGAAACGCTATTAGCGCGCACCACCGCTAACTAGCTAGTCATTTCACATCGGTTACACCCTGATGAATTGAGACTGTTCTGAGGGCAAAAGGGGGGTGCAACTCAATATTAGGAAACTGTTCCTAATGTTTTGTACTCTAAGTTATGTATGTATATATATACATACATACATACATACATACACACACCCTGAATCACTCTCACACACAGAGGTCCAGCAGCAGCATATGTATAACAAATCAAATCTAGATGGTTATCAAATCGTCTTGAAAGGGAAAGCACACCTTTACCAACCGCCCATCATAGATATGAACTACTGCTCCATCTGCTGATCCCAATCCTGTAACGAACAGCCCCGGCCTTCTGCCATAGCTTCATTCTCTGCCCCCTTCCCTCAAATAGCCTTTGTTTGACTGGGTGCACCTCAGTCACGCTCAAGGTCCTAAATTAGATCTTAACCACCACCGATAAATGACAATACTGTGCAGAAGTCTTCATCAACCTGGCCAAGGCTTCGGCTGTGTCAATCACCGCATTCTTATCGGCAGACTCAACAGCCTTGGTTTCTCAAATGACTGCCTCGCCTGGTTCACCAACTACTTCTCTGATAGAGTTCATTGTGTCAAATCGGAGGGCCTGTTGTCCGGACCTCCGGCAGTCTATGGGAATTCCACAAGGTTCAATTCTCTTGTCTCTGAAAACATCAATGATGTCGCCCTTGCTGCTAGTGATTCTCTGATCCACCTCTACGCAGACAACACCATTCTGTATACTTCTGGCCCTTCTTTGGACACTGTGTTAACAAACCTCCAGACGAGCTTCAATGCCACTCCTTCCGTGGCCTCCAATTGCTCTTAAATGCAAGTAAAACTAAATGCATGCTCTTCAACCGATCGCTGCCTGCACCCACCCTAGCATCACTACTCTGGACGGTTCTGACTTAGAATATGTGAACAACTACAAATACCTAGGTGTCTGGTTAGACTGTAAACTCTCCTTCCAGACTTACATTGAGAATATCCAATCCAAAATTACATCTAGAATCAGCTTCCTATTTCACAAAAAAGCATCCTTCATTCATGCTGCCAAACATACCCTTGTAAAACTGACTATCCTATCAATCCCTGACTGCCTCGATGTCATTTACAAAATAGCCTCCAACACTACTCAGCAAATTGGATGTAGTCAATCACAGTGCCATCCGTTTTGTCACCAACGCCCCATATACTACCCACCACTGCGACCTGTATGCTCTCATTGGCTGGCCCTCATTACATATCCGTCGCCAAACCCACTGGCTCCAGGTCATCTATAAGTCTCTGTTAGGTAAAGCCCCGCCTTGTCTCAGCTCACTGGTCACCATAGCAGCACGCTCTCCAGCAGGTATATTTCACTGGTCATCCCCAAAGCCAACACTTCCTTTGGCTGCCTTTCCTTCAAGTTCTCTGCTGCCAATGACTGGAACGAATTGTAAAAAATGTAATTACAAAAATACAATTACATTTAAAAAAAAATACATTTCTGAAGCTGGAAACATATCTCCCTCTCTAACTTTAAGCATCAGCTGTTATAACAGCTTACCAATCATTGCACCTGTACACAGCGCATCTGTCAATAGTCCACCCAACTACCTAATCCCCATATTGTTTTTTTGCTCCTTTGCACCCCAGTATCTCTACTTGCACAGTCATCGTCTGCACATCTATCACTCCAGTGTTTAATTGCTAAATTGTAGTTATTTCGCCACTGTGGCCTATTGATTGCATTACCTCCCTAATCTTACTACAGTGTGTGAAAATGTACATAGATTATTCGATAGTGTTATTGACTGTACGTTTGTTTATCCCATGTATAACTGTGTTGTTTGTGTCGCACTGCTTTGCTTTATCTTGGCCAGGTTGCAGTTGTAAATGAGAACTTGTTCTCAACTGGCCTACCTGGTTAAATAAAGGTGAAATTAAACATTAAAAAGCATAATGCATTTCATACTGATCCTGGCTTTTCGCTACAGTCAAATACACCTGTAACCTTATCTACAAAATAATACAGTCTTAAAATAGTGCTTAATAGTGATTGATTACATGCACCAGTCTGTCCTAGAGTTATTTTATTTATTTTTATCTTTATTTAACTAGGCAAGAGAGTTCAGAACAAATTCTTATTTTCAATGACGGCCTAGGAACAGGTTAACTGCCTGTTCAGGGGCAGAACGACATATTTGTACCTTGTCAGCTCGGGGGTTTGAACTTGCAACCTTCCGGTTACTAGTCCAACGCTCTAACCACTAGGCTACCCTGCCGCCCCAGTTAGGCTACAGTCCAAATCCAACGGAGACTAACTTCTTTAGACAGCCATGTCAGTGATCACATCTTGTGTGATGCTATACCAACTGGCAGTTATCGGTCTGTACCCACTGAAACCATGAGTGTAGCCCCATTATACTGTTCTCTCAGAATAGTGCCCTGTGACTGCACTCAAACCATTATTAGAGGATTCCCTTAGGACGTGAGCTATGGAGGGTAAAGTGAAGTTAGTGGGAGGGGAGACAACCAGC
Source organism: Oncorhynchus nerka (assembly GCF_034236695.1). Lineage (NCBI taxonomy): Eukaryota > Metazoa > Chordata > Actinopteri > Salmoniformes > Salmonidae > Oncorhynchus > Oncorhynchus nerka. Next base: position 14,898,006 of record NC_088414.1, on the reverse strand, counting down.
ACTTGCACTTCTGTGATATGTGGTTGTCGCACCTAGCTATCTTAACCTCTCTGGGATATGTGGGACGCTAGCCAGGGAAAATGCAGAGCGACAAATTCAAATAAATTACTATAAAAATCAAACTTTCATTAAATCACACATGCAAGATAGCAAATTAAAGCTACACTTGTGAATCCAGCCAACATGTCAGATTTCAAAAAGGCTTTTCAGCGAAAGCAAACGATTCTATTATCTGAGGATAGCATCTCCGTAAACAAAGAGAGAAACCATTTTTCAACACTGCAGGCACGACAAAACGCAGAAATAAAAAATATAATTCATGCCTTACCTTTGACGAGCTTCTTTTGTTGGCACTCCAATATGTTCCATAAACATCACAAATGGTCCTTTTGTTCGATTAATTCCATCGATACATATCCAAAATGTCCATTTATCTGGCGCGTTTGACCCAGAAAAACACAGGTTCCAACTTGCGCAACGTGACTACAAAATATCTCAAAAGTTACCTGTAAACTTTCCCAAAACATTTCAAACTACTTTTGTAATACAACTTTAGGTATTTTTTTACGTAAATAATCGATAAAATTGAAGACGGGATGATCTGTGTTCAATACAGGAAGAAAAACTGTAGCATGCTTTCTGGTCACGCGCCTCTAACAGTACACTTCAAGTGACCCTTGTTCAAGATGGTCATACTTCTTCATTACACAAAGGAATAACCTCAACCAATTTCTAAAGACTGTTGACATCCAGTGGAAGCGATAGGAACTGCAAGAAGGTCCCTTAGAAATCTGGATTCCTAATGAAAACCCATTGAAAAGAGTGACCTCCAAAACAATTCTGAATGTTTGTCCTCGGGGTTTTGCCTACTAAATAAGTTCTGTAATACTCACAGACATGATTCAAACAGTTTTAGAAACTCCAGAGTGTTTTCTATCCAAATCTAATAATAATATGCATATCTTATCTTCTGGGGATAAGAGCGTCTGCTAAATGACTAAAATGTGAAATGTTAATGTGTGTATCAGCGCATCTGTGTGTGCAGGCACATCCATCTCTGTGTGTGTCTGTCAGCAGGTCCGTCCGTGTGCGTATGTATGTGGTGTGAGCGCGTGTCCGTCCTTGCTGTCTGTTTGTGTAGCCAACCGACCGACCGACCGTGTGTGTGTGTGTGTGTGTGTGTGTGTGTGTGTGTGTGTGTGTGTGTGTGTGCGTCCCATACCCAGAACATCCAAGGAGCTCTGGTGGTTGGAAATGATGACGTAGGGTCCCTCTGTCTGCAGGTGTTCCAAGCCACTCACATCGAACCGCAGACCCAGGAAGTACTTAACATGACGAACCAGAGCACGGACCACCCTGGAGACAGGAAAGAACACAGCAATGTTCAATTCAATCTTGATCTGAAAACCATGCGTGTTAAAACGATTGGAGTTCAAACAAAGCACCAATGCATCCATGACAGTGTTTCAGAGCATCAAATCTGCTCTGTCAGCGATCAGCAACAGAGCAGAATGAATGCTCTCAAATACTGCGACCGTCTCTAACGAAGGCGGTGAGAAAATACAGCTACGTACAGACAAATCTTGTACGTTGGACTCAACAAAATGTGCTCAATAAGCAACCTTGATCTAAGGTTTAAGGTTAAAGAGGCCGACACGTTAGCTGTAATTAAACAAGTGACACGAGCAAGAGCAGTGTGCAGATCTCTTTTCTTTAAACTCCATAAGTAACCTAACATATATTTGAAATGTTTTGCCTGGTGTCAACAGTACAGGCTGGTGGTGTAATGGTGTGGGGAATGTTTTTCTGACACTGGCGATCATATTACGCTCAAAGTTGTTTAAGTCAATCATTTTGCCCATTCTAATGGTCAATGAACAGTAACTGAATGCCTCAATGCCCGTCTACCTGCTTTATATTTCAAGCCACAGCGACTCACTGTCTGTAGGAGCCAACACCATTTGTGAACAGGGTGGTGTTCCTAATTAAACTATATTCAGTCAAAAAAAAAAGCCATTTAAGATTAATTTATTGAAACGTAACAATTACATCTTCAAAAAGGCCATTATCGCAGCAGTGGCGCCTGCTTGTAGAAGCCTATGAATGTGCAATGGCATAGCCTTGTATTGTTAATTTAGCAGACATAAGGACTCAGGAAATAAGAGCGTTAACACAGTCAAGACACCCAATTTATAGAAAAAAACAATGTAGAACAGAATAAAATAGAACAAAATATTTTCCAAATTACAAAAAAAATTGCCAGTGCAAAGTGCTGCACGTCTGGCACAGTTTTTGAAACGGGGCTTAATTTGGCGCTTTGAAATACCATTTTTTTTCATGGCTACAAAACAAAATGTCTTATTTTCGATATAGGCCAACAGATGTAGTTTATTCTGTCTGTTCTGTGGAATTTTCTAAGTGGTTTAACAATTCCACATTGAACACGGCACAGTGATTAATTACAGCCACAGCATCTGTTGGATGAGTTATAGGCCTACACCGAATGATTCTGATGAAAAAACCCATCTTTACCAAACGACTGTTTTTGCATATTTTCAGTGTGGAACCTGTCAATGTTTAGGGGGGGGGGGGGTTATAGCCTAGGCTAACCAATTCTAAATGGAACTAGCGGAAAATAGACAGGATGCAATTATTCCAAAAGTTACAGCTAGTTGTTGGAAAGTCACATGTACTCATTAACACTTATACTTTTTTCCCCCTTGTAAAGTTTTTTAGGCATGCATTTCTTTAGGCCTAATGGGAGCTTGTGCTCGAACTCGGCCTGTGTGTGTGTAGAGGGAGCGGTCAGAACACGAGTGAGACATGGAGAGGAAAGGGAGTTTAGGGAGAAGAACTGTGTGATGCTTGCCTTGGCTTCTTTTTTGTGTGGCTCGCAAATGCACATGTACAAATGGAACACTAGAGTCAAAACAAATGAATGTTTTCAAGACTATTTATTTTCTTCCAAGAACAAGCCAAAATAGTTTTACAGAACTCTTTTTTAAATATTTTTTTAAAATCTCTGGTTCAAAGATTGAGTACTCAAAACGGGTGACAAACCTATTACTCATGCTCATCTCTACAATAACGTAGCTAGAACATTGTCTGCTGGTGGCATCACATGTACCATTACATTCAATCACATGACTAGAATGTTGTCTGCTGTTGGCATGACATTCAAAACATGTTTAGGCTAGATGTAGAACATTGTCTGCTGTTCTTACCCAACCACAATAAGGGGAAGGAAATGGCTCTCTTTGGGTTAGGCTCTCTCTGTGCCCTGTCAGGAAAGCAATAAAAATCATGGCCGCCAATCCCAACAGTCATTTTTTATTTATTTATGGAAGATAAAACGTTTGTGTAAACTTAAGACTAAAACCAGATAAAGTATGTAGAAAATATACTGGCGCTATACACATGTTTAAATGAGCTCATCTTTGGAGAACCACCCAAATAAAAACTAGACCCAAATAAAACCTAGACATTTCCAACGACGTCATGACATGGGACCCTCATTGATTTTGTTTTAACGTTTGAGTGATTCCGATAATAAGAACATGGCATACGTCATGGCAAAATGTGTAGAATTGCAGGAATTTGAAAATGTCGTGTTTTCAGATTCTTATTAAATATGACCTATAATTAATGGTAAAAAAATAAGATAATGGAGTGTCAAAGTGAAGCTTTTCTGTGTTTATTTATTTGTACTCCATTAACTTTTACAGAAGCAGCAGCTATTCGCCCTGGGGTCCACAAAACATGACAAGTAACAAAACACTGGAAGACAAGGACAGCCACATTAAAATACAAAAATATTATACAAACAATACAACTCAAAAATAGTGATAGTGTGTGCACGTTAGAGGTCGATCAATTAATTAGGGCCAATTTCAAGTTCAGTATTTTTGGGCACCGATTTTTTTTTAAATATATTTTTTTACACCTTTATTTAATCTTTATTTAACTAGGAAAGTCAGTTAAGAACACATTCTTATTTTCAATGACGGCCTAGGAACGGTGGGTTAACTGCCTTGTTCAGGGGCAGAAAGACAGATTTTCACCTTGTCAGCTCGGGGGATCCAATCTTGCAACCTTACAGTTAACTAGTCCAATGCAATAACGACCTGGGAGACTGCCTATTACGCAAATGCAGTAAGCCAACGTAAGTTGCTAGCTAGCATTAAACTTATCTTATAAAAAACAATCATAATCACTAGATAACTACACATGGTTGATATTACTAGATATTATCTAGCGTGTCCTGTGTTGCATATAATCTGATTGAGCATACAAGCATCTAAGTATCTGACTGAGCGGTGGTAGGCAGAAGCAGGCGCGTAAACATTCATTCAAACAGCACTTTTGTGCGTTTTGCCAGCAGCTCTTTGTTGTGAGTCAAGCATTGCGCTGTTTATGACTTCAAACCTATCAACTCCCGAGATGAGGCTGTTGTGACCGAAGTGAAATGTCTGGCTAGTTAGCGTGCGCTAATAACGTTTCAAACTTCACTCGCGCTGAGCCTTGGGGTGTTTATTTCCCTTGCTCTACATGTGGTGGCTGTTGTCGTTGTGTTGCTGGTTCGAGCGAGGAGAGGGACGGAGGCTATACTGTTACACTGGCAATACTAAAGTGCCTATAAGAACATCCAATAGTCAAAGGTTAATGAAATAAAAATGGTATAGAGGGAAATAGACCTATAATAACTACAACCTAAAACTTCTTACCTGGGAATATTGAAGACTCATATGTTCTCATGTTCTGAGCAAGGAACTGAAACGTTAGCTTTCTTACATAGCACATATTGCACTTTTACGTTCTTCTCCAACACTTTGTTTTTGCAATATTTAAACCCAATTGAACAGGTTTCATTATCTACATGAGGCTAAATTGATTTTATTGATGTATTATATTAAGTTAAAATAAGTGTTCATTCAGTATTGTTGTAATTGTCATTATTACAAATACATTTTTTAAAATATATATATTTTTATATAAAATCAGCCGATTAATCGGTATCGGCTTTTTTGGTCCTCCAATAGTCGGTATCGGCATTGAAAAATGATAATCGGTCGACCTCTAGTGCACGTGTCCCCTCACAGTCCCAGCGTTCCATGAGTTGTTTAAATTGTTTTTTTTAAAAAAGGTACTTTTGCTGTTTGGTTGAGTAATTGGAGATTCATTGCCGTGAATTTGTTTTGAACTTCGAGACTGAAAAAACCTGTGGTGGCATGTATGGGTATCTGAAATAAATGTTATTTGATCACGCAATTGAATTTGTCACAGTAATATTCAAACAAAAAAAATATAAAAGAGAAGCAGTTCATCTCTATTCAACCCTCAACCAGGAAAGCCTGGCATGCATGTTGATGATAGTTCTGTACGTACAGTTAAGGGAAAGCCATGCTGCTCTGTTTTGAGCTAGCTGCAGTTTGCTACCTCTTTCTTCGCTGCAGTTGACCATATTAACAGACAGTAAATCAAGATGAAACACGACCAGAGCCTGAACTACTATAGTTTTTTATAACACCCTCCCCATCTACACAACAACTCGTCGATATGACTTGACCAGCCAATGTTATACCTAGGAGTTAAGCTTTCTGTTGGAATGGTGTGGGCGTATATAGGGTCGTGGTGTCATGAAATTCTGTCCGCCAGTAATTAGAATGCAGAGACTGTCAGTCTCACGGTAATTGACCGTTAATTAACGAACATGTTTAGCATCTCCTGGTTTCATGCGCCCTAGGAACATCTACATTTTAAAAAGTAGAATAAATCCATTTCATATAGCCTACATGTCACAATAAAAATCCATTATTTATTTCGTTGTGATAGGCCTATAAACTTCATAGAAATCAAAACATAAAGGGGCTGTATGGTGGGACTAGATTGAGTATTTGGGAAACGTTTCAATAAAAGGCATGCGCTCTGATCCTTGTGCTTGCCATGGAGAGAAAAATAATTGCACCGCTGCTCTGCTTGTCAATGGAAGGTGGAATTAAAAATTAAATGAGAATGAAGAGCCAGAAGGTTGGCTGCTATTTACATTATAACCTGAATAGAGTTGTGTAGGCTAACTAGGACGGTGAGAAGCGCAGTAGCGTTATTGCTAGCCTCAATTAGCTAGCGTCTTTCAGTTTGATGCAGTCAAGATAGTTATTTATCATCCCATCCGGTTACATAGTACCTATCAAGAAGTAAGTCTAGCAAGAAATAAGTGGTTGCGGTCTCTCCCACCGTGCCTGCGCTGGCGCTTTGAGCTTTCCATGTCTTACTCACATGCACCGCACGGCCTCCGCTCCCTAATATCCTTCAGCTGATCGCTCTGTGCCTCTCCCCCTTTCTCCATGGCTCCAGTTTAACAAAAATGTGTTTTTCTGCCACTTCCCTCACTCGGATCGAACCAGTTGTTTTTTTAGCATTGTTTGAGTTACAACAGACAAAAAGTGTAAAGGTTCCAAATCTAACTGAACAATCAGGGGTTTGTTTGGACAAGGCTGTAGCAGGCATGGAAACAGGAGCAGGCTGACAGTGGAGGGGGATTTGAGTCTATTCAGGAGAGAGAGTTAACATAACCCAGTGAGAAGGGTTGACAAGAACACACTACACAGCAGCACGTCATGGTTCACGAACACACCGACAGGTCTGTAATACTGTTGGCACTTCGCATCATAAGCCACTCCCCTTGAGCAGCTAGGAGACCGGTTAGTTAGGGTCTAAATCTCCTGTTTGTTTTCATCCCAAAACTCAGTGTGAAAATTCATGATGGAATCTTGGCGACTGTTGACAGCAGCATTACGATTTGTTTGGAACGTCAGACAGGGGACAAAAAAAAACTCAGACAATTCCGTCCCTGTTCCGGCTGAGGTGACACTTTAGTTCGCTTCAATGTTTGCTACGTTGCGTGACGGTTCGTACTGAATGACAGTTTTCCACAAAACGGTGCACAATATTCTTCAACAGCCTTTAAGTTCCATTTAAACCTGTTTGGTGGGTGTGGCAAGGTAAATCCTGATCAATATGGGTGACCGTCTGAAATCATAACACTCCGCAGCACACCAGGGATCATCAACTAGATTCAGCCGTGGGTCGATTTTTTTTCTTGAGCGGGTGGTGGGGGGCTGGAACATAATTACAAATAATTGGTAGACTGCAAATTGACTGCATGAAACCCAAACAGATATAATATTTGACTAAAACAATTTCAAACCTTGTTTACATTGATATATGATCACGTCTCTCAATTATGCATGGAAATACTTGAGAAAAGATTTATGGGGTCTATTTCACACCATATGTATTGAATTGAAAATGAAATCATGAATAAGTTGAGAATGTAAACATTTCAGGACCGCCACTCCAAAAACAGCAAACCAATAGAGACTCATTGTCTACACCTCGCCCTAAACCCCGCCCTTCACAGAAAAAAGAATGCCAAAACTCACCCTCAAAAAGACTGGCAGTGAAAGCAAAGAAACGAGTAGCGTAACCAAAAGGTCATACATGCAGGAAAGATCGTAGGCAAAATGTATTCAATATGATTGGTTGCTGTGAAAGTTGAACCGAAAATGATTTTTGCATTCCTTTTTTCAAATATATACACATACACACACTGCTCAAAAAAATAAAGGGAACACTAAAATAATACATCCTAGATCTGAATGAAATATTCTTATTAAATACTTTTCTTTACATAGTTGAATGTGCTGACAACAAAATCACAAATTATCAATGGAAATCAAATTTAGCAACCCATGGAGGTCTGGATTTGGAGCCACACTCAAAATTAAAGTGGAAAACCACACTACAGGCTGATCCAACTTTGATGTAATGTCCTTAAAACAAGTCAAAATGAGGCTCAGTAGTGTGTGTGGCCTCCACGTGCCTGTATGACCTCCCTACAATGCCTGGGCATGCTCCTGATGAGGTGGCGGATGGTCTCCTGAGGGATCTCCTCCCAGACCTGGACTAAAGCATCCGCCAACTCCTGGACAGTCTGTGGTGCAACGTGGCGTTGGTGGATGTAGCGAGACATGATGTCCTAGATGTACTCAATTGGATTCAGGTCTGGGGAACGGGCGGGCCAGTCCATAGCATCAATGCCTTCCTCTTGCAGGAACTGCTGACACACTTCAGCCACATGAGGTTTAGCATTGTCTTGCATTAGGAGGAACCCAGGGCCAACCACACCAGCATATGGTCTCACAAGGGGTCTGAGGATCTCATCTCGGTACCTAATGGCAGTCAGGCTACCTCTGGCGAGCACATGGAGGGCTGTGCGGCCCCCCCAAAGAAATGCCACCCCACACCATGACTGACCCACCGCCAAACCGGTCATGCTGGAGGATGTTGCAGGCAGCAGAACGTTCTCCACGGCGTCTCCAGACTCTGTCACATGTGCTCAGTGTGAACCTGCTTTCATCTGTGAAGAGCACAGGGCGCCAATGGCAAATTTGCCAATCTTGGTGTTCTCCGGCAAATGCCAAACATACTGCACGGTGTTGGGCTGTAAGCACAACCCCCACCTGTGGACGTCGGGCCCTCAGACCACCCTCATGGAGTCTGTTTCTGACCGTTTGAGCAAACATGCACATTTGTGGCCTGCTGGAGGTCATTTTGCAGGGCTCTGGCAGTGCTCCTCCTTGCACAAAGGCGGAGGTAGCGGTCCTGCTGCTGGGTTGTTGCCCTCCTACGGCCTCCTCCACGTCTCCTGATGTACTGGCCTGTCTCCTGGTAGCACCTCCATGCTCTGGACACTACGCTGACAGACACAGCAAACCTTCTTGCCACAGCTCGCATTGATGTGCCATCCTGGATGAGCGGCACTACCTGAGCCACTTGTGTGTTGTAGACTCCGTCTCATGCTACCACTAGAGTGAAAGCAGCGCGCATTCAAAAGTGACCAAAACATCAGCCAGGAAGCATAGGAACTGAGAAATGGTCTGTGGTCACCACCTGCAGAACCACTCCTTTATTGGGGGTGTCTTGCTAAATGCCTATCATTTCCACCGGTTGTCTATTCCATTTGCACAACAGCATGTGAAATTTGTCAGTGTTGCTTCCTAAGTGGACAGTTTGATTTCACAGAAGTGTGATTGACTTGGAGTTACATTGTGTTGTTTAAGTGTTCCCTTTATTTTTTTTGAGCAGTATATATATATGAATCATTTGTCATAGAGTTTTGCTCTCACTTTAAAATGATTTGCTTACAAGTTCTGGGGTTTTGCTTTTGATGTCTTATTTTTGTTACAATTTTATACATTTTGCATTCAATATTTTTTTAATTTTTTTTTATTTCAACATCCATTATTTCACCCGTCCTCAAAAATAGAAAATGTTTACATTCTTAACTTTAATTTTTCATATTCACAATTTATATTGTATTCAATACATATGGTGTAAAATTGACCCCATACAGATTACCCAAACTAAATTCCCGGTGAGGATTTCCTGGTGTCAATTTATTTTATAATAATGTTAAAATCAGTGAACTCTTTCTAATATGGCCTGTCCCCCTCTGTGTCACTGTGTCTGGGTCCCTATTGCTTTCTCTTCATCTTGCACACTCACTCTCTGTCTGTCTGTCTCACACAACACTCACATTAACGACAGTGAATAGGGTCCCACGCCGGACACCCTTTAGGGTGAGAGAGAATGCTGCCTGGCGCAACATGACACCACTGATCTGCACGCCTGGCTGTGAAACAGTTCAGTTATTCCAAGAGCACTGAGTCTGAGCCAGGTCAGTCTGATAACACAGGGCAAGACACTAAACTAACAAGGACAACAGGCAGCACAGGCTGGGGGAGGCCATCCATTGATTTCTAGGGGACCTTTCGGAAGACATACCCAGTCAGTAACATGACCCCAACCAGGAGGGAAATTCAGTTCTATCTGACCCCCACTCTTCTCTGAGTAATTATCCGATAATATAGTCACTTGTGTCCAATAGGCCACGTCTCTGTCCACAGTACAATACCCAATCCCTCTGGCCTATTGACAAGTGGACTGAGTTGCACATTGACACAGGTGTAGTTTAACTCCACCAAGGGGAGTATTAGGTGGAAGTTGACCCAGTAAGAAGAGAGGTGTACAATGTACATTTCTTGTGTAGAGAATGCCAGGTGGGATTTTCCTCAATTAAATAGGCAGTTGGAACTTGGCAACAATCCTAAACACTGTAAAATGATTGAATTGTCGATTCCAACATGGAAGTGGTATTGGTTTCATTTAGACTAAAATCATTGACATTTTGATTTGCTTGCATTAGCCTTCCACATAAATTACCCAAATGACAATTTCATAGACATGTGTAATATGTGGGGCTAGCCTAAAGAATCGAACCTTACGGTCACTGTAAGTAGGCTACATCTTCCCTGTAAGATTAGAATGACAGGCTGCCATGATCAGGACACAGCGGAGCCAGTGTGAGATATGGCTCAGAAAACGTACCTCAATCCAGGGATAGGAGATAGCGCTTTACTCTTACTTATCCCATATGATGCATCGAGAAGATTTAATTTAAAAAAAATCTTAACTGCCTTTTTAACAGTATACTAGACTAGCTAAAGAAACCCCTTGGAATCGACTAGACTTCCAGTAGTTAACCACCCAAACGCTAGGTATCACATTTTAATGGAATCCAATGGGCTGCATCAGCTAGCCTAGCATGTTGACAAACACAGCTTTTTTTTTTTTAACTGAGTAGTATTCCAATCTTCTCGATTCATTGCTCAGGAATAATGAGTACAGCGACATATTCCATTCCTGGATTGAGGTACACTTTCCAAGCCATATACCGCGCCGGGTTCCGCTGTCCACATTCTGGCATAGAAACATTCTTACAAATTCCGAAACATGTCGATGTCTTCAATTGTGTAGGCAACACCGTGTATATTTACATAGGAAAAACCTAAACGTCCCTCGTCTGTCATGAACGTTGAATAAAATTACATTTTGACTTACTCTGCCAATGTCAGTTTTTGAGTCAAAATATTTGGTCTCAAATTTCGAGCAGCTGAATGACAACTGGTAAATTTAATAAAATTACATTCAAACATACTGGCTTGGAAGGAAAATGTCCACAAAAGTGCAGTGGTTTCTTTGATTGTATACCAATAATTGGTATCAAATACAAGTCTTTAGACTAGGCAATGTTCCGAATAGCGAGAAGAAACTAACGAAAGTCGGATTCTTATGGCTAGTATGGGTCATGACTCTAAACTGAAAGGAATTCAGTTGACATTAAATTAACTGATGAAACCAAACATCCTCTTTTCTTGGCCCTGTTAGGACTTGAAACATTGACACAATCTATGCAACAACAAAAAATGCATAGATTAAAAGTGGCATTTTCTGCAATCTATTATTAGTTTTACATCTGTGCAAAACACACGCCTGTTGGATATGTTGTTCCGAACTGGTTTACAGCGACGAAAATGTCGGACCCAGAGGCCATGTCCGGATGCGAGGTGAAGCTAACGTTAGCAAGCTAACTAGTATTAGCCGCCTGATTCAGAAAGTCCCAAACATCTGGCAATGCATTTGAAGCTAACTAGCGTAAATGTGCTTTATTTCCACTGCTGGATAACTACCTCGCATTTCGTTATAAAAATGTTGCAACCAACCGTTGAAAAATATCAGCAACATGGCTTATGATAAATTAGGGTAAAGCCACAGATCGATGCTGTGTTTGTAACATTTCAAGATTTGGCAAGCTAGCCATTTTCCATTCTAATGAGCAAACGAACCATTCGCTAGCAAAGCATCGCTCGCGCGGTTGAGCAACCTGGAACTTACCTCATGTTTTCAACGTCCCTGCCTCCGCATTTCAGAATACTAAGCGGAATCGCAATCGCACCCAAAACCATCATATAAGCCACGTAGAAACACTTTTTGAAATAAAAAACAAAGGTGCTGCTAGTCCATAGCAGAAGTGGGACCAGCAGCATTAGGAATACCCAGAGCGCATCCATACTGATTCCTGCGAGGATATTGGCAGCAAAAGATGACGTTACCGTGGCTAGTGAGAAAGCGTGAGCGGCACTGTGGCACCGGCTGACATTTCAACTTCCAAGGCCAGCTCGTTCTCTGGGTTAAAATAACGCGACCGTGAACGACAAAATATGACAACACTTGTCAGTCGACGATGGTGCAGGCAGGCAGCCTCGTGTAGTGGTTCCGATATGAAATTCAATGGTTTCCGGTGGCACAAGCGTTTAAGTTCCTCTGCAGAGATGGGCAGTATAAAGCGCCACAGTGGAGTTGTAATAATACCCATAAAACCTAGCGGGCAATTGGGGAAATGGTTCCAATCGTTTTTCTACCATTAATTTCTCCCATTGGGAATTTTAGAAACACTTAAAATAAAGGGTTGGGTTTCGTGTAGACTTATCCTGGCGTGACATTTTGATAACCATGCAAGTCTCTCTCAGACAATATGACTTTTATCAATCTATTCAGCTCTATTTACTCTCAGATTCAAAAATGCTTAGCATCAAAGTAGACATCATGCAAGACTACAAATCCCTGCAAGCTCCTACACATCATCTCTAGCTGACACTTTTGATAACATGTATTGTGTCAATTTAAAACTTGCACAAGACAGTTCACAGAATTGTCAATTAATGTTTTAAACAATTTAGCTAATGTTAGATAGTTAATGCAGAGATTCTTACCTTTACCTTGATTCGGCAGTCTCGTCCAGATATAATGGAATACCACTACCATTAGTAGTTCATTACAATTAGCAGCTAATGATTAGCAGCCACATTAGCAGCTAATTTGCATTTGGGGGGTAAATACAGGTGAATGGTATTGATAAAACTCACCTTGTCCGAGAGAGATCTACACGGTTATCAAAACGTCATGCCTGGGATAGTCAACACGAAACACAGCCCTTATTTGAAGTCTTTCTAATATCCCATATGGGGAAAAATGACTGGTGGAAAAACGATTGGAACCATTTCCTTGTTTGACAGCTATGTTTTATGGGTATTATGATTCATACTGTGGTACTCTATTCCTGTTACATTATTTTGAAATACATATTTGAATTACTTCTGTTTATTTTGTCATTCAAGTTACACTGGGCTGAATTATACTCCAATGTATTTTCAAAATGCAAACTACTTTACCATAAAAATGTTTTATAGCAGTTCCCATTTTGTGGTCCACCTTTCAAACTGCATTGATGGATCGGTGAGATAAGAGCATCCCCTAAAATAATGAAATATAAAAGTATGTGTAAAAATGTTGATAAATACTTTGTTGAATGTACTTAATATGTATTGAATGTACGATTGTTATGTTGTTGTCTCACCTAGCTATCTTAAGATGAATGCATTAATTGTTTGTCTCTTGTTTGTCTCCCACAGCCTGGGGGGTTGGCAGTGATGTAAAGTACTTAAGCAAAAATACTTTAAAGTACTAATAAAGTAGTTTTTTTGGGGATCTGTAATTTACTTTACTATTTATATTTTTGCCTACTTTCATTTCACTACATTCCTAAAGAAAATATATGCAAGTTAACAAACAGCAGATACACCGGTCTGAGACCTTCCGGTTACTGGTCCAACGCTCGAACCACTAGGCTACCCTGCCGCCCCAGTGTTTATTAGGCATGTGTTTCCAAAACAAAGCAGCTACCACATTTTCTGATTTGATTACAAATATATTTCCAAAGGAAAACATAGCGGCACATTGAAAAATGCATTATTGCCGTTGATGCCTGGGGTCAAACTAAAGTTCAAACTCAAGTTATTTGTGAGCCTCTTAACATCTTCATGAGATATTTGTTGGGCTGTGCAGCATATTATTCTCTCTCCCTTTCCTGCTCTCTCTCTCGTGGCTAGTGGTGACTGTTTAACAGTCTGATGGCCTGGAGATAGAAGCTGTTTCTCAGTCTCTCGGTTCCTGCTTTGATGCACCTAGTTGGTAGCGGGGTGAACAGGCTGTGGCTCGGGTGGCTGAGGTCCTTGATGATCTTCTTGGCCTTCCTGTGACACCAGTGCTGTAGATGTCCTGGAGGGCAGGCAGTGTGCCCCTGGTGATGCGTTGGGCTGACTGCACCACCCCCTGAAGAGCCCTGTGGTTGCGGATGGTGTAATTGCCGTACCAGGTGGTGATACAGCCTAACAGGATGCTCTCAATGGCGCATCTGTAGAAGTTCATGAGAGTCTTAGGCAAGAACTTCACAAAGCCAAATTTCTTCAGCCTCCTGAGGTTGAATAGGCACTATTGTACCTTCTTCACCACGCTGTCTGTGTGAAGGGACCATTTTAGGTTGTCGGTGATGTGCAAGCCGACGAACGTGAAGCTTTTGACCCTCTCCACTGAGTCCCTGTCAATATGGATGGGGGCGTGCTCTCTCTGCTGTCTTCTGTTGTCCAGGAGATATATACAGTGCATTCGGAAAGTATTCAGACCCCTTGATTCTTTCCACATGTTATTACATTACAGCCTTATTCTAAAATTGATTAAATACTTTTTCCCCCTCATCAATCTACACACTTAATACCCCATAATGTCAAAGCGAAAACAGGTTTTTATACATTTTTGCTAATTTATTACAAGTAAAAAAGTTTTCAGACCCTTTGCTATGAGACTCGAAATGGAGCTCAAGTGCATCCTGTTTCCATTGATTTCTTCAACTTGATTGGAGTCCACCTGTGGTAAATTCAATTGATTGGACATGATTTGGAAAGGCACACACCTGTCTATATAAGGCCCCATAGTTGACAGTGCATGTCAGAGCAAAAACCAAGCCATGCAGTCAAAGGAATTGTCCGTAGAGCTCCAAGACATGATACCAAAACATTTATGCAGCATTGGAGGTCCCCAGGAACACCGTGGCCTCCATCATTCTTAAATGTAAGAAGTTTGGAATCACCAAGACTCTTCCTAGAGCTGGCCTCCTGGCCAATTTGAGCAATCGAGGGAGAAGGGCTTTGGCCAGGGAGGTGACCAAGAACCCGATGGTCACTCTGACAGAGCTCCAGAGTTCCTCTATGGAGATGGGAGAACCTTCCAGAAGGACAACTATCTCTGCAGCACTCCAACAATTAGTCCTTTATGGTAAAGTGGGCAGATGGAAGCCACTCCTCAGTAAAAGGCACATTACAGCCCACTTGGAGTTTGCCAAAAGGCACCTAAAGGACTCTCCGACCATGAGAAACAAGATTCTCTACTCTGATGAAACCAAGATTGAACTATTTGGCCTGAATGCCAAGAATCACATCTGGAAGAAACCTGGCCCCATCCCTACGGTGAAGCATAGTGGTGGCAGCATCATGCTGTGGGGAATTTCTTTCAGCAGCAGGGACTGGGAGACTAGTCAGGATCGAGGGAAAGATGAACTGAGCAAAGTACAGAGTTCCTTGATGAAAACCTGCTCCAGAGCGCTCAGGAACTCCGACTGGGGCGAAGGATCACATTCCAATAGGACGACTCTAAGCACACAGCCAAGACAACTCAGGATTGGCTTTGGGACAAGTCTCTGAATGTCCTTGACTGGCCCAGCCAGAGCCCGGACTTGAACCCGATTGAACATCTCTGGAGAGACCTGAAAATCGCTGTGCAGCGATGCTCCCCATCCAACCTGACAGAGCTTGAGAGGATCTGTAGAGAAGAATGGGAGAAGCTCCCCAAATACAGGTGTGCCAAGCTTGTAGAAGACTCAAGGCTGTAATCGCTGCCAAAGGTGCTTCAACAAACTACTGAGTAAAGGGTCTGAATACTTATGTGATATTACATTTTTTATAAATTTGCCAACATTTCTAAAAATCTGTTTTTGCTTTATCATTATGGGGTATTGGGTATAGATTGATGAAGGAAAAAAATACTAATAATCCATTTTAGAGTAAGACTGTAATTTAACAAAATGTGGAAAGAGTCAAGGGGTCTGAATACTTTCCAAATGCACCGTACATACAATATCTGAAGTAAACAATGCATTAGACATTCATACAATGTTGTGCATTTCCTCTCATACAGAAACATCTACTTTGATTTCGATCACGTTTGACTGACATTTTGGACTGTGCTGAGGTGGACATGTTGGTGGACTCCCTACCAGCACTCAATACATTCAGCGAAATGGACCTGATGGTTTGACGTCTTCAGTGCAAAGAGGTAAGCAAAAAAAAATGTGTATTGTTTGTTTCGCTTGTACAATAAAATCCTTGTCAACTGTGGTCTAAGCTTAACCAGATTTCATCATTTCTGACCGTGAATAGACATGTCACGTTTATCCCTCTCATAAATCAAGTTGTTCAGGAGTCAATATGCCAGATTTAGACTACAGATATAACAGGATTAGATGTGATAATCTAGGAGTGTAATCCAGCCCTGCCCGGCGCCTCAGGTCTCAGACCGGTGTATCTGCTGTTTGTTAACTAGAAGCTTTGGACCGATGCCAGATAATTAACCCCTGAGTGACTGTGTTGTACCACTACTACTGTTCTACTCAATCAAAACCTGTAGTTTTTGACTGAAGGTTTAGATTGAGTGGTGCTGCGGTCTAAGGCACTGCATCTCAGTGCTTGAGGTGTCATTACAGACACCCTGGTTTGAATCCAGGCTGTATCACAACCGGCCGTAGGGGGGGTGCACAATTAGCCCAGCGTCGTCCGGGTTTGGCCGTCATTGTAAATAAGATTTTGTTCTTAACTGACTTGCCTAGTTAAAAAAAACTAGAAAAATAAAATAAAAAACAGCAGTTTCAACAGCATTGAAACACAGCATTGATTCATTATGATTGTCTTTCACTGTCATTATTTACACAGTCAACATTGTATAGTTTTTATAAAATCATTAGGTGCAGTAATCTGATGTAAATAGTTGCAGTGATATGATTGGAAGAAACCTCACAGGAAGTAAATGGCTGATTTATATTTATTTAGGGATACTAGTGGGGCAGCAGGTAGCCTAGTGGTTAGAGCATTGTGCCAGTAACTGAAAGGTTGCCAAATCGAATCCCTGAGCTGACAAGGTAAAAATCTGTCGTTCTGCCCCTGAACAAGGCACTTAACCAACTGTTCCTAGGCCGGCATTGTAAATAGGAATTTGTTCTTAACTGACTTGCCTAGTTAAATACAATATAATTGTATGGTTTTGGACAAGAGCCCAGATAATACCGTATACATTTAGTGTTGCTTATGCATCTATCAGTTTTGGGCATATTGAATTCAGTTGTGATTTTAAATGATTTTTCTCTTCTCATCATATAAAGAGGGGGAGGGGGCGTCTATTTATACCGGCGGTCTAAAAACTGCGAAGCCAGATGAGATTTGTAACTTCCCCTTTTAAAATAGCGCTCACATGAATCGCTACAACAGCGCTGTAACGAACGAGGTTTGGTCGGTGGAGTCGGAAGGTGTAGCATATAAGAAGGCTACTATATTTGGAAAACAGGTTATCTAACGTTATACATTATTTGTTGAAATAGAGGATCAGGACAGGATTTTTCTGCTGTCCTAATCGATTGCGCCTCGGCAGCTGAAAACGTGTGGCCAGAATGTCATTCTGCATGATCTGAACGAAATATCGCTGCACTTCGTATTTTCCCCAAGGACGGGTGAACGCTTTGGATCGGTTTTTATTTTCTGCAAAAATAATGGCGTTCTTGTTAAATAGGATTATGAAACGATGTCCTCTGTCTCGCTGACCCGACTCCTCGCCGTCGCTCTGGACTGTTTATGATTTTGTTTCACAAAATATCTTTGCCCCTCATGCAAATATCGCACGACAAATGCGCACAATACTGAATGCTATGGGGTTGAACGAGTGATGTCAGTTTATTGTGCTCAGACGGGAAATGCTGGTCTCAAGGATGTGACTCGACGGGAATACGGTTCAGTGATTTGCCATTCCAGCCCGAGCGCGTCCTAATCACTCATGATGCGCAGAGGTTTAAGGAGACTCGTGCACCTGGTGCTGTTTTGCCCTCTGTCGAAGGGGCTGCAGGTGGGACCAGTACCTATGAGTTGGCTGCATTTTTGTGCCTTAGGCCATCAGATAATCACCATTTTAAGAGCTCTCTCTGTATAATTAGGTAGGCCCAATAACATCATAAACCAGTGTGTGAATTTTATTTTGGCTGAACAAAGGTGAAAACAGGTTGACTTGTGGACAATGAGGTGCTATTGAATATCAATGTGGAAAGATTTGAGTGATATAGCCTCCGTTTTTGGCTGCGGTCATGGCGCAGAAACTGAATGTTGGCTTGGCAAGTTGCATGAAAATCGAGAAGTTACTACCCCCAGAGCATATGGCCTACTTCACTTATGTATCAAAAGTTATTGTTCATATGTCATATTCATATGACAATCAAGCTGTTTGAGGAGTAAAAGAATGGTGCCAGGAATGGCAAGGCTAGTTTCACGTTTTTAATTTCACATGCACAAGTACAGTGAAATGCCTTTCTTGAAAGCTCTAAACTTTAACACTGTAATACTAAAAATAACAAGGTAGAACAAAAACACGAGAAATAAAAATATCAAATAAGGAACATGAGAATGTAAGTAAGCATACTATATACAGCGGCAGTCAGTTTCAGTAACCTATTTACTGTGTGTGTGTGTAAGATGACGAGCCATCAGGATACATGATAAACAGAGTAGCAGCAGCGTAGAGGATGATTCTGTGAGTGCGTGTGTGTAGAGCCATTATTAATGTATGTGCATATTATGTTGGAGTGAGTGTGTAGGGGCCCTGTCAGTGTGCATAAAAACAGTGCAAAAAAAATAGGGTAAACTCAGTCTGTGTAGCCATTTTGTTAGCTATTTAACAGTCTTATGGCTTGGGGTAGAAAATGTTAAGGAGCCTGTCGGTGTCAGACTTGATACACCGCTTGCCTTGCGGAAGCAGAGAGAACAGTCTATGGCTTGGGTGGCTGCAGATTTCTTTGCACATGAGATGGTTCAACAACAGGGAATCTGTTAAACATAATGTGTACTTTGTTAATATCCCACTCTGGCACGGCACAACAGATAACAGTAAATACAGGTGCCAATGGCTCTGTAAGTTAGAGCATGCTGCTGGCAATAAGTTGATTCCTGCGTGGGCCACATACAATGCTGACACTTCTGTAAATTGCCTTGGATAAAAGCATCTGCTGAATGACCATGGTCTCTTCCTCTGTCCCATGTAGAGTCGTCTCCCGGTGTTAAAGGTGAAGTACCTGCTGCTGGCCTGGTTGGGTATCCTGGTGGCCAGCTGGGTCCTCTACATGCAGTATGCCTCCTACTCCGAGCTCTGCCGAGGACATGTCTGCCACATGGTCATTGTAAGTATGAGTGTGCTCACAAGAATGGATAGCTTACTTTCTAAATGTAATTCATTACAGTTAATAGTTACCTGTCCAAAATTGGAATCAGTAATGTAACTTTTGGATTACCTTCTGTTACTTTTAGACTACTTTCCCCGAAAGAGGCGCAGGTTAGTATCTGACAGAGCAACAAAGTTATAAAATCTGATTTTAAACCTAACCACGCTGCTAACCCTAATGCCTAACATAACCTTACATTTTTACAATATAGCCAATGCAAGTAGTCTTACTCCCATCGGCTACGGAGAACGTGATCACAAAGTCGTCCGGAACAGCTGATGCTCTCATGCATGCTTGTGTTGCTTGCCTCGAGATAAAATAATTTAGCTCATCTGGTAGGCTCGTGTAACTGGGCAGCTCATGGCTATGCTTCCCTTTGTAGTCTATAATATTTAGCAGGCCCTGCCACACCCGAAGAG
This sequence comes from Oncorhynchus nerka, assembly GCF_034236695.1. Classification (NCBI taxonomy): domain Eukaryota; kingdom Metazoa; phylum Chordata; class Actinopteri; order Salmoniformes; family Salmonidae; genus Oncorhynchus; species Oncorhynchus nerka. Next base: position 14,878,263 of record NC_088414.1, on the reverse strand, counting down.
CGTCGGAGCCGGTGTAGTATGATTCAATCATAGTCCTGTATTGATGCTTTTCCTGTTTGATGGTTCATCAGAGGGCATAGCGGAATTTATTATAAGCGTCTGGGTTAGAGTTCCGCTCCTTGAAAGCGGCAGCACTACTCTTTAGTGCAAATGTTGCCTGTAATCCATGGCCACTGTTTGGGGTATGTTTTTATTTATTTATATTTATTTTTTATTTAACCAGGTAGGCCAGTTGGGAACAAGTTCTCATTTACAACTGCAACCTGGCCAAGATAAAGCGTGACACAAACACAGAGTTACACATAAACAAATGTACAGTCAATAACACGATAAAAAAATCTATGTACAGTGTGTGCAAATGTAGAACATTAGGTAGGTATAAGGCAATAAATGAGCCATAAAGGCAAAATAATTACAATTTAGCATTAACACTGTGGTGAAAGATATGCAGATGATAATGTGCAAGTAGAGATACTGGGGTGCAAAGGAGCAAGAAGATAACTAACAATCTGGGGATGAGGTAGTTGGGTGTGCTATTTACAGATTGGCTGTGTACAGTGATCGGTAAGCTGCTCTGACAGCTGATGCTTACAGTTAGAGAGGGAGATATAAGACTCCAGCTTCATTGGCAGCAGAGAACTGGAATGAAAGGTTGGCCAAAGGAAGTGTTGGCTTTGGGGATGACCAGTGAAATATACCTGCTGGAGTGCGTGCTACGGGTCGGCGTTGCTATGGTGACCAGTGAGCTGAGATAATGCGGGGCTTTACCTAGCAACGACTTATAGATGACCTGGAGCCAGTGGGTTTAGCGACAAATATGTAGCGAGGGCCAGCCAACGAGAGTGTTGGAGGCTATTTTGTAAATGACATTGCCAAAGTTAAGGATCGATAGAATACTCAGTTTTACGAGGATTGGAGATGCTTAATGTGAGTCTGGAAGGAGAGTTTACAGTCTAATCAGACACCTAGGTATTTGTAGTTTACACATATTATAAGTTGGAACCGTCCAGAGTCGTGTCGCTGGGTGGGTGGTTGCGGGCAGCAATTGGTTGAAGAGCATGCATTTAGATTTACTAGAATTTAAAAGCAGTTGGAGGCCACGAAAGGAGTGTTGTGTGGCATTTAAGCTCATTTGGAGGTTTTGTTAACAGTGTCCAAAGAAGGGCCAGAAGTATACAGAATGGTGTCATCTGCATCGAGGTGGATCAGACAATCACCAGCAGCAAGAACAACATCATTGATATATAGAGAAAAGAGTCAGCCCAAGAATTGAATCCTGTGTCACCCCCATAGAGACTGCCAGAGGTCTGGACAACAGACCCTCCAATTTGACACACTGACCTCTGCCGATAAGAATGCGGTGATTGACAGAGTCGAAAGCCTTGGCCACGTCGATGAAGACTGCTGCACAGTACTGTCTTTTATCGATGGCGGTTATGATATTGTTTAGGACCTTGAGCGTGGCTGAGGTGCACCCATGACCCGCTCGGAAACCAGATTGAATAGCGGTGAAAGTACGGTGGGATTCAAAATGGTCGGTGATGTGTTTGTTAACTTGGCTTTCAAAGATTTTAGAAAGGCAGGGCAGGATGGTTATAGGTCTATAACAGTTTAGGTCTAGAGTGTCTCCCCCTTTGAAGAGAGGGATGACCGCAGCAGCTTTCCAATCTTTGGGTATCTCGGACGATATGGAAGAGGTTGAACAGGCTAGTAATGGGGATGGCAACAATTTCGGCGGATCATTTTAGAAAGGGTCCAGATTGTCTAGCCCAGCTGATTTGTAGGGATCCAGATTTTGCAGCGCTCTCTTAACATCAGCTGTCTGGATTTGGGTGGTGGGGAGGGGGCTTGGGCAAGTTGCTGCAGGGGGTGTTGAGCTGTTGGCCGGGTAGGGGTAGCCAGGTGGAAAACATGAGCAGCCGTAGAAAAATGCTTATTGAAATGATTATCGTAGATTTATCGGTGGTGACGGTGTTTCCTAGCCTCAGTGCAGTGGGCAGCTGGGAGGAGGTGCTCTTATTCTCCATGGACTTTAGTGTCCCAAAACCTTTTGGAATTAGTGCTACAGGATGCACATTTCTGTTTGAAAGCTAGCCTTAGCTTTCCGAACTGACTTTGTATATTGGTTCCTGACTTCCGTGAAAACTTGCATATCGTGGTGGCTATTCGATGCTAATGCAGAACGCCACAGGATCCTTTTGTGCTGGTCAAGGGCAGTAACGTCTGGGGTGAACCAAGGGCTATATCTGTTCTTAGTTCTACATTTTTTTGAATGGGGCATGCTTATTTAAGATGGTGAGGAAAGCACTTTTAAAGAGCAACCAGGCATCCTCTACTGACGGGGTGAGGTCAATATCCTTCCAGGATACCCGGGCCAGATCGATTAGAAATGCCTGCTCGCTGAAGTGTTTTAGGGAGCGTTTGACAGTGATGGGGGTGGTCGTTTGATCATGGACCCATTACGGACGCAGGCAGTGATCGCTGAGATCCTGGTTGAAGACAGCAGAGGTGTATTTAGAGGGCAAATTGGTCAGGATTATATCTAAGAGCGTGCCCATGGTTATGGATTTAGGGTTGTACCTGTTAGGTTCCTTGATAATTTGTGAGATTGGGGGCATCTAGCTTAGATTGTAGGACAGCTGGGGTGTTAAGCATGTCCCAGTTTAGGTCACCTAACAGTACGAACTCTGAAGATTGATGGTGGGTGATCAATTCACATATGCTGTCCAGGGCACAGCTGGGGTCTATAACAAGTGGCAACGGTGAGAGACTTGTTTCTGGAAAGGTGGATTTTTAACAGTAGAAGCTCGAAATGTTTGGGCACAGACCGGGATAGTATGACAGAACTCAGCAGGCTATCTCTGCAGTAGATTACAACTCCGCCCCATTTAGCAGTTCTCTCTTGTCAGAAAATGTTGTAGTTGGGGATGGAAATTTCAGGATTTTTGGTGGCCTTCCTAAGCCAGGATTCAGACACGACAAGGACATCAGGGTAGGCGGAGTGTGCTAAAGCAGTGAAGAAAAAAAAAACTTAGGGAGGAGGCTTCTGATGTTAACATGCATGAATCCAAGGCTTTTACGGTTACAGAAGTTTAAAAAAATGAGAGCGCCTGGGAAATGGGACTGGTGCTGGGGGCTGCAGGGCCTGGGTTAACCTCTACATCACTTGAGTAGGATAAGGGTATGGCTAAAGGCTATAAGAACTGGTTGTCTTGTGCGTTCGGAACAGAGAGTAAAAGGAGACTATTTCTAGGCGTGGAAGAATAGATTCAAGGCATAATGTACAGACAAGGGTATGGTAGGATGTGACTACAGTGGAGGTAAACCTTGGCATTGAATGACGATGAGAGGTTTTGTCTCTTGAGGCACCAGTTAAGCCAGGTGAGGTCACTGCATGTGTGGGGGGTGGGACAAAAGGTTTATCTCAGGCAAATAAGACAATCACTAACCAAAACAGCAATAGACAAGGCATATTGACATTAGGAAGGGGCATGTGTAGCCGAGTGATCATAGAGTCTAGTGAGCAGCAATGGGTGAGTCAGGGAGCCGATTCAGTAGTCGCTACTACGCTAGGCGAGCTGGAGACACAGCGATTCAGACAGCTAGCGGGCCGGGGATAGCAGATCGGCCTTTGGTGACGTCGCAACGGAAGAGCCTGTTGAAACCACCTCGGACGATTATGTTGGCAGACAAGTCGTGATGGATCAGTGTGGCTCCGTTTCGGCAGTGAATGGTCCAGGCCAATTTGCAAAAGAGTTATTGTAGCCCAATAATTAGCTTGTGGACCTCTTCAGCAAGCTGGAGATGGGCCTAGCTCGAGGCTAATTGGTGCTTGCTTCAGGACAAAGATTTCCTCATTCTGTAGAACGTGGAATCGAGCATCTGGTGTGAACTCCGAATGGGAGGGGAAATAGTCACTGTCTTAGCAGAATGCAATTTCCCTGTGGCGCATTTGTCTGTTGATGTCACCGTCGTTCCATTTGGCTGCAGATGAAAACGTATGATCCAGTTGGAACGTTATTGGATCTATATGAAAATAACATCCTGAAGATTGATTCTCTACTTAGTTTGACCAGTTTATTCGACCTGGAATATATATTTTTGAAGTTTTCGTCCGAGTTCTCCTGGACCAGCGTCAGCTTTTGGGCACGTGAGCTGAAAGGGCTAGCAAATGCAGCTAATTGGACACTAGTATTGGACATTATGGAACAAAACAACAATTTATTGTGAAACTAGGACTCCTTGCAATGCATTCTGATGAAAGATGATCAAAGGTAAGGGAATATTTATGATGTAATTTCTTATTACTGTTGACTCCAACATGGCGGAAAAGTCTGAGCGCTGTCTCAGATTATTGCATGGTAGGCTTTTTTCGTAACGTTTTTAAAAAATCTGACAGCGGTTGCAAGAAGAACCTGTGTATCTTTAATTATATGTAGAACATGTATCTTTAGTCAAAGTTTATGATGAGTATTTCTGTTATCTGGCGTAGCTTTCTATAATTCCTCCGGCTATTTTGGAGGCATTTCTGAACATGGTGTCAATGTAAACCAAGATTTGTGGATATAAATATGCATATTATCGAACAAAACATAAATGTATTGTGTAAACATGTCATATGAGTGTCATCTGCTGAAGATTTTCAAAATGTTAGTGTTTCATTTTATCTCTAATCCTGCTTTTGTGACGCTATCTTTGGCTGGGAAAAATGGCTGTGTTTTTTTGTTTTTTTGATTTGGTGGTTGTCTAACATAAATATATGTTGTGTTTTCGCTGTAAAACATTTTTAAAAATCGGACATGATGGGTAGATGAACAATATGTTTATCTTTCATTTGCTGTATTGGACTTGTTAATGTGTGAAAGATAAATATTTCTAAAGAATATTTTTGAATTCCCTGCACCACCTTTTCAGCTGAATGGGGGGGGGGGGACATCCATTTATGGCCAGTTTAAATACCGATTTAATCGGTATCGGCTTTTATGGTCCTCCAGTAAATCGGTATCGGCGTTGAAAAATCATGATCGGTCGACCTCTACTTCTAATGCATCTTAAGCAGGTTGACAAGTCTTGTCCTTAAGAGACAGTGCAATTGAGCAACTTCCTTTGTAAGGACCCGACAGCGAGTGTGTAATCTGCCTCTACCATCAGTCCTATTAGCCAACGTACAATCATTGGATAACAAAATAGACGAACTACGATCCCGAATATCCTACCAACGGGAAATTAAACTGTAATCAAATCAAATTTATTTCTATAGCCCTTCGTACATCAGCTGATATCTCAAAGTGCTGTACAGAAACCCAGCCTAAAACCCCAAACAGCAAGCAATGCAGGTGTAGAAGCATGGTGGCTAGGAAAAACTCCCTAGAAAGGCCAAAACCTAGGAAGAAACCTAGAGAGGAACCAGGCTATGTGGGGTGGCCAGTCCTCTTCTGGCTGTGCCGGGTGGAGATTATAACAGAACATGGCCAAGATGTTCAAATGTTCATAAATGACCAGCATGGTCGAATAATAATAAGGCAGAACAGTTGAAACTGGAGCAGCAGCACGGCCAGGTGGACTGGGGACAGCAAGGAGCCATCACGTCAGGCAGTCCCGGGGCATGGTCCTAGGGCCCAGGTCCTCCGAGAGAGAGGAAGAAAGAGGGAAGGAGAGAATTAGAGAACGCACACTTAGATTCACACAGGACACCGAATAGGACAGGAGAAGTACTCCAGATATAACAAACTGACCCTAGCCCCCCGACACATAAACTACTGCAGCATAAATACTGGAGGCTGAGACAGGAGGGGTCAGGAGACACTGTGGCCCCATCCGAGGACACCCCCGGACAGGGCCAAACAGGAAGGATATAATAATATCTTATGTTTCACCAAGTCGTGGCTGAACGACGACATGAATAATATACAGCTGGCGGGGTTTATGCTGCATCGGAAAGACAGAACAGCGTTCTCCGGGAAGACGAGGGGTGGTGAACTGTGTGTATTTGTAAACAGCTGTTGCACGAAATCTAATTGTAAGGAAGTCTCGTGGTTTTGCTCACCTGAGGTAGACTATCTCATGATAAGCTGTAGACTACACCAGTTACCAAGATAGTTCATATATATTTTTGTAGTTTATTTATCTTTTTCGTAGCTATCTATTTACCACCACAAACCGATGCTGGCATGAACACCTTACTCAATGAGCTGTAAACGGCCATAAGCAAACAGGGAAACGCTCATCCAAAGGCTGTGCTCCTAGTGGCCGGGTACTTTAATGCAGGGAATCTTAAATCCGTTTTACCTCATTTCTACCAGCATGTTAAATGTGCATCCACCTTTACTCCCCACACAGATACACGTACAAAGCTCTCCCTCGCCAATCATTTGGCAAATCTGATCATAATTCTATCCTCCCAATTCCTGCTTACAAGCAAAAAAGGAAGCAGGAAGCACCAGTGACTCAGTCAATAAAGTGGTCAGATGACGCAGATGCTAAGTTACAGGACTGTTTCGCTAGCACAAACTGAAGTATGTTCTGGGATTCTTCCAATGGCATTGAGGAGTACACCACATCAGTCACTGGCTTCATCAATAAGTGCATTGATGATATATCATCCCCACAGTGATTGTACATAGTGCGGAGTTCCAAGATGGCGTAGCAGTCGGACGTGTTTTTTGTCTAGCCGTCCTTTACCTTGTAAATATTGTTTTCCTTGTTTTTTTTCTGTATAGACACTGCTCAAAAAAATAAAGATAACACTTAAATGATAAACGGTTTCCGTAATTAATACACCCCTGGTTGCCAAAACAATGATTGATAGGCAGCTTGAACTTCTTCAATTCAATCGTCATTTGTAAAGTACACATACATTTGTCAACAGCCATCCACAACAACCACAGTCCATAAGGCACTATGTAGCCTAGATATCAATAATAATTTGCATCACTATTGCCCGTAGGCTACGTACCATTTGCTGTTGTCCTTACTTCCAAGCAGTTATTCACTTTGGATGCCTACAGCAGTCGCAACATTGGAAGACATAGCTTGGACCTGTAGCCTACAAAAGCATATTCCTGTTATTTTCCCGCAATCCATGAATCGCATTTGGTGTGTCATCACAGTGGTCTCAGATTTGTGGTCAGACTCGCTCAGGAAGAACAAACTTAAATTTGTGCCTTTTTTCAATGTCATTGACAAAACCGAAAGATGTCAAATTAATTTTTGCTCAAACATCCTTTCTGAATTTAAAAGTAATCATCACATGTTTTAAGTATATGTAATCTGATTACAATATTTTAGCTGGTAACTGATTTGTTTTTTTTTCCGTTACTCCCCAACACTGTCCACACACACCTTTTGATTATTCACAGGTGCATCCACCCTTTATATGGCGACAGAAACTGTCAGATGGAAAGCATTAAAGAGGATAAGGGAATCTGTATTGTATGTGTCAGTAGCTGCTGAGGGAAAGGTGGTTCCTTTTTATAATATTGTAGCAAATGGGGACCAGTTAAAAGTAATTAACAGAATGCCTGACAAGAGTAATTAACACTGGATGAGAAATCAGTGATGTAACAGAGTGACTGTGTCCGAAATGGCATCCTATTCCCTCTGGTCAAATGTTGTGCACTAAATAAGGATTAGGATGCCATTTCAGAGGCAGCCTGTATCTCTGGCTTGTCTGATAGCCCCGCCACAAGAGAAGTGTGACTCCTCTAGCTTCATTGTTCCCTCTGATAATCAGTGATGAGAAATAACCAAATATTACAGTTCCTTCAGAAAGTATTCATACCCCTTGATTTAATCCACATTTTGTTTTTACAGCCTGAATTCAAATTGGATTAAATCAACAACAAAACATCACACATCTACACACAATACCCCACAATGACAAAGTAAAAACATGTTTTTAGATATGTTTGAAAATGTATTTTAAATTAAATACAGAAATATTTACATAAGTATTCACACCCCTGAGTCAATACTTTGTAGAAGCACCTTTGACAGTGATTACAGCAGAGTCTTTCTGGATTGTGCAACATTTGCCCATTTTATTATTTTCAAAATTCTTCAAGCTCTGTCAAATTGTTTGTTGATCATTTCTAGACAACCATTTTCAGGTCGCCATATATTTTTCAAGCGAATTGAAGTCAAAACTGTAACTAGGCCACTCAGGAACATTCACTGTCTTCTTGGTAAGCAACTCCAGTGTATTTTTGGCCTTGTGCTTTAGGTTATTGTCCTGCTGAAAGGGGAATTCATATCCCAGTGTCTGGTGGAAAGCAGACTGAACCAGGTTTGCCTCTAGGATTTTGCCTGTGCCTCCATTCTGTTAATTTTTTTTATCCTGACAAACTCTCCAGTCTTCAACGATTACAAGTACAGTGCCTTGCGAAAGTATTCGGCCCCCTTGAACTTTGCGACCTTTTGCCACATTTCACGCTTCAAACATAAATATATAAAACTGTATTTTTTTTGTGAAGAATCAACAACAAGTGGGACACAATCATGAAGTGGAACGACATTTATTGGATATTTCAAACTTTTTTAACAAATCAAAAACTGAAAAAATCCTTGTTCTTCATGATGCTTTCTGCGCTTTTAACGGACCTCTGAGACTATCACAGTGCAGGTGCATTTATACGGAGACTTGATTACACACAGGTGGATTGTATTTATCATCATTAGTCATTTAGGTCAACATTGGATCATTCAGAGATCCTCACTGAACTTCTGGAGAGAGTTTTCTGCACTGAAAGTAAAGGGGCTGAATAATTTTGCACGCCCAATTTTTCAGTTTTTGATTTGTTAAAAAAGTTTGAAATATCCAATAAATGTCATTCCACTTCATGATTGTGTCCCACTTGTTGTTGATTCTTCACAAAAAAATACAGTTTTATATCTTTGTTTGAAGCCTGAAATGTGGCAAAAGGTCGCAAAGTTCAAGGGGGCCGAAAACTTTCGCAAGGCACTGTATACTCGTAGCATGATGCAGCCACCACTATGCTTGAAAATATCAAGAGTGGTACTCCGTAATGTATTGGATTTACCCCAAACATAACACTTTGTATTCAGGACAAAAAGTAAAATGCTTTGCCACATTTTTTTGTTGTATTACTTTAGTGCCTTGTTGCAAACATGATCCATGTTTTGGAATATTTTTATTTTGTACATGCTTCCTTTTCATTCTGCCAATTAGGTTAGTATTGTGGAGTACCAACAAGGTTGTTGATCCATTCTCTGTTTTATCCTATCACAGCCATTAATTAAACTCTAACTGTTTTAAAGTCACCATGGGCCTCATCGTGAAATCCCTAAGTGGTTTCCTTCCACTCCGGCAACTGAGTTTGGAAGGACACCTGTATTGTGGTAGTGACTAGGTGTATTGATACACCATCCATTAATTACTTCACTATGCTCAAATGGATATTCAATGTCTGCTTTTTTATTTTATTTTACCTATCTACCAATAGGTGCCCTTTTGTATGAGGCATTGGAAAACCTCCCTGGTCTTTGTGGTTGAATCAGATAATTACAGATAATTGAATGTATGTGGTACAGAGATGAGAGTTGTTCAAAAATCATGTTAAACACTTATTGCACACAGTGATTCCATGCAACATATGTCATTTTTAAGCAAATAATGACTTATTTGGGTTGAATACTTATTGACTCAACATTTCAGCATTTAATTTTTCATATAAAAAACATCTTTGGTAAACATAATTCCACTTTGTTTATATGGGGTATTGTGTCGGCCAGTGACCCCCAAAAAATCATTCTGTAATAGAACGAATTATGGAAAGTCAAGGGGTGTGAATTCTTTCTGAAGGCTCTCAGAAGTGGTTGGGAGTGCTTGTGTGTGTTGCTCAGCTGTCAGCACACACATTGAAGTAGTAAAGGATCATGAGAGAAAAAGAGACTTAGTGTGAAGATTAATGGACAGCCTGAGGTGGTCCTGTTTTGGTTTCTCTATCTTTGTATTGTGATGAATACGGCAGCACTGTTGTGCCCAACTCTTCTTTGTGCTGCGAGAGGAAGGCCGGCTCTCCCGGGACATACAAGACATTGAAAACAGTGTCTGAGAGAAGAAACAAGGGAGCAAGGGAAGGAGGATTGTTCTGCCTCAAAGCACAAAAAAGATTTCGACCCCCACCATCTCAGATTGTGCTGAGTTTGTTTCTGTAGTTAGAAACATTGACATTAGTATTCTGACGGTATTCTAACAGTATTTTGTTGCAATGTAATTTGATCTCTGCGAAATAAATCTAATTGCACCCAAATTGGCCATTTTAATTTATAAGGTTCATATAATCTTCAATAAATATAGTACCGGACATCCGATTTGGAACATAATTCTTCCTATCAATGAGTAAGACATGCGGAATCCAATAAAATGCTCAAAAGCCAACCACGGACCCTCCATACCCCACTCTAATCCCACCCCAAATGATATTAGATCGAAGTTTACACAAGGGAACGTTACACAAAGTAGTGTGGTGCAGTGGCAAGGAGTATTTCTCCTTCATCCTTTGTAATGTATTCCCTGTGAATATGTTGTTGTTTTTTCGCTGTTCAGAGAAATGAGCCATTGAAGTCACATGCATTATTTACCATATATTAGTGTGGAAGTACTAGGTTTTGCTCACTATATGCCGCTGTTTCTGCTATTGCCACGTCCTTTTCCATTTTGCTGGTCTCTTGTGTTTTATTAAATGGATACCTCTACCCAACATTGAGCAGAAAACCAATAGCTTTTTCTCATGATGAAAATAAATTGGGGTCATCCTCATTCAAGCCAGTCCTCCGTGAAAGCAAATCAGTTTGTCCTTCTCTTAGGTTTAATCTGTGTCAAGGACTCGGCCACTCTGTGTGGTTTATTCCCTTCAAAAATATCTGGATTAGTTAGACCATCCCTGGTGAACAAGCAAACCATTAGGCTACAGCAGTTGTAAATACATTTACATTTGAATCATTAAGCAGATGCTCTTATGCAGAGCGACTTACTGGAGCAATTAGGGTTAAAGTGCCTTTCTCACCTGGATACTATATTTGTTGAATATTATGCAAATCCTATAAATTAAAAGGGCCAATTTGGGTGTGATCAATAAGCTTAATTTGTCAGCTATCAAATACCGTCTTGTACATAAAACATCCTCCGCGAATATGGCAAGCAGGCATTTTTTTAAATAAGGAAAAATAAGCATACGGTCTTCATAAAAGCACAATTTTCCACCAAAATGCTAGAGTGGCTAATGGTACTTCCTGATGTTCAACCAATCCGGTTGCAGCAGTCTTATTGTTTACCCCTGGCTCAACCCCGTGTGTAACATCAGGAAGTAGCATTAGCCACTTTAGCATGGTGGTGGATTTCAATTTTTTATTAAGACAGTACACATGTTTTTTTGTTCGGTGGCTTGCCAATAAAGCTAGTTAAGGAGGAAATTGATGCCCTTGCAGCCTGAATGCAAAATGTTTTATGTACGAGCCTGTCACCAGGGGACACGTGTATAGCTGGCTGCATACATTCCGGTTAGATGCAGATGACAAATGACGTAGAAGGAATAATAGAGCCATCGTCCGGCCGGTTGGGCTACTTGACTTGAATGATGCAATTCATATTCCACTTTCAAAAAATATAACATGACATTCTAATGAACAAATCCCCCTGTCATTTTACAAGATATAAACCACAGTAACATTTTAATTTGGGAGGTGTTTCATGTTTTACATATGTGAAGTCTCAATCTGACAAACAAATGCACGTAATTAGGCATGCTTTTCCATTTATTTTGTGTGAAATTGCACAAACTCAAAAATAACAGTGCTGGGATTCCATTTTGTTCTGGAGCCGGCAGCTTTGCTGGCTCGGTCTGAGTTGTTATTGGAGGGTCTAATTATCCCCTACACCCTCCCTAATTTTCACTCCCTTAGCTTTGTGGACACTTGTGCATATGGCTGAGGCGAGGGCCGAGGATAAGGGGGTAATTTGGGATTCCGTGTGTGTGTAAGAGTGTTGGCAATCTTGTGCGTACTCCCAGTGTATTCTGCACATTACTGCGACATTAAGGACAGTAGCTGGGCCTGCAGAATTTAACCCCCCAAAGGAAGATAAACAAATACTTTAAAAAAGTCCTTTAATTGGTTTGCTCGCAATCCAAAGTGTCCAAAATGAAGTCTTATTACCATAGCAACCACCATACAGTGGAGGAGGTCACAGCCTATGGTCTTTAGTCTTTCTTTGTTTGGTATGATTCATGCTGTTTGGGTGGATCTCCTTTTACTGGAGCTAGCTCTTAGAACAGTGGAGTTAGCTCCAGGCTGGCAGGGTGCCTGGATGTTTCCCAAACAAGATTATCTCACACCCCACAGCTATTCTATGCTGTGGTTAGGGTTGCAAAGGGTCAGAAAGGTTCCGGTAAATTTCTGGACATTTTCCATGGGAAGTTAAGCCTGGGAATTTGGGGAATTTTTCTTATACACTACATTTTTTTATGATTTTAACTGTGAACCTTTTTTTTGTGGGATACACAAGGCAATTCTAGGTCTTGTGGCATATTTTGGTTAAACTATCCCCAATTCAATGGCATTGCAACCCTCTGCATGCACAGTGCATTCTTCCATCACATGTGCAGCTGATTCTCAAGATCTTGCACACTAATGAGATGCTATTGAACCCACACTACTAAACTGTTTTTTTTGTTAACTAGTAAATAGTAGCCTACAGCAAAGTGTGTTTAAATAATTTCTAACATGTTAACAATTTCTGCAAGTTTTTGCTACCATGTGGGTTTTAACTTGCTTGAGCCTGCTAACTGAGTGTTAGTTTACCTGCTTCCATACACGTTTCATTTTAAAACATTTATCTTACAAAGGAGTTTTTAATCTAACTATTTATCTGTACATGGAATTGTATTTCTTTACTCTTTTTTTTCCTAATCTTTACAGGAAACTATCTGATGTGTGGAGATATTTTACTGCAGTTAATGTAGAAGGAAAAGCTGTGTACATTTGCAAATACTGTGCCAAATCATATGTGAAGAATGCAACAATGGTGCATAATCTTCTGGCCAAGTGCATAAAATTCCCTCAGTGCTCACAACAAGCAGTCTGACAAAAGTCCTTCTACCTCTATTATGAGTTGAAAATTATAAATCAGACACCTTATCGATAGCAACAGCTCATGGTCCTCCTGGAATCAGAAGTTTATTTGACTCAATGGAGGAACGTAGTCAGAAATGCTGATGAATGTCGAGCTGTGTATGCAACTGGTTCACCTCTGATGCTCACAGGCAATGTATATTGGAAGAGATATCTGAATGTTCTTCGCCCAGCATACACCCCTCCAACCAGACATGACATTTATCTACTCTTTTGCTGGATGCAGAGTTCAACAGAATTCAAGTGAAGGTCAAGCAAATCATCGAGAAAGCAGACTGTATTGCAATAATCTCTGATGGGTGGTCGAAATGTTTGTTGGCAAGGAATAATTAACTACATCATCTCCAACCCTCAACGAGTATTCTACAAGAGCACAGACACAAGGGACAGACACACTGGTCTCTACATTGCAGATGAGCTGAATGCAGTCAATGACCTTGAACCACAGAAGGTATTTGCGCTGGTGACAGACAATGCTGTGAACATGAACGCTGCTTGGTCTAAAGTGGAGGAGTCCTACCCTCACATCACATGCATTGAATCTGCTGCTCACGGATATCATGGTACTGAAAACAATAGATACACTACAAGAGAGCCAAGGATATGGTTAGGTATGTGAAGGGTCATCAAGTTATAGCAGCAATCTACCTCACCAAGCAAAGTGAGAAGAATAAGAGCACCACATTGAAGCTGCCCAGCAACACCCATTGGGGTGGTGTTGTCATCATGTTTGACAGTCTCCTGGAGGGGAAGGAGTCTCTCCAAGAAATGGCTAGATCAGTCTGCCGATATGGACAGCCCCATCAAGAGGATCCTCCTGATGTATTTTGGGAGAGAGTGGTAAGCAGCCTGAAACTCCTGAAACCTGTAGCCATTGCATGGATTGATGGAGACAATGCCATCCTGTCTGATGTTTAGACTCTGCTTCCAGATAAAAGAGAAGAAATCCGTACTGCCCTGCCCACTTCACTGTTGCTCCAAGCAGAGGAAACTGCAGTTCTGAAATGCACCAAAAAGCATGAAGACTTCTGCCTGAAGCCCATATACGCTGCAGTGTACATGTTGGACCCCAAGTATGCTGGCAAGAGCATATTGTCTGGTACAGACATCAACAAGACCTATGGTGTCATCGCTACTGTGTCTCGCCACCTTGGCCTGGATGAGGGCAAGGTTCTTGGCAGTCTGGCGAAGTACAAGGGCTTTGGGATGGAGAGGCAATATGGCAGTCTTGCCAACATATCTCATCAGCCACCTGGTGGAAGGGACTTTGTGGATCTGAGGCTCTTTCCACTGTTGCCTCCATCCTCCTAATCCCACCAACACCAGCCACCTCAGAGCGCAACTGGTCCTTGTTTGGGAACACACACACCAAAGCATGCAACAGGCTGACCAATACAAGAGTTGAAAATTGGTGTCCATCTTGGCAAATTTGAAGCTTTTTGAGCCTGACAACGAGCCATCCTCAACGAGGTTGGAAAGTGACAGGGAAGATGAGGCCTCAGTCTGATGTTCAGGAGGTGGACATTGAGGAGGTCCAGGGAGAAGACATGGAAGCCTAAGAGGATGACAATGAAAGTTTTAGTTTCTAGACTATGATTTTACAAATGTATGTTGAAAATGTTTTTCGGAGATGCGATGGATCATTCAATATTCACTTTTGTTGTTCAGTGAAATCATCCCATATGAAGAGTCCACTCATTTAAATTGTTTTTTAAATTCATATTGGAAGGATTTAATCATTTGCAATTGTCTGCTTATGATAAGGTTTCTGTCACCATATATGGTAAATATATCCTATGCAAAAAAAGCATCTACATTTAAATGTTATTAATATTAATTTGCATATGTTTCCGTTAATTCCCATTTATTTCCTACAGGAAGTTTCCACCTCTGAATATTCCCCAAAATGTACAACCCTAGCTTTCTTTTTGCGGCTTCTGCAAACTTTCTTTTTAGTGTGGGTGTTACATCACTAGTGTCAACATTGAATCTCAGTCCTGGGACGAATACCTATGGACGGGTTTGTTGTTTAGCAACAAAACCAACTTGTGCGCAACCTTGGGGTAAAATAGACTGGGTTGGATTAGATTGTGTAAGATATATTTAGTCTCCAGTGTTTATTGAAAACATAAATAAATGAGCACTTGTTGTCTCTGAAGTACATTGTTAGCAAAAAATTTGCTAAGCAACAACTCTGTTAGCATTGACATGAAATAAGTGAGAACACCTCAAAACAAGACATCAAATAAAACATGACAATTTATTGGGCACATGCGCTGAATACAACAGGTGTAGACTTTACAGTGAAATGCTTACTTACGAGCCCATTCCCAACAATGCAGAGTTAAAAAGTAAGACAAATATTTGCTATATAAAAAAAGAAATAGTAACACAAAAACAATAACGAGGCTGTATATAAGGAGTACCAGTACTGAGTCAATGTACAGGGGTATGAGGTAGTTAAGGTAATACAATATGTACATCAGTGGAGGCTCCTCAGAGGAGGAAAGGGAGGGCCATCAATAAATTTCAGAAAAATGCTAATATTGAAAATGTATTATTTTTAGATACAATTTTACTAAATATATTCACATCACCAAATAATTTATTAAAACACGCTGTTTTGCAATGAAAGTCTACAATAGCCTCAAAAGCACTCTGTAGTTTCCATGCTCTGGGTACATTTGACTTCAATACAAAACCTAGGAGGCTCTGGGTTCTCACCCCCTTCCATGGACTTACACAGTAATTATGACAACTTCCGGAGGATGTCCTCTAACCTGTCAGAGCTCTTGCAGCATGAACTGACATGTTCTCCACCCAAACAAAGGATCAGAGAATGAATCGAGTACTGAAAGCATAAGCTACATCTAGCACTGCAGTGAATAAAATCTGGCGAGGACTTGACTCCAAGAGAGAAAGACAATAGTTAAACAGTTGTAAACAATAATTTCTTCAGAAATGAAGCGAGAGCGAGAGAGCTAGCTATATTTTTGATAATTTACTTAGGGAATACATCTAGCTAGTTTAGCCTACTCAAGTACCTGGCTCAAACCGAGAGGGATGCTATGTTCGCTAGCTGACTATGGCTATCCAACACTGGAACTCTTCCAAGTCAAGGTAAGTTTGTGGTTTTATAAATTTGGTGTAACTGCTAAACTGTTGGCTAACTGTACACTGTGATCGTAGCATATTTACTAAAGTGTTAGTTCTAGTAGCTATGTTGACATTAGCTAATATGGTGACAACATTGTAGGCTGTGGTTAGCGGTTATGATATGAAGGTTTGGCTTGGAAGTCCATAAGTGAAGGGAAAAGTTGAGCAGAGGAGAGCGTGTAGATGCGAGAAGGAATTATCTAACGATCAAAGTGGTCATGCTGTTTGTATGTGGCTGCTATGAAAATTTACTGTATTTACGTGTGATCAATGGTGCATTCTGTTGAAAAACGTTTCTTAACATACCTGAATTTGTGCAATAGAAACACTTGTTTGTAACTGCTGGACTACTGATTACACCCTAGGTCAGCTAGATGCAGATAGATATCAGCTAGATGAAAGTGTCAATGGCTGCCACATTGATTACTCATGTTTCTGTCGACCTGTGCACGTACGTTGTAAACTTTCATTCATAGGCTAGGTTGTAGCAACGTCATGGGTATAGGGAACATTAGAGTATCATGTAGTAGCCTAAACCTATTGATGTTTCATTGAGCTGGGTGAATGGAATATGAATGAGTCATCCAATATGGTGTAATAGAAATAAAGCCATGCTCATTAAAAAAAGTATTGTCCTCCATCTTAAACATCACCGACCGCCACTGATGTACATGTGGGTAGGGGTAAAAGTGACTAGGAAATCAGGATATATATAATAAGCAGAATAGTGTGAGAGAGGAACTGTTATTCACAATGGATGTACAAAAAAAAAAGACGAAAAGAAAATGTGTCTCCTTGCCTATGTAACAGACATATTTGGGAAACTGAACGCAAGCATGCAGGGGAAATACAAAAATATTAAATAGATGACACGAGTGATGCCCGCTCACCTCCAACATTTGGAAGAGCACTTTGGGACCTAAACTCAGCAAAAAAAGAAACGTCCTCTCACTGTCATGGTTGAGCAGGGAGTACAGGAGGGGACTGAGCACTTACCTCTTGGGCGGTATGCGAATTGAAGTGGGTCCTGGGTTTTCTGGGATGATGGTGTTGACGTGAGCCATGACAAGCTTTTCAAGCGTTTCATGGCTACAGATGTGAGTGCTATGGGGTGGTAGTCATTTACAGGTTACCTTGGTGTTAGGTGGTTTGCTTGAAATATGTAAGTATTACTGACCGGATTAGAGAGCGGTTGAAAATGTCAGTGAAGTCGCTTGTCAGCGCATGCTCTGAGTGCGTGTCCTGGTAATCCATCTGGCCCTGCCGTCTTCTGAATGTTAACCTGTTTTAAAGGTCTTACATCAGCTACGGAGTGTAAGCATACAGTTGTCCG
Source organism: Oncorhynchus nerka (assembly GCF_034236695.1). Taxonomy (NCBI): domain Eukaryota; kingdom Metazoa; phylum Chordata; class Actinopteri; order Salmoniformes; family Salmonidae; genus Oncorhynchus; species Oncorhynchus nerka. The sequence goes on along the minus strand of NC_088414.1, from coordinate 14,860,625 downwards.
GAACAGAGGGTGCTCTCACGCATTGTTGTTTTGCTTACTTCGAAGCGAGCATAGAAGGCATTTGGCTTGTTTGGTAAGCTTGCGTTAATGGGAAGCTCTCGGCTGTGTTTCCCTTTGTAATCTGTGATGGTTTGCAAGCCCTGCAACATCTGACGAGCATCAGAGCCGGTGTAGTAGACTTCGATTTTAGTCTTGTATTGTCGGAGTGCGTAGCAGGATTTCTTCTAAGCGTCCGGATTATGTCCTGCTCCTTGAAAACGGCAGCTCTAGCCTTTAACTCAGTGCGGATGTTGCCTGTAATCCATGGCTTCTGGTTGGGATATGTGCTGTGTAAAAGTATTCAACACCTTCTGCGTTTTTCCTACTTTGTTGCATTACAACCTGTAATTTAAATGGCTTTTTATTTAGATTTCATGTAATGGACATACACAAAGTAGTCCAAATTGGTGAAGTGGGAAAAAAATTACTTGTTTAAAATTGTATTTAAAAAAAATTTAAATGGAAAAGTGGTGCGTGCATATGTATTCACCCCCTTTGCTATGAAGCCCCTAAATAAGATCTGGTGCAACCAATTTATCTTCAGAAGTCACAATTAATTAGATTGCACACAAGTGGACTTTAAGTGTCACATGATCTGTCACATGATCTCAGTGTCTATATACACCTGTTCTGAAAGGCACCAGAGTCTGCAACACCACTAAGCAAGGGGCACCAGCAAGCAAATAGCACTATGAAGACCAAGGAGCTCTCAAAACAGGTCAGGGACAAAGTTGTGGAGAAGTACAGATCAAGGGTTGGGTTATAAAAACATATCAGAAACTTGAACATCCCATGGAGCACCATTTTAAATACATTATTAAAAAATATAAAAAAATATGGCACTACAACAAACCTGCCAAGAGAGGGCTGCCCACCAAAACTCACGGACCAGACAAGGTGGGCATTACTCAGAGAGTCAACAAAGAGACCAAAGATAACCCTGAAGGATCTGCAAAGCTCCACAGCAGAGATTGGAGTATCTGTCCATAGAACAACTTTAAGCCGTACACTCCACAGAGCTGGGCTTTACAGAAGAGTGGCCAGAAAAAAAAGAAGCAAACATGTTTGGTGTTTGCCTGTGGGAGACTCCTCAAACATATGGAAGAATGTACTCTGGTCAGATGAGACTCGAATTGAGCTTTTTGGCCATCAAGGAAAACGCTATGTCTGGTGCAAACCCAACACTTCCCATCACCCTGAGACGATCATCCCCACAGTGAAGCATAGTGGTGGCAGTATCATGCTGTGGGGATGTTTTTCATCGGCAGGGACATGGAAACTGGTCATAATTGAAGGAATGATGGATGTCGCTAAATACATGGAAATTCTTGAGGGAAACATGTTTCAGTCTTTCAGAGATTTGAGACTGGGACGGAGGTTCACCTTCTAGCAGGACAATGACCCTAAGCATTCTGATGAAGCAACCCTCGAGTGCTTGAAGGGGAAACATTTTAAATGTCTTGTAATGGCCTAGTCAAAGGTCAGACCTCAATCCAATTGAGCATCTGTGGTATGACTTAAAGATTGCTATACACCAGCGGAACCCAACCAACTTGAAGGAGCTGGAGCAGTTTTGCTTTTGAAGAATGGGGAAAAATCCCAGTGGCTAGATGTGCCAAGCTTATAGAGTCACCCCAAGAGACTTGCAGCTATAATTTCTGCGAAAGGTGGCTCTACAAAGTATTGACTTTGCGGGGGTGAATAGTTACGCATGCTAAAGTTACATTTTTTTTGTCTTATTTCTTGTTTGTTTCCCAATAAAAATATGTTGCATGTTGGGTAAATTAAATGATACAAACCCCCCAAAAATCCATTTTAATTCCAGGGTGTAAGGCAACAAAATAGGAAAAATGCCAAGGGTGGTGGATACTTTCGCAAGCCACTGTACGTATGGTCACTGTGGGGACAACATCGTCGATGCACTTATTAATGAAGCCGGTAACTGATGTGAACTCCTCAATGCCATCGGATTAATCCCTGAACATATTCCAGTCCACTCCATTGGACCCCTTCCGTATTGAGTGCGTCACTGGTACTTCCTGTTTGAGTTTTTGCTTGTAAGCTGGAATCAGGAGGATAGAGTTATGGCCCTCTGTATGCGTCTCTGTCTGTGGAGTAAAGGTGATCTAGAGCTTTTATCCCTTTTTAGTTGCACAGGTGACATGCTGGTAAAATGAGGTAAAACAGATTTCAGTTTCCCTTCATTAAAATCACCGGGCGCTAGGCGCGCCGCCTCTGGATGAACATTTTCTTGTTTGCTTATGGCCCTATACAGCTCATTGAGTGTGGTCTTAGTGCCTGCATCGGTTTGTGGTGGTAAATGGACAGCTGCAAAAAATACAGATAAACAGCCTTGGTAAATAGTAAATAGACATGGTATCAAGAACAAGAAGAAATGAGCTGAAACGAGCCACTTACGATTCCCCAGTTGTCATTCTTGCTAGCAATCAGGCCATTCAGAATCACAAAAGCATGCTGGCTTCTGCCCCATGGAAGCACAGCTAACCCATCCATAACTCACTAGAACAGAGAATCTCACGGGGTGAAAATAAAAAAATCCTAACTACATCCATGTGGGAATCTTGAAATTCCCAATTGACATCTACAGTATACATGATTTGCATGCGGTTGGGATTTGGGCCATAGTACATATGAGCAAGAGATTGTAGGATCCTTGGGTCCTCTTCCTGTTGATTAATGTATTTCTGGTTTCATGTCTGTCTGTGCCAGTGTGACCACTACAGAAGTGGCATTGTCTCAGGGTCGTCCTGCAAGGCCCTATGTGAGGAAAGGACTCTGACCCTGCAGCGATGCATGTCCACCTCCTCCACACATCAGGTAGGTAACACACACACACACACATCAGGTAATATGCACACACAGCCCTACCAGCTGCCAACCACACCTCACAAGGTACAACCACCTTACACAGGCTAATCTTGCTCGCCAGACTTGACAGCTGGTGTAAAGGTAGCCGGAGTATATTTCAGTAAACATACACATGCACGCATACCACTTGACAAAACCACACACACTACTACCTAATGACTGTCTATCTGGGGCGGCAGGTAGCCTAGTGGTTAGCGCGTTGGACTTGTAACCGAAAGGTTGCAAGATCGAATCCCCAAGCTGACAGGGTAAAAATCTCGTTCTGCCCCTGAACAAGGCTGTTAACCCCTAGGTCGTAATTGAAAATAAGAATTTGTTCTTAACTGAGATTACATTTCAAAATGAAGAAAAAAAATATCTGTGTTTGTAGGTGTACAGTGGTGTGTGGAAGGAGAGGCCTGTGGTCATTAAGTGTGGTCTGGAGGAGCCTCTGAAGGGAGACGGTGCTCCTGACTCTGTACTGAGACAGGAAATGACCCTGTTTGACAAGCCCACCCGTGGGACCTCCATGGACGAGTTCAGAGAGATGCTGCACAGCTTTCTGAAGGTCTGGCTGCTCATTTCCCTTCATCTCAGTCCTCACAGTTTGATTAGATATAATAACTTTCCACAACAGAACTGGTGTTTTTTTGGTCAGGCAGTACAGGCAGTATTACAGACAGGCACATTTCAATACAATACTATCACACAAAATAATGCTACTTGTAGTATTATGAGGAATTTTACAGATGTAAAAAAATGTACTGTAATTTACTCATTGCTATAATAGAAAAGTGAGGTGAGGACCATAATTGGAAATTAGTTTGACCTTGTGGCGGAGGGAAATTAGGGTATGTTGATACAGTATATTGAGTCGGAAGCTAACATAACATGGTCACTGATAATCACTGTGAAGCTGAGTCTCCCTGAGGGACGGTTCCTCTGTAGACAGGCTTCATGTAGTTGGTGCTGGAAATGAACAAAGGCAGGGCAGAGTGACCTTATTACTAGTGTGTGTGCTGTCAGAATGCTGCTGGCTCCCCAGAGAGAGTGAGATGGGAAAAGAAAGAGAAAAGAGGGAGGAGGGGTTAGAGTGTGATGGAAGGAGGCAGTAGACGTAGGGGGAGAATCTCAACTGCATACTCGTGTCCTCTCACCTCATTCTCAAACCCCATTGGAGGAGAATGTCAGAGGGTAGGGACCTCTGGCTTTCTCGTCCAATGGGTTTTGAGAAGGAGGCGAGGAAAGAGGACACGAGTATGCAATTGATATTCTCCCATGGAGTGTGCGTGATGGAAGGAGGCGGTAGGGGGAAGTGAGCGCGAGAGCATGAAGCTAGGGGTTAAAGCCCTGTGTCAAATATAGAGCAAGACAAGGTGCTGAAATAGCAGTCATTTTCAGCACAATGGCTCCACCCAACTGTAGTGAGATCGAATCATATTAGTGTCACCCCCTGCCAATTATCTAATGGAAGTCACATGGAAGAAATACAGCACATTTCAATCATGCCACAGTCTTGTTTTTATTATAGTGTGTATGACTCTATGAACTAAAAAGTGACCTGTTTTAGTTTCTCTCTTTACATAGCATTATATACAATGAGTGTATAAAACATTAGGAACACCTGCTCTTTCTATGACAGACTGGCCAGGTGAAAGCTCTGATCCCTTTATTGATGTCACTTGTTTAATCCACTTCAGTCAGTGTAGATGAAGGGGAGGAGACAGGTTCAATGATTTTTAAGCCTTGAGACAGTTGAGACAAGGATTGTATATGTGTCATTCAGAGAGTGAATGGGAAAGACAAAATATTTAAGTGCCTTTGAACGGGGTATGGTAGTAGGTGCCAGGCGCACCGTTTTGTGTCAAGAACTGCAATGCTGCTCGGTTTTTCACACTCCAAAGTTTCCCGTGTGTATCAAGAATGGTCCACCACCCAAAGATATCCAGCCAACTTGACACGACTGTGGGAAGCATTGCAGTCAACATGGGCCAGCATCCTTGTGGAACGCTTTCGACACCTTGTAGAGTCCATGCCCCGATGAATTGAGGCTGTTCTGAGGGCAAAACGGGGTGCAACTCAATATTAGGAAGGTGTTTGTAATTTTTGTACATTCAGTGTATATTTAAACTTGTTTTCTAGTCTTAACTGGCTGATACTTACCCCCCTTGCGTAGTTGACGGAAAGTATAACATTAGCTATTGCAAGGTTTGAAATTTTACTGTCACCTGTAAACATTTACTCACTTCATATTTTCTTCTCTCCATCCTCCCTGCAGTCTAACCTAGGGGAGCAGCCCTCTCTCACCACCTTGGTAGGGCGTGTCATCACCCTGGCTGACGTCAACAAGGACGGCAAGGTGTCCCTGGCTGAGGCCAAGTCTGTGTGGGCTCTCCTCCAGATTAACGAGTTCTTGCTGATGGTGGCTCTGCAGGAGAAGGAGCATACCCCTAAACTGTTGGGCTTCTGCGGGGACCTGTACGTTACTGAGCGCGTGAGCCACAGGTGAGGACCATTTTGGAATCAGAATGCTTTATTACAATGCAACAAATATTGTTCCGGTTTTCTCTTGGCTTTGTGACCAACAAGTCAGTCCAATTTATGTTTTAATTTATGCTTTCAAGTGATATCCTCTGGGATCAAGTGCACGTCTTGTTTATGTAGACCCATTTCCCGGCCGCATCATCAAAAAATTGCACTCGCCGTTTCGAATCAGAAAGGGTTTAGTTTACATTCATGGGAGTGGATACAGAATCCTCTGACTTCAAATGCAGCTCGCGCAAGTTAACAAACACGTAATCAGATGGTTATCTGATGGTTATTGTCTACATACATAACCGATGTCATCGGAGGATGGATTACCGAGCAAATTAGCAAGGTGCAATATCACAAATGGAGCTCGATAAAGCATAATAGACCTGTTGAACATAGCCATCAGACTTGCGTGTTCTCATGGTCATCACTAACTCACTGCTAAGTTTATCAAGGTCCCGACATCAGTTAGCTACCCTGCTAGAGCTTTGGTGTAAGGATATGCATGCATCCCTCCAACTTGACATTTGCTTGTAAACAAAAAACAAATGATAGCCCCACTAAGTGCAAGCCAGATGGGATGCCGCATCGCTGCAGAATGCTGTGGTAGCCATGCTGGTTAAGTGTGCTTTGAATTCTAAATACCGTAATTGCTGGACTATTAAGCGCACCTGAATATAAACCGCACCCACTGAATTATTAAAAAATATGTATTTTGTACATAAATAAGCCGCACATGTCTATAAGCCGCAGGTGCCTACCGGTACATTGAAACAAATGAACTTTACACAGCCTTTAAACGAAACACGGCTTGAATCAAAAATAAATAGGCTTTAACGAAACACGGCTTGTAACAAAAATTAAAACAGTAGCCTACCAAGAAAGTCATTGGTCACGATCTTCCTCCTCCTGTGCACTGAAACCACTGGTCATCTCCTTCGGTGTCCATAAGATGCTCTTCGCCTGCGGCCCGTTTTAGTGAAGGATTTCTCCCCACTTGTCATCCAAGCCTCTCACTGAACAAGGAGCTCCACCTTAAATGCACGATTTACACTGATGTCGAGTGGCTGCAAATAATTTGGGCCATCTGGGCCATTTCTTCCCTCTGACAGCTTTTGCTGTGTTTCTGCACTTGAGTCAGTTCCTCACGCTGCTGTTTCCAACGTCTTATCATCGACTCATTAAGGCCAAGCTCCCATGCAGCAGCTCTATTTCCTTTTCCAACAGCCAGATTTATCGCTTTCAACTTGAAAGCTGCATCATATGCATTTACATTTACATTACATTTAAGTCATTTAGCAGACGCTCTTATCCAGAGCGACTTACAAATTGGTGCGTTCACCTTAAGACATCCAGTGGAACAGCCACTTTACAATAGTGCATCTAAATCTTTTAAGGGGGGTGAGAAGGATTACTTTATCCTATCCTAGGTATTCCTGAAAGAGGTGGGGTTTCAGGTGTCTCCGGAAGGTGGTGATTGACTCCACTGTCCTGGCGTCGTGAGGGAGTTTGTTCCACCATTGGGGGGCCAGAGCAGCGAACAGTTTTGACTGGGCTGCGCGGGAACTGTACTTCCTCAGTGGTAGGGAGGCGAGCAGGCCAGAGGTGGATGAACGCAGTGCCCTTGTTTGGGTGTAGGGCCTGATCAGAGCCTGGAGGTACTGAGGTGCCGTTCCCCTCACAGCTCCGTAGGCAAGCACCATGGTCTTGTAGCGGATGCGGGCTTCAACTGGAAGCCAGTGGAGAGAGCGGAGGAGCGGGGTGACGTGAGAGAACTTGGGAAGGTTGAACACCAGACGGGCTGCGGCGTTCTGGATGAGTTGTAGGGGTTTAATGGCACAGGCAGGGAGCCCAGCCAACAGCGAGTTGCAGTAATCCAGACGGGAGATGACAAGTGCCTGGATTAGGACCTGCGCTGCTTCCTGTGTGAGGCAGGGTCGTACTCTGCGGATGTTGTAGAGCATGAACCTACAAGAACGGGCCACCGCCTTGATGTTAGTTGAGAACGACAGGGTGTTGTCCAGGATCACGCCAAGGTTCTTAGCGCTCTGGGAGGAGGACACAATGGAGTTGTCAACCGTGATGGCGAGATCATGGAATGGGCAGTCCTTCCCGGGAGGAAGAGCAGCTCCGTCTTGCCGAGGTTCAGCTTGAGGTGGTGATCCGTCATCCACACTGATATGTCTGCCAGACATGCAGAGATGCGATTCGCCACCTGGTCATCAGAAGGGGGAAAGGAGAAGATTAATTGTGTGTCGTCTGCATAGCAATGATAGGAGAGACCATGTGAGGTTATGACAGAGCCAAGTGACTTGGTGTATAGCGTGAATAGGAGAGGGCCTAGAACAGAGCCCTGGGGGACGCCAGTGGTGAGAGCGCGTGGTGAGGAGACAGATTCTCGCCACGCCACCTGGTAGGAGCGACCTGTCAGGTAGGACGCAATCCAAGCGTGGGCCGCGCCGGAGATGCCCAACTCGGAGAGGGTGGAGAGGAGGATCTGATGGTTCACAGTATCGAAGGCAGCCGATAGGTCTAGAAGGATGAGAGCAGAGGAGAGAGAGTTAGCTTTAGCAGTGCGGAGGGCCTCCGTGATACAGAGAAGAGCAGTCTCAGTTGAATGACTAGTCTTGAAACCTGACTGATTTGGATCAAGAAGGTCATTCTGAGAGAGATAGCGGGAGAGCTGGCCAAGGACGGCACGTTCGAGAGTTTTGGAGAGAAAAGAAAGAAGGGATACTGGTCTGTAGTTGTTGACATCGGAGGGATCGAGTGTAGGTTTTTTCAGAAGGGGTGCAACTCTCGCTCTCTTGAAGACAGAAGGGACGTAGCCAGCGGTCAGGGATGAGTTGATGAGCGAGGTGAGGTAAGGGAGAAGGTCTCCCGAAATGGTCTGGAGAAGAGAGGAGGGAATAGGGTCAAGCGGGCAGGTTGTTGGGCGGCCGGCCGTCACAAGACGCGAGATTTCATCTGGAGAGAGAGGGGAGAAAGAGGTCAGAGCACAGGGTAGGGCAGTGTGAGCAGAACCAGCGGTGTCGTTTGACTTAGCAAACGAGGATCGGATGTCGTCGACCTTCTTTTCAAAATGGTTGACGAAGTCATCTGCAGAGAGGAGGAGGGGGAGGGGGAGGAGGATTCAGGAGGGAGGAGAAGGTGGCAAAGAGCTTCCTAGGGTTAGAGGCAGATGCTTGGACTTTAGAGTGGTAGAAAGTGGCTTTAGCAGCAGAGACAGAAGAGGAAAATGTAGAGAGGAGGGAGTGAAAGGATGCCAGGTCCGCAGGGAGGCGAGTTTTCCTCCATTTCCGCTCGGCTGCCCGGAGCCCTGTTCTGTGAGCTCGCAATGAGTCGTTGAGCCACGGAGCAGGAGGGGAGGACCGAGCCGGCCTGGAGGATAGGGGACATAGAGAATCAAGGGATGCAGAAAGGGAGGAGAGGAGGGTTGAGGAGGCAGAATCAGGAGATAGGTTGGAGAAGGTTTGAGCAGAGGGAAGAGATGATAGGATGGAAGAGGAGAGAGTAGCGGGGGAGAGAGAGCGAAGATTGGGACGGCGCGATACCATCCGAGTAGGGGCAGTGTGGGAAGTGTTGGATGAGAGCAAGAGGGAAAAGGATACAAGGTAGTGGTCGGAGACTTGGAGGGGAGTTGCAGTGAGGTTAGTGGAAGAACAGCATCTAGTAAAGATGAGGTCGAGCGTATTGCCTGCCTTGTGAGTAGAGGGGGAAGGTGAGAGGGTGAGGTCAAAAGAGGAGAGGAGTGGAAAGAAGGAGGCAGAGAGGAATGAGTCAAAGGTAGACGTGGGGAGGTTAAAGTCGCCCAGAACTGTGAGAGGTGAGCCGTCCTCAGGAAAGGAGCTTATCAAGGCATCAAGCTCATTGATGAACTCTCCGAGGGAACCTGGAGGGCGATAAATGATAAGGATGTTAAGCTTGAAAGGGCTGGTAACTGTGACAGCATGGAATTCAAAGGAGGCGATAGACAGATGGGTAAGGGGAGAAAGAGAGAATGACCACTTGGGAGAGATGAGGATCCTGGTGCCACCACCCCGCTGACCAGAAGCTCTCTCATTTCTCTGTGTCTTTGCCATGATGAGGGTGACAAAATTACTACCGTAATCAGAATGATGGGAAGTTTGAGCGCGCTCGATTTATGTGACGGTGCTCAGTTTTTTGGCGACATGAATCTTGTGAAAGCGGGGAAAATCCATAAATTAGCCGCGTCATTGTATAAACCGCGAGGTTCAAAGTGTGGGAATAAAGTAGCGGCTTATAGTCCAGAAATTACGGTAAGTGTCACCAGCAAAGCATCCCCACAACATCACACCTTCTCCCCAATGCTTCACGGTGGGAACCACACAAATAAAATAACATGTTATTGTTCAAATACACATGGTTAGCAGATGTTATTGCGAGTGTAGCAGAGATCATCCGTTCACCAACTCTGCGTCTCACAGAGACACGGCGGTTGGAACCAAAAATCTCAAAATTTGGACTCATCAGACCAAAGGACAGATTTCCACCTGTCTAATGTCCATTGCTTGTGTTTCTTGGCCCAAGCAAGTCTCTTCTTATTATTGGTGTCCTTTAGTAGTGGTTTCTTTGCAGAAATTCGACCATGAAGGCCTGATTTCACTGATTTCACGTCTCCCCTGAACAGTTGATGTTGATGTGTCTTTTACTTGAACTCTATGAAGCATTTGGACTGCAATCTGAGGTGCAGTTCATTTCTGATTTCTGAGGCTGGTAACTCTAATGAACTTATCCTCAGCAGCAGAGGTAACACTGGGTCTTCCTTTCCTGTGGCGGTCCTCATGAGAGCCACTTTCATCATAGCGCTTGATGGTTTTTGCAATTGCACTTGAGGAAACCTTCAAAGTTCTTGAAATCTTCCGGATTGACTGACATTCATGTCTTAAAGTAATGATGGAATGTTGTTTCTCTTTGCTTATTTGAGTTGTTCTTGTCATAATATGGACTTGGTATTTTACCAAATAGGGCTATCTTCTGTATACCACCCAGTAGGTAGCCTAGTAGTTTGAGCGTTGGGCTAGCAACGGAAAGGTTGGTGGATCAAATCCCGAGCTGACAAGGTAAAAATATGTTGTGCCCCTGAACAAGGCAGTTAGTTCCTAGGCTGTCATTGTACATCTGTTATGTTAATTCAAATGCATTTCAGGTGACTACCTCATGAAACTGTTTGAGATAATTCAAAAAGTGTGTAAGGCCGTCATCAAGTCCAAGGGTGGTTACTTTGAAGTTTCTCAAATATAAAATATATTTTGAGTTAACACTTTTTGGGGGGGGTCACTACATGATTCCATATGTGTTATTTCATAGTTTTGATGTCTTCACTATTATTCTACAATGATGAAAATTGTATACTTTTGACTGGTACTGTGTGTGCATATCTTTTTTTTATTTTTTTTAACCCAAAATAACATTCAATTCACAGCTCCCTCTACAGGCTGGAGGTCCCCAGCTACCTGCAAGCGTTAGTCCCGGAGGCCCTAAGCTCCAGCATGAACCAGTGGCTGGCCCCGGCGTGGCCCCGGAGGGCCCGCATCACCATCGGCCTGCTGGAGTTCATAGAAGAGGTAAAGATAAGATACTGACAGTGTCTGAATGCCCATATACCGTACTACATACCCTGTACTCAATGTTGCATACTATTTAGCATGTACCATTTAGTAAAAGGTATGCAGTATGCCACGGCTGAATAAAGAGCATGATCATTACACAGGTGCACCTTGTGCTAGGGGCAATTAAAAGGCCACTCTAAAATGTGATGTTGTCACAACACAATGCCATAGATGTCTCAAGTTTTGAAGGAGTGTGCACTTGGCATGCTGACTGCAGGAATGTCCACCAGAGCTGTTGCTAGAGAATTGATTGTTCATTTCTCTACCATAATCCGCCTCCGTCGTTTTAGAGAATTTGGCAGTACGTCCAACCGGCCTCACAACCGCAGACAACGTGTATGGTGTCATGTGGGCGAGCGACCCTTGGTGACGGTGGGGTTACAGTATGGGCAGGCATAAGTTACGGACATCTAACACAATTGCATTTTATCAATGGCAATTTGAATGCACAGAGAGAAAGTGATGAGGTCATGAGGCCCATTGTCGTGCCATTCATCCGCTGCCATCATGTTTCAGCCTGATAAAATCACGGCCCCATGTCGCATAGAAAATGGCAGTTCTTCCATGGCCTGCATACTCACCAGACATGTCACCCATTGAGCCCGTTTGGGATGCTCTGGATCGACGTGTACGACAGCGTGTTCCAGTTCCTGACCATATCCAGCAACTTCGCACAGCCATTGAAGAGGAGTGGAGTGGGACAACATTCCACAGGCCACAAACAACGGCCTGATGAACTCAATGCTAAGGAGATGTCGCGCTGCATGAGGCAAATGGCGGTCACACCAGATACTGACTGGATTTCTGATCTATTCCCCTACTTTTTTTGTTTTTAAGGTATCTGTGATCAATGGCCCATTGTGTCAAGTCACTCTGGTTCACACTGACCGTGTGCAATGCCATAAGAATCATATTAAGCTTTAGCCCCCATCCAAACTCTGACCATTTTACTCGCTCTGGCACACTGACGAGAGTGCTCTGAAATAGTTGTTGCAGTGACATTCTATTGAAATGGATACTTTTGTTTTACTACGCGATACATTTCATAAAAAGCCTCTTTAAGACATGATTACCTACACATACTGACCAGCTCAAATAGACAGAAGTGTGCTATATGGAAGACCAATCCAAACTCCTCTCTCAGCATGTCCAGCCCACTCATTATGGGACGGCAGGGTAGCCTAGTGGTTAAGAGCGTTGGACTAGTAACCGGAAGGTTGCAAGTTCAAACCCCCGAGCTGACAAATCTGTCGTTCTGCCCCTGAACAGGCAGTTAACCCACTGTTCCTAGGCCGTCATTGAAAATAAGAATTTGTTCTTAACTGACCAGGGACCTTCTGCACACATCAACAACAGTCACCCTCGAAGCATCGTTACCCATCGCTCCACAAAAGCCACGGCCCTTGCAGAGCAAGGGGAACCACTACTTCAAGGTCTGAGCAAGTGACGTCACCGATTGAAACGCTATTTAGCGCGTACCACAGCTAACTAAGCTAGCCGTTTCACATCCGTTACGAAGGCACCTGCAAGTTCCCGGACATTTCTGGGGGGGAATGGCCCTAGCTCTCAACCTCCGATCCAACAGGTCCCAGACATGCTCAATGGGATTGAAATCTGGGCTCATCGCTGGCCATGGCAGAACACTGACATTCCGGTCTTGCAGGGAATCACGCACAGAACGAGCAGTATGGCTGGTGGCATTGTGATGCTGGAAGGTCATGTCAGGATGAGCCTGCAGGAAGGGTACCACATGAGGGAGGAGGATGTCTTCCCTGTAACGCACAGCGTTGAGATTGCATGCAATGACAACAAGCTCAGTCCGATGATGCTGTGACACACCACCCCAGACAGTCAGTAGAAAGGCCTATTTAGTGTCCTAAGTTGTTATAACTGTGACCTTAATTGCCTACCTTCTGTAAGCTGTTAATGTCTTAATGACTTTTCCACAGGTGCATGTCCATGAATTGTTTATGGTTCATTGAACAAGCATGGGAAGTGTTTAAACCCTTTCCAATGAAGATCGGTGAAGTTATTTGGATTTTTACAAATTATCTTTGAAAGATGGTCCTGAATAAGACGTTTCTTGTTTTGCTGAGTTTATTTTACCAGATGAAGAGCCGAAATGAGTATACATCCGGGCATTTAAACCATACTCCATTTTCAAAAATTCACATACTATGAAGCTTTCTATTTTCGCATACTGGTAATGCGCAATTGCGTTGTTTCCCGTTATTCGATGATTTCAGTAGCGCATCCCCATATCTTATTGATCAACTGTTGTCATAGCCGAAATCAGTATGACATCTGGCATTTTAAAGTATACTCGATTTTCACATACTCAAACGGTCTACTATTTAGAATAGGTATTCGGATGCGACCACTCTATTATCCCCATGACATTTTGTTTTGCAGCTTTGTGCATGCATAAAACATAGACAAAAGGACAGACAATTACAGGGACTAAATGCAATCATTGGGATTAGAAAAAGGTCAGTTAATGTGTGATTCATAGTTAACTAATTATATCCCACATTATCAACAGGTGTTCCACGGGGCATATGGCAGCTTCCTGATGTGTGATGCCAGCCCGCGCCATGTGGGCTACAACTTCAAGTACGACTGCAAGATGGCTGACCTGCGCAGTGTGGCGTCTGAGACAGCGGTCCGCGGGTTCCTGCGGGGGCGTCACTGCGAGACCAACGCTGACTGCACCTTCGGGAGTGACTGTACGGCTACCTGCGATCGGTTGGTGAAGCAGTGTAACACAGAAGTGGTCCAGCCCAACCTGGCCAAGGTGTGTGTGCTGCTACAAGACTACCTGCTGTTCGGGGCGCCCCAGGACCTCCGTACAGACCTGGAGAAGCAGCTCAGCACCTGTGTGACGCTCAGCAGCCTGGCCAGCCAGATGGAGGTGCACCACTCACTGGTCCTCAACAACCTCAAGACCCTGCTGTGGAAGACCATCTCCAACACACAGTACTCCTGAGGACCACAGAGATACTAGGATCCTGCCTCAGACCTGAGTCATATTCATTAGACCTAACATTAATTTGTGGATGTCCATCTATTTCATGTTACAAATTTCAATTAGAGTCCAATGTTAGCCAGGTGGCAGTTATGCTAAGTATTTGGACATTAGCATTATACGCACACCCAGCCACCTTGTTTTTGCCTGGCGTGTCCTAGATTTGTTTACTGTTACATCTAGTCAGGAACGCTGCGCTCCTGAGTGGCACAGCATCTGTGCTGGAGGGAGGGGAAGTCACTAGGCAACCTGGTTGGAGTCCCATAGGGCAGTGCACAATTGGCCTGTGTCGGCTGTCATTGTACATGAATTTATATAAAGCTAATTTGACTTAATGTTGAGTGTGCCCTGATGAATACAACCCTGAAGTTCCCCCAATAGAACTTCAACCAGGGCGAAACTACAGGACCTGCCGATAAGGGAAGCATGTCCAAACTACGTCATTTACTCGAGGTACTTGTACTTTTCGTAGAGCCATGCTGAAAACTTAAATTGGAAGGATGATGTATGCTCTGGGCCTTGCGATAATTTAACTACTCCACTTTTAAGAGAAGTCGTACTGAATAAAATATCTGATGTAGCTGTATGGTGAATTTCTATACATTTCCTGTCCGGAATATGGTCCATTCAGACAGCTAGGGACAAAGGATTTCTCGTGACCAATCTCATGACCATATCTGGAACAAGTAGACTGCACTCCAAACCATGGCCAATATACAGCCACTTATGGGGAACTTTGAAAGCCATCCTGTTAAAAATGTAAAGTTTATTTGTAATGACAATTTCACCAATACTGAATGAACACTTGATACAATCAATTTAGCCTCTAATGAAACATGTTTAGTTTAAATAATGCAGTAAGTGGAGAAGTGCAATATGTCCCATGTAAAAAAATAAAGCTAATGTTTAAAGTTCCTTGCACAGAACATGTCTTCAATATTCCAAGGTAAGAAGTTAGGTTATAGGACTATCATTGACTATTGGATGTTCTTAGTTACACTGGCAATAAAGTGCCTCTATCTATTCTGCCCCTACCTGGGCTCGAACCAGGAACAGCCACCCTCGACGCAGCGTTACCCATTGCTTCGCAGAGCAAGGGTTTCAGAGTGACGGCAACTATTGAATCACTAGCTCGAACTGTTACAAGTGACAAGTTCCCTAGTTTAATATTGCCTGCTATCATGAATTTATTTTAACTAGATATGCAGGGTTAAGAGCATTGTTTATAGGTATGATTGTGCTTGTTAAACTTCAAACGGGATGATTTATTTCTTCCTAACAAAGACAGTCTTCACAGTTCGCAACTGCATATACCCTGACGAGAAGTGACAATTTCCCTAGTTAAGTCATGTTTGCAGGCAATATTAACATTTAAACTTGTATGGATTTAAAGGTGTTTACGGTTAGGTATACATTTGTGCAACAGTGCTTTTCACAAATACACTTATTAAATCACCCATTTGGCAAAGTAGGCTAAAATTCAATGATAAATTAACAGGCAACGCAGGAAATAACCCATGTGTAGTTAACTAGTGACAATGTTACGACTTATAGAACATGTGTTTAATGCTAGCTCCTTGATGCAATCGCGTCGGCCATGATCGGTGTCCAAAAATGCCGATTGTTATGAAAACTTGACGTCTGCTATTCCGATTAATCTGCCGACCTTTAATCCTTTTACCATTGTGTAGTTTGTCCATCCATTCCAGCAGACCTGTGACTTCACACTGGTTTGTCAATTCAGTAAGTTCACACATCAACATTCAGTTCTGTAGTTGTCAGTGAAGGGCATCTGAAGAAAACAGCTTAAACAAAAAAGCCACTGAGATCAGCATGAGTTTATTCAAATTAAACAGGGCAAGTACATTGTTTAATTAGTATTTGTTGAGCCAATTTCACCTAGGTCACACCGAGTGAAGGGTTTTCGTGTGATAACCAGATTCAAACTTTAAACTGAGCTCGCTGTGATTAACGGCATCTAATGGCTATAATAGTGGCAGCTGCATACACAAAATCAGACTGCACCCTAGTCTAGGACCGGCAACTGCACTATCTGCTTTCTTCTAAGGCACAACCCATTACTGCCACCTTTCATCTTCAACTGAAACAGGCCACAATCTTCAGTTGTTCTTCAGCACCTGCCCCATCTATCAATGAATCAGGAAATTGGTGAGAATGTCAAAAAAAACCTGGCAACCCTTAAAAAAAAGTGACCAAGTCATAAAACCTCAGGTTAGTTGAATCAACTAAGTATTGGCCCAATGGAAATTACCAGTCAGTAATAATTGGTTTTGGCAAAACAAGCTAAACTACTGAGGGAGCTTAAATCAAGCACTCAGCCACCTGTTCAAGCACTATAAGATAACATTTGTCTGCTGGTCTAAAATGGGTCCCTATATCGGCGCCATAGTCACACAAAGTACCCACTGTCCTGGGTCCTTGGCGTAGACATAGCCCTGTTACTCTCCGCCCCTCATGACACAGGCTCAACACATAGTCGGACTGCAACACCTCAAGGGGCAGATTTCAATGAGACCAATATACATTTAGCCAGTGTGTAACCAAATGAGGCAGACTTACAATGACCTGTGGCTCCATGTCAACCCCACACGGCCAGACTCTGAAAATAAAGATGTAACCGGTAAGTTTGAAGTGCAACATATCAAGGCAACAGCATACACATTAAGTAGTGTGGGTCCAAATACATTGATGCTAGTTCTTGACTATTGCACTAAACGTGCGTGATTAATAGGTTAGGACACTCTGCCCTCCTGGTGAGGGTCTGGGTACCTGGGACTGTGCAGTACCTGCTTCCCACTGAAGCGGGCAGTAAGTCATTGTGGGTCAGTTTGTCATGCAATTGGAGCCACAAGTACATCAAGGGGTAGGAAACACCATTAATACATATGTGCTGAAAAACAAACCTATTATACATTGGTGCCTACATGGATTCTCCAGTGAAAGAGCTTTAGTCCATGAGTAGGTTTTAATCTATACCGAACGAATTTCAAATTTTCAGAGTTAAGTCACAAGGTATTCAGGCTATGGTACTAAATCCAGTAGGCCCTAATCTATAGATTTCACATGACAGGGAATAGATTTTGGTAACAGATAAAGGCTCGTGCAACAACCATTTACCCCAGGCATCACAACATTCCTTCGCATAGAGTTGATCAGATGATTTAGTGTGGCCTGTTCCACTTAAAATGGCTGTGTGAAGTCGATGGATATTGCAGGAACATGCCATCATACAAAGAATCATAAACATGCTCGGTGTATGTAAGCCATGGAAGAAACGGGACATTTCAGCTCACAGGAATTGTGTACAGATCATTGAAACATAGGGCCATGCATTAGCGCTGAAACACGAGGTGAGAGATGGCGGCAGGATCTCATCACAGAACCTCGAACACATGTTATCGACGGCAATTTGT
The DNA here is from genome assembly GCF_034236695.1 of Oncorhynchus nerka. Classification (NCBI taxonomy): domain Eukaryota; kingdom Metazoa; phylum Chordata; class Actinopteri; order Salmoniformes; family Salmonidae; genus Oncorhynchus; species Oncorhynchus nerka. The sequence continues at coordinate 14,843,094 of NC_088414.1, read as the reverse complement.
ATGTAGTTGTTCATAGCTTATGCCTGCCCATATCGTAACACAACTGCCACCATAGGGCACTCTTCGCAACTTTGACATCAGCAAACCGCGTACCCACAACACTGGACGCTGCCTGCCATCTACCCGGTACAGTTGAAACTGGGATACACCTGTGAAGGGCACACTCAGTCTCCTCGCGTTCCAACTCCTCCAGCAAAGGTGAGCATAGTCAGGTCAAGACAAGTGTCCTGAGACTGTTTGACAGTTAGTGCAGAAATTAGTGTTGAGCAAACCCAGTTACAGCTGTCCGGGTAGCGGTCTCAGATCCTATAGGTGAAAATACAGAAGTCCTGACAAATTCTAAAATGTTGGGAGGCTGCTTATGGTAGAGAAATTAATATCCAAATCTGGCAACAGCTCTGGTTGACACTCCTGCAGTCGGCATGCTAATTGCACTCCCTCAACTTGGAGAGATCTGTGGCATTGTGTTGACAAAACGGCATACTTTAATTTTCACAGCACAAGGTGTAACTGTGTAATGATCATGCTGTTTAATACAGAAGCTTATGTAACATCAGGTGGATGGATCATCTTGGCAAAGGAAAATGCTCACCAACAGGTATAAACAAGTTTGTGCAAAACATTTGAGAAATAAGGTTCTTGTGCGCATGGAAGATTTCAGCGAGCTTTTATTTAATCTCATGAAACCAGCCCGTTCGTTTGCTCAGTGTAGCATTAACAAGCCTTGTGTGAATTTGTAACCATGTCTCTGAAGGTCTCAGATAATGTGGTAGAGGTTATCCATCACAAGTTCAGCGTGGTGCATGATTTCTCATCACAGACCTATTAAACATTTTCTTTTAAGACTTAAAAGGTTAAAATGCCATGGATGTTACTTACCGTTCTGTGCACAGCATTCTTTCAGGGAGGAAAGGCGGCAATCATTCTGCTACTTCCAGGTTACATCTTCTAGGACACCAATATACCAATTTCTCATTGGCAGCTTCACATCCGAAGGACAAAGAGAGAAAACTGAACGTTACATGTATGATATGAACCCCAGTCATTTACCCGCATTACATAGCATACACTGCTGCCAATGTTGGCGCTATGATCACTCCAAGTACCCACTGTTATGGGTCCTTGGCGTAGACATAGCCCTGTCACTCTCCGCCCCTCATGACACAGGCTCAACACGCACAGTCGGACTGCAACACCTCAAGGGGCAGATTGCTAGGAGAACAATACATTTAGCCCGTGCGTAACCAAACGATGCAAGGACTTACCATGGCTTGTGGCTTCACGTCAGACCCACTTTAACTAGCAGGTCAGCACTGCTGCACCTCCAGACCATCCTTTATCTGAAAGTAACAATACGGTAACAGTTACAGAAACAAAACCAACAAATAGTCAAAGTTGTATCTATTAAGTTAGTCCAAGTAGATCACTGCTAGTGCAACAGCCCTCAAGGTCTGGACCTCAAAGCCAGTTCCACTGAGTTTTACTCTAAACCGGGGACTGATTTAAAACTGGGATCCCAGGTAGGTGCAATTATCAGCTAGGACAGAACTCCAGCAGGTTCCAGACTTTGAAGGGTAGCGTATTGGATTTTGCACCAACTGATTAAAGTGATCAAAGCTTGATTAGTTAATTTAAATCAGCTGTGCTTCAACAAAAGCAAAACGTGCACCCCTTGGGGTCAAGAGGACATTTTGGGAAACCCTGTCGTATGGCAAGGGTTGAATGACCCCGTTCTAAAGCATCAGCCATATCAAGAGCAAATGTGCTTGATTAATAGGTCATAGACATATCCTTTCCTCCCGGTGAGGGGGATGGATACCTGGGCCAATTGGGCCCGGTTCCATGCCCACTGAACAGCACAGCCGTGCCATCATTGGTTATTTCAGTCTGCCCGTTCATTGTCACAGTGGCATTGCAAAGGGCAAGAAGTACCATTAGTAACTGGTCTTCTGAAAAACAAGCCAATTAAAACTGTTAGGGGTACGGAATATGGATTCTCCAATTAAATTACTTTAGCCCAGAAGTAGGCTTAATCCATATCTGGGAAATCAGAACCAAGCATTCACAACCCAGCCTTATGAACCAGCATTTATTTGTAACCATGTCTCTGCAGGTCTCAGATTATGTGGTAGAGGTTATCCATCACAACTTCAGCGTGGTGCATGATTTCTCATCACAGACCTATTACACATTTATTTTAAGACTTAAAAGTTTAAATGCCATGGATGCTGCTTACCGTTGTCATGTGCACACTGCACAGCATTTTTTCAGGGAGGAAATGCGGCAATCATTCTGCTACTTCCAGGTCACAGCCACTAGGACACCAACCAGCGGTATACCAATTTCGCATTGGCTCGCTTCACATCCTAAGGACAACCAGAGAAAACGGAACGTTAAATGTATGATATGAACCCGTCATTCACCGGCATCACATTTCATACACTGTTGCCGCTATGATCACTCCAAGTACCCACTGTTCTGGGTCCTTGGCGTAGACATAGCCCTGTCACTCTCCGCCCCTCATGACACAGGCTCAACACGTACAGTCGGACTGCAACACCTCAAGGGGCAGATTGCTAGGAGAACAATACATTTAGCCAGTGCTTAACCAATTGAGGCAAGGACTTACCATTGCTTGTGGCGCCACATCATGACCCACTAACCAGTAAGTCAGCACTGCTGCGCCACCAGACCATCCTTTATCTGAAATTAACAAGATGGTAACAGTTAAGGAAACTGAGCAAGGCAAAAAAAAAAGCCAACAAATAGTCAAAGTGTAGCTATAATAAGTAGTTAGTCCAAGTAGGTAGCTGCTAGTGCAACAGCCCTAAGTCTGGACCTCAAAGCCAGTTCCACTGAGTTGGTTGCCTCTAAAATCACTGGGACCCCGGGTGGGTGCAATTATCAGGTAGAACAGAACACCAGCAGGCTCCAGACATCGAAGGGTGGCGTTTTGGTTTTTGCACCAACTGATTCAAATTTTCAAAGCTTGATGATCAGTTGATTATTTAAATCAGCGTGCTTAGACAAAAACCAAACTGTGCACCCCTTGGGGTCAACCGGACATTTTGGGAAACCGTCCTATAGCAAGTGTTCAATACACCTGTTCTAAAGCATTAGTCATACCAAGATCAAATGTGCTTGATTAATAGGTCATATATCCTGTCCTCTCAGTGAGGGGGACGATACCTGGGCATATTAGGCTGGTTCTATGCCCACTGAACAGGGCAGCCGTGCCCTCATTGGTTAGTTTCAGTCTGCCCACTCATTGTAACAGTGGCATTGTAGACATTTACATTACAAAGGGCAAGAACCACCAAGAAGTACCAATGGTAACTGGTCTTCTGAGAAAAAAGCCCACGAAACTTTTAGTAGGGGCCTATATGGATTCTCCATTTAAATAGCTTTAGCCCAGAAGTAGGCTTAATCCGTGTGGGGGAAACCAGAACCAAGCCTCATGAACCAGCATTTATTTGTAACTATGTCTGTGCAGGTCTCAGATAACGTGGTAGAGGTTATCCATCACAAGTTCAGCGTGGTGCATGATTTCTCATCACAGACCAATTACACTTTACTTTTTGAAAAGACTGGACAGAGTTCCAAATACCACCTGGTGTAGCTTACCACTATATTATTTCAGGGAGAAAAGGCAGGCCTTCCTGCTACGTTCATGTGCCATCTGCTTGGACAGTGACACCAATAGGTCATGGTGGCATCTAATGTTCCTCATTGTACTCTTCATCTCGGAGACTATAAAAGAGAAGACAGGACATTAATGATTCTTAACACTTAACGAGCAACTCCGCCACAAATATATTCACGATCTCCAGCACTAAAACAGTCGACATGTGAAAATGGCAGCTAGGTTTTAGCAGATGACAAAAGTAAAAAAAAAAAAAAATTAAAAAAAGTCTAAAGACTGATTTTCAAACACTGATATTCGCAGATCATGGGGAGGAAGAAAAGAGACTCCCTCTGGTTAAAAGCTACTCACATATATAATAAACAGTTTCTTACTTCTAAGCCTACCGTGATGTTAGAAGCATTTAGGACCTTTATCTTTTAACCACAGAAACGTAAACGTTTTCGCATATGTAGACATTGGTTTGGTGCTGGAGATGATGAATGAGGTTGGAAAGTGGAGGAGTTGCCCTTTAGTAGTGTACATGTACACCTACATAAAATGTAGAGCCACAAAATATGTGCGCGCCCACCGCAATTGAATAAACCGAAACGCCACAAACCGAGCCTGCAAGGCCTCTAATTAACAACAGCCAATGTCAGACTAAGTTACATGCGTTAATTGAATCAGCAACATGTTACTTCAAATATTTTTCAGGACGTTCCCGAAACATCGTTGCCAACCGTATCAGAAACTACCTGTACAGTGGTACGGAACCACGTGCGTATGGTTACAACTCAATTTTAGAGTGGAAATAAAAACATATACATACACAAACACACGCTGCTGCACTAGACAACAAGTACTCAAATACTCATGTTTGACATGTACTACAGTAGGTTGGCCTGAAACTAAAACACGTAAACCAAAATGTGCTACTCACCATGCTCAGACTACTGAGTGAGAACAAGAGAACGAAAAACGGGGTGGTGTCTATTTATAAGGATCACCTACGGAATCTTTGAAGGACAATTTAAGGCAAGCAAATATGCATTCGAGTGGTTTCATTCAATCGCATACAGGTCGACTAGCTAGGTTTCCGTCCAATTGGCGGCAGATTTAAGTGAATACTGCAGAATAACCTAAAAGTAAATATGGGCCTTTTCCACACCAGTGAGGTTTCAACCAAATGTACTTTTTTTTGCGGATCAAAATCAGTGTGCTAAAAAAAAGCTTATAGTTCAAATGTTTCCATCGCATTTTCAACTCTACCGATAGTTTTTTCCACTAAAACTGTTGCATTAATTCAATAGCAAATATGCCTACTCTGGCCTTGGCATGTGCACTCTAGCCCAAGGTTTCCCATAGTCGGTCCTGGGCCCCAGGTGAATGTTTGGTGTTTTTCCCTAGCACTACACAGCTGATTCAATTTACCAACGCATCAATCTTTGATTGTTTGAATCCGCTTTGCAGTGCTTGGGCAAAAAAACAAAACGTGCACACAGGGGATTGGAGCTCCAGGACCGATTTTGGGAAACCCTGCTCTAACCAACAGCTCACAGTGCTGGTAGGCTGTTGACGCCGTGGCCCCAATGTATTTATTTTTTAGGAACTGTCTGGGTCTCAACCTACTGTTGAGAGTCAGCATAATAGAATACACAAGGTGCAATTTCGAAATTTGGTTGCGCATCAGCAGCCGCTAAATGTATTTAGATTGGTAAATTAGTCTAGAGGCCAGCTATCTAAACTTGTAGTAAGCATGGTCGAATTACCGACCAGGGTGTGGCCCATTGATCGCAAACAGTTTTTAATTGTAGAATTGTAGGAAATTACCGGTAAAACTGCAATTATTTCTATCCTCTCCATGGCGAAATGAGTAGAATTGCTTTCAAATGGCAACATTTTTTCTACGTCCCATGGCAAAATTGTAGGAATTATTTTCTCTTCGCTTGCACGAAGGGGGCTATAAAATGTTTTGCTCACAGAGGGGAGGGCAGGGATGGGGTACGCAGAGCCACTGCAGCCCCCATGGTGAGTTCAGTTTTTTTGTGGCCCCCACCCCCACTAAAGTTTCCCATTCCCGATCTACATGAGATTATTATGGATAAATGAGAATATTTGTGTTTGTCAAACGGCAGTCAAGCATCAATCATCATGTCACCAGAATAAGACCCACAATATTTATTGGAAAGGAGCATCAAGATCACAGTGCACCTTCACCATCCTGTGAAGTTCATCATAATTTACTATATTTAATCTGTAGCCTAATAAACTTCATGACTCTCGCTAGTCGTAGTGGGAGAAACACACACCATATTAACACCACTCCAAATTTACTACGATAGGATGGTTATTATATCAATATTTGCGCATAAAGGTGTTTCCACTGCCATTTCACACATAATTAACTTTACAGACACAAAAAGATCCCACCATGTTGAACAAACAAATGATCTGTCCTCATAAAATTCAACTTAAATTTCCTGTTTCCAAAACAGCGGTCCTGATTTTTTAAAATACAATATGACTTTACTCACATAAAAACTGTGGATGGAAACATGGTTTAAGTTGATCAAAACTAGAAGCTACGATGAAGACATCTGATATGTTGATTGCTATACAGTGGGTGCAATAACCCTTCCACTGGAGTCACCATGATCACTCTGCTTGGTGTAAGTCTCATGTTTTCATATGTAATAAACATGCATGAATTTAGTCATTGCCAAAATAATAGTTTTTTTTTTGCACTTGTTGGACATGACTTGTACACTAAGATTTTAGCCCAGTATTAAAATTCACTAGAAAAATGCATACAAAAGAGACCAAACAAATTTAGTGAAAATAAAGTTTACTTGATAAATAGAATGAGTGTAGTGCAATCATGTCATTTGATACAGAAATGCTATTTTTTCATTGAATTTGACCAGACAATGAAAAATAAGCTGAGATTTAGCATTAATATGGAAACATGCTGATCAAACCTGGATCAGTTGATGGAACAAACATTGGAATTACACATTTTGTACACCAGTTTCTCCAGATACATCTAGAAAAAGAGCAACAATTCTGTACAAATTCACCAAATCTGTTGCTGAAACATGATGCTTCATAGAGTATTCAGAATATTTGAGCAGTAATGTCCTTGATTCATTTTCATTATTTGAACATGGACCCTCTATCTTCTCTTCTTTGTCATAAATCCATAATCTGATATCCATATGTTGGGGCAAACTAAGATGTGGAACACTTGCCTCCAGATACTACTCTCTTAGCCAAAAGTTAAAGATTTCACCTATCCTGTTACTTTAGATCAGGTATTACTTCAAGGAAGGGAGTAAAGAAGAATGCATTTTCAAATAACTCAAACAGGGGCCCTTCATTCCCCCTTGTTGCCGCTCACTAGGAGCCTGGTGTGAGGCCCACTGCTGATCGACCCTGCAGCAGCTCCATCTGTCTCCTCTTGTCCTTGGCTCGGTTGATGGTCATCTTGAACAGGCGGCAGTACAACTCCATAGCGGCTGGTGTGTCGTCATTCCCAGGCACCGGGTAAGTCACCAGGCTGGGGTTGCAGTTAGAGTCCACCAGCCCCACTGTGGGTATATTCATTTTGGCCGCGTCGCGGACCCCCACGTGCTGCTGGAAGACGTTGTTGAGCGTTGAGAAGAAGACGATGAGGTCAGGCAGCCGAACCCCCGGGCCATACTGGATGGGTGCATTGGTGAGCAGGCCGCCCTGCCAGTAGCGTGTGTGGGCATATTCTCCGCAGTCTTGCGCCGTGCTCTCCACCAGGTGACCAAACTGGCGGCGGCGTGAGACGAAGAGGATGACGCCGCCACGGTAGGCGATGTGGGCAGTAAAGTTTAGGGCGCTCTGGAGGTGCTCCACTGTCTGGTCTAGGTCGATGATGTCTTGGTCCAGACGACTGCTGAACAGGTAGGGCTCCATCAGCCTACGAGAGAGGGAGGGAGAAAGAGTGGGAGCAAAGAAGAGAGAGAAACCAGAGATTGTTTGTGTGAGAACGTCAGTATGTTTATACTTACATGTTGTCTCTAATATCTGAAAGCTGACAAACATTTTGTCCAATGGAGATTCTTTATTCTACTTCTCTGATCCAAGATGGTAGATCAGTCATAAGTCTAATGTGAAGCACAATGACAAGTTGACAAAAAATCATAGTCAACACACCTGTGTCTGCAGCCTTTCTTGTGGCCGAGGTGAACTCTGGCATTGAATAGATCTTTCAAGGAGAACAGTTCTGACAATCGGAAGAAATCTGGCATTTCAAGGGGAAGGTTCAGGATCTTGTCAGTGACATCTACAAAAAAAAAGAGAGAAGAGATTATCTCCTTGTGATGGTGAAGTAGAGAATTTTTGTGAATGAGTGTGAAACTTAATAGCCATACCTATAACTACTGTAAGACAGCTAAATGTACATGTTACTTGACAACTGCCTACCTGTGCTTTCAGTTTGCAAGGGGAGTGTTTTGACGGCCGCAGCAGTCGCACAGAGCGGTCCACTACAGGAATATCCGGCTGCAACAAGCCAGGGGTGGTGGAGCTCGCACAAACCTAAGGAACACACCGGCATAAAGTTAGCTAGCAGTCATAAAATTACGACAGTAGCTAAACTACAACATATAAGCGATTACATTGTAACGCTGACCATCCCACTTGATTTGAATGTGTGATGTAGAGGGCTGCATTCCCGATGGACCCGAGATCATTGCGGTGCGCCAGGAGCGGGCAGTCAGACAGATGACTTTGGCATTAAAATATTTATTGTCCCGCAGATTATTTGAAAATGTTTGTCTTGCTGCTTTGCATGCATTATTTTAAGCCTACCTATTGTATTAAAAGCACTTTTTTGTTGTTGCATTATTCACACACTCAGAATTCACTGGTTCAACTTCAGTAGCCTACCTCTCCTCTATAGTTGGGTATGTAAGTTCAAGTGTGCCTAGTATGTCTGGTCTCATTGGAATAGAGTAGGCTGCCTACATGGGTGGAGAATTAAGTGGCAGTTAAATATGAAATTAACTACATATGATTAGACTGTAGTTTACTACAGTGCCTGTAAATAAATATTGATAACGGAAAGTGTAGGGAGCTCAACCGTCAGTCGAGGTGCAGTAAAAAAAAAAAATGTAAAAATTAAAAGACATAACTCATTGATTAGGCTACAATGGTGAGCAAGTGTTTTCATTTTCAATAAGTATTAATTACCCATTTATTCATCTCTGCCTGCCACTCATCCTCCTAAAAAGGTAGGCTACAGTGCATTCAGAAAGTATTCAGAACCCTTGACTTTTTCCACATTGTTACAGCCTTATTCTAAAATTGATTCAATTGTCCCCGCCCCCCTCAATCTACACACAATGCCCCATAATGACAAAGCAAAAACAGGTTCTTAGCAAGTTGCCCTAAATCTTGTGAGATGCTAATTGTTAGCCGCTAAAGCTAATAGCTAGCAAATAAATGTACTGAGTAAGAGCAAACTTAGCTAGCTAATACAGCCTGATAATACCAGTGATGGTGTAGACCTAAATCTGCATGTCGTTTGTGCAACAGTATCTTCTAAATCAAAGGAATATGCAAAGCAAGAATATGTTAGCTACATTAAGTAGCTAAGAGAAAACATGCAATGTAGCCAAAGCTTATAGGGTCCCCTAGGAAACACTTAAGTTCCTACCATGTCACAATAACTTATCCCTGGCATTTTCATTAATTGTCATCTCAAACAACACTGTATTTAAAGTGTTCACTATTATAACAGTAGAATTAGAATAGTCATTCTATTTCCATGATTCCAACAGTTTTGCTCTAATTCGCAAGTCAAATCACAATTGCAACATTCGGTTAAAAAGAAGTCCTCGATTATTTGCCCATATCGTGGAGCGCTACGTGGCAGTGTGGAAATTCTCTCAATTGAGTAGAAATACTTTCAAGTACTACTTACATCTTTTTTTGTATCTGTACTTTACTAATTTTGACAACTTTTACTAAACTACATTCCTAAAGAAAATAATGTACTTTTTACTCCATACATTTTCCCTGACACCTAAGACTACGCGTTACATTTTGAATGCTCAGCAGGACAGGAAATTGGTCCAATTCACACACTTGTCAAGAGAACATCCATGACATCTACTGCCTCTGCTCCAGAGGACTCACTAAACACAAATGCTTTGTTAATAAATTAAGTCTGAGTGTTGGAGTGTGCACCTGGCTAGCCATGAAGAAAAAGAAAAATGGTGCCATCTGGTTTGCTTAATATAAGGAATTTGAAATGATTTATACTTAAGTACATTTACTTTTGACACTTAAGACCAAATACTTTTACTCATGTAGTATTTTACTGGGTGACTTTCACTTGAGTAATTGTCTATTAACATATCTTTACTTTTACTCAAGTATGACAATTGGGTACTTTTTCCACCACTGCAATTGAGTGCAGTAAATGCAGAAATGATAAGTGCTGAAATTTGTTTTGTTTGAATTGAACAGTGTAAAACAATCAGAAAGAAGAAAGACTCACTGAAATCACTTAGAGTGTACATGTTGCCACTCTAGGATCACTCACTACTCAAAGCAAATGTAGAACTTTTATTATTCAAAAACTAAAAATATAATCAAATTTTTTTTTAAATACTGTGATATAATATTTGGGCCATATCACCCAGTCCTACTGAAGAGTGGCTTCCATCTGGCCACTCTACCAGAAAGGCCTGATTGGTAGAGTGCTGCAGTGATGGTTGTCCTTCTGGAAGGCCCTTCTCCCCCGAATGGTCAGTTTAGCGGGGCGGCCAGCTCTAGGAAGCGTCTTGTGGGGGTTCTAAACTTCTTCCATTTAAGAATGATGGAGGCCACTGTGTTCTAGGGGACCTTCAATGCTGCAGAAATATTTTGGTACCCTTCCGCAGATCTGTGCATCGAAACAATTCTGTCTCGGCGCTCTACGGACAATTCCTTCGACCTCATGGCTTGGTTTTTGCTCTGGCATTCACTGTCAACTGTGGAACCTTATATAGACAGGTGTGTGCATTTCCAAATCATGTCCAATCAATTTAATTTACCACAGGTGACTCCAATCAAGTTGTAGAAACATCAAGGATGATCAATGGAAACAGGATGTACCGGAGCTCAATTTCGAGTCTTAATGCAAAGGGTCTGAATACCTATGTATTATGTATCTGTAATTTTGGGGTAAATTGTGTATAGATTGAGGAGAAAAAAAAGAGAATTGTACAATAAGGCTGTAATGTAACAAAATGTGGAAAAGGGGAAGGAGTCTGAATATTTTCCCAAATTTAAATTATATCCTATATGCAAAACGTAGCAAGTGTTGCTGTCATCATTCTTGTTGCTTTAAGTTCAGTAGCCATACGTGAGAGTGTAGGTGCGTGTGTAGTCTCAATTAAATAGAGAAAGATATAGCCTATGCATGGGCGGAGAAACACGGGGCAGTCATCTTTCCAAGGAAATGTACTTCCTAAATACGATTAGGCTATAGTTTACTCCGTCTGAAAATCTTCCCAACTCTGCGCTCTTCAAACTACATCTTGCATATTGGGCTGATATAAACTCAGCAAAAAAATAAACGTTCTCTCACTGTCAACTGCGTTTATTTTCAGCAAACTTAACATCTGTAAATATTTGTATGAACATAACAAGATTCAACAACTGAGACATAAACTGAACAAGTTCCACAGACATGGGACTAACAGAAATGGAATGTGTCCCTGAACAAAGGTAACAGTCTGGTGTGGCCACCAGCTGCATTAAGTACTGCAGTGCATCTCCTCCTCATGGACTACACCAGATTTGCAAATTCTTGCTGTGAGATGTTACTCCACTCTTCCACCAAGGCACCTGCAAGTTCCCGGACATTTCTGGTGGGAATGGCCCTAGCCCTCACCCTCCGATCCAACAGGTCCCAGACGTGCTCAATGGGATTGAGGATCTGGGTTCTTCGCTGGCCATGGCAGAACACTGATTTCCGGTCTTGCAGGAAATCATGCACAGAACGAGCAGTATGGCTGATGGTATTGTCATGCTGGAGGGTCATGTCAGGATGAGTCTGCAGGAAGGGTACCAGATGAGGGAGGAGGATGTCTTCCCTGTAACGCACAGCTTTGAGATTGCCTGCAATGACAACAAGCTCAGTCCGATGATGCTGTGACACGCCGTCCCAGACCATGACGGACCCTCCACCTCCAAATCGACCCTGCTCCAGAGTATAGGCCTCGGTATAACGCTCATTCCTTCGACGATAAACGTGAATCTGACCATCACCCTTGGTGAGACAAAACCATGACTCGTTAGTGAAGAGCACTTTTTGCCAGTCCTGTCTGGTCCAGCGACGGTGGGTTTGTGCCCATAGGCAACGTTGTTGCCGGTGATGTCTGGTGAGGACCTGCCTTACAACAGGCTTACAAGCCCACAGTCCAGCCTCTCTCAGCCTATTGTGGACAGTCTGAGCACTGATGGAGGGATTGTGCATTCCTGGTGTAACTCGGGCAGTTGTTGTTATCATCCTGTACCTGTCCCGCAGGTGTGATGTTCGGATGTACTGATCCTGTGCAGGTGTTGTTACACGTGGTCTGCCACTGCGAGGACGATCAATCCTGTCTCCCTGTAGCTCTGTCTTAGGCGTTTCACAGTACGGACATTGCAATTTATTGCCCTGGCCACATCTGCAGTCCTCATGCCTCCTTGCAGCATGCCTAAGGCACGTTCATGCAGATGAGCAGGGACCCTGGGAATCTTTCTTTTGGTGTTTTCAGAGTCAGTAGAAAGGCTTCTTTAGTCTCCTAGGTTTTCATAACTCTGACCTTAATTGCCTATCGTCTGTAAGCTCTTAGTGTCTTAACGACAGTTCCACAGGAGCATGCTCATTAATTGTTTATGGTTCATTAAACAAGCATGGGAAACAGTGTTTAAACCCTTTACAATGAAGGAGTTATCTGGATTTTTACGAGTTATCTTTGAAAGAAAGGGTCCTGAAAAAGGGACGTTCATTTTTTTGTTGAGTTTATGTGCAGACAGAGCTCCCTGCCATCCAGGACCTCTACATCAGGCGGTGTGAAAAGTACGCCTGGAAAACTGTCAAAGACCCCAAGCCATAGACTATTTTCTCTACTGCAGCATGGCAAGAGGTACCGGTGCATCAAGTCTGACACCAAAATGCTACTGAATAGCTTCATCCCCAAGCAATACAACTGTTAAATAGCTATAAAAAAAGAGCCACACGGACTCTTTACCTTGTATCTTTATTGGCCTTTTATTTCAATATTTGCGCTGTCTCTATGCACACTCACAGGGCCCTACGCACTCACTGTCACTCCAACACTCACTGCAAAATTTGCTCACTCACACATAATTTGCACGTACATTTATACTGACTCTACACACCCACTCACATACAAGCTGCTGCTACTGTTCTTATATCCTGTTGCCTAGTCCCCTTACCCCTATACATGTGTATCTCCATCACTCCAGTATCCCTGCACATGTAAATATGGTATTGGAATTGACTTTTTAAATATTTCCTGTATATTGTATGCTTGCTTACTTACTTGCTTTGTGTATTTCATATTTTCTATTCCTCGTCTTTTTTTCTAGTAATACATTGTTATTGATTATTGGAATGTTGGGTTTTGAGATTGCAATTAAGTCATTTCACCGTACTTGTGCATGTAAAATACTAGTATACTGTAGCCCAGTAATACAGATAGCCTAAAATAATGGGCCACCTGAGAATCTCGGGTAATTTAACCAATTTCTTAAATTATTTTTGCGCATTTGTTACTGCCTATAGGGTGTAAAATTGCTGGGACTGGGTCGGGTTTTGGACAATCCTTGCGGTAGTGGGTGGGAGTCGGACAGAAAGCCAGAGGGTGCGGGGGGAAGCGAGACAAAGAAATCAGGCCCACGCCTATTTTCTTTAGAAGCATAACCAACGTACATAAATGTATTGTATAATGTAAATAAACTGTACCTTTGGTAAAAACTCCGGCTGCCATGCTTGATTCGGCTCTGTACCCTCCCACTGAAGGTCAAATAAAAATGTGACTGAGTACTTGTAGTCCATTGGATGTTTCGTGCGCGCTAGATCAAGCGTCAATAATTTCTATTGGACCACAACTCCCACGAACACTCATTCATTTGAATGTTTATTCAAAGACTTTATTGAAATGTGTTACAAAATCAATGTACAGGTAACTTCCACATTTTTTATTTATTTTTCCTTTACTTAACTAGGCAGGTCAGTTAAGAACAAATTCTTATTTTCAATGACGGCCTAGGAACAGTGGATTAACTGCCTGTTCAGGGGCAGAACGACAGATTTGTACCTTTTTATTTATTTATTTATTTCACCTTTATTTAACCAGGTAGGCAAATTGAGAACAAGTTCTCATTTACAATTGCGACCTGGCCAAGATAAAGCAAAGCAGTTCGACAGATACAACGACACAGAGTTACACATGGAGTAAAACAAACATACAGTCAATAATACAGTATAAACAATGTGAGCAAATGAGGTGAGAAGGGAGGTAAAGGCAAAAAAGGCCATGGTGGCAAAGTAAATACAATATAGCACAATAAAACACTGGAATGGTAGTTTTGCAATGGAAGAATGTGCAAAGTAGAAATAAAAATAATGGGGTGCAAAGGAGCAAAATAAATAAATTAATTAAATACAGTTGGGAAAGAGGTAGTTGTTTGGGCTAAATTATAGGTGGGCTATGTACAGGTGCAGTAATCTGTAAGATGCTCTGACAGTTGGTGCTTAAAGCTAGTGAGGGAGATAAGTGTTTCCAGTTTCAGAGATTTTTGAAGTTCGTTCTAGTCATTGGCAGCAGAGAACTGGAAGGAGAGGCGGCCAAAGAAAGAATTGGTTTTGGGGGTGACTAGAGAGATATACCTGCTGGAGCGTGTGCTACAGGTGGGAGATGCTATGGTGACCAGCGAGCTGAGATAAGGGGGGACTTTACCTAGCAGGGTCTTGTAGATGACATGGAGCCAGTGGGTTTGGCGACGAGTATGAAGCGAGGGCCAGCCAACGAGAGCGTACAGGTCGCAATGGTGGGTAGTATATGGGGCTTTGGTGACAAAACGGATTGCACTGTGATAGACTGCATCCAATTTGTTGAGTAGGGTATTGGAGGCTATTTTGTAAATGACATCGCCAAAGTCGAGGATTGGTAGGATGGTCAGTTTTACAAGGGTATGTTTGGCAGCATGAGTGAAGGATGCCTTGTCAGCTCAGGGATTTGAACTTCCAACGCTCTAACCACTAGGCTACCTTGCAGCCACCACTTTCAAAAATAATGGAAACACCTACATAAAGCATCTTAAATTGCACGAAGGGCCACCATGAGCCGCCAGAACAGCATCAATGCGCATTGGCGTATATTCTACAAGTGTTTTGAACTCCATTTGTGAGATGTGCAGTAGCGGTGCCTGTGTAAAATCACTGGGGAAGTCAAGCTAGTAAAAAAGCCATATTACAAGTTAGTTTGTGATAATTGTGTTGTTTGCATTCCTTCATAAGCCACCGTGAGACAACAAAAAGACAACTGTCACACAGTGGCAGAATTAATTGAATGACACATACCTTTGTTTAATCACATAACCGGAGAGCAATCTGTCAGGTGAAGTCCACAAAACAAATATTGCATGTAAAAACAGTTAGACCTACAGCGTGATCAAACAAGTTCATGTTTTTAACCGCTTCCTAAACAACCATACTGAACAAAAACATAAACGCAACATGTAAAGTGTTGGTTTCATGAGCTGAAATAAAAGATCCCAGAAATGTACCTTTCACACAAAAAGCTTATTTCTCTCAAATTTTGTGCACAAATATGTTTACATCCCTGTTAGTGAGCATTTCCCCTTTGCCAAGATAATCCATCCACCTGACAGGTGTGGGATATCAAAAAGCTGATTAAACAGCATGCTCATTACACAGGTGCACCTTGTGCTGGGGACAATAAAAGGCCACTTGAAAATGTGCAGTTTTGCCACACAACACAATAGCACAGATGTCTCAAGTTTTGCTATTGGCATGCTGACTGCACAAATGTCCACCAGAGCTGTTGCCAGAAAATTGAATGTTAATTTCTCTACCATAAGCCACCTCCAACGTGGTTTACAAAAATGTGGTAATACTTTCAACCGGCCTTACATCCGCAGACCACGTGTAACCACGCCAGCCCAGGACCTCCACATCCAGCTTCTTCACCTGCGGGATGTCTGAGACCATCCACTCGGACAGCTGATGAAACTGATGAGTATTTCTGTCTGTAATAAAGCCCTTTTTTGAAGAAAAACTCATTCTGATTGGCTGGGCCTGGCTTCCCCAGTGGGTGGGGGCCTATGCCCTCCCAGGCCCACCCATGGGTGTGCCCCTGCCCAGTCATGTGAAATCCATAGATTAGGGCCTAATTAATTTATTTCAATTGACTGACAACAAAGTCAGTCAATATGAACTGTAAATATATTTTTTAACTGTAAATAATAATATATTTAAATGTATAAAATCATTGAAATTGTTGCATGTTGCATTTAGATTTTTGTTCAGTATAGAACCACCGAGTTACCAGCAAGTCAGCACAAAGACAACAGGAGCACTGACTCCGCTATTCCAGCATCATTTCATCATCATCAAATCAACTGGGCTATATATCATTAGTTTAATAACGTGAAAACAAACTTAAAGATACCAAAAACGATTTAGTCCAATCATTGTTGCTAAATATCATGTGGCTGTTCATGGTAATGATTTGTTTCGTGCTCAAGTAATAAAAAACAAAAACAAGTTGACTTTTATTTAATTTTTTATTTCACCTTTATTTAACCAGGTAGGCTAGTTGAGAACAAGTTCTCATTTACAACTGCAACCTGGCCAAGATAAAGCACAGCAGTTCGACACATACAACAACACAGAGTTACATGGAATAAACAAACATGCAGTAGAAATACAGTAGAAAAAATAAAAATATACAGTGAGTGCAAATGAGGTAAGATAAGGGAGGTATAAGGCAATAAATAGGCCATGGTGGCGAAGTAATTACAATATAGCAATTAGACACTGGAATGGTAGATGTGCAGAAGATGAATGTGCAAGTAGAGCTACTGGGGTGCAAAGGAGCAAGATACATAAATAAATACAGTATGGGGATGAGGTAGTTGGAT
This sequence comes from Oncorhynchus nerka, assembly GCF_034236695.1. NCBI lineage: Eukaryota > Metazoa > Chordata > Actinopteri > Salmoniformes > Salmonidae > Oncorhynchus > Oncorhynchus nerka. The sequence goes on along the minus strand of NC_088414.1, from coordinate 14,826,272 downwards.
GGGCTGTCTACAGATGGGCTATGTACAGGTGCAGTGATCTCTGAGCTGTTCTGACAGCTGGTGCTTAAAGCTAGTGGGGGAGATATGGGTCTCCAGCTTCAGTGATTTTTGCAGTTCGTTCCAGTCATTGGCAGCAGAGAACTGGAAGGAAAGGCGGCCAAATGAGGAATTGGCTTTGGGGGTGACCAGTGAGATATACCTGCTGGAGCACGTGCTACGGGTGGGTGCTGCTATGGTGACCAGTGTGATGAGATAAGGCGGGGCTTTACCTAGCAGAGATTTGTAGATGACCTGGAGCCTGTGGGTTTGGCGACGAGTATGAAGCGATGGCCAGCTAACGATAGCGTACAGGTCGCAGTGGTGGGTGATATATGGGGCTTTGGTGACAAAACGGATGGCACTGTGATAGACTGCATCCAATTTGTTGAGTAGAGTGTTGGAGGCTATTTTATAGATGACATCGCAGAGGTCAAGGATCAGTAAGATGGTCAAGTTTTACGAGGGTATGTTTGGCAGCACGAGTGAAGGATGCTTTGTTGCGAAATAGGAAGCTGACTCACTCTACTTCTAGACTAGTTGAACGCCAATGCCATCCTCCTCTTTCATGTTGGCAAAACGGTCTATGGCTCTGTCATACAGTACACTTTTAGTTTTTGTTGTCATAGGCTACGAAGCTAAAATGCTTGCTAGCCTAACTTCTTCGCATGGGCAATAATTAATCAGCTATGTTAACTAGCTAGTTATGTGAGTCTACTAGGCTACATCTATGCTACATATTGAACTTCAATCGTCTCAAGCCAATATTAATCCATGGTTAGATCAGAATCGCCATCATAATCATTTTCCTGTACAGATAATTAAGTCAAAACCTCAAGTCCAAATCCACATCTCCACCGATGGCTTAGAAAAGGGTTGATTTAGCAAGCTAGCTACTGCAGGACATCAACACAAGCAGACCAGAAACAGACACGTTGTTGACGGATGTGATTTGATTGTTGTGAAGCCAAATCCATACTGGCCTCCCTTGGGGGGGGGGGATGCTGCAGCAGGACAACCCACAGTTGAGCTCAGCTGAAAGCTGATTGGCTAATTATTTTATATAAACTATTTTATCAATCAGAGGCCAAACGCTTGTTCAATCAATGAAATGCTACGGCGGCAACATGTCATACTTTTTTAATCCAGACAGCATCAGATAAATGGGCTACACACACTGAGACAGAGGGGCGCAGTTTCCTTTGCTCTACACTATTATTCTACAATGTAGAAAATATTACAAATAAAGAGTTGTGCCCAAACTTTTGACTGGTACTGTATATATTTTGTTAACTAGTCTAATATTTGGGGAAGCCTGGCTTTCCTTGACATCCATGAATATACACCACTGGGGATGCGACACCATTCATCCACAAGAAATTCCATCCACTTGATATTTTGTTGATGGTGGTGGAAAATGCTGTCTCAGGTGCTGCTCCAGAACCTCCCGTAAGTGTCCAATTGGGTTGAGATCTGGTGACTGACATATATTTGTTTTACTATACTTTGAGGACCAACAATTGATTCCCATTAAAAATAATTTCCCCTAACCTTAACCCCAAACCCTAAGCCTAAAATAACTGTTTTCCTTGTGAGGCCCTGCAAAATGTCCTCACTTGTTAGCATCTTCCTTGGTGTACAATTGTGAGGACTTCTGGCACTCAGCAGTATAATAAAATACACATACTTTAAACCCCCTATGTACCTTTGAGACCCCTCGTTCAAAGTCATTGAGATCTCTTGTTCTAGCCATGGTAGCCAAAATAATGGGTAGCTGGGCATTTTTACACATGACCCTAAGCATGATGATGTATTAATATGCTTAATTAACTCAGGAACCACACCTGTGTCAAAGCACCTGCATTCAATATACTTCGTGTCCCTCATTTACTCAAGTGTTTCCTTTACTTTGGCAGTTACCTGTACATTCCTCTTTCTGGTCAAATTCTAGCCAGATTTTCTGGATCTGTTGATTTCATAACCTTGTTTTTACCAAAAGTGTCAAGAAATTATATTTCAACATTAATATGAACATGATGTAGAAGAAAATTTATTGATATTTAAAACATTCAACAACTCTCAAACGGTTAATATTGAAGATCAATGGCCTAATCAAAATAGCCTACTATGCAAATATGAAACATATATAAATAATACAAATATTGTTGAACAAACCAACAAAGAGCTGAAGTGCAATTTCAACACAACTAACATACTTCCCAATCAAACAATTCAACCAACAATAACAGTTCAACATTTCAATATTTGATAAGAAATCTTGAAGATGTGCTTCACTTCCAAGTTGATTCATTTTTCCTGCAAAGCAGAATCCTTTATCATTACACAAATTTTTTTCTCTCTGCATTGTTGGGAAATGCCCATAAGTAATCATTTCACTGTTAGTCTACCTGTTGTTAACGAAGCAGGTGCCAAATAAAATTTGATTGGACTCAAGGAACTCTAATCATGATTGGACTCTAATCATGTAATTTCCTACTCCTTTATTTATCTCCTTATTGTACTATTGTGTTATCAAGTATGGTAAATATGACAAGATGAGACTGACAAAATGTACCTGGATAGTGGTAGAAATTGGAGCACTCTCTTGACAGGTTTTTTAATCTTGGTCTAATGAAAAAAAGCAACCGAAAGATTCCATTGTCAACAAACCAAGCCAACAAACCCCAATGCATTCCAAACCTATTCCAGATAAATCAGAACACACACTAAAGCCCATTGCACAATGCCCATGCAATACCCAACACATAGACACACCTAGCCAACTCAGTTTCTGTTGGTGTTTGTTTGGCATTGTATGGGCAGTGTGCAACAGGCTTAACTGTTCCTGTATGTCACTGTACCTTTGGCTGCTTTACAGCGACTGCTTTATACATCAATCCTCTCCTCTTGCTCCTCTCCTCTGTGTTCAGTGCTATGTAAGGGCTGAGGTCGACACCAGGGTCAATGGCGCTGGATAGAGACCTGGGGCAAGGTAGGGGAAGTAGCATCAGTGCATGTTTAAGACTGGCTACATTGCAGCCGGCAACAGCAGACTGACTGACCTACACATCACCCTACATCTTCAATGACTACTCATTATAATTTGGAGATCAGACAATCTGCTCAAGAATAATCGAACACAGCCTAATTTCCATACTCCTTAAAACAGTGACTGCTTATGCACTACACGTTATGAAAAGTATGATCATATCATTCTCAATCTCAACATTAGAGAAATCGAAATAGTCAGGCCGCAGAACAGAATTGCATGCGGTTGCCAGAGGGAAATGATAAGAGATCAAGCAGAGACCTTGGAGTTTCTCAATCATGTCTTCCAATCGGTCTGACTGATAAAAATGTTTCTGGGCCCAAGGTACTGCTGTACTAATCACCGCTGAGTAACTTTGATTTGATACGATAATGAAAGGAGAAGTAGGAGGAGACTGAGGCCTTTAACATTAGCTAAATGAGTCATGTACATGGACAATATAGCAAGGGTTACATACAGTGCCTTCAGAAAGTATTAGCAACCCCTTGACTTTTTCCAAATTTGGTTGTGTTACAGCCCTTATTTAAAATGGTTTACATTGATATTGTCTGTCACTGGCCTACACACAATGCCCCATAATGTCAAAGTGAAATTATGTTTTAATGTCTACACAGTAACTAAAATTAAAAAGCTGAAATGTCTTGGGTCAATAGGTATTCAACCCCTTTGATATCGCAAGCCTAAATAAGTTCAGGAGTAAAAATGTGCTTAACAAGTCACATAATAAGATGCATGAACTCACTCTGTGTGCAATAATAGTGTTTAACATGATTTTTGAGTTACTACCTCATCTCTGTACCCCACACATAAAATGATCTGTAAGGTCCCTCAGTCAAGCAGTGAATTTCAAACACAGATTCAACCACAAACACCAGCAAGCTTTTCCTATGCCTCGCAAAGAAGGGCACCTATTGGTAGCTGGGTAAATAAAGCAGACATTGAATATATCCCTTCGAGCATGGTGAAGTTATTAATTACACTTTGAATGGTATATCAATACACCCAGTCATTACAAAGATACAGGCGTCCTTCTTAACTCAGTTGCCAGAGAGGAAGGAAACTACTCAAGGATTTCACCATGAGGTCAATGGTGACTTTAAAAAAGTTATGGAGTTTAATGGCTGTGATCGGAAAAAACTGAGGACGGATCAACAACATTGTAGTTACTCCACAATACTAACCTAATTGATAGATTGAAAAGAAGGAACCCTGTACCGAATAAAAATATTCCAAAACATGCATCCTGTTTGCAACAAGGCACTAAATTAATACAGAAACAAATATGGCAAAGCAATTAACTTTTTGTCCTTAATATAAAATGTTATGTTTGGGGCAAATCCAATACAACACATTACTGATTACCACTCCATATTTTCAAACATACTGGTGGCTGTATCATGTTATGGGTATGCTTGCAATTGTTAAGGACTGTGATGTTTTTCAGGATACAAAAAAAAACAGAATGGGGCTAAGAACAGGCAAAATCCCAGAGGAAAACCTGCTTGAGTCTGCTTTCCACCAGACACTGGGAGATGAATTCCCCTTTCAGCAGGACAATAATCTAAAACACAAGGCCAAATCTACACTCAAGTTGCTTACCAAGAAGACAGTGTTACTGAGTGACCGTGTTACAGTTTTGATTTTAATCTGCTTAACAATCTATGGCAAGACCTGCAAATGGTTGTCTAGTAATGATCAACCACCAATTTCACTGAGGTTGAAGAATTTTGAAAAGAATGGGCAAATATTGCACAATCCTGGTATGGAAAGCTCTTAGACTTAAGACGTCAGTATGCTTCAGTTCGGGTGGTGCCTAGCCGAACGGAACGAGTCTGCTTGCATACTCCCTTTAAAGACCTTTGCTTGTATAATGAGAAAAAAGTGGCAATAGTATTGTTTGTCGATTTTGAGAAGCGGTAAACAGTACACACTTCCTCAAAATAGTATGTATTAATCTAAGATAACTCAAGAAATCTGTCATTACTTTCAATGTTTTTGCCCAGGAGATTTTAGTTGCGCAATTGTATATCTAAAATGTTTGGTGCAGGACCGTAGACTTCAGCTCCAAACTTTGCCTCCACCCAAAAAATTGTGGGCTTGAACAGCCAAAAAACCCCTCACCAAAACCGTCACAAAATGTTATCATAATATATGCATGAACTCTTCCGAACTGTTTTGGCTGGGAAGCATGCGGATGCCTTTACCCAGGAAGACTCACAGCTGTAATCGCTGCCAAAGGTGCTTCGACAAAGTATTGACTCAGGGGTGTGAATACTGAAGTGATATTTCAATAAATTGGCAAAAATGTCTAAAACCATTATGGGGTATTTTGTGTTTGAATTCAGGCTGTAACACAACATGTGGAATAAGTTACAGGGTATGAATACTTTGAAGGCACTGTAGATATGGCTGTTTAACAGTAATCCACATTCCTTGAGGGGCAAGTGTCCTGAGGAGTAACAGCTGGTAGGTACATCTTGAAGAACTCTTCTGTGATGTATGCATGGTCCTTCTCGGTTGAGCAATAATCAAGTTATGATTCTTATATTGTTGAGGATACATTTTAATTTTAAACTATATAAAAAAAAATACCATATTGTCTTTTGACATTTTCTCATTGGTTCACAATTACATGCGCGCGCACGCACACACTCATATTGACCATATCAATCTTGAATTGTTAAATCAGATAGAGGCACCACTGTTGTTGAAATTCACTCTTTATTATACAGTTGCACTTTAAAGATACAGTCAAAGTATCCTTCCTCTGACAGGGAAAACCAGTGAAAGTTCAATTTTTGCAAAATATTTATGAAAACTGGCGATGCACAGCATGTTCAGCAAGTATTTTTTCCTCCTTTTTTTCCCCATAAACAAAAATAAATAATTCTTTTCACATATGAAAATTCAAGAAAACTACTGGAACATAAAACAAGCAAACAAAGAAAGAAAGAAAAAAAACCCATACCAAATGGCAAGTGGAGACATCCGAAGAGCCCGATGAGTTTGTGTGTGCTGTTGACAGCTTGTGAGCGGGAGATGAACCATTGATATGGGCAATGTGCCTATGATTGTATAGAGGACAATCTCTTCATGATAGGCCACAAATTCAGAAAGTATTTGTATATTTTCAGACACAAAACAGAGCAAACATACAAAAAGCAGGTGTAAAAACAGCATCTGAATGGGTGTTAGTCGCTTTTGCTAATTTAACCGCTGCTGACAGGATCCTTCAGAACAGAAACGTAGCTTATGGTAAGGGCTTGTTATGACAATGATACTTTTTGTTTCCGTGCATTTGTGTCATTAAAATGGGGAAGACTGTTAGAATGCACAGGGAAGATTTTAGTCTATTAAAACATTACAAAGAGGGAAAGGGAACACAGACACACACATGGGAATATTAGGCTAGTTGAATGCAGAGTATGAAGTATTTGCATTATAAAAAAAGAGTCCCTTAAGCCATTCATCCATGGAGCTACAAAACACTTCTACCTCACTGCTCCCTGTTAAAATTGTCTTTATAATTCTGTATTTGACCTAACATTTTATAGTACTAGTGTAGTATTTTAGTGGTTAGGTTTATATATTTGATAGGGTTTGAAAGTTTTTTTTAAAATGTCAAGGGAGACAAAAATAACCAGTTCCTGTATTAAATGACCAGACACACACAGCTGTGCATTGGTGGTATGAGCCTTCATGCACGGGGCTCGTTGTTTCAGGGTGGTGATTGATATTGCTTTTAAGAGCTTGAATGATAAGAACGTAACAGAAAATGGAATCTCACAGAACTGAAAAAAAAGGTAGGTTTGTCTTAAATCCTTGATGACATTGTGTTATAGTATTTTAAATAGATGTATAAAATGTACAAACATATAAAAATAAGCTTTGCACTATGCTCATTTTGTGTATCAACAAACAAACTATCCCTTGGAACCGTCAAATGAAAGAATGCACATGATTTCCACTAGGAAGGAGGGCACACGCAATAGGTAAAAAAAAAAAAGGCTATGTGATGCTACTATGTGAAGTTACAAGGAAAAAGCCTGAACTTACAAAGTAGGAAAGCCCTGCTTCTTCTCTGGGCTCGTCCTCTCGTCTGACTCGCTGACATCGGTCTCATCTACACACTCCTCCTCCTCTCCTTGTCTTTCTATCTGCTCTCCTCCTCTCTCCTCTGGCTTTCTGCCCTCCCTTTCTTTTTCCTTCTCTCCTGCTGGCAAGTCACTTCTCCTTTCCTTCTTTCCCTCAATCACTGTCACCTCCCTGCTCCTGACTTGTACATGATTGGTCTTGTTCTCAGACAGTTCGACTAACGTGGTCTGGTTCTTGGCCACGTGTACCACGCTGCTCTCCGACGGCCCTGGGGTCAGGGTTGGAGGTTGACCCCAGCGGCTGCCCGGCCCTGACCCATGACCCTGGAGGAAGTACCTCCCGGACGGCCCAGTCTCCACAGGTCTCCTGGTTAGGCTTGGGAACGGAGAGCTGAAGACGACGGCTGTCTCTGAGGATGAGGGGCAGTGGAAAGGAACCAGTGGTGATTTGACGATCCTCCCAATCCGTACAACATCAGGACAGGTGGAGACAGGTGTGTCCAATGCAGGTGCAGGCTCAGCTCTCCTATGTTGATAGATACTGGCTGGTACTCCACACTGATACGCATGCGTGGTGGCTGTCTTCTCACCAAAACTAGGTGAGCTGTACTGGAATGGGTTCCGGTTATGGATCTTCTCTTTTGTCTCAGTGGGGGGGAACGCTTGGCTCTTAAGCCACTGCTCTGAGTCAGTCCTGGGCAAGTGGGTGCTGGGGCTTGGAAATGACCTGTGGCTGTGACCCCTTGCCATCTCTGAGCTGGCATACTGGTGGGCATTACCGCTTCCTGAACCCAAACTCCTCTTGTCAGCCCCATCAGCAGGCTCCAGGGCTGTAGGATAGGAGCTGGGGGTGAGGGCTGAAAGGAGGCACGATCCCCTGGCTGGTCCTAGGATGGAGGTGGGGTTTCCTGGGGGTGTGTTGGGAAAGACTCCTCTGTCCGGAACTCTTCTCTGCTCAGAACTGCTCTGACGAGGCGGGTCAGGGAATTGGGTAACATCCATTCTTGGAATATCAGCCAGCTGATTTTCCGTTTTGATGCTTTTCTCTGTGAGAGGGATTGTAGTTTTGCCCTTGCCGTTCCCAATCTCCTTTCCATCTCCCGTGTTCCCTGCGGTAGTAGAAACTTTAGCCTTTTCCGCCAGGAACTTTCTGATCTCCTGTTCAATGCCGTCGTCACTGTCCACTGAACTACTATCTTCCTTTATCTGAAACACCCCTGGGTCATTAACTCCCGACAGGCATTCTACACATTTTGTCCCTTCAGACCGGTCTGTCTCATATGCCTGGTTAAGTGGCTCTTTCTTTTTATTGCTCTGTGGATGCTTTGACACATTCTTACTCACTTTGCACTTCTCTCTGTTGTCGTTGCCACTTCGGGCTGTAGTAGTAGTGACTTTAAGGGTCGTTTTCAAAAGACTGCTGGTCTTGGGCTCAGACTCTGTTCTGAGCTTCTTTAGCGGTGATGCTGTTTTTCTAGACAAATACTCATCATCCTTGAGGCCCTTCCTTGACTTCAACTTCATATCTCTAGTCTTCTTTTTCAACTTCTTCTTTGTCTTGAGCAAATCTTTTATTGCAGTGTCCAGGTCTTCGTCACTGTCCAGTGAGCTACTCTTCTCTCCACTCTGTTCCCTCCTCCTCTCTGAGCCCTTCACTGACTTCAGTGGGGCTTTCTTCAGGGACGACAAGGATGAGCCTGACCCTCTGTCATGCTCAGTTAAGGGTTTTGTAACGGCCTCTTCTTTCATTCCGAGATCAGTCTCTCGTTCCTCCTTGGAACCGTTCCTGCTGCCGCCTTCCTCTTTGCGCTTTCTTCTCTGCGTCAAAGACAGCCTCAGTGTTTTCTTCTGGGCCAGACTCAGTTTGGTGTTTTTCTCTTGTTCAGTCATAGTGTTAGTTCCACCCTGACTTGTAGTACCAACAGCTGAACCAGGCAACAGTTTGTGCATTTGGGCCTTCTGCTCGAGAAACTTCCGGATTTCCTGTTCGATCCCCTCCTCACTGTCAACGGAGCTCTCATCATTACTTTTATTATTATCATCATCATCATCAGGACAGTTTGTGGAGATGAGGGAAGTGGTGGACTCTGTGGAACTGCTGTTGATATTGATAAGGTCCGCTGCATTAGGGTTAAAGGCCTCTGGAATTTTAATGACAGCTTTAGAGATGTCCAGAATGGCCTCAGCACACATCAGCTCAGCTGTGGTGGTAGTGATAGTGTTCACCTTCAGGGTGGCTGGGCCTGGGGTGGTGTGCTGCTCCTGCTCCCTCTCTCGCAGGGGCTCCACATGAGTCAACAGGAGGAGGCCGTTCCCCTGGGGACTGCTAGCTGCTAATCTCGTCTTGATAAGAGAGAATGAGGAACCTGGAGTTTGGGAGGGTAGATAGGATTTTACATCCCTAGTCTCAGGTTTCTTTTTTTTATTTTTAGACAGTTTGTGTTTTTTCATGGCCCCTGCTGGAGAGCTGATGCTCTCTGGACAGTACAGGGAAGCGGCTGCTTTACTGACTTGCTCATGTTTAGGGGGTAGAGATAGAGAGAGTTTGGGGACACTCTTTTTCTCTTTCTGCTTCTCCAGCTGGTAGTGGCGGATCGCCTCCTCAATTCCGTCATCGCTGCTGCTGGAGTCGGACTCCTCTTTGAGGAGAAGAAGGGGCTTGGAGGACTGTCTGCCTCCTCCTTCATGTCTCTCTCTCTTCTTCTCCTGCTGGTAGCGTTGAATAGCCTCCTCTATACCGTCATCACTACTGCTGTCACTGTCAGACAAGTGTTCCTCAACTGCTTTCACCAAGGGACACTTCAGTTTGCCAGAAAGAGGGTTCGAAATAGAGGGGCCTCTCTTCCGTTCGAAAGAGGACAGTTTTTGGACCACCGCTGCTTTGCTTGTTGTGCCCAATTTCTTAAAGGGATTCTCTTTGCAGGTGGGTGTCTTACTTTTTACACGTTTTTTCATGGCTGGGGGTGTGGTGTCCTGCGTTTCTGTTTTGACACTTTTCGGGACCTGGTTGCTGGCAGTTAAAACCTTATTGCTGTCAGATTGTGGTTTGGGAGGTTCTGGAACGGTTGGAGGAGGCTCCCTCCGTGGCATCTTGGGTGGCTGTAGAATATTAGTGGATGGCTCTGGCTCTGCCTTGCGTTTGTGGTCGTCCTTTTCCTTCAGGTACTCCTGTATGGCCTCCTCGATCCCTCTATCCACAGAGTCATCGCTGTCAGAACTCTGGCTCTCCGAATCAACATTTGAGGAAACTTCTGGCACTGCCAGCAAGTTATTAATGTGAGTGGCAGGAAGAGGTCCTCTGAATTTGGGCCCCATCACCACAGGAAGCCCCCTCCGGGCCTTGAAGCCCTGGCCCTGGGAGCTGCGGGCTCCGACATCCTGTCCTGGTTGTCCTGACAGCACCTGGTTCCCCTCCGTCTCATTGCCCATGTCGAGTGAGGAATGGGTGCTCCTTAGGCTCTCTATGATCATCTGGACCTTCTCTGGGATGGGTGTTCCAGTGGTGGACAAGTCGTTGTCAGAGTCATTGAAGCAGATGGGCAGACCGCTAAAGCCTCCGGGCGGACCGCCACACGATGACTTCCATTCTGTGTGAATAGCCGCAACTGGAGGCACGTTCATCAAGTACATTCTAGTGTGGTGCTGGGGTGGGTGGGAGCACATCTGCCTCTGACAATACTCACATTTTTACATCTGAAACAAAGAGAAATGAGAGGGGGTCAAAATACAGCTTTTGTATGCATATCATACAACATTCTTTATATACAGTTGAGGTCAGAAGTTTACATACACCTTAGCCAAATACATTTAAAACACAGTTTCACAATTCCTTACATTTAATCCTAGTAAGAATATCCTGTCTTTAGGTCAGTTAGGATCACCACTTTATTTTAAGCATGTGAAATGTCAGAATAATAGTAGAGAACATGATTTATTTCAGCTTTGTCTTTCATCACAGTCCCAGTGGGTCAGAAGTTTACATACACTCAATTAGTATTTGGTAGCATTGCCTTTACATGGTTTAACTTGGGTCAAACGTTTTGGGTAGCCTTCCACAGCTTCCCACAATAAGTGGGAAGTGGGTGAATATTGGCCCATTCCTTCTGACAGAGCTGGTGTAACTGAGTCAGGATTGTAGGCCTCCTTGCTCACACACGCTTTTTCAGATCTGCCCACAAATGTTCTAAGGGATTGAGGTCAGGACTTTGTGATGGCCACTTCAATATCTTGACTTTGTTTTCCTTAAGCCATTTTGTCACAACTTTGGAAGTATGCTTGGGGTTATTGTCCATTTGGAAGACCCATTTGCGACCAAGCTTTAACTTCCTGACTGATATCTTGAGATGTTGCTTCAATATATCCACATAATTTTCCTGACGCCATCTATTTTGTGAAGTGCACCAGTCCCTCCTGTAGCAAAGCACCACCACAACATTAAGCTGCCACCCCCGTGCTTCACAGCTGGGATGGTGTTCTCCGACTTGCCACCCTCCCCCCTTTTCCTCCAAACATAACGATGGTCATTATGGCCAAACAGTTATATTTTTGTTTCATCAGACCAGAGGACATTTCTCCAAAAAGTATGAACTTCGTCCCGATGTGCAGTTGCAAACCGTAGTCTGGCTTTTTTATGGCGGTTTTGGAGCAGTGGCTTCTTCCTTGCTGAGCGGCCATTCAGGTTATGTCGATATAGGACTCGTTTTACTGTGGATATAGATATTTTCTACCCGTTTCCTCCAGCATCTTCACAAGGTCCTTTGCTGTTCTTCTGGGATTGATTTGCACTTGTCGTACTAAAGTACATTCATCTCAAGGAGACAGAACGAGTCTCCTTCCTGAGCGGTATGATGGCTGTGTGGTCCCATTGTGTTTATACTTGCGTACTATTGTTTGTGCAGATGAACGTGGTACCTTCAGGCGTTTGGAAATTGCTCCCAAGGATGAAAAAAAAAATCCTGAGGTATTGGCGGATTTCTTTTGATATGCCCATGATGTCAAGCAAAGAGGCACAGAGTTTGAAGGTAGGCCTTGACATACATCCACAGGTACACCTCCAATTGACTCAAATTATGTGAATTAGCCTATCAGAAGCTTCTAAAGCCATGACATCATTTTCTGGAATTTCCCAAGCGGTTTAAAGTCACAGTCAACTTAGTGTATGTAATATTCTGACCCATTGGAATTGTGATAGTGAATAATAAATGGAATAATCTGTCTGTAAACAATTTTTGGAAAAATGACTTGTGTCATGCACAAAGTAGATGTCCTAACCGACCAAACTATAATTTGTTAACAAGACATTTGTGGAGTGGTTGAAAAACGAGTTTTAATGACTCTAACCTACGTGTATGTAACCTTCTGACTTAAACTGTATATGGTTCAGATAGTTACTGTAAGCTATAGGCTATCATTGTATTTTGACTATGGACCTATAAAAAGGACTACATCACATTAATGCTGAAATGCTCCTTTATTGAATATCATGATTATTACAATGTTTTTTAGAGCTACAGCAATGCAGTAAGGGCATAGGCCGAAATTGGCACAAAAAAACAACCAAATCTGCCAGAATATGAATTGCTTATAATTTAACTCAACCAATTAGGGTTATTCTACAGAGACTATGGCATACACAAATACACTGTATTAAACTAGCAGCAGGTGGAGGGGCGGTAATGTGTAGCGCGATACTCAAACCCGCCATACTGTATCTCCCACTGTCTGAAGCCTACCAATGAATGATAAACAACGTTGCCGACTTCCAAGGCTGCAGTAAAACCGCCGAAGAAGGGCCGCAAGCTCGAAGACCAAGCCTAGGCTACTGTTTAATTAAATAACACTTCACAAAAACGCCAATATCATGGGATACACGAATAGAACTGGGATATATTAGTCAATGTACAGCCAGTGTATGACGGTAGAAAGTCAAAATAGACGACAATCTGTCCAAATTGTGATGGCCATGATTATCATATATAATTTAACACGACTTCACACTGGATCCAAAAATGATTTATTAAAATTGAACTTTACCTGTGACAACATTAACTTAGTCTGCATAAGGCTATACCTGATAAATAGGACGGTTTTCTTTCCAACAAAATCATTCACGGACGTCGAGGGCATTCTCTCCGTACCTCAATACATCGGTTGTCGCAACGCCACCCCCGGCAGTCCCCGTATCCCTCTAGCGGCCCAGGCTGCACTTATGGACGGTGTGTATCACTAGGAGACACCGCAGACCAACCAATGTTCCTTCGCTACCCGGCCACTGATCTTCCAAACCTTCACTTTACGTTGTCGTCTTCTCAACGGACACGGGTTACTCGACAATATGTTTTCTCACTGACAACGATATGCATTTAAAAATGTATAAAACAGGCGGGATTGGGAAATCTCATTGAACCTATTCGTTGTCTTGAGAAATAAGATACTTGCGGGCCTCTTCTGAACAACCGGCATTTGTCTGCGAAGAAAACCTTTGTATTGTGCTCCTCAACAACCTCTGTAGTCACACGGAACTGTCGTTGTCGGCTCAAGATATATCAGGACATCAACTTACCTGGTTATGGTTGAATCGCTCGTACGCGTTAAATGTCCACCAGTTTCGCTAGTTTTCCTAGTAGCTATTAGCTAATTCTATTGATTTCAGCAGTATTCACACACAGAACTGACACAAGCAAACAGTGAACGGTCTCTAGCACCCCTTCCTCTCCACCTCGGTCAGCTTTTTATTTTAAAGGAACAGTAAAGGAACATAGCCTAACTCTCAAAGTTGACCAATGACCGTAAGGACTATGTTAGCTTATGTAACAGCGCCTCCTGATATTACACTACAAACCATTTTTTATTCAGATTTAATTGATATGGACAGATATATGAGACATTAAACAGGGAGGCCTAATTTAATTATAGTATGAGTTTACAAATTATATCCACAGAGGGGTTGGCTGTTTAGCATGCACAATTTATGGTGTAAAACGTATGGCGTTGGCTTGGGTTGTTGACAACGTGTATGCTATATTTTGCCTCCCAATGTTTATTGAAAACATAAATAAATTGGCACGTTGAGCACTTGTTGACTCTCAAATACATCGTTAAAGTTGTTGGTTAGCTAGCTAAAAAATGTTTTGCCATATTAGAATAGACTTGACATCAGTCAAAACACCTCAAAACAAGACATGGTAGATATTAATAACAAGATAAAACGGTCTGAAACGAGCCACCCACGATTCCCCACATTGCAGATTTTTGTAATTGTTGCTACCTGCTGCTATCATGCAGAATCACAACAACAACACGCTGACTTCTGCCCCATGGAAGAGTGCACGATGTACTTACATTTTAAGAAATATTGTGGCTAATTATATTTTGTAATAATTACACCTTCTTCAATGTGAAAAGCACATCACAACACCTCAAGTTAAAACGTAAAATAATCATAATAGTATGATAAATTGATTCCACTTTTATTCCAACAAAGCTGCAGGGTCAAACATTATACAAGTATACATTCAGTGCAATTCAAAGTAGTAATAGTAGCCTAATAGAAAGTAATGGTTAATCCTTGATGTTTATAATTCATTAAAAAATGGAAATATGTCATGTCTATTATGTTCCATGCATTTACTGTAGGTTGTTGAAGGTACAGTGGGTAGATGAATACTACATTACTCATCTCATATGTATATACTGTACTCTATACCATCTACTGCATCTTGCAATCTTGATGTAATGTATCACTAGCCACTTTAAACAATGCCACTTTATATAATGTTTTCATACCCTACATTACTCATCTCATATGTATACACTGTACTCTATACCATCTACTGCATCTTGCCTATGCCGTTCGGGCATTACTCATTCATATATTTTTATGTACATATTCGTATTCATTCCTTTACACTTGTGTGTATAAGGTAGTTGTTGTGAAATTGTTAGGTTATATGACTTGTTAGATATTACTGCATGGTCGGAACTAGAAGCACAAGCATTTCGCTAGACTCACGTTTAACATCTGATAACCATGTGTATGTGACAAATACATTTGATTTGATTAGATTTTTATACTACACATATTTTGTATCTGCAGTTGTTTCAAATGCCACAAGATGGTGCTATATGCAAACATAAAACATATCTTATTTTCTTCTCATCCGCTCCGCTCCCCTCTCCTCACCTCTCCCCTTCCTCTCTTTCTCTCTCTCCTCCAGCTCTTCTCACTTCCCTCTCTTCCCACCTTTCCTCATATCTCCTCTGTTTTTCTTACTCCATCTTCTCACCACACTCTCTTCCTCAGGTGCAGTTTCACCTCATGTTCAAAATACTGATTCTTCTAGTCTCCTTTAGCTTCTTTCCGCTAATTTCTTAATGTCTGTCTGCTTGTCTTTCTCTCTGGGTGCATCCCAATAATCTCTCCTTCTTTGTGAAGTGAACACTTGTTCACTACTTTGCACACATTTAGAAGTATTTGATTGGTGTAGGCATGGTCTAGACTTGGGGGACTTCCTATACAAATCAAATGTATTTATATAGCCCTTCGTACATCAGCTGATATCTCAAAGTGCTGTACAGAAACCCAGCCTAAAACCCCAAACAGCAAGCAATGCAGGTGTTGAAGCATGTTGGCTAGGAAAAACTCCCTAGAAAGGCCAAAACCAAGGAAGTAACCTAGAGAGGAACCAGGCTATGAGGGGTGGCTCGTCCTCTTCTGGCTGTGCCGGGTGGGGATTATAACAGAACATGGCCAAGATGTTCAAATGTTCATAAATGACCAGCATGGTCAAATAATAGGTCTGGGACAGGTAGCACGTCCGGTGAACAGGTCAGGATTCCATAGCCGCAGGCAGAACAGTTGAAACTGGAGCAGCAGCACGGCCAGGTGGACTGGGGACAGCAAGGAGTCATCATGCCAGGTAATCCTGAGGCATGGTCCTAGGGCTCAGGTCCTCCGAGAGAGAGAAAAAAAGAGAGAAAGAGAGAATTAGAGAGAGCATACTTAAATTCACACAGGACACCGGATAAGACAGCAGAAGTACTCCAGATATGACAAACTGACCCTAGCCCCCCGACACATAAACTACTGCAGCATATATACTGGAGGCTGAGACAGGAGGGGTCAGGAGACACTGTGGCCCCATCAAATGATACCCCCAGACAGGGCCAAACAGGAAGGATATAACCCCACGCACTTTGCCAAAGCACAGCCCCCACACCACTAGAGGGATATCTTCAACCACCAATTTACTATCCTGAGACAAGGCCGAGTATAGCCCACAAAGATCTCCAGTCCTACCAGTCATTTACAGTACCTTGCGAAAGTATTCGGCCCCGTTGAACTTTGCGACCTTTTGCCACATTTCAGGCTTCAAACATAAAGATATAAAACTGTATTTTTTTGTGAAGAATCAACAACAAGTGGGACACAATCATGAAGTGGAACGACATTTATTGGATATTTCAAACTTTTTTAACAAATAAAAAACTGAAAAATTGGGCGTGCAAAATTATTCAGCCCCCTTAAGTTAATACTTTGTAGCGCCACCTTTTGCTGCGATTACAGCTGTAAGTCGCTTGGGGTATGTCTCTATCAGTTTTGCACATCGAGAAACTGAATTTTTTTCCTATTCCTCCTTGCAAAACAGCTCGAGCTCAGTGAGGTTGGATGGAGAGCATTTGTGAACAGCAGTTTTCAGTTCTTTCCACAGATTCTCGATTGGATTCAGGTCTGGACTTTGACTTGGCCATTCTAACACCTGGATATGTTTATTTTTGAACCATTCCATTGTAGATTTTGCTTTATGTTTTGGATCATTGTCTTGTTGGAAGACAAATCTCCGTCCCAGTCTTAGGTCTTTTGCAGACTCCATCAGGTTTTCTTCCAGAATGGTCCTGTATTTGGCTCCATCCATCTTCCCATCAATTTTAACCATCTTCCCTGTCCCTGCTGAAGAAAAGCAGGCCCAAACCATGATGCTGCCACCACCATGTTTGACAGTGGGGATGGTGTGTTCAGGGTGATGAGCTGTGTTGCTTTTACGCCAAACATAACGTTTTGCATTGTTGCCAAAAAGTTCAATTTTGGTTTCATCTGACCAGAGCACCTTCTTCCACATGTTTGGTGTGTCTCCCAGGTGGCTTGTGGCAAACTTTAAACAACACTTTTTATGGATATCTTTAAGAAATGGCTTTCTTCTTGCCACTCTTCCATAAAGGCCAGATTTGTGCAATATACGACTGATTGTTGTCCTATGGACAGAGTCTCCCACCTCAGCTGTAGATCTCTGCAGTTCATCCAGAGTGATCATGGGCCTCTTGGCTGCATCTCTGATCAGTCTTCTCCTTGTATGAGCTGAAAGTTTAGAGGGACGGCCAGGTCTTGGTAGATTTGCAGTGGTCTGATACTCCTTCCATTTCAATATTATCGCTTGCACAGTGCTCCTTGGGATGTTTAAAGCTTGGGAAATCTTTTTGTATCCAAATCCGGCTTTAAACCTCTTCACAACAGTATCTCGGACCTGCCTGGTGTGTTCCTTGTTCTTCATGATGCTCTCTGCGCTTTTAACGGACCTCTGAGACTATCACAGTGCAGGTGCATTTATACGGAGACTTGATTACACACAGGTGGGTTGTATTTATCATCATTAGTCATTTAGGTCAACATTGGATCATTCAGAGATCCTCACTGAACTTCTGGAGAGAGTTTGCTGCACTGAAAGTAAAGGGGCTGAATAATTTTGCACGCCCAATTTTTCAGTTTTTGAAATGTTAAAAAAGTTTGAAATATCCAATAAATGTCGTTCCACTTCATGATTGTGTCCCACTTGTTGTTGATTCTTCACAAAAAAATACAGTTTTATATCTTTATGTTTGAAGCCTGAAATGTGGCAAAAGGTCGCAAAGTTCAAGGGGGCCGAATACTTTCGCAAGGCACTGTACTTTAAATCCATGAAGGTAAGCGAACAAGTGCATACTTCAGGAGAAAATAGAGATTATGGGAACAACCCCTCTCTCCTTCTATCCCCTTCCTCCCTCCTTCCTTCCTCCCTCTTTATTAATGAATCACTGGCTGGATACTACTAGCAAAGGAAGGCAACGCTTCCTTGTTGTTTACAGAATGAAAATACAAAAATAAAAAACATTGCTATCACCCCTTTGTGAATGGGAATGGGACCGGCGAGGATATCATGTTACCAAAAGGTGTTCTCTACTCCAAAAATCCCACTCCTCCCACGTGCAAGCATGCACGTAGATCAACAGAGTGGAGCTTGTAGTAACCTTAACATGCTTCTATCACAGTGATTCTCAGTGGAGTCGGTTACTTTCTCTCTTCTCTGTAATTAATCACTGGTGTCTCCTAAATGGCACCCTATTCCCTACAAAGTGCACTACTTAGCCCTCTCGTCAAGTAGTGCACTTTGTAGGGAATAGGGTGGCATTTGTGAGGCAGACACTATCTCACACACCAGCTTAAAATATCTTAAAGCTACAGTCTGGGATCTGGGAATCTTTACAATTCTTAGCCAAAACCCATTGATTCTTGAATACTATAACAAAATATATGCCTCATGACTCATGAGATTAGCAAAGTCCTTGGATCTAGAGTGATGTCTTTGAATTTGAGAAGGGTTACATTTCCCACCTAAACCCCTTCTCTCAGATGAATACCAAAATAAGTGCCGGCGCTGCAATTTGGCTGAAATACGAATCCCAGATTGTAGCTTTAATGACGACAAATTCCGATTGGTTCCCAGGAACTCAGTAGTGAGTATGTGTCCCAAATGGTAACCTATTCCTTATATAGCGCACTACTTTTGATCAGGGCCCATAGGGAATATGGTGACATTTGGGAAAAAGAGGGCCTGATTAGGGAGTTGGGAGCAGTTTTCTATCTTTAGGCCCAGTATGAGTAATGTTTCATATTCAGGTCGAGCAGTTTCTTGAGTTCCACTGTTAGTATCTCCATTTAAAACTCCTCAAAGTCTCCTACCGCCCCAAAACCTTTACCCCTTCTGTATATTTTCCCGAACTGTGTTTGTGAGATCCACCAAACATTGTATTGATGCAGTCTTAAATAACAAATGGGTATTCTAATACTAAGGCTCATGAATTTTCAGGAGGATGAGCCTTAGTATTAGAATACCCATTTGTTATTTAAGGCTGCATCAATACAATGTTTGGTAGGGAGTCACATTGGATGTAGCAGTGAAGAGGCAGACATATTTTACAAAAAAATCTGCTCTAGTCGAGGCGGTTATTAACAAAAGTGGAAAAATAAATAGGCACCAAACATCCAAACATAGGCTACTACTTACAATATTTACAAAATTATAAACAGGATGAAGAGCAACAAGTCATAGCACGGACTTAATCCAGGCCTCAGTAATGCATTTGACCCATAATGCATTTCACCATGGGATATTCCATTAGGCATAAATTAGCAAGAACATCATTGAATGAAAATATAAATAATAATATAAACTTCAGACAATACACATAAGCTTACATACCAATAGCACACACTTCAATCAAGGTGCTAAACCATGCTTTAATAAGCTACACATTTCCATGTTTTCCAATCACACTGTCACGCCCTGACCGTAGCTTTTTATGTCTTTAATTTTGGGTTGGTCAGGGTGTGATTTGGGTGGGCATTCTATGTTCTTTTTCTATGTGTTTGTATTTCTTTGTTTTGGCCTGATATGGTTCCAATTTGTAAGTCGCTCTGGATAAGAGCGTCTGCTAAATGACTTAAATGTAATGTAATGTAATGTTCTCAATCAGGGACAGCTGTCTATCGTTGTCTCTGATTGAGAACCATACTTAGGTAGCTTTTCCCCACAGGGTGTTTGTGGGTAGTTGTTTTGTGTCTTTCTGCACCAGACAGACCTGTTTTAATTTTTGTTCAGTCGCTTTGTTATTTTTGTTAATCAGTGTTCAGTTCAAATAATAAAGATGAACACGGACCACGCTGCACCTTGGTCCTCCACTCCTTACAACAGCCGTTACACACACCTGGAGTATCATGGTGATGATTTAGTCAAATTTGCATTTTTCTCTGCTCTGAATGGGCTCTAGTTAAGGAGTTAAGTTGCTGTGTTTATAAGAATGCAACACACACATTGTTGCAATTTCCATTACTTGTTAGTGTGACACCACAGAAATAATATTTGAGGATAGCATGCCATCAGCATTAATGAATTAATTATTCATTAAATGTATAAATTACATAATGGATTAGTTATAAAATGTTTGCTCCTGCGGACTTGTCATTGTTTGTTGACAAGGACGCCCTTGAAAATCCTTGATGGCCGTTAGTGAATTAATGAGTTTGCACATCGAGCGAGAAAACATACATTTATTTTCCTCTCTCGTGGACAGATGACTTTGTTGTAGGTCACTCAGAGACAGATGTGAGAAGGGCTGATTTAGCAAAGTTCAATTTATTTGCCCAAAGTTTGCAAAAAAATTGTCAAACATACACACAAACAAAAGTGACCCTTGGCTGGCTGTGAGGACAGTTTCATGTCAGATAAGAGGCAAAGTGTCTCTTCATCCCACTGTGTGTGTGTTTCACCCCACGGCCCTCTCCTTATGGCTCCTCTCCCAGTCCACTCCCTGCCCCACAGTGTGATATTGATCGTTGGAGAAAATACAATTAATTTCTCTCACAGCAGGTTGTCTGTTGTGGCCAACTGTCCTTGAGGCCCCCATTTGACTTATTTTAATAGAATATTACACAGAGAGAGGGAGAGGGAGGAAGAGATAGGCAGGGAGGGAGGGAAGGAAGAAAGGAGAGAGTAGGAGAGAGTGAAAAAAAGGAGAGAGAGAGCGAGAGAGGGATATATGCCCCCTAAACATGTTACTCTCCAGTGGAAATATTGAGTTGATAGGTTTTTGTCCAAAAAAGTCATGATGCACTTTGTAGTGTATCCAAGACATTGTCATCTTCCAAGATGGCGTAGCAGTCGGATGTCTGTTTTGTTTGTCTTTTCCCGTCCCGTGTATATATTGTTTTTCTTCGTATATATTTCGTACATATTTTTAATCTCAATTTCCATCTACCGACTGAACATACTTTCCTGCAACTCGCCTCACCCAATGTGGTTTGGATCTGCTATTTTTTATACTTTATAACCGGAAACCCTTACAGAAGCTAGCCAGCTAACACTCTACTAGCTAGCAGTCAGTTAGCAGAGCATATCAGACTGCTTTTTCTCTGCAACATCTCCGGATTCCTACCGCAAGCTCTGAACCTTTACTCCAGATTATCGCAGCTAGCTAGCTGCTATCCGAGTGGCTACTCCTGGCTAACGTCTCTGGCCCGAAGCAAGCATCAGTTAGCCTAGGCCCATCTACTGGCTAGCCGAAGAGATCCATCAGACATTTCCTGGGCTTCAGTACCTCTTTTGCCAATTGGCCTGGAGCCTTTGCTGCCGACACGGAGCCCCGCTGATCCATCACGTCAGACTCTTCAGTTGCGACGTCCCCCTGAGGCCGATCTGCTAGCCCCGGCCTGCTAAATGTCTGAATCGCCGTGCCTCCAGCTCGCCTAGCTACTCACTGAACCCTATGATCACTCAGCTACACATGCCTCTCCCTAATGTCAATATGCCTTGTCTATTGCTGTTTTGGTAAGTGATTTTTGTCTTATTTCACTGTAGAGCCTCCAGCCCTGCACAATATGACTTAGCTAGCCCTTTTGTTCCACGCCCCACACATGCGGTGACCTCACCTGGCTTAAATGGTGCCTCTAGAGACAAAACCTCTCTCATCGTCACTCAATGCCAAGGCTTACCTCCACTGTACTCACATCCTACCATACCCTTGTATGTACATTATGACTTGAATCTATTCTTCCGCGCCCAGATATCTGCTCCTTTTACTCTTTGTTCCGAACGCACTAGACGACCAGTTCTTTAAGCCTTTACCGTACTCTTATCCTATTTCTCCTCTGTTCCTCTGGTGATGTAGAGGTTAGCCTAGGCCCTGCAGCCCCCAGCATCACTCCCATTCTCCAGGCGCTCTCATTTGTTGACTTCTGTAACCGTAAAAGCTTTGGTTTCATGCATGTTAACATCAGAAGCCTCCTCCCTACGTTTGTTTAATTCACTGCTTTAGCACACTCCGCCAACCCAAATGTCCTAGCCATGTCTGAATCCTGGCTTAGGAAGGACACCAAAAGTCCTGAAATTTCCATCCCTAACTATAACACTTGCTGACAAGATAGAACTGCCAAAGGGGCGGAGTTGCAATCTACTGCAGCAATAGCCTGCAGAGTTCTGTCATACTATCCAGGTCTGTGCCCAAACAATTCAAGCTTCTACTGTTAAAAATCCACCTTTCCAGAAACAAGTCTCTCACCGTTGTCATTTGTTATAGACCCCCTTCAGCCCCCAGCTGTGCCCCATCTTCAGACTTCGTACTGTTAGGTGACCTAAACTGGGACATGCTTAACACCTCGGCCGTCCTACAATCCAAGATAGATGCCCTCAATCTCACACAAATTATCAAGGAACTTCCCGGACAGGCAGGAGACTCCGGCAGCGCCGGACAGGCGGGAGACTCCGGCAGCTCCGGAGTGAAAGGCGATTCTGGTATCGCCGGCGTGACAGGCAGCTCTGGCAGCTCCTGGCTGATTGATGGCTCTGGCAGCTCCTGGCTGACTGATGGCTCTGGCAGCTCCTGGCTGACCGACGGCTCTGGCAGCTCCTGGCTGATTGACGGCTCTGGCAGCTCCTGGCTGATCGACGGCTCTGGCAGCTCCTGGCTGATCGACGGCTCTGGCAGCTCCTGGCTGATCGACGGCTCTGGCAGCTCCTGGCTGACCGACGGCTCTGGCAGCTCCTGGCTGACTGACGGCTCTGGCAGCTCCTGGTTGACTGACGGCTCAGGACAGACTGGCGGCTCTGGCGGCTCAGGACAGACGGGAGACTCCGGCGGCTCAGGACAGACGGGAGGCTCTGGCAGTGCTGGAGAGGAGGAAGGCTCTCGCAGCGCTGGACAGGCGGGAACACCTGTAGGCAGAAAAAGGAGAGACAGCCTGGTGCAGGGGGCTGCCACCGGAGGGCTGGTGTGTGGAGGTGGTACTGGGTAGACCGGACCGTGCAGGCGCACTGGCACTCTTGAGCACCGAGCCTGCCCAACCTTACCTGGTTGAATGCTCCCGGTAGCCAGGCCAGTACGGCGAGGTGGAATAGCCCGCAATGGGCTGTGCTGGCGAACCGGGGACACCATGCGTAAGGCTGGTGCCATGTACGCCGGCCCAAGGAGACGCACTGGAGACCAGATGCGTAGAGCCGGCTTCATGGCACCTGGCTCGATGCCCACTTTAGCCCGGCCGATACGAGGAGCTGGAATGTACAGCACTGGGCTATGCACCCGCACCGCACTCCACAGCATAACACGGTGCCTGCCCGGTCCCCTCTCGCTCTCCGGTAAGCACGGGAAGTTGGCGCAGGTCTCCTATCTGGCTTCGCCACACTCCCCGTGTGCCCCCACCCAAGAAATTTTGTGGGCTGACTCTCGGGTTTCCAACCGTGCCGCCGTGCTGCCTCCTCATACCAGCGCCTCTCTGCCTTTGCAGCCTCCAGCTCTGCTTTTGGACGGCGATATTCCCCCCAGGGTCCTCTCCCGTCTAGAATTTCCTCCCAAGTCCATGAGTCCTGTGTCTTCGGCCGCTGTTGCTGCTGCCCATTACCACGCCGCTTGGTCCTCTGTTGGTGGGTGATTCTTTAACGGCATTCAGAGGTGGAAGAAGGAGAGGACCAAAGCACAGCTTTGTTAGTGTTCATCTTTTTAATAAACAACTGAACACTTAAAAAATAGAAAACAACAAAGTGACAACCAAAACAGTTCTATCTGGTGCAGATACACAAAGACTGAAAATAACTACCCACAAAACACAAAGGAAACCAGGCTACGATTGACAGCTGCCTCTGATTGAGAACCATAACAGGCCAAACACAGAAATAGAAAATCATAGAAAAACTAACATGAACAATCCACCCAACTCACGCCCTGACCATACTAAAACAAAAGACAAAACAAAGGAACTAAGGTCAGAACGTGACACTGTAGCACTAATTCCAAAAAGTTTTGGGACACTGTAAGGTCCATGGAGAATAAGAGCACCTCCTCTCAGCTGCCCACTGTACTGAGGATAGGAAACACTGTCACCACCGATAAATCTATGATAATCAATAATTTCAAGAAACATTTTTCTACGGCTGGCCATGCTTTCCACCTGGCTAACCCTACCACGGCCAACATCTCAGCACCCCCTGCAACAACTTGCCCAAGCCCCCCTCCCGCTTCTCCTTCACCCAAATCTAGATAGCTGTGGTTCTGAAAGAGCTGCAACATCTGGATCCCTACAAATCAGCTGGGCTAGACAATCTGGACCCTCTCTTTCTAAGATTTTCCACCAAAATTGTTGCAATCCATATTACTAGCCTATTCAACCTCGCTTTCGTATCGTCTAAGATCCCCAAAGATTTGAAAGCTGCCGTGGTCATCCCCCTCTTCAAAGGGGAGACAATCTAGACCCAAACTGTTATAGACCTATATACATCCTGCCCTGCCTTTCCAAAATCTTTGAAAGCCAAGTTAATAAACAGATCACTGACCATTTCGAATCCCACCGTATCTTCTCCGCTATGCAATCTGGTTTCCGAGCTGGTCATGGGTGCACCTCAACCACGCTCAAGGTCCTAAACGATATCATAACCGCCATCGATAAAAGACAGTAGTGTAGCCGTTTTCATCGACCTGGCCAAGGCTTTCGACTCTGCCAATCACCGCATTCTTATCGGCAGACTCAATAGCCTTGGCTTCTCAAATGACTGCCTCGCCTGGTTCACCAACTACTTCTCAGATAGAGTTCAGTGTGTCAAATCGGAGGGCCTGTTGTCCGGACCTCTGACAGTCTCGTGTGGGTGCCACAGGGCTCAATTCTCGGGCCGACTCTTTTTTTCTGTATATATCAATGATGTTGCTCTTACTGCTGGTGATTCTCTGATCCACCTCTACGCAGACGACACCATTCTGTATGCATCTGGCCCTTCTTTGGACACTGTGCTAACAAACCTCCAAACGAGCTTCAATGCCATACAACACTCCTTCCGTGGCCTCCAACTGCTTTTAAATGCTAGTAAAACAAAGTGCATGCTCTTCAACCGATTGCTGCCCGCAACCTCCCGCCCGACCAGCAATCACTACTCTGGACGGTTCTGACCTGGAATATGTGGACAACTACAAATACCTAGGTGTCTGGTTAGACTGTAAACTCTCCTTCCAGACTCACATTAAGCATCTCCAATCCAAAATTAAATCCATAATTGGCTTCCTATTTCGCAACAAAGCCTCCTTCACTGATGCTGCCAAACATACCCTCGTAAAACTGACTATCCTACCGATCCTTGACTTCGGCGATGTCATTTACAAAATAGCCCCCAACACTCTACTCAGCAAATTGGATGTAGTCTATCACAGTACCATCCGCTTTGTCACCAAAGCCCCATATACTACCCACCACTGCGACCTGTATGCTCTCGTTGGCTGGCCCTCACTAGATATCCGTCGCCAAAACCACTGGCTCCAGCTCATCTATAAGTCGTTGCTAGGTAAAGCCCCTCCTTATCTCAGCTCACTGATCACCATAGCAACACCCACCCGTAGCAGCGCTCCAGCAGGTATATTGCACTGGTCATCCCCAAAGCCAACACTTCCTTTGGCCACCTTTCCTTCCAGTTCTCTGCTGCCAATGACTGGAACGAGTCTTATATTTCTCTCTCTAACTTTAAGCATCAGCTGTCAGAGCAGCTTACCGATCACTGTACCTGTACACAGCCAATCTGTAAATAGCACACCCAACTACCTCATCCCCATATTATTACTTACCCTCTTGCTCTTTTGCACCAAAGTATCTCTACTTGCACATCAACCACTCCAGTATTAATGCTGAATTGTAATTATTTCGCCTCTATGGCCTACCTCACTACTCTTCTACATTTGCACACACTGTACATAGATTTTTCAAATTGTATTTTCTAATGTGTTATTGACTGTACGTTTGCTTATGTGTAACTCTGTGTTGTTGTTTTTGTCGCACTGCTTTGCTTTATCTTGGCCAGGTTGCAGTTGTAAATGAGAACTTGTTCTCAACTGGCCTACCTGGTTAAATAAAGGTTAAATAAAAAAATATTTAAAAAAAATAAAAATAAATTCAGGATTCTGTCAATTCCAAAATAACAGGCACAATTTGTTCACCGCTACGGCCTATAATGTTTATAATGAATCATCTGCATAGCTATACGTGAACTGCATAGCTGTATGTCAAGGATCTCAAAGCACTTTGCTAAATGATAAGTAACCTTATCACGAGTCTTTACATGGAAATGTGCGTCAGTAAGTCACACATATGTAATAACACCAAAACAGATAGACACACAAGTAAGTTATTATCAGAGACATAATTATAAGGTTTCATTTAAATGACAGGTTGTGAGAAAAATGAAAGGTAGACTTAGTCCATAAAGCTTTCAATAGCAATTGTCTCTCAGTTTCCCCTAGGAGTGGTTGTTAGTTTCCAAAGCCCAGAAACCAGGTTCCCAATGGGTCTGTGTCCCCCAGATGTCCCCAACATGTTCCTGGCAACCCCTCACCCCTGCAAACCCTCTCCGCTGGCAACCCCTCTCTACTGGGTTCCAGCTGGAACATCATACCTCATTAGGGACAGAGGATGACAAAATCAATGATAATTTCCAACCTCCCGTAGGGTTCTTTGGTTCTCTTCCTCTATGGTTCCTTCATGGAACAGCTGAACATACAGGGGAGTAGAATAGGTCTTTAGGGAATCCTAATGCCATAGATTTAAAAAATAAATAATTGGTAAACTTGAAGGCAAAAAAGGGAAGCATGATGTAAGATGCAAACCTGGTATTCCAACTGATTATAGGCTACCAACAATTTACCGCTGCGCCACAGTGTTATAATGGAAACAGTGGAGAAGAAATACCTCTATCTATCTGATAACCACACTTTATTGCTGACCAGCAGATATCACTAATGTGTATTGTGAACAGATAATGAAGCTCCAAGTAATTCATTACTTTTCGACACAATTTGGAGAAAGTACCGAAGCCTTCAGAAAGCCTCGGTTTCCCATCACTACATAGAACCATATATAATAATTCCCAGCATGCTCAATTGCAGGGATAATTTAAGAATAGTTTGTTTTACTGTAATATATGTGTTTTTGCATGTACGTTGATTAATTTTATGCTACACAAAAATAAATAACATACCGTTTTCTTAACTAATCCAATGTGTTGGATTTATATCATCCGCTACTGAGATGGTTGTTCCAGTTTATATTATTGAGCAATGGAGGCTACTGAGGGGAGGTAAGCTGTCACGTTCTGACCATAGTTCTTGTGTGTTTTCCTTGTTTTAGTGTTGGTCAGGACGTGAGCTGGGTGGGCATTCTATGTTGTGTGTCTGGTTTGTCTATTTCTATGTTTGGCCTGATATGGTTCTCAATCAGAGGCAGGTGTTAGTGATTGTCTCTGATTGGGAACCATATTTAGGTAGCCTGTTTTGTGTTGGGATTTGTGGGTGGTTGTTTCCTGTCTTTGTGTTTTATGCACCAGTTAGGACTGTTTCGGTTTTCACGGTTATTGGTTTGTATCCTGTTCATGTTTGAGTTACCTTATTAAATTAACATGAACTCTAACCACGCTGCGTTTTGGTCCACCTCTCCTTCCCAGGAAGAAAGCCGTTACATAAGCTCACATGAATTGCTAAATTGCAGTCAATGTTATGGTATCAACCACATGGAAACCACATGTTTGATACCACTCCATTGACTCCATTCCAGACATTATTATGAGCCATCCTTCCGTCAGCAGCCTCTACTGTGATTGAGGTAGTCTCACTATTCAATCTCCCCTACCATGGCAGTCATTTTTAATTCAGGTTGTGGGTGATTAACATTTCCACTTGTTGGTAGTGATAGGGAAACAAAGCTTCAAGAAGCATTGAGGCTTTCCAGCCAATTGTGTCGAAAATAGGTTCATTAGTCAAGGCTTTGCTCAACCTAGTGTACACTGGTGGTAAAAAGAATGTAGAGCAACCAAATGCTCTCTATAGCGCGTGCGCAGAGTAGCCTTTTTGTCTTCTACTAAGACCAATACCAAATAACAGCTGTAAGGCGAAATGAAGCTTCGGAGGTCATTGATCACGTTTTGCTTTAAATTCCTCAAAAAAGTTAGCGTACAACAGTGAAACCTTTTTGTGGGATACACATAAGGAAATTCTAGGTCTTGTGGCATATTTTTGTTAAACTATCCCCAATTCAATGGAATTGCAACCCTCTGCATGCACAGTGCATTCTTCCATCACATGTACAGCTGATTCTCAAGATCTTGCACACTAATGAGATGCTATTGAGCCCACACTACTACACTGTCTGAGCTCAGGACTACATCCTTTCTGGTAAGTTTTGATCACAATACTGGGTGGGGTGAATATCTTTTACTTGGCATACATTATTTTTTGTTAACTAGTAAATAGCAGTGTTTTTAAATAATTTCTAACTTTCTGCAAGTTAGTTTTTGCTACCATGTGGGTTTTTAGCTTGCTTGAGCCTGCAAACTGAGGAGTGTTAATTCACCTGTTTCCCTACCATGTTTCATTTTAAAACATTTATCTTACAAAGGAGTTGTTTAACTTGTTGAGTGTAGGGAAGGAAGTGCTGTTTTTCCCGAAAGCTCTCTGTTCCATTGCATGCCTTCCCTCCATTTAAAGGGATATCAACCAGATTCCTTTTCCTTTTCCTCTGACAGTCTTTAGACATAGTTTCAGGCTTTTATTCTGAAAAATGAGCGAGAAAGATCCCATCGCGTCAGTGGATGGCTGGGTGCCAGCAGCGTTTTGCATGCGCCAACAGAGTGGAGCAGACATTTTCTCTCTCCTATTGAAGAAGCTACAGTCCGGTTGAAATATTATTGAATATATATTGTAAAAACAACCTGAAGATTGATTATAAAAAACGTTTGACATGTTTCTAAGAACTTCACGGATACTATTTGGAATTTTCGTCTGCCCCGTCGTGACCGCTCGAGCATGTGGATTTCTGAACATAAAGCGCCAACCAAATTGAGGTATTTTGGATATAAAAATAATCTTTATGGTACAAAAGTAACATTTATTGTGTAACTGGGAATCTCGTGAGTGCAAACATCCGAAGATCATCAAAGGTAAGCAATTCATTTTATTGCTTTTCTGACTGTCATGACAAATCTTCTTTGCTGCTAGCTGTTTGTAATGTTTTGTCTGCTGAGAGAGATGTCCTTACATAAACGCTTGGTATGCCTTCGCCAAAAAGCTTTTTTGAAATCTGACATGCCAGGTGGATTAACAACAAGCTAAGCTGTGTTTTGCTGTATTGCACTTGTGATTTCATGAAAATTAAATATTTTTAGTAATTGAATTTGAATTTGGCGCTCTGCAATTCAGCGGATGTTGACAAAAATGATCCCGCTAATGGGATGAGTGCGTCAAGAATCTAACTATTTATCTGTAAATGCAATTGTTTTGGGGTTTTTCTTTACAATTTTTTTCAAATCTTTACAGTAAAATGCCACAGGCACTATCTGATGTGTGGAGACATTTCACTGCAGCTAATGTAGAAGGAAAAGCTGTGTAAATTTGCAAATGCTGTGCCAAATCATATGTGAAGAATGCAACAAAGATCCAGAAGCCGATATGGACAGCCCCATCAAGAGAAACCTATAGCAGTTGCCATTGCATGGATTGCGGAGACAATGCCATCCTGTCTAATGTTCAGACTCTGCTTACAAATGTAAGAGAAGAAATCCGCACTGCCCTGTCCACTTCACTGTTGCTCCAAGCAGAGGAAACTGCAGTTCTGAAATACATCAAAAAGCGTGAAGACTTCTGCCTGAAGCCCATACACGCCGCAACGTACATATTGGACCCCAAGTATGCTAGCAAGAGCATCCTGTCTGGTGCTGAGATCAACAAGGCCTATGGTGTTATCTCTACCGTGTCTTGCCACCTTGGCCTGGATGAGGTTTTCTGCAGTCTAGCAAAGTACACTTCCAAGCAAGGGCTTTGGGATGGAGAGGCAATATGGCAGCCGTGGCAACATATTTCATCAGCCAGCTGGTGGAAAGGACTTTGTGGATCTGAGGCTCTTTCCCCTGTTGCCTCCAACATCCTCCAAATCCCACCAACATCATCCGCCTCAGAGCGCAACTGGTCCTTGTTTGGGAACACACACACCAAAGCACGAAACAGGCTGACCAATACAAGGGTTGAAAAATTGGTGACCATCTGGGAGAATTTGAGGCTCTTTGAGCCTGACAACGAGCCATCCTCAACAAGGTTGGAAAGAGACAGTGAAGATGAGGCCTCAGAGTCTGATGTTCAAGAGGTAAACATTGAGGAGGTCCAGGGAGAAGACAACGAAAACTGAGAGGAAGACAACCAGAGCTTTAGTTTCTAGACTACAATTTTACAGATGTACGTTGAAAAAGTGTTTAGGAGATGCGATGGATCGTTGGGTATCATTCAATATTCCCATGTGAAGAGTCAACTCATTTAATTAAAGTTTCATTTGCAACTAAATTGTTTTAAACATTTCTATTGGAAGGATTTATTCATTTGCAATTATGTCTACTTATGATAAGGTAAACGTTTTATGTTTCTGTTTCCATATGATATGGTAGATATATCCAATGCAACAAACATTTACATTTAGATGGTATTAATATACATTTGCACATATTTCTGTTAATTCCCATACATTCCCATTAATTCCCATGGAAAGTTTCAACCTCTGAATAATCCCCAAAATGTGCAACCCTACACACACCTATCTATATAAGGTACCACAGTTGACAGTGCATGTCAGAGCAAAAACCAAGCCATGAGGTCGAAGGAATTGTCCGTAGAGCTCCGAGACAGGATAGTGTCGACGACAGATCTGGGGAAGGGTACCAAAGCATTTCTGCAGTATTGAAGGTCCCCAAGAATACAGTGGCCTCCATCAATCTTAAATGGAAGAAGTTTGGAACCACCAAGACTCTTCTTAGAGCTGGCCGCCTGGCCAAACTGAGCAATCCGGGGAGAAGGGCCTTGGCCAGGGAGGTGACCAAGAACCCAATGGTCACACTGACAGAGCTCTAGAGTTCCTCTGTGGAGATGGGAGAACCGTCCAGAAGGACAACTATATCTGCAGCACTCCACCAATCAGGCCTTTATGGTAGTGTCCAGACGGAAGCCACTCCTCAGGAAAAGGCACATGACAGCCCTCTTGGAGTTTGCCAAAAGGCACCTAAAGACTCTCAGACCATGAGAAACAAGATTCTCTGGTCTGATGAAACCAAGATTGAACTCTTTGGCCTGAATGCCAAGCATCACGTCTGGAGGAGACCTGGCATGATCCCTATGGTGAAGCATTGTAGTGGCAACATCATGCTGTGGGGATGTTTTTTCAGCAGCAGGGACTGGGAGACTAGTCAGGATCGAGGAAAAGATTAATGGAAAAAGTGCAGAGCGATCCTTGATGAAAACCTGCTCCAGAGTGCTCAGGACAACAAACTGGGGCGAAGGTTCACCGTTCAAACTGGACAATGACCATAAGCACAGCTTGAAGAACCATACATAGAGGGTTCCAGAGGGAACCTTCTGCAAAGGGATCTACCCAGCACCAAAAAGGGATCCTCTATGGGGACAAACCTAGGAACCATGTATGGTTTCACTTAGCACCTTTTTTTCTAAGAGTGTAACATTCACAATGGCAGCCTCAGCCCTCTGTTCCACAACAACAACAACAGGGAAACACTGGTGTATTTTCAACACCAGGAATCCTCTCACACCATCTCCCCAGGTTCCAGGTGAGATTTCCTGGGAAGGAGAAAGACATTGGACAACCCATGACAGTGATCTTCCCTGTCTCACTCTTCACCTGAGACTCATTTTAAATATCTGGATTAGGGATATCCAAGTCTTGGCCTTGAAAGTAGAAGGGATTGTGAGGAAACAGGGATGAAGAGCAATTGAGAGGCAAGAACAAAGCAGAAAAGGAAAGTTGAGATAACAAGAGGAAGTAAAAAATGGGGAGGAGATATCAACAAGCTAGAGTGGTGTTGGAAAATAATGGAAGGCTATTTTTGGGTCACCAGTGTGAGTGTGTTGCAGCTTGTGAAGCACTAGCAGCTCACATCCACCTCATTCACACTCCACACAAAGCACAAGCCAATCTATTTCAGTCATCTCCACTGTAGCCTAGTCTGTAGCTCCCCTCAGCCTCTGACAGCCCTTGTCTGTGTGTGTGTGTGTGTGTTCTTGAATAGGGAAGGTAGTTGGACTTCATTATAACTGCCTTGTTGTTGTTGACTGAACTTCGGAACTCCAATAAGATGAAGGACTTGGAGAATAGGTCAACAACGTCATAAACAGTAAACTTTTACGTGGAAGTTAAAGTAATGGTGTGAACGTCCTCACATCGCATTTGTCTCCTTTAATACATTTATATTTGTCCCATCCCTCCCTCTCTTATTGTTCAAGGGAGAAAAGCATCCAATGTCTGGATGAGCTTTGGGAAGTCCAGGGGTAATAGAAAAGTTTCTAAATGACGAAACTCCCCTGCCTCCAGTTCTAAAACTACCTTGAAAATGCGATCGATCAGTTATTTTCCAACTAGTTTCATAGCCTCATCATACCATTTTTTTTTCAATCTCTCCTCATTTTCCCATCTTGATTGACATCTCGAAGTCAATATTTAATTTCAGAAGTCAGTGAGAATATCAACCCTCTGTTGGTGTGGCATTTCACACACAGCAACTGTCCGATCCTTTATGACAGTTGCTGTATAAATGGCAGGATTAACATTGATGGGAGTTTATGGCACATCCTGCTGAGTTCTCGGCAGTCGAGAAGAAAATGTTTGCTTATTCGATGTGACTTTTACCCAGAATAACCCCATGGGGTTCAGAGCTGGGATCAGAGTGAAAGGTTGTCTATAAAATATGCATGCTACGGGAGGGAGGGCCTGAAGTAAAGTGTGTGTCTGTTTGCGTGTGCGTGTTTGCGTGTGTGCATGTGTTTCTGAGTGTGTGTTTGCATGCTGGCATGTGTTTCTCTTTGTGTGTGTGTGTGTGTGTGTGTGAGGGGCAAGGAGACTTCCATAACGAGTTATGCTATGAAACTGATTTAAAAGGGCTTTCAGAGGTGCACTTAGCCAAAGCCTGAGAGCTAACTGCTTATGTCATCCACAATTGGCCACTGGAACTAAAATATAACACACTCTAGTCTGTTAGCAGAACCACACACAGCACTGACAGGAAGGTTCTTACAGGAAAACAAAGAGACCTTCATCTGACTTGGCTTGAACCACCCGTCTGTGGTTCTCACTATTTGACAAAGTGGTAACATACAGACAGTAAACGAACCATGCATTGCATTACAGTGTTTTAGAGCACTGATGTCTTCAAAAGTGAAATTTGAAATGACAGTTTTGGTTTGGTGTACTATATATAGGCTACTTGGTATTGAAAACAGACTACTAAATCAATGAGCTATGGTTAGAACCTCTTACTTGCATAATTTTTCTTTTGATGAACACTGGCTAGAAAACATGCATTTGTGACTACTAGTGTAGTCTAGAGTAGCCTAGGAGGTAACTAGTTAGAGTATTTAGCACTGTCTTGTAGGAACGTCAGAGAATGATACTGTGACGTGTACCACCGCCTATCACTGGTTATTTGGTTCAAAGTTTCGAGCAGAGTGTTTCGGGCTCGAAGCAGGTCCAAAGGAGGGAGGAGGGGGACTTAGAGAACATCAAATAAACATGGGCAGTGTCTTAAATGGCACCCTATTCCCTATATAGTGCATATAATCCTGGTCAAAGATACACAGGGAAAAATATCCTGAAATGTTTACAGTAAATTACAGGCAGCACGGTAGCCAGTAGATTACTGTAAATTTACAGTAAAATACTGGCAACACAAACACCAGTAAAACTGGAGATTTACAGGACCTTTACTGAAACACAAATTGAAAGCATATTACTCTAACACCTGACTACAGTGACATGCTCTATTTCTATCATTTTCAGTGAATTACTGGTAGCACAGTGGTCAGTAAACTGTTGCAAAATTAAATTGCAGGTTGCACAGCGTCAACGATGGGCAGTATTTCTGTTACATGGATTTGATGTAGGTATTTCGGCCCCACTTTATTTGAAGTGCACCTTCATATAGGCTTCATACGCACTACATAGATTCTTCACAAATCCTCTATAAATATAGATCATGCTCGATAAATATTAATAATGTGGCATAACTGTGTAACATAACCATCAATTTATTTGTTCACATTAATTCATATTTTATAGAGCATGAAATACGGTTATAGATGATTTGTGACCCATTTATGCAGTGCTTATAAAGCCTATATGAATGCTTTATGAAGCCTTCATAAGATGCACTTCAAATAAAGCAGGATCAGTATTTCAATAGTTTTAATTCCTATTTTGTAATTTTACTGACCTGCAGTACAATTCATGTATTTTGTCATCAGTTTAATTATATATTTAACAAAAATATAAATGCAACATGCAACAATTTCAGTTACAGTTCATATAAGGAAATCCGTCAATTTAAATAAATTCCCTAATCTATGGATTTCACATGACTGGGCAGGGGCACAGCCATGGGTTGGCCTGGGAGGGCATAGGCCCACCCACGGGGGAGCCAGGCCCAGCCAATCAGAATACATTTTCCCCCACAAAGGGGCTTTATTACAGACAGAATTACTCATCAGCTGTCTGGGTGGCTGGTCTCAGACGATCCCGCAGGTGAAGAAGCCAGACGTGGAGGTCCTGATCTGGCGTGGTTATACATGATCTGCAGTTGTGAGGCTGGTTGGACGCACTGCAGCTTATGGTAGAGAAATTAACATTCAATTCTCTGGCAATAGCTCTGGCGGACATTCTTGGAGTCAGCATGCCAATTGCACGCTCCCTTAAAACTTGAGACATCTGTGGCATTGTTGTGTGACAAAACTGCACATTTCAGAATGGCCTTTGATTGTCCCCAGCACAAGGTGTACTTGCGTAATGATCATGCTGTTTAATCAGCTTCTTGATATGCCACACCTGTCAGGTGGATAGATTATCTTGGCAAAGGAGAAATGCTCACTAACAGGAATGTAAACAAATGTGTGCAAAACATTTGAGAGAAATAAGCTTTTTGTGCTTACGTAACATTTCTGGGATCTTTTATTTCAGCTCATGAAACATGGGACCAACACTTTACATGTTGCATTTATATTTTATGCAGTATAGTACATTTACTTCGTATTTTCTAATACAAAAAGACGCATGCAAGTGGCCCACTTAACTACAACAACATTCTCAGTAATGGTAATATAATCTTTCTATTTGCTATGACTTCTTGTTTATCTACCTTAGTTTAATGCACTGCTAAATTACCAAAATGTACATGTAAAACATTGAAATGTCTTGGAATGGCTTAGTCAAAGCCCAGATCTCAATTCAATAGAGAATCTGTGGTATGACTTAAAGATTGCTGTGCAACAGCGGAACCCATCCAACTTGTAGGAGCTGGAGCAGTTTTTCCTTGAAGAATGGGCAAAAATCCCAGTGGCTAGATGTGCCAAGCTTATAGAGACATACCCCAAGAGACTTGCAGCTGTAATTGCTGCAAAAGGTGGCTCTACAAAGTATCGACTGGGGAGGTGAATAGTTATGCACGCTGAAGTTTTCTGTTTTTTTGTCTTATTTCTTGTTTGTTTCACAATAAAAATATTTTGCATCTTCAAAGTGGTAGGCATGTTGTATAAATCAAATGGGAGCAACAGGAACTGGGAACCAGGAACTCTGACAGGGTCAGAGTTGGGATCTGGGCCTGTAGAGGGGAGGAAGAACAGATCCAGAGGTCAATAGTGATACTTCCCTATGTCCTGCTCACTCTGGATGAAGATGTGGTCTTTGGTCCCTCTTCTGTGCCTCTTCTGGTGGTCTGGTTCTGTGACTAGTGCTGTGACTGGGTCAAGTGCTAGAACTGGGACTGGTGTTGGATCTGCAGAGGGAAGGAAGGACAACCTGAGGAACTAGCATGATAGTACTCCCCTGTGGCCTGCTCTCTCCGGGCATATGTCTTGATCTTTGGTCCCTCCTCCACGCCACTTCTGGTATGGTGATGAATGGTGCCTGGTTCTGGTCTGGTTCTGGTTCTGGTTCTGTGAGAGGGATAAGTGTTGAGGGAGGAATGGGGAAAGTGATGTAGAGGAAGCAGGGGGGTAGGGGTGATGGAGGGTATGTCCATCGGCCTGGGCTGGTGTTGGAGGAGGAGCGATGTGGTTGCAAGTGTGGACGCTGGAGGCTGGAGGGAACAAACAGGGCCCAGACCCACCTGGTCACAGAGCACTCACAAACAGTTGGTGGGTGAGTTCAGTGCGAGTGCCTCCATGAGGGCAGTTCTCTGTATGTACCTTGTGCCATCGATAGATGAATTTCCTAGTGGGAAGGGAACCAGGAACATATGTCTGAGCAAAATCCTTCTCTTCTGAGTTTGTTTTCAGGGTCATGATGATGGGTTATTGGGTGGGTCCAGGTCTTATCATTTCATTGCAGAGGGCATCTAGCAGGTTGTTTGTGTTGTTGGGTGGTTCTTGGCTGTTCACAAGTCTTGAGATGCCTCCCCACTGACTGCCTGGTGGCCCCCTGTACTGACTTGGCAGTAGACTGGGGTGCTGGGAGCGGTGAAGGTGGTTTGGGGTGTCCGGGGGGTCTGGACTGAGACTGGCTTGCTGCAGAGTGGGATCATTGGCAGGGAGGGCTAAGGTGGGTGGATCTGCGTCGGTAAGGATCAGGGAGGAGGAGTCAGGGGCAGTAGGCTGTATTGGAGGGGGGTCAAGGGCAGTTGGTAGTGGGAGATCAGGGACAGAGAGGAGCGATCAGAAGAAGTAACGGACGGACAGGGGCAGGGTGTGGTACGATGAGGGGTGAGGGGGTTTCTGTACAGTTGGCTGTATTTCCTGCACAGTTTGGGCATGCCGCAGTGGTGGACTGAGCTCTGTTTCCCAGTGTGATGGTGCTGGGAAGGTGTTGGACTCCGGTTGGGTCAATACCCAGTCCAGATGTTGTCTTTGTCCAGGACCCTCCTAGCCGCTGACTTGAGGGTGGCGAACCAGCTTAACCAAACTTTTATAGTCCTGGATGCATTCATTTTGAAACAATACTGTAACTGCCTTGGATTCTGTGTCAGAAAGGGGGTATGCTTGGAGTCTGTTAAACAGGGCTGAATCTTTGCACTTTCAGAATTTTTCCCAAAAACTGTTTGAGCAACTGGGGGGTCTTAAAACTGGCTTCAAAGGATTCCTGTGAACCTCGGTGGTTTCACCAGTTAGTTCAGGTCAGACGGCACAAACCCCATACCTCTCTGGAGAACTGCCATGCTGAATTCCATGTGGGCCATGGTTTCTATATATATATATTTTTCTTTAACCTGTGTTTAGCCAGGTAGGCAAGTTGAGAACAAGTTCTCATTTACAACTGCGACCTGCCAAAGAAAACGCAAAGCAGTTCGACACATACAACAACACAGAGTTACACATGGAGTAAAACAAACATACAGTCAATAATACAGTACAAAAACAAGTCTATATACAATGTGAGCAAATGAGGTGAGATAAGGGAGGTAAAGTCAATAACAAGGCCAATATAGCAATTGAAAACACTGGAATTGTAGATTTGCAGTAGGTGAATGTGCAAAATAGAAATACAGAGGTGCAAGGGAGCAAAAATAAATAAATACAGTAGGGATGAGGTAATTGTTTGGGCTATTGAGATGGGCTATGTACAGGTGCAGTGATCTGTGAGCTGCTCTGACAGCTGGTGCTTAAAGCTGGTGAAGGAGATAAGTGTTTCCAGTTTTAGAGATTTTTGTAGTTCGTTTCAGTCATTGGCAGCAGAGAACTGGAAGGAGAGGTGACCAAAGGAGGAATTGGCCAGTAAAATACACCTGCTGGAGCGCATGCTACGGGCGGGTGCTGCTATGATGACCAGCGAGCTGAGATAAGGTGGGACTTTACCTAGCAGGATCTTGTAGATGACCTGGAACCAGTGGGTTTGGCAACGAGTATGAAGCGAGGGCCAGCGAACGAGAGCGTACAGTCGCAGTGGTGGGTAGTATATAGGGCTTTGGTGACAAAACGGATGGCACTGTGATAGACTGCATCCAATTTGTTGAGTAGGGTGTTGGAGGCTCTTTTGTAAATGAGATCGCCGAAGTCGAGGATCGGTAGGATGGTCAGTTTCATGAGGGTATGTTTGGCAGCATGAGTGAAGGATGCTTTGATGCGAAATAGGAAGCCAATTCTAGATGTAATTTTGGATTGGAGATGTTTGATGTCAGTCTGGAAGGAGAGTTTACAGTCTAACCAGACACCTAGTTATTTGTAGTTGACCACATATTCTAAGTCAGAACCGTTCAGAGTAGTGATGCTGGGTGGGCGGGCAGGTGTAGGCAGCGATCAGTTGAAGAGCATGCATTTAGTTTTACTTGTATTTAAGAGCAGTTGGAGGCTACGGAAGGAGAGTTATATGGCATTGAAGCTCGTCTGGAGGGTAGTTAACACAGTGTCCAAAGAAGGGCCTCAAGTATACAGAATGTTGTCGTCTGCGTAGAGGTGGATCAGAGACTCACCCGCAGCAAGAGCGACATCATTGATGTATACAGAGAAAAGAGTTGGCCCAAGAATTGAACCCTGTGGCACCCCCATAGAGACTGCCAGAGGACTGGACAATAGGCACTCCGATTTGACACACTGAACTCTATTGGAAAAGTAGTTGGTGAACCAGGCGAGGCAATCATTTGAGAAACCGAGGCTGTTGAGTCTGCTGATGAGGATGTGGTGATTGACAGAGTCGAAAGCCTTGGCCAGGTCAATGAATACGGCTGCACAGTATTGTTTCTTATCGATGGCGGTTAAGATATCGTTTAGGACCTTGAGCGTGGCTGAGGTGCACCCATGACCAGCTCGGAAACCAGATTGCATAGTGGAGAAGGTACGGTGGGATTCGAAATGGTCGGTAATCTGTTTGTTAACTTGGCTTTCGAAGACCTTAGAAAGTTAGGGTAGGATAGATATAGGTCTGTAGCAGTTTGGGTCAAGAGTGTCCTCTTCTAACTGCCTGTGTATATTGGTTTCTAACTTCCCTGAAAAGTTGCATATAACGGGGGCTGTTCGATGCTAATGCAGAACGCCACAGGATGTTTTTGTGCTGGTTAAGGGCAGTCAGGTCTGGAGAGAACCAAGGGCTATATCTAATCCTGGTTCTAATCCTGGTTCTAATCCTGGTTCTACATTTCTTGAACGGGGCATGCTAATTTAAGATGGTGAGGAAGGCATTTTTTGGTGGTGGCCAGAGGCGGGCAGATGGGGAAAAAATGAGGTGAAAGAGGGCTGCAGGCCAAGGGTAGAGGGAGTAAGGCTCACCTTGGAAGCACTACTAGCCTCGATGGCCTGCAGTCCGTCGTTTCCTCCTCAGGCAGTTGATCGGGCCACTGTTACCCTTCTGTGTTCCCCAGTCCTTCAGGCGGTTCTGACTTTATCCGCAGGACCAGAAAGACAGCGCATGACGCTGTCAAGACACTGACACCGTTGTTGTCTTCTGGTCCGTCCAAAGAAAAGGATAGAAGAGAGAGGGTAGAGAGAGGGACACAACCACAGAAAATCTCCACCACGCAGGGTTGTGTGTAATAAAGAGAAACCAGCGTTGTTGGTACTGTATATGTTAATGAGCAAGTGATTCTTCCTCTCCCAAAAATGTTTTACACAATGCACCATCATTTACAGAACGCTGCTGTAAATATGCAGCAAAACATGTAACACAATACTTTCTGTAAAATTGTTTTGGAACATTTGCAGAATGCCACTGAGCCCCCATAATGCATCTCTCTTTACAGTACTGTACTGCAATTTAGAGTATCTAACTGTAATTTTTTACTGTGTATTTACAGAAAT
This sequence comes from Oncorhynchus nerka, assembly GCF_034236695.1. Classification (NCBI taxonomy): domain Eukaryota; kingdom Metazoa; phylum Chordata; class Actinopteri; order Salmoniformes; family Salmonidae; genus Oncorhynchus; species Oncorhynchus nerka. Next base: position 14,786,009 of record NC_088414.1, on the reverse strand, counting down.
GTGTTACAGTGTAGTGCACACTATATATTGAATATGGTGCCATTTCAGACCCTGTATAGACTTCAGAGGATGGAAGCTTAGCATGGAGGCTATTTATACAATTATCTTTCACACAATTATCTTTCACACAATTATCTTTCACAGTGGGAAGTGAACTCTAAAACCCCTAGCTATTTCTAGGTTTAACAACCGACATGCAGGGGAAATGAAAAATAAAATCTAATCAAATCTACAATGAAGGGTGGCGAAGATTTCTTATGATTGTATGAGAGAGAGAGAGAGAGAGAGAGAGAGAGAGAGGTAAATAATGAGTGGAGCAGTGAGCCATGTACTGTACAGAAAATACTGTCATGCAGTATCATTTTCCTTTTACATTCTCTGGCCACAAGAAACAAGTTCAACATCTGCAATTGGATGGGGAATTCAATGTCTCTATTAGATCCTACTGACTGTGGAAAAAATGTTTCAACAAAAAACCAGCAGACGGTACACTATCAAATGGTACATTATTGAACCCATGTATACTGTGAGAGAAGTATGACTCTCCCACTGCCAGCAACCCAATTTTCTCAGAAACAACAGAACACAACAACCCCAAAGACAGTAACAAACATTAGAATGGCACTTTGAAGTACACAGTAAATCAAGGAGAGTGGAAATCACACAGTAAAAACATTTAGAGTTAAATTGAGTGTTGATAACTTAAGTTGATTGGGACTGAGTACTTTTAAATCCATTAAGAGTAAACAGAGACAGTGGCCGTGTCCGAATACCCGTACTTGTGTCCTAAATAGTAAGCTGTTTGAGTATGCAAAACAAGTATGTGACATTTTCTAAAATCAAATAAACTTTAAATGGTGTTATACTGATGTCGTACGGCAAAAGCTGATATTCGTATATGGGGGATGTGCTACCGAAATGAACTCATAATGCGAAAACGTCATTCTCTCTGAGCCTCTTTACTGTGTCGCCACCATGCTCGATGCGAGGTACAAGGACCGCTACTTCGATGCAGACAAGAAACAGGGTTTACGTGAAATGTTTCATACACAGCTGGACAAGATGGAAACGGACACAGTGACAGTGCGCGCCGATTAAGAGAGGCCCCGGACAGACAGAGCTGAAACTTCACTGCTTGACATGTATGATGAAATCCTGGTTGAGCCTGAACAAATGAACAATGAAACAGCACAGCAAGTAAATAAAAATGTTTTGATTATGTTTAAACTGGTAAAGGGGAGATACTTAAATGCCAACAAAATAACTTTTTGGTCAGTGTGGTATGGTATGTGTGTGGTGAGTGTGTGTGTGTGTAACCTTTATTTCTTGTTTACAATGGCGGCCAAACCCGGACGACGCTGGGCCAATTGGGGGCCTCTCTATGGGACTCCCAATCACGGCCGGATGTGACACATCCTGGAATCTAACCAGGGACTGTAGTGATGCCTCTTGCACCGCTGTGTCCATGTGTGTCTGTGTGTGTGTGTGTGTGTTAACTATTTAACTGTACTAGAATGCTTAAATATCGGTTATCAGTATAGTTTTATTTGGCTAGGAAAATATTGGATATCTGTATCAGCCAAAAATGTCTTATCGGTGCAACCCTATTTAGAATGCAATTAGTGTCCTGTCCTCCCAGGCTTCCGGCCCGGTGTAGTATCAGATAGGGCCAAGTAGTGGAATAGTTATTTTACAGGGTGAATGGTTAGTTGTTTTTTTCTCCCCTTTTTGTGTCACAAAGTGTAATGAAATTACCCTCCAGAACAGTAGGTGGCAACACAGGGCTAAAAAAGAGAAATTGATAAATAGGGAGGCGTGACACTCCAGTACCGTAGGTAGCGATGTATCCACCTCTCGTTGCAATCTGCCAATACAAATGTAAAGAAGAATAAGTACTCTCCTCTGTTCTGACATGCATTCTAAATGTAAGTTGTGTGTGATGTAAAATTGCTGGACAATCCTCCCTCTTAAATGGATACCAATAGAGATTGGATAACACACTGCAAGGCACCTTAACATGACACATTAAGGAATACGTAAATGACTTCACACCTTTAAATAGGGCCATATAAACCCCAAAATAGTGATGAGTTTGACTCCACAGGAGTTGAATTAACTCTTGCGATTATATTGTGAGAGTAAACATTACTATAAATAATTAACTCTAGAATATTGAACAACACAGCAGAGAGTTAAAAAAGCAAGAGTTATTGTCAATTAATACTATACAGAGTGAAACGCAATTACGCAGAGTTAAATATCAACACTAAATTCGGAAAAAATAACTCTGTAGCCAGAGTACGTTTGACTCTTTTTAGACAGCATGGGACCAAATGTTATCTGTGGAAGAGCAACATTTTCTTCAATTAGAGTAAAATTTACTCTGTAATTTGTACTGTGTACCACCACAAACAGAACAATATTTTGTGATTGGTTGCCAGCAGAGATTCTAGGGGCACTAGACATATGAACTATTACAGACTAAATCATTCTACTAGGACAGTCTTACTTCTCTGTGGAAGCTGTATTACCTTGCCATGGTTGCTAGGAGACTACGGGGCCTCAGGTATCTAGGCTCTACTTTCTGTCATTCTGGAGGCCTCCTGACTTCACCAGGGGAATTAGAGCTAAAAGTCTGAATGTTGTGTTGTAAGGACTGATTCCAAAATTGAACTGCAGGAAAATCTGCTTTCCGTCAAATATGTGCAGCTGCTGAATGGAACATTTAGTACTATAACATTATTTGGTTCAAGTGTTGGAATGAATGTGTAATTTATTTGGGATTACTACTTAGAATAGATTATCCAGCACCCGCTCATCCCAGTCAAAGCTGTTCTCTGTCCTGCCACCCCAATAGTGGAATGAGCTTCCCCTCATGTTATGATAGCAGAGTTCCTGTCCATCTTCCAAAAACATCTGAAAACCTAACTCTTCACAAAGTATCTTGATTAAATCCCACAAAAAAGGGAATAACACGCACTTGTCTTATCTTACTAGCACTGACTTTGCTGATGTCTACTTGATTGAGTAAAAATGTTCTTACTATGACTATTGGTTAGAGCCTGTAAGTAAGCATTTCACTGTAAGGTCCTGTTGTATTCGGCATATGTGACAAATAAACTTTGATTTGATATGTGGTTGTCTCACCTAGCTATCTTGAGATGCATGCCCTAACTGTAATTCACTCTGGATAAGGGCGTCTGCTAAATTACTAAAATGTCAATGTAAAATTTTGATTTTACATGTGAAAGTATGTACATTTCGTAAGTGGTTTGAGGAGAAGAGAAGAAGAGGTTTAGGATAGATGGAAAGAGAAGATTGTGTGAGTAAAGAGTGACTAGAGAGAAGAGCCACCTAAAGGATCATTTCTGCTACATGTTAGATTTGCCTGATCTATTGTTTCACAGCAGTTCAGATCTCAGCCAGACAGGGCCAGTAGTGTTCTGTCTCTCAGGTTGCCCCATTGAGCACTGCATTACCTTCGCATCACCTTCTCTCTCTTCTCATGCCTTCTCTCCTTTCTTCTATTCTCATCTCTTTCTCATTATAAGGTTTCTACGTCTGTGAACAAAGACGTTGACAGTTTAGTTTTACCCCATGCATAATCCCAAATAATGTATTTCCAATAGGGGAGTGGGGCGTCGTCAATGAAATGGATTTGTAGTGCCTGTGTAGATTATCCGATCCCAGACTCCTTCGTTTCGCAAAAGGCCTTTGACTCGTTCATTAAAACTGGCATTGGCGGTGCGATTGAAACCTGTGAAAGAGACAGTGTGCGTGACGTCAGACAGACAGTAGAGGCTAAAAACACTCATCTTATGTCTTTCTCTCTCTCTCTCGCTCTCCATTTCTGTCTTTTGCCGCGGGGCATTTTTGTTTTTAGAGAAAGGTGTCACCTACCTGGCTCCCTGTGTAATACTGTATCTGGTCTGCAACCCATTGGTTGAGGGCTCAGGAAGGGCTCGGGTGCTAAGGAAGGCAATGCTTAAGGCTGAGAAAAGGCCTTCTTGGCACCTCCTGTTCCCTCTGCTGCGTTGGGACTTGCTACAGGAGACTTTCTAGCAGAGGCACCATGAAAAAGATGCTCCGAGCTAATGACCTATTCATTTTGTGGTGACAGGCAGAAGGAATGTGTCTGGACTTTGACCATGTGGGCTGCTTTAGTTCTGTGTGTCCCACTAGTCCTGCTTTTTTCTAGAGGGACATAATTAAAATATACATTATCCCTGAAACATACTGATCTGAATGTTTTCGAGCCCTCAAACTCAACTCTAGACCACAAAGCCAGTTCCACTGTATTTTTTCATTGCTCCCCTCTAATCAGGGACCGATTTAGACCTGGGACACGAGGTGTGTGCAATTAATTATCAAGTAGAACAGAAAACCATCAGGCTCCAGACCTCGTAGTGTAAGAGTTGAATACCCCTGTTTTAGAGGACTCACATCTATGATGAATGTTTCTATGATGTAATACCCCACTACCTCTAGCTGTGATATAATATTCCTGTATATGTCGGCCTAGCGCACCTCTTTGAAGCTCCTCTATAACGCCACCAGCCATGTAACACCCCTGTATGTATAGTGAACAAAAATATAAAAGTAACATGTAAAGTATTGGTCCCATGTTTCATGAGCTGAAATTAAGATTCTAGACATTTTTCATATGCACAAAAAGCTTTTCTCTCAAATTTTGTACACAAATTTGTTTGCATCTCTGTCATTAAGTATTTCTCGATGGCCAAGATAATCCATCCACCTGACAGGTGTGGCCAATCAAGAAGCTGATTAAACAACATTGATATCTTTCTTGTGATGATGACAACTGCGTTGGAGTTTTTAACGCCACTTCCCACCCTTTTGTTCCATGCTGGCTGAAGACCTAGCTAGCTGAAGACCTAGCTAGCTGAAGACCTAGCTAGCCAGTAACTAGCAAACACCAGACACAGATGAAAGGGGAAACATACAGTATCGGTATCCATAGATGAATAGGGTAAACTTTTAATTATATTTGCTGACACCTACAGTTACATTTTTTGCATCAGTAGAGTAGCTTTATAGCTATATAAACCACGTCCCTCTGCAAACACACCTTCTCCGATGTTGATTACAAGACAATACTTACTTAAATTAGGTAAGAGAATATCATGTTACCATTAATTTTGTTAATCTGTTCCAAAGTATTCCCATGCAGAATAGAGAGATATGCGCGATGGTATAAAAATGTACGCAAGGTTGAAATCATTCTTTTTTTGTCAAATATTATATCTGTTTGGGATTCTTGCATCAATTTGTAGTTATGTGCCGGCCCCCTGAAAATCTGCTCAAGGCCCGCGGCTGAAACTAGTTGATGATCACTGCGTTACTAGTTACCTGTCAAAAATGTTAATCAGTAAGGTAACTTTTGGATTACCCAAACTCAGTAACAATTTGATCTCACTCCAATATGTTTTAATAGACAGTTAGCAAAAAAAGATAAGATCTTGCTACCGTGGAAAGGAAAATACCTGTCTATTTGTGGAAAAATCACCCTGATTAATTCTTCAGTCATATCCCAGTTTACCTACAGTATTTGCTTATGGTCTTGCCTACACCTAGTGAACAGTTATTTAAATTATATGAGAAAATAATATTCAATTTTAGGCTTACACTTAAGGCTTCAGTCATACAAAAGTCATACTTAAATTCGAGTGGGGACTATAGCAAATTAATATGAATGTCTCATCCTATGTTCAAAAATTGCCTTTTTCCCTTTATTCAGATTACAACCTCGCACTTTCAGTTATTTGAAAAGGAAATCATCTACCAAATACCGCTATTTTTAAAACAAGCCATAGAAAGTTGGCTGTAATTTCAATTTCATCCACCAGAAAACAAAAACAAATAATACAAATAATACTGTTATTAAACTCAAACATACTAATAGATAAAAAACGACAACATTATTTTTGGAAAAAATGTTTAAAAAAGGTACAATCTTTGTAAATGATATCATTAATAGGACTGGTGTAGTTACTGTCACGCCCTGACCTTAGGAGAGCCTTTTTATTACTCTATTTTGTTAGGTCAGGGTGTGATTTGGGTGGGCATTCTAGTTTTCTATTTCTTTGTTGGCCAGGTAGGGTTCCAATCAGAGGCAGCTGTCTATCGTTGTCTCTCTGGGAATCATACTTAGGCAGCCTGTTTTCCACCCTAGTTTGTCTTTGTATAGGTGCTGTTTAGCGCTACAGAGCTTTACGTTCGTTTATATAAAACAAAATATTTTTTTGTTGTTCATTTAATAAAGTACGATGAACACTTTCCACGCTGTGCTTTGGTCTCATTCAATTGACAACGGACATAACAGTTGAAGTCGGAAGTTTACATACACCTTAGCCAAATTCATTTGAAATCAGTTTTTCACAATTCCTGACATTTAATCCTAAAAATTCCCTGTCTTCGGTCAGTTAGGATCACTACTTTATTTTAAGAATGTGAAATGTCCGAATAATAGTTGAGAGAATGATTTATTTCAGCTTTTATTTCTTTCATCATGTTTCTAGTGGGTCAGGAGTTTACATACACTCAATTAGTATTTGATAGCATTGCCTTTAAATTGTTTTACTTAGGTCAAAGGTTTCGGCTAGCTTTTCACAAGCTTCCCACAGTAAGTTGGGTGAAGGCCTCCTTGTTCGCACATGCTTTTTCAGTTCTGCCCACACATTTTCTATAGGATTGAGGTCAGGGCTTTGTGATGGCCACTCCAATACCTTGACTTTGTTGTTCTTAAGCCATTTTGCCACAACTTTTGTAGTATGCTTGGGGTCATTTGACAACCAAGCTTTAACTTCCTGACTGATGTCTTGAGATGTTGCTTCAATATATCCACATAATTTTCCTGCCTCATGATGCCATCAACTGTGAAGTGCACAAGTCCCTCCTGCAGCAAAGCACCCCCACAACATGATGCTGCCACCCCCGTGCTTCATGGTTGGGATGGTGCTCTTCGGCTTGCAAGCCTCCCCCTTTTTCCTCCAAACATAACGGTGGTCATTGTGGCCAAACAGTGTCATCAGACCAGATGACAATTCTCCAAAAAGTATCATCTTTGTCCCCATGTGCAGTTGCAAACCGTAGTCTGGCTTTTTATGGCGGTTTTGGAGCAGTGGCTTCTTCCTTGCTGAGCGGCCTGTCAGGTTATGTTGATATAGGACTCGTTTTACTGTGGATATAGATATTTTTGTACCTGTTTCCTCCAGCCTCTTCCCAAGGTCCTTTGCTGTTGTTCTGGGATTGGTTTGCACTTTTCGCACCAATGTACATTCATCTCTAGGAGACAGAACACATCTCCTTCCTGAGTGGTATGACGGCTGCGTGGTCCAATGGTGTTTTGTACTTGCATACTATTGTTTGTATAGATGAACGCGGTACCTTCAGGCGTTTGGAAATTGCTCCCAAGAATGAACCAGACTTGTGGAGGTCTCCATTGTTTTTCTGAGGACTTGGCTGATTTCTTTTGATTTTCCCATGCTGAAAATTCCAGAAAATGTCAAGCAAAGAGCCACTGAGTGTGAAGGTAGGCCTTGAAATACATCCCCAGGTACACCTCTATTTGACTCAAATGATGTCATGGCGTTAGAAGCTACTGATAGGCTAATTGACATCATTTGAAGGCACAGTCAACTTGTTTAAAGGCACAGTCAACTTAATGTATGTAATCTTCTGACTCACTGGAATTGTGATACAGTGTGAAAAGTCTGTCTCTAAACAATTGTTGGAAAAATTACTTGTGTCATGCACAGAGTAGATGTCCTTGCCAAAACTATAGTTTGTTAACAAGAAATTTGTGGAGTGGTTGATAAACGAGCTTTAATGACTCCAACCTAAGTGTATGTAAACTTCTGACTTCAACTGTATATGTTGCCACTTTCCCCCTTAACTTATCCCCTCTTGGTCTGCTGAATGCAATTTGTAAGATGCAGCTGCAAAGCATTTTTGATGAAGTGTGCATTGCTTTACTATTTTGCACACTGCCTGTGACTGTTGCTGGTGGCGAGAGAACGTTCAGTAAGCTAAAACTGATTCAAAAAAATAATTTGAGGTCCACTATGTCCCAGGACAGAATTTGCGGTCTTGCCATGCCGTCTATTGAAAGTCAGTTAGCTAGAAAGCTGGACTTCAACGACTTGATCAGTGACTTTGCTAGCAAGAAGGCTCAGCGCTGGGTTCTTGGTGAGTAAAGCTGAGCAAGGGCCAGTGAAAACTGTTAAATGGCATGGCTATGGATATTGGATCACGACACACATGATTCCCACAGGCTGAGAACAAGACTAAGACTTGCCATGAAATTTGTTGTGCACAATCAATTAACTTAAAATAAATATAAGTTAATCATTAATGTTAAGAGAATTCCATTCCATTCAAAAATTGTAACATTAAACTTACATTTAGACTGTCAAAGATGGCCTTTAGCACATTTCTTATAGAGTGTATCAGTCTTGCATCAAATAGTGAATTCCACTGTATGCAGAATGTTACATGCATGTCTGCACAGTGTTATATTATCACTGCTCACTGTCAGTAAATATCGTAGAGTAAGTATTGGACGACAAGAGAGTTGCAAGCCTGCAAAGGTAGAGTTATTTAAAGCTTTACATGGGTTGATTGGGTTCTGGAGGTGTGTGGTTACAGCAATTGCACAGGGTTGGTGTGGCCTGTGGTGGTGGGGCCAAATGTGATATCTTTTCATGGGGCCCAAAATCCCTGGCGGCGCCCCTATGCACAAGTAACGTAATATTAATCAAACAATAACTTTATTGAAAGAATACGGTTAGGGGCATACATTGTCTCATTCCCCTTATGGAAAAAACACATGAATTTCACAAGTGAACACGTGATCTTGTGTTATCATCCTATATTATTATTATTATGATCTCATGTGAAGTTAATGTGACAATGTGGAAACATGTGAAGCAACATGTGATAACAAAACTACACATATGAAAACACGATCCCATGTGAAATAAAGGTGGCAACATGGGGATGCACAATTTCAACACGTGATACCATGACACGACACATGTGACAACATTTGAGCAAGTGTGAAAACCCAGGTGTCAAATGCAATTTAGAATATTTTACTTTGAAAGGCATAATTTACATTGATTCAATTTAAACAGTCATGGTCCCCTGCAGGGTTTGTCTAGTTTCCAGTTTGTTCCAGGGACGTCCCCAATGACAATTTTAGGACTGTCTTAGAATGTTGTGTCATGGTCCCCTGGAGGTTTTTGTCTAGTTGCAGTGAAAATATGGTAAATCTACAGCTAAAACCAGGTGTTAAAGGACAGTATACTTCAGACTCAACCTCACTTGGGATTTGAACTTACAACCTCATGGTTGCAAGCTACAGTGCATTCGGAAAGTATTCAGACCACTTGATTTCTTCCACATTTTGTTACGTTACAGCCTTACTCTAAAATGGATTAAATAACACATTTCCCTCATCATTTTACAAACAATACCCCATAATGACTAAGTGAAAACAGGTTTATAGACATTTTAGCAAATGTATCAAAAATACCTTATCTACACAAGTATTCAGCCCCTTTGCTATGAGACTCGAAATTGAGTTAAGGTGCATCCTGTTTTCATTGGTCATCCTGTGGTAAATTCCACCTGTGGTAAATTCAATTGATTGGATATGATTTGGAAAGGCACGAACCTGTCTATAATAATGTCCCTCAAAACCAAGCCATCAGGTCGAAGGAATTGTTCGTAGAGCTCCGAGAGAGAATTGTGTCGAGGCACAGATCTGGGGAAGGGCACCAAAACATTTCTGCAGTATTGAACGTCCCCAAGAACACAGTGGCCTCCATCATTCTTAAATGGTAGAAGTTTGTAACCACCAAGATGCTTCCAAGAGCTGGCTGCCAGGCCAAACTGGTCACTCTGAAAGAGCTCCAGAGTTCCTCAGTGGAGATGGGAGAACCTTCCAGAAGGACAACTATCTCTGCAGCATTCCACCAAATAGGCTTTTATGCTAGTGGCCAGACGGAAGCCACTCCTCAGTAAAAGGCACATAAAAGCCTGCTTGGAGTTTACCAAAAGGCAGGTAATGGACTCCCAGACCAAGGGAAACAAGATTCTCTGGTCTGATGAAACCAAAATTGAACTCTTTGGCCTGAATACCAAGCATTACGTCTGGAGGAAACCTGGCATCATCCCTATGGTGAAGCATGGTGGTGGCAGTATCATGTTGTGGGGATGTTTTTCAATGGCAGGGACTGGGAGACTATTCAGGATCGAGGGAAAGATGAATGGAGCAAGTACAGAGAGATCCTTGATGAAAACCTGCTCCAGAGTGCTCAAGACCTCAGAATGGTGCGAAGGTTCACCTTCCAACAGGACAACGACCCTAAGCACACAGCCAAGACAACGCAGAAGTGGATGCGGGGCGCTGTCCTCAGATAATCGCATGGTGTGCTTTCGCCATAAAGCCTTTTTAAAATCTGACACAGTGGCTGGATTATCAATAAATTAAGCTTTGTTTTGATGTATGACACTTGTATGTTAATGAATGTTAAATATTTATATTGGATGTAGTCAATCACAGTGCCAGTCGTTTTGTCACCAAAGCCCTATATCCTACCCACCGCTGCGACCTGTATGCTCTCGTTGGCTGTCCCTCGCTACATGTTCGTCGCCAAACCCACGGGCTCCAGCTCATCTGTAAGTTGTTGCTAGGTAAAGCCCCTCTTTATCTCAGTTCACTGGTCACCATAGCAACACTCACCTGTAGCACGTGCTCCAGCAGGTATATTTCCCTGGTCATCCCCAAAGCCAACACTTACTTTGGCTGCCTTCCCTTCCAGTTCTCTGCTGCCAATGACTGGAACGAATTGCAAAAATCACTGAAGCTGGAGACTTATATTTCTCTCTCTAACTGTAAACATCAGCTGTCAGAGCAGCTTACCGATCCATGTACCTGTACACAGCCAATCTGTAAATAGCACACCCAACTACCTCATCCCCATATTGTTATTTATGTATTTGCTCTTTTGCACCCCCAGTTTCTCTATTTGCACATCATCACCTGCATCTGTCACTCCAGTGTTTATGCTAAATTGTAATTATTTTGCCTCTATGGCCTATTTATTGCCTTACATCCCTAATATTCTACATTTGCACACACTGAACATAGATGTTTCTATTGTGTTATTGACTGTACGTTTGTTTATTTGTAACTATGTTGTTGTTTTTGTCGCACTGCTTTGTTCCATCTTTGCCAGGTCTTGGTGTGTTTGGACCATGATAGTTAATTGGTGATGTGGACACCAAGGAACTTGGAACTCTCACTCCACTACAGCCCCATTGATGTTAATGGGGGCCTGTTCGGCTCGCCTTTTCCTGTATTCCACGATCAGCTCCTTTGTCTTGCTCACATTGAGGGAGAAGTTGTTTCCCTGGCACCACACTGCCAGTTCCCTGACCTCCTCCCTATAGGCTGTCTCATCATTGTCGGTGATTAGGCCTACCACTGTTGTGTCATCAGAAAACTTAATGACGGCGTTGGAGTCGTGCTTGGCCATGCAGTCGTGGGGGAACAGGGAGTACAGGAGGGGACTAAGTACACACCCCAGACGCGCCACAGTGTTGAGGATCAGTATGGCAGACGTTGTTGCCTACCCTTACCACCTGGGGGCGGCCCATCAGGAAGTCCAGGATCCAGTTGCAGGGGGAGGTGTTTAGTCCCAGGGTCCTGAGCTTTGTGGACACTATGGTGTTGACTATGCTGAGCTGTAGTCACTGAACAGCATTCTCACTTACTGGCCCCGCGGCTTTGTGAATGTTGACCTGTTTAAAGGTCTTGCTCACATCGGCTACCGAGAACAGCTGGTGCTCTCATGCATGCTTCAGGGTTGCTTGCCTCGATGCGAGCATGAAAAATGCTAAGGGGGGTGAATACTTTCGCAAGCCACTGTATATATCCTCATTATTGTTATTTTATTGCGTTAGTTTTTTTTGTTGCTTTAGTTTATTTATTTATGATTATTATTATTTTAAAAATCTATTTTCTTAAAACTGCATTGTTGTTTAACCTCTCTAGGGTATGTGGGACGCTAGCATCCCATCTGGCCAACATCCAGTGAGGTTGCAGAGCATCAAATTCAATTACAGAAATACTCATTATAAAAATTCAGAAAACAAAAATATTTTACATAGGTTTAAAGATTAACTTCTTGTTAAACCAACCACAGTGTCATATTTATAAAATGCTTTTCGGCGAAAGCATAAGCCCAGAACACACCTAGCCCAGAACATAGCCCAGTTGACAAATTATTACAAACAGTAATCAGCCAAGCAGAAGCGTTACAAAACTCATAAATAGAGATTAAATTAATCCCTTACCTTTGATGATCTTCATATGGTGGCAACCAGAAGACATTAATTTACTCAATAAATGTTCCTTTTGTTCGATGAAGTCTCTTTATATCCAAAAAACGTTTTGTTAGCGCATTTTCTTCAGTAATCCACAGGCTCAAACTCAGTCAAAACAATCAGACAAAAAAATCCAAATTGTATCCGTAAAGTTCATAGAAACATGTAAAATGCTGTTTATTTTCAATCCTCAGGTTGTTTTTTTAGCCTAAATGATCTATAATATTTCAACCCGGACAATAACGTCCTCAATATAGAAGGTAAACAAGAAATGCACATGCACCTGACAAAACTCTGCGTCACTTTAGGATCCACTCGTTCAGTCTGGTCTTACTCCCTCATTTGTAAGAATACAAGCCTGAAACGATTTCTAAAGACTGTTGACATCTAGTGGACGGCATAGGAACTGCAAATGGAGTCCTAAGTCAATGGATACTGTAATGGCATTGAATAGAAAACTAGAAAACCACCAAAAACTACTTCCTGAATGGATTTTTCTCAGGTTTTCGCCTGCTAAATCAGTTCTGTTATACTCACAGACACTATTTTAACAGTTTTGAAAACTTTAGAGTGTTTTCTATCCAAATCTACCAGTTATATGCATATAAAATATTCTGCGCCCGAGTAGCAGGCCGTTTAATTGGGCATGCTTTTCATCCAAAATTCCGAATGCTGCCCCCTACCCTAGAGAGGTTAAGGGCTTGTAAGTAAACATTTCACGGTAAGGTCCACACCTGTATTGGGCGCATGTGACAAATTACATTTGATTTTATTTGATCATCTGCACTCAATATCTTTTCCTCTCTCTTGAACTCTAAATCAAGTTGTAGAAACATCTCAAGGATGATCAATGGAAACAGGATGCATCTGAGCTCAATTTCGAGTCTCATAGCAAAGGGTCTGATTACTTATGTAAATAAGGTATTTCTGTTTTTTTTAGATTGATGAGGGAAAACAAATATTAAATCCATTTTAGAATAAGGCTGTAAAGTTACAACATTTTGAAAAAGTCAAGTGTTCTGAATACTGTCCGAATACACTATGTCAGGAGAAGTGCAATATCATTATAAGGAGACGCATACTTGGAATACAGAGGAGGAATGGAGGGAAAAAGTGAGATAGAGGAGGTCGAAGAGAGAGATGGAGAAAGAGGGTGAACTTGAGCCTGTTAAAAATTACGGAGTAAAGAGAGATGATTTGTTAAAGAAGCATGGTAGAAAGTGTAAGCAGAGTGATCTGTATGCCAGATTGAAGCCAGGAGGAGAAATGGAAGTGAATGAGGGCAAAGTATCACAGCTGGTAGGTTTGGTGAAGTTCTCAGAGCCCGAGGCTTGCACCGAAGGTCAGGAAGAAGATGAATCTGTGACAGTAGGACTGCAATTTTTTGGAAAAAGCATACCCTTGCCTTTTGGCTGATCAATTTGTGGTTTCAGGGTGGGTGAAAACAGGTGCTGTGGAATCAGTGAAGGTAACCAGAAGTGGTCTTGTGATAATTGTTTTTGTTTCTGCTGGTCAGAGTGAAAAGAATGGGGACAAAAGAGGTGCATTTTTTCCCTCTCAAGGAAAGGGTGCCATTGAGAGGAGTGATTACTTGGGTAGGGATAAATATGAAAGTTGACCAACTGAAGAGGAAGATTCCCTGTGTTTGTGATGCTCGCTGTTTGGTGCAACGCAGGCAGGGTGGCGTGAATGGTGAAACACAAGTCGCTGTCTGTCATTTTGAGTTTTGATGTTGAATCTTTGCCCAACAAAAGGATGTTAGGATGTATAAGTTATCTCGTACAACCTTTTGTACCGAATACATTACGCTGTTACAGGGTTTAAGCTTATGGGCATGTGGCAGCAGTGTGTAGGATGGAGGTTCATAGGTGTGAGAATTTTGCAGAAAGGCATGAGACAAAGGAATGTGTTGCATTAGGGAAAAGTAGTGGTATGTGTTAATTGTAGGGGTGCCCACGGGGCTGGGGATCAGAAATGTCTGGTGTGAGTGAGGCAGGTTAAGGTTTCCAGGATTAGAGTAGTGCAGAAGTTGTCGTATGCTCAGGGATCCTGAGAAGAGTGGTGTGAGTAGTAGAATTCTACCAGTACAGAAGGATAGCCCAACAAGTGATATATGTTTCAGTAAGATTGGATTTTTTGCATTTATGGCAATGGTTATCAATTGTACTGCAGGGATGGAACGTAAGTCACAGAAAATTGAGGAAGTGGTGACAGCTGCAGAGATGTATTTGGGTGTGCGAGACTTGATGTCAGAAGAGTTACAGGGTGTGTTAAGTGGTGGTGTCCCATCCTTTCAGGCTGTTGGCCTGAAGTAGGAATAATTTGATTTAAATAGTGGAGTAGGATGGTGTGTAGGGTTAGATGGTAGGGTATTTTTTGTTTTAAGTAAAAATTATTATTTTTCAAGCAAAGTATAAGGGAGTTATACTCCCGTCTAGTAGGTAGTGGCAATGCAACATTTATTGGATGCCAACCACTGTTAAACCTCATTGAAGAAGAAGAAAATGTTTCATTTGATGCTGCAGCCACAGGGGGGTGCCTCTCCCCTATTCAATCTAACAGGATATGACCAACATTGGCAGCTCCATCATTCAGATTTGGACAAGAATTTCAAGGTAAGAAACTGTCATTTGTTTTTATGGTGGTAATGATCATATTTACATTTTCAAGTATTTATTTTGATTGATGAGATGAGTCTGTGAAATCAACTTGTGAAGCCTGGTGAGCTAACTAGCTAACGTAAACTCACCCCATTCCGTACAAAACATCTCTCCTTCTCACTATCACGCATTAGTTTCGCTTCCCCACCCGCCATTTTTAAAAAGACCCGACGGGGCTCATTGCCTGCTTGAATTATGCAGAAATGGTCTGTGTTTAGGTCACGTAATTGATTCTGTTGGAAAGGGGAGAAATTGTACTTTACAATGGTATTAACGTTACAGTTGATCTGGAAGTATTACGTTTTGGGGGCGCTAAAATAAGGTCAATTGTACGGACCAAGGCGATGTACAAAAGTGAGTGAGTTTACGTTACCAAGCCAAGTAGAATTAAAAAGTATAATCAGCTTCAAATCAAATCAAATCAAATCAAATCAAATTTATTTGTCACATACACATGGTTAGCAGATGTTAATGCGAGTGTAGCGAAATGCTTGTGCTTCTAGTTCCGACGATGCAGTGATAACCAACAAGTAATCTAACTAACAATTCTAAAACTACTGTCTTATACACAGTGTAAGGGGATAAAGAATATGTACATAAGGATATATGAGTGAGTGATGGTACAGAGCAGCATACAGTAGATGGTATCGAGTACAGTATATACATATGAGATGAGTATGTAGACAAAGTAAACAAAGTGGCATAGTTAAAGTGGCTAGTGATACATGTATTACATAAGGATGCAGTCGATGATGTAGAGTACAGTATATACGTATGCATATGAGATGAATAATGTAGGGTAAGTGACATTATATAAGGTAGCATTGTTTAAAGTGGCTAGTGATATATTTACATAATTTCCCATCAATTCCCATTATTAAAGTGGCTGGAGTTGGGTCAGTGTCAATGACAGTGTGTTGGCAGCAGCCACTCAATGGTGGCTGTTTAACAGTCTGATAGCCTTGAGATAGAAGCTGTTTTTCAGTCTCTCAGTCCCAGCTTTGATGCACCTGTACTGACCTCGCCTTCTGGATGATAGCGGGGTGAACAGGCAGTGGTTCGGGTGGTTGATGTCCTTGATGATCTTTATGGCCTTCCTGTAACATCGGGTGGTGTAGGTGTCCTGGAGGGCAGGTAGTTTGCCCCGGTGATGCGTTGTGCAGACCTCACTACCCTCTGGAGAGCCTTACGGTTGAGGGCGGAGCAGTTGCCGTACCAGGCGGTGATACAGCCCGCCAGGATGCTCTCGATTGTGCATCTGTAGAAGTTTGTGAGTGCTTTTGGTGACAAGCCGAATTTATTCAGCCTCCTGAGGTTGAAGAGGCGCTGCTGCGCCTTCTTCACGACGCTGTCAGTGTGAGTGGACCAATTCAGTTTGTCTGTGATGTGTATGCCGAGGAACTTAAAACTTGCTACCCTCTCCACTACTGTTCCATCGATGTGGATAGGGGGGTGTTCCCTCAAGTCCACAATCATCTCCTTAGTTTTGTTGATGTTGAGTGTGAGGTTATTTTCCTGACACCACACTCCGAGGGCCCTCACCTCCTCCCTGTAGGCCGTCTCGTCGTTGTTGGTAATCAAGCCTACCACTGTTGTGTCGTCCGCAAACTTGATGATTGAGTTGGAGGCGTGCGTGGCCACGCAGTCGTGGGTGAACAGGGAGTACAGGAGAGGGCTCAGAACGCACCCTTGTGGGGCCCCCGTGTTGAGGATCAGCGGGAGGAGATGTTGTTGCCTACCCTCACCACCTGGGGGCGGCCCGTCAGGAAGTCCAGTACCCAGTTGCACAGGGCGGGGTCGAGACCCAGGGTCTCGAGCTTGATGACGAGCTTGGAGGGTACTATGGTGTTGAATGCCGAGCTGTAGTCGATGAACAGCATTCTCACATAGGTATTCCTCTTGTCCAGGTGGGTTAGGGCAGTGTGCAGTGTGGTTGAGATTGCATCGTCTGTGGACCTATTTGGGCGGTAAGCAAATTGGAGTGGGTCTAGGGTGTCAGGTAGGGTGGAGGTGATATGGTCCTTGACTAGTCTCTCAAAGCACTTCATGATGACGGAAGTGAGTGCTACGGGCGGTAGTCGTTTAGCTCAGTTACCTTAGCTTTCTTGGGAACAGGAACAATGGTGGCCCTCTTGAAGCATGTGGGAACAGCAGACTGGTATAGGGATTGATTGAATATGTCCGTAAACACACCGGCCAGCTGGTCTGCGCATGCTCTGAGGGCGCGGCTGGGGATGCCGTCTGGGCCTGCAGCCTTGCGAGGGTTAACACGTTTAAATGTCTTACTCACCTCGGCTGCAGTGAAGGAGAGACCGCATGTTTTCGTTGCAGGCCGTGTCAGTGGCACTGTATTGTCCTCAAAGCGGGCAAAAAAGTTATTTAATCTGCCTGGGAGCAAGACATCCTGGTCCGTGACTGGGCTGGGTTTCTTCTTGTAGTCCGTGATTGACTGTAGACCCTGCCACATGCCTCTTGTGTCTGAGCCGTTGAATTGAGATTCTACTTTGTCTCTGTACTGACGCTTAGCTTGTTTAATAGCCTTGCGGAGGGAATAGCTGCACTGTTTGTATTCGGTCATGTTGCCAGACACCTTGCCCTGATTAAAAGCAGTGGTTTGCGCTTTCAGTTTCACGCGAATGCTGCCATCAATCCACGGTTTCTGGTTAGGGAATGTTTTTATCGTTGCTATGGGAACGACATCTTCAACGCACGTTCTAATGAACTTGCACACCGAATCAGCGTATTCGTCAATATTTTTATCTGACGCAATACGAAACATGTCCCAGTCCACGTGATGGAAGCAGTCTTGGAGTGTGGAGTCAGCTTGGTCTGACCAGCGTTGGACAGACCTCAGCGTGGGAGCCTCTTGTTTAAGTTTCTGCCTGTAGGCAGGGATCAACAAAATGGAGTCGTGGTCAGCTTTTCCGAAAGGGGGGCGGGGCAGGGCCTTATATGCATCGCGGAAGTTAGAGTAACAATGATCCAAGGTTTTACCACCCCTGGTTGCGCAATCGATATGCTGATAAAATTTAGGGAGTCTTGTTTTCAGATTAGCTTTGTTAAAATCCCCAGCTACAATGAATGCAGCCTCCGGATAAATGGTTTCCAGTTTGCAAAGAGTTAAATCAAGTTTGTTCAGAGCCATCGATGTGTCTGCTTGGGGGATATATACGGCTGTGATTATAATCGAAGAGAATTCTCTTGGAAGATAATGCGGTCTACATTTGATTGTGAGGAATTCTAAATCAGGTGAACAGAAGGATTTGAGTTCCTGTATGTTTCCTTCATCACACCATGTCTCGTTAGTCATGAGGCATACGCCCCCCCAGCTTGAAAGTGAGTTGACAATTTCTATCTGAGGTAAAATATAATATAATCTGATCAAGGACATCAATATTTCTAAAGTACATGAAAAGCTCTATGAAGTAAATCAGAGATGATAAAAAAATCTCCTCAGATAATGCTAGCTATCTAACTAGATTGCTAGCTAGCCACCTAGCTAACTATGATGGTTAGTTAGCCTGTGTTGGTCAAGTCAGCCACCCAAGACGGAGCAAGGTAGCCTACTTGATTTTGCTCCTGTCTTGTCTTTTTGATATAATGTTTTCTTTGGTAACTCTACAAAATAAAATGCATTTGTCATTAGGTATTAGAGCTAAAAAAACAAACTGGCCAGTGATTATATTTAGTCTCTAGCTAGCCAGCCAAAATAGAGAAGGGTGCTGTGAAGGAAAATTGGATGGCTATATTTTACTAGCTAGTCATATCCCCTCGTCTGTTTATATGTGATATTATTCCTGTGAAATATTAAGCATTGTGGCTGTTGATTGCAAGAATGAATGTAACGTTATAGCTTAAACCTTATGATAAAAGCTTATAAACAATGCCTTAGTGGTGGTCAGCTTGGTAACTAAATTATCCTGGTCTAGCTGGTTAGTGATTTTGCTACTTACAGGCAGATTATTTCAGTTATAGATTATCAGATATGCAATTGATAACTTGTGGATACACTATTCACTTTCATTGATTCTCATTTTTATGTACTGAAGTGTATTATGAATATAACTTTTTGTCACTCCTGGGCTATTCTTTGGAGGGGCTGTCACTGGTTTACATTTGAAATGTTAATTTTCATGCTTTGTCTTTATGTTTTAGAAATGTACCAAAGGATAATGCAGTTGTCCTTGAGCAGGACACTGACAGCAGGCTGTAACCTAACAGAATGTGGAAACAGTCAAGGGGTCTGAATACTTTCTGAATGCACTGTACATACACAGAAATCAGTACCATGGACAGCCACATCACATTTAGGTTGATTGGACAAAATTGTTTTTGATATCTTTTAGTTGTCACTGTATTAGCATGGGTGATTAGATGATGTTGAAGCTGAAATAGTGCTGGAAATAGTGGAGGCAGCTCCTGTTTTCTTTGCGACTTTCGGTAACTCGCCGTGGTTCTAAATCAATAGTTGTTTAATAGTCCAAAAATGATTGAAAAATGACCTTGCCTGACCATACTGTATGCCATGTAACTGTTTGTTACATGCAATATGTTTAGTGGACTTCACCGAACAGATGTTGCATATTTGTTTCCGATGAAAGAAATATGTGGTTGAATTCATTCTGCCTCCATGTCTTCTTATCGTCTCGGCGTTAGGTCTATATATCAAAGTTTCAAGGCATATGAACTAACGGGTTATAGAGCAAACAACGCAATTATCACAACACATAGGTTGTAATATGACTTTTTTTCCATGAATTGGCTGCCCCAGTGATTCTAGCCACACACTATTACTGGTTACTTGATACACTGATAAACTCTGTGCCATACAGTTTAGGACCCAACATTTTTTGCTAACTACATATCCTGACCAGGAAACACTCTGGGCCATAGCTATAGATTATTATAGTGTCGTCCACAGTTTTTCCTGGCAGTAGGGCACTACCATCTCCATGTTCGGCCCCCAGCCAGCTCCATTCAACATCCTTTAGTACCCTCACAGGGGGAGTCTGGCCTGTGTCACTAGTCCCCCTATACCCCATTCAGAGGGCAGTCTGTAGTGGGCCTGGAATAGTAATAGGAACATACTGGTACCTACTCCAGTGAGTCCCAATTGGCTCAAAGCCTCATTAAGGCTGCTAAGGGCTCAAAGGCTGTCACACTGCATCTCTCTGCCCATTTGTCTGACTAGCACTCAGGCCTGGGTATGTGGGTGTGCGTCTGTGTATATATATGTATGAGAGGTCAGTATGCCAAAGGAACAATTTCTCTATCCCTCCATTTCCCTCTCTCCCACTTTGGTGTCCTATTTCATTCAGATAGTGGGATTCTGCTTGGCTATGTGTGGCTGCCTATAAATGCATGAAATACAAACTCACATAAAACACTGCTATGTTTCAACAGCAAGCAGCTGGCAGAGAAGGTAAAAAAAACGGGTCCATGCTGAAACTGTTGCTAAAGGCGGATAAATACCGTAATTTGGAAACCTGACAAGAAATGCTGTTTATTTTCAAATGGTATCTTTTGAGGGCACTACTAACACCTGCACACACACACTAACCCACCCACCCACCCACTCACTCACCCACCCACCCACTCACACACACCCACCACACCCACCCACACACACACACACACACACACACACACACACACACACACACACACACACACACACACACACACACACACACACACACACACACACACACACACACACACACACACACACACACACACACACACCAACTCTTGTACATGGACAGAATGTCAAAGATAACCACAATATGGCTGTGCATGGCAATTAACACTTGAGGCATACTGGAGATTCTGTGTGTTTTCTCTCCCAGCTATCTTAAAGTCGCTGCCACTCATTAGAATTCCCTGCAGGTGTAATCCAAAAACAGCCCTGTTCTCAGGTGCATCATATTCAACTGTATATCAGGACACATCTCTGATATGAGTGAGTGAGAGTGAGGGAGGCTGAGCAATGCTCCCTCCAATTTTTTTTCTAGCTCTGAGCAAAATGTACCCGCTTTCCTCTTAGATGTAATGGCAAAAATGTAATTTTTGCCTAAATAGACATACCCAAATGTAACTGCTATTCATGTCTAATTACATGATTCTGACATGCCAAAACTTGGTATATTTAGAAAGAAGACATCTGGGATATTATGAGGAAATGATCAGAAGATAGTTAAGAATACACAAGATCAAGCACACACAAAATCATTTTGAAAGTAATCTTTCATTGACAAGCTATAAGTAAATTATTGATGCCCATAGCTGAAAACATATCAGATGGCTTACACAACATGTGAACAATATCAGAATAGACCTAACAACTAGAAATGGGCAGATGTTTTAGTAAGTGGTGTCAGATGTGGTCACTGGACATTTCCAAGTGTCCCTAAACCTCTCCAAAGTGGCATATGTCTGTAAATTAGTTCATTCCAGTGCTACATATTTGTAATCCCTAAATGCTATTTGTTCAGTATAAAAACACAATTTCTACCATATCAACCTCACAAAAACATTGTGGTGGTGTTATGGGGTATCCAGGGTACATTCAAGTGTTCCTTTAACCTCTCCAAAGTGTCATAACGTGGTAATTGCACTGTTTTTGCACACTGGATGTGTTTAAAAGTTATTGTTCACTATAAAAACAACATTTCTACAACACCAAACTCTCTCAAACATTGTGGTGGTTTCGGGGAACATACAGGGGATATCCAAGAGTTTTCATCATATTTTTCATGTGCGAAGATATAGTGACTCGGTGGACATTCAATGTTGCCATTAAGTCATACATCATCAGATAACGTTGGCAATAAGCTAGATTTGTTCCTACCTACCAATGGGTTAATTTAATATGCCCCATGTAGCTATAGCTCAAACACAGACCACCTTGTAAGATGTTTGCTGTTTGATGAAAACATTGTGTAAAATAAACATTTTGACTGTCGGGGCTGGTGATCAATAATGGTAGGTCACAGGCAGACAAATAAGTCATGATCTGTGGGGTCCCGGCTTGTGAATCAAAATATTACGTGTTTATTTTTGTTTATGCTTCACAACGCTAAGCAGAATGTAGGTAGCAACCATCTTGAAATGAGGTCATCGGATCGGCCTGCCCTTATACATTCGTATGCCCATTGATGGGTTCTGACTTCTGAACTTGAACATGTGAAATATCCTTATTCATGTCACTGAGGGAGAGAAGGGAATGTAGAATGTTTACATTCTGTCAGAGCATGTTATTGTTAGACATCAGGGATCCTATGGAAAGTAGAAGGGCCACAGTCTGGTACATGATTTTATTAAGGCACAGATCAAAAGCCAAGATACTCAGCTTTCCGCAGACACCCTGCTTTTGCAGAAAGGGGCTAATGTTCTCATACCAGACTGAATTGAATAACATAAATCAAATAGGGTCCCCAAGAGGTTTTAAGTTACAGTTTTAACAGTGGCCAAGTAGGCTACTGTGGCTATTTGATCAAAATGTAGACCAACCAGAGTGGCCTACCATCAAAAAACAATGGAGAAAATGGAAAATGCATCCATAACATTTTAACATGGAAATAGCTATTCTATCATTCAGCCTACAGCAGCAGCCAATATGTGGTATTCAATGCCTACATTCCATGAGACTTTTGAAAATAAAAAACATCCAGGGCATGACATTAACCTGTTTATCCACATGTCCTTCAGACAAGGAGGTGGCTGAAAATGTTGTAGTGGTGTTTGATGCAAGAAACCGCTTTACAAAATAATGCTACCCTCAGCCTATTGGTGTCAGCGTCGTGTGTATAGGTGGCAGGGAAGTCAGGCGCAGGAGAGTCAAAATTAAGTGTAAATGGAGTCTTTTAATAAATGTCAACAGAACATGCTCCATAACACTAAAACGTACAGACATGGAAAAACATGGGTACGAGGACCCGTCGCGCACCAACACAACAAAATAACAACACTGACAATAAAACAATCTCTGACAAAGACATGAGGGGAAACAGAGGGTTAAATACACAACAGGTAATGCATGGGATTGAAAACAGGTGTGTGGGAAGACAAGACAAAACCAATGGAAAATGAAAAATGGATCAATGATGGCTAGAAGTCCGGTGACGTCGAATGCTGAGCACCAAGTCGTGACAATTGGCTACTTAGCCTATTCAAGCCTGTCTCAAAATATACCACTGCCCCTTTAATAAGAAAAAGGTCTTTACCTGACTTGCTTTTCAAAGATGTCTCGAAATGTACACGTTTTGTGCTCTTGTCGGAAGCAATCACTCCTCTATTGCTGACTATAAATTATTTATAACTGGGCTAATAACTACATGTGGCTACATGTAGCTCTGGCTGTGATCTCAAAACAAGCGTACCTACTCACGTCCACAGATGTAAACTGTCACGTTCTGACCTTTATTTCCTTTGTTTTGTCATTATTTAGTTTGGTCCAGGGTATCCTGCGCCGGCTCTGCGTGCTGTGTCTCCGGGGCGCTGGGAGGGTGCAGTGCGTCCTCTGCCTGCGCTCCGCTCGTGCCGGGCAAATGTGGGAGTGGAGCCTAAGGGAGAGGTGTATAGTAAGCATTAGATCTCCCGTGCTTACCCACAGCCCGGTTCAACCTGTGCCTGCACTCTGGAGGGTCCGGGCTAGAGTAGTTGTCCAGCCTGGGGAAGTGGTGCCAAGGTTGCGCACCAGAGCTCCAGTGCTCCCCCACAGCCCGGTCCTTCAGGTGCCTCCTCCTAACACCAAGCCTCCTGAAGGTCTCCCCAGCCTGGTGGTTCCTGTGGCAGCCCCACGCACCGGGCTGTCTCTCTGTCTCCTCCCTGCAGATGGTCCCGCCTGTCCGGCGCTGCTGCCGGAGTCTCCCGCCTGTCCGGCGCTGCTGCCGGAGTCTCCCGCCTGTCCGGCGCTGCTGCCGGAGACTCCCGCCTGTCCGGCGCTGCTGCCGGAGTCTCCCGCCTGTCCGGCGCTGCTGCCGGAGTTTCCCGCCTGTCCGGCGCTGCTGCCGGAGTTTGAGGCGCCAGAGCCCCTCAGCCCAGAGGCCCTGAGGCGCCAGAGCCCCTCAGCCCAGAGGCCCAGAGGCGCCAGAGCCCCTCAGCCCAGAGGCGCCAGAGCCCCTGCCCCTCTGACCCGAGCTGCCCCTCTGTCCCAAGCTTCCGCCCCTCTGTCCAGAGCTGCCCCTCTGTCCAGTGGGGTCATTGAGAAGGGTGGCCATGGTTAGAAAGCCACGGAGGCGGACAATAAAGCGGACTAAGACAATGGTGAAGTGGGGTCCGCGTCCCGCGCCAGAGCCGCCACCGTGGACAGACGCCCACCTAGACCCTCCCCTATAGGTTAAGATTTTGCGGCCGGAGTCCGCACCGTTGGGGGGGTACTGTCACGTTCTGGCCTTTATTTCCTTTGTTTTGTCATTATTTAGTATGGTCAGGGCGTGAGTTGGGTGGGCAGTTTATGTTTTGTTTTTCTATGTTTTGGGGTATTTCTATGTTTCGGCCTAGTATGGTTCTCAATCAGAGGCAGGTGTCATTAGTTGTCTCTGATTGAGAATCATACTTAGGTAGCCTGGGTTTCACTGTATGTTTGTGGGTGATTGTTCCTGTCTCTGTCTTTGCACCAGATAGGACTGTTTAGGTTTTCCATGTTTATTGTTTTGTAGTGTTCATGTGTACATTTACGCATTAAAAGAACCATGGACACTTACCACGCCGCATATTGGTCCTCTGATCCTTTTCGCCTCTCCTCTTCGGAAGAAGTTCAAAGTAAATGGCACAGATCCATATATGGCAATCGTCTATCTGCAAATAGGCCTCCTGCAGCTCCTGCAACAAAATTGAAAAACAATATAACTGGGAATCAAAATGGCATGCCCACATTCCAACATTTCCCAATAATGCCTTGCGAAAGGCGGCCTTTTGCATTCCCCCCAATGGGTCCAAATGTGGAATCCGTACCCTTGCCGATGTCCTGGACAGTAATTGTTTGAAAATATTCCAAGATTTGAAAGACTCATACACATTACTAGGCAAATCCTTTTTTCTATTTACAACTTAAGTCATCTATGCTGGCCTATGGAGTCCCTTAGGAAACCCAACTACCGAAACATCCAATGATGGGATTTTTAAATACATTTAAAATCTCTATAATGTGTAAATAACTTGTAGAAAGCTTATATTCTGAGCTAGCCATAACAAAAATGGTCCACAGATCTAAGTGATTGTGAACAACCCTTTAACTGAACAGAATATGGAAAAATATGAACTTGGAATCCCGTAATCCGAACCATCAATTTATACATTTCAACTTTGTTCACAGTCTGTGTTAAACACCAAGGAAACGTTTTACAATGAAATTGTATGGGCGAAGTTAGAAAGTTGGCTGTCAGAAGTATTACAATGGAAATTCATTTTCAATCTGTCTTTCTGCATATTTCAAGATATGGCATATAAGGGTGCAGTGAGATACCCGATGTGTTGGACAACACTTTTATTGTCAATCATCTTGTAAAATAGTATATACTTTAGAAATGAAAATCAACCAATGTCAGCCTTTAAATGCTTTATTATCCAAATGTTGAAAGTGAGTGGGTGATGGAGTAAAACCAAATGGTGCAGTTTGAGACCATGTGGCGCATTATGATGCGGGCGCTGGATATGGGGGTGTGAGCGCGAGGGGTCTGGGCAGGTGTGATGTAGTTCTCCTTTGAATGTATATGTTTTGTATTGTCTAAAAAAATTTTAATCTTACAAAAAATAAAGGAAAAATAACAAGCTTGCAACATGCATCTGATTATTCATTATGAATTGGATTTATTTGATTGAATTTGTTTACATTCTTCATTGTAACCACAATGATTGAACATGTACACACACAACATGAGCAGATTAACTTGGTCAAAAACATTTATTTATTACAGACAATCAGAAAGAATGTTGGTACTTAGTTTGATCTAAATCCACAAATGAATGAGTCACTGAGCTTCATGCTGATAAATATAGCTTTTGCTGCAAAATAGCCTACTAAATATGCAAGCCTTAACAAATACATTATATTGACTAAATAAACTAGTGCTTTTCATAAATAAAATAAATAAATAAAGTAACTCAGGTCTCAACTCAGAAATACGGGCGACCTTTTCCCCGTCCCTATCCTTGCTGGACTCTTTCATTTAGTTTTTTCTTCACATCAGCAAAGAAGGACTCCGTGTTTCAGAAACTCACTTGATACAGTGCATTAGGAAATTATTCAGACCGTCAACTTTTTCCCCATTTTGCCTTTTTCTAAACTTGATTGAATTGTTTTTCCCCATCATCAATCTACACACAATATCCCATAAATGACAAAGCAAAAACAGGCTCTGCGTTGTCTTGGCTGTGTGCTTAGGGTTAGTGTCCTGTTGGAAGGTGAACCTTCGCCCCAGTATGAGGTCCTGAGAGCTCTGGAACAGGTTTTCATCAAGGATCTCTCTGTACTTTGCTCTGTTCATCATTGCCCCCAATCCTGACTAGTCTCCCAGTCCCTGCTGCTGAAAAACACCCCCCACAGCATGATGCTGCTACCACCATTCATGGTGCCAGGTCTCCTCCAAATGTGATGCTTGGCATTCAGGCCAAAGAGTCTTTAGGTGCCTTTTGGCAAACTCCAAGCGGGCTGTCATGTGACTTTTTCTGAGGAGTGGCTTCCATCTGGCCACTCTACCATAAAGGCCTGATTGGTGCTGCAGATAGTTGTCTCTGCAGAGGAACTCTTTCGATCTGTCAGTGTGACCATCGGGTTCTTGGTCACCTCCCTGACCAAGCCCCTTTCCCCCTGATTGCTCAGTTTGGCCCGGACGGCCAGCTCTCGGAAAATTCTGGGTGGTTCCAAACTTCTTCCATTTAAGAATGATGGAGGCTGTAGGGGTTAGGGTCTCCTCTATTTATATTCATTTTGGAGAGGTAATTCAGTGACAATTACCTAAATACTAGTTATATTGTTTTTGGTGAGGTGATTCAGCGATAATCATCTATTTATTTTGGTAGGTAATTCAGCGACAGTTACCTGAATATTAGTTATTTTGCAGAGGTGGTTTGATGAGGCTGCCTGAATTGGATTGTGTTTGAATATTGTACTATGTTTAATTTGTTCTTTTGTTTGTTCTTGCGGATTATGGTGGTTTTATTGGGTAATGGCACAATAGTGGAATAAAAAGTTAGGAGTGGGACAAAAGTTATTTGAATAAAAGGTTGAACATATTTGTTTGTGACACTTTCCTACCATAGGACGGTATAGGAAATGTACAACCCTTAGTATTACCAGTAAATTATTACGAGGAAGTTGTGTTCTGTAGAGATTTTCATAGAACATTACTTAGTGACGCTATCACCAGGGGCACTGGTGAATATAATATTACTGTTTCTCTACACACTTAAGATATAATATTAGGAATTGAAGTCTATCATGCTCTGTGAGGCCCATGTGTGAAATATATTTAAGTCTAGTAGAACCATTTACTATAGCCTGGAATAAGAATTGTCTTAAGTCTTACAGGCGAGTGAGAAGACTAAGTGATAGTAGAATGAGGATTTCAGCATAACCCACTGTTGTTTAACTCACACTGAAAGGAGATATAGAAGAATTTATATAGGCATATTCATACATATTACACCAACTGTAGGATAACCCTATAGAAATTGGAAAACAGATTACACGCAGACTATTTAAAAAAAAAGCCGGAGCACCATGGCACAGTCAAACCAGAATGAGGAGATAGGAGCAATGAAGCCTGTCACGCCAGTTGAATATATGCAAAATAATTTTCACACTGTGGAATTTACATCAACTTTTAAGAAATGGTATGTCTGGACAGAAATGGAGGGAGAAAACAGATATCCACTGGATGGTTCATTCAACAAGACTAGGTTGGGTTTAGTCAAGGAGATAATTCAGACAAGAAAATTTGAGAAAAAGAAGGGGAAGAAGAAAAGTACCCTTGTATCAGAAACTGTGATAGGAATGATGATGCTGGAAGGACAGATCCTCATTAACAAGGCTTCAGTGACCAAACTAAAGCTGGAGAGAACAATAGAGTGCAGGAGGAAAGAAATGAGTCAAGACTGAGGCAGAACAGGAGTACTCCCCACCGCCCCGCCGCCGTATGGGAATCATCCCACAGAAAAAAGGAGGCACAGTTCCTGGAGGGAGGAATATTCCAAGTATGGTCCACCCAAACTCACTCCACAAGAAAGGAACAGATTGGAAGACCCTAGACAAATGGCCGTCTGAAATCTGACACAGCGGTTGCATTAAGGAGAGGTATATCTATAATTCCATGTGTATAACTTGTATTATCATCTACATTTATGATGAGTATTTCTGTTGAAACGATGTGGCTATGCAAAATCACTTGATGTTTTTGGAATTAGTAAATCTAATACGCCAATGTAAACTCAGATTTTTTGATATAAATATGAACTTTATCAAACAAAACATGCATATATTGTGTGTCCTATGAGTGTCATCTGATGAAGATAATTCAAGGTTAGTGATTCATTTTATCTCTATTTCTGCTTTTTGTGAATGCTATATTTCACTGGAAAATGGCTGTGCTTATTGTGGTTTGATGGAGACGTTTGTAGTAATCGTTTGTAGTGCTTTTGCTGAAAAGCATATTTGAAATCGGACACTTTGGTGGGATTAACAACAAGATTAACTTTAAAATGATATGAAACACATGTATATTTTAGGATTTGTAATTGTGAGATTTCTGTGGTTTGAATTTGGCGCCCTCTATTTTCACTGGTATTTGTCATATCGACCCCGTTAGCGGGATTGCAGCCATAACAAGTGAATCCCATTGTCTATCCAACTCGTGAGGTTCTTCCCAGAACTCAGGAGGAATGGGAATATAGACAGACTCACCCCACCAGCATTCCAGGAACCTCCAGGAACCTCAGGAGTTGTTTTTCCCTTTAGCAGGCTGTTTCTCCCTTTAGCAGGATCAAATGGATCCCGGGGATTTGCCAGATCTGTTTGATTACTGAGGAGAATATTATAATTTAAACTGTGAGACTAATTAGTCTCAAAGGAGGGAATGTAGGTGTTAGGGTCCCAAAGACCCTCCCCATTATTTATTAAGGGGACTTTAAGATTCATGAGTTTTGCTGCAGGCCTTATAATAGATACTGTTGCTATGTGTCTAAAACTCTGCCACTATACGTTGCACAAGCCATCTATATTAGTATTTGTGGTTAAGCCCTAGCTGTTTCAAGAGTGTGCTTGCAGGCTAGGTCTGAGTCAGACCAAAACTAGATAAAGAGAAATAACCACTGTCTGGTTTTGGCATTTTGATCTTGTGGACAATGCTAATGAATTCAGAGAAGCTACTGTACTAGGTTACCTTATAAGGTAACCTCAGCTTATTGCTGCATACATACATTGACGTAGGTGATCATACCACTAGGGAGTGATCACATGTATAAAATCAGCTGCGCCCTTAGGTGGGTTGCAGAACTTGCTCTGAAACAAACATGCTGTGTTCCATTGTCAACTTCTGTCTGCAATTGCATTAATAAAGGTTTGATTGATTTACTTAAAGAAGATATTGTCTGACTGCTAATTTCGCCAATGATTGATAAGGAACAAGGAACCTACCCCGACAGGGCCACTGTGTTCTTGGGGACCTTCAATGCTGCAGAATCTTTTTGGTACACTTCCCCAGATCTGTGCCTCGACACAATCCTGTCTCGGAGCCCTACAGACAATTCCTTTGTCCTCATGGCTTGGTTTTTGGTCTGACATGCACCATCAACTATGGGATCTTATATGTGTCACGAACCGGCTCAAAGCCCGTAACAAAGGGAGACAACGTGGAGCTAAGGAGTAGCAAAATATATATTTATTAACTAAAGCAACTAAGTATAATATACAATGGTGTGTGTAATCAGTAGTGTAAGTGAGTGTTTTGCATGCATGAATGTGATAATGCAGGGTGTTGAAAGGTGCCAAAGCAAAAAAACAAAAGGCCACCAAGAACCACAACACAATCTACCAAAGGTGTCTGCATGGAGAGACTCTCTTCCATGAATGTGGAAGAGGTCTATTTATCCTGGGAGACACCTGGCCCAGGTGTTTCCCATGTAGCTGACGACCCTCCCAACTCCACCCACCCGCATCCTAATAAGGAAACAAGAACAAAGAGAGAATACGGCAGACAGAGTGGGAGGGTTGTCACATATGTGTGTACCTTTCCAAATCATGTTCAATGTCATTGGTATTTAATATGAGGGTTTCAGCATGAAATATCCTTTACATTGATTTTACATACAGTATATATTATATATACACTGAACAAAAATATAAATGCAACATGCAAAGTGTTTGGTCCAATGTTTCATGACCTGAAATAAAAATTCCCAGGAATTTTCCATACACACAAAAGCTTATATCTCTCAAATTGTGTACACACATTTGTTTACATCCCTGTTAGTGAGCAATTCTCCTTTGCCAAGATAATCCATCCACTTGACAGGTGTGGCATACCAATAAGATTAGCATCACCACCCTGGATGGTTCCGACCTAGAATATGTGGACATCTATAAGTACCTAGGTGTCTGGCTAGACTGTAAACTCTCCTTCCAGACTCATATCAAACATCTCCAATCTAAAATCAAATCTAGAGTCGGCTTTCTATTCCGCAACAAAGCCTCCTTCACTCACGCCGCCAAACTTACCCTAGTAAAACTGACTATCCTACCGATCCTCGACTTCGGCGATGTCATCTACAAAATAGCTTCCAATACTCTACTCAGCAAACTGGATGAAGTTTATCACAGTGCCTTCCGTTTTGTTACTAAAGCACCTTAAACCACCCACCACTGCGACCTGTATGCTCTAGTCGGCTGGCCCTCGCTACATATTCGTCGCCAGACCCACTGGCTCCAGGTCATCTACAAGTCCATGCTAGGTAAAGCCCGCCTTATCTCAGTTCACTGGTCACGATGGCAACACCCACCCATAGCACGCGCTCCAGCAGGTGTATCTCACTGATCATCCCTAAAGCCAACACCTCATTTGGCCGCCTTTCGTTCCAGTTCTCTGCTGCCTGTGACTGGAACGAATTGTAAAAATCGCTGAAGTTGGAGACTTTTATCTCTCTCACAAACTTCAAACATCTGCTATCTGAGCAGCTAACCGATCGCTGCAGCTGTACATAGTCTATCGGTAAATAGCCCACCCAACTTACCTACCTCATCCCCATACTGTTTATATTTATTTACTTTTCTGCTCTTTTGCACACCAGTATCTCTACCTGTACATGACCATCTGATAATTTATCACTCCAGTGTTAATCTGCAAAATTGTAATTATTCGCCTACCTCCTCATGCCTTTTGCACACAATGTATATAGACTTTTTTTCCCTTCTTTTTTTTCTACTGGGTTATTGACTTGTTAATTGTTTACTCCATGTGTAATTCTGTGTTGTCTGTTCACACTGCTATGCTTTATCATGGCCAGGTCGCAGTTGTAAATGAGAACTTGTTCTCAACTAGCCTACCTGGTTAAATAAAGGTGAAATAAACATTAAAAAAATTAAACAGCATGATCATTACACAGGTGTACCTTGTTCTGGGGACAATAAAAGGCCACTCTAAAATTTGCAGTTATACAAATGCCACAGATGTCTCAAGTTTTGAGGGACTTCAGCAATGTCCATCAGAGCTGCTGCCAGATCATTTATTGGTAACTTCTATATCATAAACCACCTTCAACGTCATTGGCAATACATCTAACCGGCCTCACATCCCAGACCACATGTATGGCGTCATGTGGGCGAGCAGGTTGCTGATGTCAACGTTGTGAACAGAGTGTAACATGGTGGCGGTGGGGTTATGGTATGGACAGGCATAAACTACGGACAACGAACACTATTGCATTTGATCGATGGCAATTTGAATGCACGAGATACTGTAAAGAGATCCTGAAACCCATTGTCGTGCCATTCGTCTGCCGCCATCACTTCATATTTCAGCATGATAATGCACTGCCCCATGTCGCAAAGATCTGTACATACAGTAATTCCTGGAAACTGAAAATATCCCAGTTCTTCAATGGCCTGCATACTCACCAGACGTGTCACCCATTGAGCATGTTTGGGATGCTCTGGATCAATGTGTATGACAGCATGTTCCAGTTTCCTCCAATATCCAACAACTTCGCACAGCCATTGGGAAGTGGGACAACATTCCTCAGGCCACAATCAACAGCCTGATTGACTCTATGCGAAGGAGATGTGTCTTGCTGCATGAGGTAGATGGTGTTCACACCAGATACTGACTGGTTTTATGAACCACGTCTCTACCTTTTTCTTAAGGTATCTGTGACCAACAGATGCATATCTGTATTCCCAGTCATGTGAAATCCATAGATTAGGGGCAAATTAATTTATTTCAATTGACTGATTTCCTCTTAAGAACTGAAACAGTAAAATCTTTGAACTTGTTGCATGTTGCATTTACATTTGGTTCAGTATATATACAGTACCAGTCAACAGTTTGGACACACCTACTTACTGCAGGGTTTTCCTTTATTTTTGACTATTTCTACATTATAATAGTGAGGACATCCAAACTATTAAAAAACACACATGGAATCATGTACAAACCAAAAAAGTGTTAAACAAATCAAAATATATTTCATATTTAAGATTCTTCAAAGTAGCCACCTTTTGTCTTGATGACAGCTTTGCACACTCTTCACATTCTCTCAACCAGCTTCATGACGTTGTCACACGGAATGCATTTCAATTAACAGTTGTTCCTTGTTAAAAGTTAATATGTGGAATATCTTTCCTTGATGCGTTTGAGCCAATCAGTTGTGTTGTGACGAGGACAGCTTATGCCAAGAACATCTCAAATAAGCAAAGAGAAATGGCAGTCCATCATTAGTATAAGACATGAAGGTCAGTCAATCCGGAAAATTTCAAGAACTTTTAAACTTTCTTTAAGTGCAGTCTCAAAAACCATCAAGCGCTGTGATGAAACTGGCTCTCATGAGGACTGCCACAGGAAAGGAAGACTCAGCATAGCATAGTTACCTATGCTACAGAGGGTAAATTAATTACATTTACCAGCTTCCGAAATTGCAGCCCAAATAAATGCTTTGCGGAGTTCAAGTAACAGACAGATCTCAACGTCAACTGTTCAGAGAAGACTGCGTGAATCAGGCCTTCATGGTCAATTTGCTGCAAAGAAACCACTACTAAAGGACACCAATAATGAGAAGAGACTTGCTTGGGCCAAGAAACACGACCAATGGACATTAGACCGGTGGAAATCTGTCCTTTGTCCTGATGAGCCCAAATTTGGTTTCAACCACCGTGTCTTTGTGAGACGCAAAGTAGGTGAATGGATGATCTCCGCCTGTGTGGTTCCGACTGTGAAGCATTGAGGAGGAGGTGTGATGGTGCTTTGCTGGTGACACTGTCAGTGATTTGTTTAAAATTCAAAGCACACTTAAGCAGCATGGCTGCCACAGCATTCTGTAGCGATATGCCATCCCATCTGGTTTGCGCTTAGTGGGACTGTGTGTTGTTTTCAGCAGAACAATGACCCAAAACACACCTCCAGGCTGTGTAAGGGCTATTTGACCAAGGAGAGTGATGGAGTGCTGCATCATAAGATCTGGTCCCCACAATCACCCGACCTCAACCCAATCAAGATGTTTTGGGATGAGTTGGACCACAGAGTGAAGGAAAAGCAGCCAACGAGTGCTCAGCACATGTGGGAACTCATGAAGTCAAAGGGTGGCTATTTTGAAGAATCTAAAATGTTAAATATATTTTGATTTGTTTCACACTTATTTCGTTACTACATGATTCCATATGTGTTATTTCATAGTTTTGATGATTACACTATTATTCTACAAGGTAGAAAATAGAAAAAATAAAGAACAACCTTTGAATGTGTAGCTGTGTCCAAACTTTTGACTGTTACAGTATATTTATTTATTATTATTTTTATTATATATATAGGCAAAAAACATATAGTAAAATAAATTTAAGTATACATTATGGGGACAGCTTAAAAACAATGCTGCCCCATCAACAGCTCAATCCACCTTGGTCACACGAGAATTCCGGTCCTTCATGGTCTGGATCCAGTTCAGGGCTCTGTGGTCCGTGTGCAGGTCAAATTTCTTCCCAAGAAGGTACACTGCAAAAAGTCAGCTCTCAAAAACAAGAAAAAAAAGCAATAAATGGGGGAAATATTACTTAAAATAAGCAAAAATATCTGCCAACAGAACAGGAAAATTTCACTTGCCAAGATTTTTAAAACAAGTAAAAATATCTTGTGTCAAACAATGCACAGATATCTTAAAACTAGTGCGGCCTGACTAAAAACAAGTAATTTGTCTGGATACAAAGAAAATATTTAAGAATAATTTTCTCAATATGTAGAAAATGTGCTTAAATTTAGCATCCAATGCTATTGCAATCGTCTTGCAATCGTCTAATTTCTTTTCACTTCTTTATTGAGGACTCAGTATAGCCTCACTTGCATGTCCTAACTTCTTCGGTGGAGCCACAGGTGATGGGAACATGTCTGGTAAAGCCTACATCATGGCGATTGAGTGCTTCACTTTTAAAAATAAATATAGTCTCATTTGATTTACTGCAGACAGTTATTGTCAACAGAGCCAGTAATTACCTTTGTCCAGCTTCAAATTTGACCTGGCTTCATGACCTTTTTGAACACTCTATAAAACTGTGTCCTTGTTGTAAAATGTCCCTCAGCGGGTCTTCAGTTCAGGTATGAAGCGTAGAGTTTTATAATGTCTCGCCTGGTTCTGTAGGCTCTCATGTTTTCTGGCATCAGCAATTACTAACAAACCCAACCAATTTACATTTAAAAATGTAGACTGAAATTAAGACCAATGTTTCCGCTGGTACAAATAGTGGAAACATTGTCCACTATTTCAATTTGTGTACTTACCACCCAACTGTTCAACCTCTGGGGTGCTGCATCTAGATTGTGGGTATCTCTCCAAGATTAAAGTTGAGGAGGGGTGGGAGGAGGAGGGAAAGGGGGTGGGAGTGGGGCTGGTGCCTGGTCTACACAGGTCTGATTCTTGACCCTGTACAAGACATACATTTATTCAATGGTAATTACAAAGGCAAAGAACGCCACACTGTAACAACAACCTACAGTGGCTTGCGAATGTACTCACCCCCCTTGGCATTTTTCCTATTTTTTTTGGGGGGGGGGGTTGTATCATTTGATTTACACAACATGCCTACCACTTTGAAGATGCAAAGTATGCTTTATGTGAAACAAACAAGAAATAAGACAACTTGAGCGTGCATAACTATTCACCCCCCCCCTCAAAGTCAATACTGTCAATACTGTAGAGCCATCTGTTGCAGCAATTACAGCTGCAAGTCTCTTGGGGTATGTCTCTATAAACTTGACACATCTAACCACTGGGATTTTTGCTCATTCTTCAAGGCAAAACTGCTCCAGCTCCTTCAAGTTGGATGGATTCCGCTGGTATATGGCAATCTTTAAGTCATACCACAGATTCTCAATTGGATTGAGGTCTGGGCTTTGACAAGGCCATTCGAAGACATTTAAATGTTTCCCCTTAAACCACTCGAGTGTTGCTTTAGCGGTATGCTTAGGGCCATTGTCCTGCTGGAAGGTGAACCTCCATCCCAGTCTCAAATCTCCGGAAGACTGAAACAGGTTTCCCTCAAGAATTTCCCTGTATTTAGCTCCATTCATCATTCCTTCAATTCTGACCAGTTTCTATGTCCTTGCCGATGAAAAACATCCCCACAGCATGATGGTGTTCTCGGGTGATGAGAGGTGTTGGGTTTGCGACATACATAGTGTCTTCCTTGATGGCCAAAAAGCTCAATTTTAGTCTCATCTGACCAATTCCATATGTTTGGGGAGTTCCCCACATGCCTTTTGGTGAACACCAAATGTTTGCTTATTTTTTTCTGGCCACTCTTCCGTAAAGCTCAGCTCTGTGGAGTGTATGGCTTAAAGTGGTCCTATGGACAGATTTTCCAATCTCCGCTGTGGAGCTTTGCAGATCCTTCAGGGTTACCTTTGGTCTCTTTGTTGCCTCTCTGATTAATGCCCTCCTTGCCTGGTCCGTGAGTTTTGGTGGGTAGCCCTCTCTTGGCAGGTTTGTTGTGGTGCCATATTCTTTCATTTTTTTAAAATAATGGATTTAATGGTGCTCTGTGGGATGTTCAAAGTTTCAGATATTGTTTTGTAACCCAACCCTGATCTGTTCTTCTCCACAACTCTGTCCCTGACCTGTTTGGAGAGCACCTTGGTCTTCATGGTGCCACTTGCTTGGTGGTGTTGCAGACACTGGGGCCTTTCAGAACAGGTGTATATGTACTGAGATCATGTGACAGATCATGTGACACGTAGATTGCACACAGCTGGACTTTATATACCTAATTATGTGACCAGATCTTATTTAGGGGATTCATAGCGAAGGGGATACATACAGTGGGGCAAAAAAGTATTTACTCAGCCACCAATTGTGCAAGTTCTCCCACTTAAAAAGATGAGAGAGGCCTGTAATTTTCATCATAGGTACACTTCAACTATGACAGACAAAATGAGAAAAGAAAATCCAGAAAATCACATTGTAGGATTTTTTATGAATTTCTTTGCAAATTATGGTGGAAAATAAGTATTTGGTCACCTACAAACAAGCAAGATTTCTGGCTCTCACAGACCTGTTTGGTTAGTTACATTATGCAAAGCATATTGGTGTGGTTCAGTGATGGTTGAATTAATTCTTAGTGCTAGGTTGTCCACCTTACTTTTGTTGATCCCTTATGTCCGTATGTTAATGAATATGTCATAAGCAAAATCTGTCTATCATAATTTTTATTTTACCTTTATTTAACTAGGCAAGTCAGTTAAGAACAAATTCTTATTTTCAATGACGGCCTAGGAAGTGGGTTAACTGCCTGTTCAGGGGCAGAACGACAGACCTGGAACTTGCAACCTTCCGGTTGCTAGTCCAACACTCTAACCACTAGGCTACCCTGCCACCCCATAATGGGGTGTTCCAACCTCCATCATTGATTCTCTCTCTCTCTCTCTCTCTCTCTCTCTCTCTCTCTCTCTCTCTCTCTCATTTTCAGAAAAGCATGAATGACATTGTTGCTGGGTTACAGCAGTATCAATCATCACTATTGGACAAGGGTTTTGTATATGGTTGAAAAGGGACCCCAGATGTGCAGGGAAAGTTTTTGTTCATGACATTGTTGATGGTGCTCTTCTAAAATCACATCCCTTAATTTCAGAGAAGCCAAATGCATTGCAGATTGTTCTGTACACGGATGAAATAGAGATCTGTTATCCACTAGGATCATTTGCATCAAAAAACAAGTTGTTAATGGTGTGCTACACCATAGAAATATAAATCCAAAACACAGGTCTAAACTGGCTGCTATCAGGCTACTTGCCATGGCTAGATCAGCAGACCTCCGTCAATCTGGTGTAGATGTAATATTGAATACAATCAAGGAAGACATGGATGCATTGTACAGTGGGGTTAAAATGCAAACTATTAATGAAGAAAAACCGATATATGGTGCCATGGTCTCTCTCTGTGGAAAAATCCTGGCACAACATGAACTAGCAGGGCACACTTCAATGAGGATGCATATACTAAAAGGACATTGGAGAAGCATGTCAGAAAGTGTGATGAAATAGAAAAGGTAAAGACAAACTTACTTCGCAACAGCCTGAGAACAACATATAGGATCAATAGAAGGAGCAAGTTAGTTGAATTCCCAGCCTTTAATATTATAAAACAAACTCCGCAAGACATTATGCATTCAATTCTGGAGGGCGTAGCCCCATTGGAAATTAAATGTGTTTTGAATCATCTTGTTGTGTCAGGACAGATTGATCTGGACTCAGTGAATTCTGCTATTCTTTGTTTCCCTTATTCCCCTGTAGATGTTAGAGATTGGCCATCCACAATTTCTGTTTGTACATGAACGTCAAGTGATGGTAAACTAAAACAGGCATCTGGGCAAATGCTTGTCCTGCTAAGGACATTCTAGAGGCGAAAAAAACGCACACCTATTTAGGCGAGGTGCTGGCTAGCGGAGTGGAACACTTAGAAAAATTAAGGGGAGCCGCACACTCTAGGAG
This sequence comes from Oncorhynchus nerka, assembly GCF_034236695.1. Lineage (NCBI taxonomy): Eukaryota > Metazoa > Chordata > Actinopteri > Salmoniformes > Salmonidae > Oncorhynchus > Oncorhynchus nerka. The sequence goes on along the minus strand of NC_088414.1, from coordinate 14,747,755 downwards.
CTCATCGTTTCCACAGACAAGCTGTCTTCATCAGGGTATACATTTTTGCATCTGAGCTCCTAGAGTGTGCGACTCTCCTGCTAAGGATGTTGCCATTTGTTTTGGAGAGTTTGGAAGTCAATGCATATATACAGTACAACTGATAATTGAGCTAATAGAGATTGTACAGATAGTATTTGCACCTGTTCTTTCCATTGCGACTGTGTCTAGGTTAGGTTAGGTTGAAGTTACTCTGAAAATCATTTGACGCATTGGAAGGACTTTTTTCCAGACCACAATGTTCCACCTAAACAGCATTATATGACACATTTGCCATCACAGATAACGTCATTGGGTCCAATGGCTAGACATGTGTATGCGGTTCGAGTCTAAACATTGTTTCTTTAAACAATGGGCTTCCAAGCTCACTTTTTAAATATTTGCAAGTCTTTGATTAATCAGAAGCAAATATATGAAAGCTACCAAAATGTTGACAGTTCAATGCCCCCATTTTTTTCAAATGAAAGGGAGATGGGACCTGTGTCAGAGGTTAAAGATCTACAATATTTATGTGGACAATTGAGGGACTTCCTAGGTTTTAATCAAGTAATTCATGCTGTACCAGTCAAGTCTCGTGATAAATTGTCATAAATACATAACTCAGAAGTCCATAACCTTTGCCAAAGTACTGAATGGTAATATGCCAGAATATTTATTGTTGATTCTAGGCTTTATTGTTTGGAATATCAACTATTTCAAACTATACGCTTTGATAGAAACGTCATGGCTTATCAAGTTGAGGTCCCACACCTTGCACAGGCCACTGAGTTAGTGGATGCTGAAAAGCTGGTTGATTGGACCTCTTATTACAAAATTGGCAACAAGAACCAAACTTATGTACAAGTCAAATACCATCTTGGGGATGTAGTTCAAATGACTCATAGTGTGTTCTCCAGATATGAAAAGTGTAATGTGAAATGTGAAATGATCTAACAAGTGACAAGTGCTCCAACATTAAAAATGCTCTAACATTAAAACTGCCTGGCAAGGAGAAATATCTTGTCAGACAAAAACAAGCATATATTGCCTTGATTTATGATATTTCATCTTAGTTAGATTTTAATATTTGCAGTGCAGTACCGGAGGCTATCTAGTGCCCACTTTATAGCCAGGCACCCCTTCTCGATTGTCTAATACCTGGTTTCCCTGGGCAACAGCTTCCGACTCAGGTACAGCACGGGGAGCTCTTCTCCTGGCTCCCCTTGAGCCAGTACAGCTCCAATTCCCACTGCTGAAGCGTCCACCTTTACGAGAAACCTCTCCCGAAAATCAGGGCTCTGGAGAACAGGGGATGAACAAGCATTTTTTCAGCATCATGAAAGCTTCCACACACTCCTCAGTCCACTTCACAGGGTTGCTAGCCACCATTGAAGTGAGGATAGTTGAGAACTGCAGAATGAATATCTGGTACCACCCTGCCAGATCTAGGAAGTACTTCACCTGTGTCTTGGTTCTGGGTTAAGGGCTGTTCCTGATGGACTCCACTTTGTCCACTGAGGCCGTACTTCACCCCTACGCAGCTGGTAACCCAGGTACTTTGTCCCCTGTTTTGCACACTCACACTTCAGGAGGTTAAGCGTGAGGCCTGCATCATGGATCTACCCCAGGACTCTGCTAAAATGCTGTATGTGCTCCTCCCAGGAGTGGCTGTAGATCACCACGTAGGTAGCACAGCAATCGTCACAGTCCTGGAGGACCTTGTCCATCAGTCTCTGGAAAGTTGCAGGAGCCCCATGAAGGCCAAACGGCATAACCTTGAACTGGAACAGGCCCATCGGCATCCGGAAGGCAGTGTAGGCCTTGGATTGTTTGTCCAGGGGCACCTTCCAGTACCGTTTGCAGAGATCCAATGTGGTGATGTAATGAGCTCTACCTATTCTCTCCAGTAAGTCTTCAATGCGAGGCACGGGGTAGGCATCAAACTGGGAGATGGCATGCACCTTATTGAAGACCATGCAGATGCGCAAAGAGCCATCCTTCTTTGGGACAATGACAATGGGGCTGCTCTATTCACAATGGGGCTGCTCGACAACATCCATCTCTATCATGGTGTGGACCACTTCCTTGAGGGCTACCACCAGCCTCAGAAACACAGAAAGGAAAGGATGCTAGCGGACAGGGTTCTTCCTGGCCTCTGACTGAAGAGGGCCGGATACTTGCCAAACAGCTGCTTCAGCTCATCTTGCTTGCCTTCTTCCAGGTGAGCCAGTATGACCTTTGCTCGTCCTTTCCATACCTTTGTGACCCCTACCGACTCGTCCTCTTCTTCTACTCTGCGGACCAGAAAGGACTTCCCCTTGGAGAGTTGCTCTCTCTCCTCCCAGGCCTTGAGGAGGTTCACATGGTAAGCTTGCTTCTCCTTACCCTTGTCTATGAGCAGCACCTCTCTGTGGTGAGCGTGCTGGTCATACCCTCTCTTCTGGACTTTCTGGGCTTGCTGAAGGTTTGCCCTAGATTCCTCTCGGTACCGCTCCAGCCTGTCTCGCATCTGGAGGATGTACTGGACTGTACCCTGTTCCGAGGTAGCTACTGGGGGACCCTCCCAGCACTTCTTCAGCAGGTCCAGTGGTCCCTGCACTGGCCACCCGTAGAGGAGTTTGAATGGAAAGAAACCTGTCGATGCCTGAGGCACCTCCCTGTAAGCAAAAACAGAATGGGTAAACACTTATCCCAGTCTTTACCAGTGTCGGCCACAAACTTCCTCAGCATGTTCTTGAGAGTTTGATTGAACCTCTCTACGAGCCCATCCGTTTGGGGATGGTAGGGAGTGGTCCTCAAGCCTTTGATGCCCAGCTGTTGGTGTAGTTGAACCATCAGTCACGAGGTGAAGTTTGCCCCTTGGTCAGTCAAAGTTTAATCTGGAATTCCTGCACGAGAGAAGAGCTGAACAAGAGCACTGATTCTTTTTGGAGTGGTTATGGAACGGAGTGGGAAGGCTTCCCTGAACCGGGTGGCATAGTCACAGATCACCAGTATATACTCAAAACCTGCGCCACTCTTCTCCAAGGGTCCAACAATGTCCATTGCAATTCTCTTGAATGGGGTAGAGATCACTGGTAGTGAACATAGAGGAGCCCGTTAGACCTGGCCGGCACGTGGGGCATATTTTCCATATGCTTGAACATCAGTATACATGGAGAACCCAAAGAAATGGGAGCCTGAGATAGGCCTTATGTTGCCCTAAATGGCCTGCCCATGGTACTGTATGTGCAAGGTTGACAACAAGTGGTCTACAACTAGACGGCACCACTAACTTCCTGCTATCTGCTTCTGACCCAAGGTCTACTGTGTCTACTGTGTAAATCCCCCCGCATGAAGATTGGCTGTCCCCAGCTAAGGCTTTACCAAACAAAAGTTTTTAAGGTTGCATCAGACCTCTGAAGTGTAGCAACATTTGGTGGAACATCCCATTGCACCTCTAACCCAGACACATCAGTAACAGGTACAGGGGTCCCCACATACTTCTCAAGACGCCGCTGGCGGCGTGACTTTCTGGGCCCTTTGGTTCCCCCCTCGCACAGACTATCACACAAGTCAGGCAGAGGTTGTAAACCAGCTTTGGCCTGGGCACGAGTGACAACTGAGCATGACATATGAACATCAGACTGGCAAACTGACTGCTCATATAGGTGACCCCCCACACTTCCCAACCGTTGAGAGAGTACAGGCACATCTCTTCCCCAAATGATGCTGAGATGATCCTGGAAGATGGACGTTAATGCTGCTGGACTGGTCTTCTGGTGCTGGGGCTGGCCTCATCACTGCTTGGGGATCCTGCTGTGGAGTTGAAGTCCCTGCTGCGTTGAGCCTTTGTCGTCCTGGTGTTGGCAGACCCAATACTGGGCTCTCAATGACGGGTTCCGCTTGGTGAGGAGCTGTGAGGATAGATTGGCGTAGGCCCCGGAACTCCTGCTTGAGGTTTTCGGCCCTCCTCTCAAGGCAGGTGAAAAGTTACTGTCATGGTTGGGTGTGATTCTGATGCCCCAACTGCTGACTGATCAGCTGGTCTTTTATGGCTGTATCTGCTGGTTCAACCGGTAGATCAAGCAGTTCTGGTTGTGTTTGGCCCCTTGGTCGGGCTCCTAGTTTCTCATAATTGACCTCTTCTCCACCAGACGATTCCATGGTATTCTCCCTGTTTCAATTTTAGTTACCTTTGAGAATGAAATCATGTACGCGCCCCTTTACATCTCTTTTTGTAATTCACTGATTTGCGGTGGATCATCCCACTGCTGCCACCATATGTTGCGTAAAGTAGTCCAGAAGGCTAAACTGAAAAACCTAACCTATATCAAATACAAAGATGGTGGTGCCGCAAAAGTACTTCTGTGCAAGGGTGTTTATTTACATAGTACTGCCAATCAAAGTATACATTATGGGGACAGATTAAACACAATGCTGCCCCATCAACAGCTCAATCCAAAATGGTTCCCCCCTTTTGAACTGAAAGAGAGGCTCCTTTTGTAGGGGAAGTCCCTCCCATCAGAACATACCAAACACTAATTCATTAAGCAATTACCATCATCAAAGCCTACATTTTCCAGTCAGCTAAACATAATGCATAATATACATTGCACGTTTGCGATCCGTTTGTCATGATACAATATACCAATATAACACATTTACAAAATCCCATCCCTACTGCCATGGTTCCAATATGCACATGAACGAGCCATTTGGGACAGGCACTTCAAAGCCAGGCCGATTGCCGTAGCTCTGGTCCTTATCCCAGCATACCCGGAAGCTACAGAGACGGAGAGAGAGGAAAGGAACCAGACAAACAACGCACTCATCCATAACACTGTTGCTATTTATGGATCTGCCACTTTTTTTTCCATTTTTGCCTAAAATGACATACCCAAATCTAACTGCCTGGAGCGCAGGCCCTGAAGCAAGGATATGCATATTCTTGGTACTATTTGAAAGGAAATACTTTGAGGTTTGTGGAAATGTGAAATGAATGTAGGATAATATAATACAAAGAAAAAAACAACCGTTCTTTTGTATTTTTTTGTACCACCATCTTGAAATGCAAGAGAAAGGCCATAATGTATTATTCTAGCACAGGTGCAATTTCGATTTTGGCCACTAGATGGCAACAGTGTATGTGTAAAGTTTTAGACTGATCCAATGAACCATTGCATTTTTGTTCAAAATGTTGTATCGAGACTGCACAAATGAGCCTAATTTGTTTATTAATAAAAATTGTGCACTCTCCTCAAACAATAGCATGGTATTATTTCCCTAATAGCTACTGTAAATTGGACAGTGCAGTTAGATTAACAAGAATTTAAGCTTTCTGCCAATATCAGATATGTTTCTGTCCTGGGAAATGTTCTTGTTACTTACAACCTCATGCTAATCGCATAAGCCTGTGTTGCTTTGTCATTATTGAGTATTGTGTGTAGAGGACGTCAAACGTTTCGGGTAGCCTTCCACAAGCTTCTCACAATATGTTGGGTGAATTTTGTCCCATTCCTCCTGACAGAGCTGGTGTAACTGAGTCAGGTTTGTAGGCCTCCTTGCTTGCACAAGCTTTTTCAGTTCTGCCCAAAAATGTTCAATAGGATTGAGGTCAGGGCTTTGTGATGGTCACTCCAATACCTTGAATTTGTTGTCCTTAAGCCATTTTGCCACAACTTTGGAAGTATGCTTGGGGTCATTCTCCTTTTGGAAGGATGCTTGGGGTCATAGTCCTTTTGCGACCAAGCTTTAACTTCCTGACTGATGTCTTTAGATGTTGCTTCAACATATCCACATAATTTCCTCCTTCATGATGCCATCTATTTTGGGAAGTGCACCAGTCCCTCCTTCAGCAAAGCACCCCCACCACATGATGCTGCCACCCCCGTGCTTCACGGTTGGTATGGTATTCATCGGCTTGCAAGCCTCCCCCTTTTTCCTCCAAACATAACGATGGTCATTATGGCCAAACAGTTCTATTTTTGTTTCATCAGACCAGAGGACTTTTCTCCAAAAAGTACAATCTTTGTCCCCATGTGCAGTTGCAAACCGTAGTCTGGCTTTTTTATCGCGGTTTTGGAGCAGTGGCTTCTTCCTTGCTGAGCGGCTTTTCAGGTTATGTTGATATAGGGCTTGTTTTACTGGGATATAGATACTTTTGTACCCGTTTCCTCCAGCATCTTCGCAAGGTCCTTTGCTGTTGTTCTGGGATTGATTTGCACTTTTCACACAAAAGTACGTTCATCTCTAGGAGACAGAACTTGTCTCATTCCTGAGCAGTATGACGGCTGCACGGTCCCATGGTGTTTATACTTACTACGTACTATTGTTTGTGCAGATGAACGTGGTACTTTCAGGCATTTGGAAATTGCGGAGGTCTTCCATTTTTGGCTGATTTCTTTTGATTTTCCCATGATGTCAAGCAAAGAGGCACTGAGTTTGAAGGTCGGCCTTGAAACATCCACAGGTACACCTCCAATTGACTCAAATTATGTCAATTAGGCTATCAGGAGCTTCTAAATCCATGACATAATTTTCTGGAATTTTCCAAGCTGTTTAAAGGCACAGTCAACTTGATGTATGTAAACCTTCTGACCCACTGGAATTGTGATACAGTGAAATAATCTGTATGTAAACGATTGTTGGAATTTTTTTTTGTGTCATGTACAAAGTAGATGTCCCAACCGACTTGCCAAGACAAGAAATTTGTGGAGTGGTTGAAAAACGAGTTTTAATGACTCCAAAGTGTATGTAAACTTCTGACTTCAACTGTATACTATGCTCATAACTGTCTCTCCAATTTGGTCCTGGCATACATACGTATGCTATGGTCACAAGATGCAGGCCTCCTTATTGTCCCTAGAATTTCTAAGCAAACAGGTGGAGGGCGGGCTTTCTCCTATAGAGCTCAATTTTTATGGAATGGTCTACCAATCCATGTCTCTGTCTCGCCCTTTAAGTCTTTAAATTTTAATTTCACCTTTATTTAACCAGGTAAGCTAATTGAGAACAAGTTCTCATTTACAGCTGCGACCTGGCCAAGATAAAGCAAAGCAGTGCGACAGAAACAACAACACAGAGTTACACATGGAATAAACAAGCGTACAGTCAATAACACAATAGAAAAAAATAAAGTGTATATACAGTGTGTGCAAATGGCATGAGGAGGTAAGGCAATAAATAGGCCATAGCAGCAAAGTAATTACAATTTAGCAGATTAACACTGGAGTGATAAATGAGCAGATGATGATGAGCAGATGATGGTGTGTAAGTAGTGATACTGTTGTGCACAAGAGCAGCAAAGTAAATAAAAACAATATGGGGATGAGGTAGGTAGATTGGGTGGGCTATTTACAGATGGACTATGTACAGCTGCAGCGATCGGTTAGCTGCTCAGATAGCTGATGTTTAAAGCTAGTGAGGGAAATGTAAGTCTCCAGCTTCAGCGATTTTTGCAATTCGTTCCAGTCATTGGCAGCAGAGAACCGGAGGAAAAGGCGGCCAAAGAGGTGTTGGCTTTGGGGATAACCAGTGAGATATACCTGCTGGAGCGCGTGCTACGGGTGGGTGTTGTTATCGTGACCAGTGAGCTGAGATAAGGCAGACCTTTACCTAGCATAGACTTGTAGATGACCTGGAGCCAGTGGGTCTGGCGACGAATATGTAGCGAGGGCCAGCCGACTAGAGCATACAGGTCGCAGTGGTGGGTGGTATAAGGCACTTTGGCAACAAAACGGATGTCACTGTGAAAGACTGCATCCAACTTTCTGAGTCGAGTATTGGAAGCTATTTTGTAGATGACATCGCCGAAGTCGAGGATCAGTAGGATGGTCAGTTTTACTAGGGTACGTTTGGCGGCGTGAGTGAAGGAGGCTTTGTTGCGAATAGGAAGCTGATTCTAGATTACATTTTGGATTGGAGATGTTTGATATGAGTCTGGAAGGAGAGTTTACAGTCTAGCCAGACACCTAGGTATTTGTAGTTGTCCACGTACTCTAGGTCAGAACCGTTCAGAGTAGTGATGCTAGTTGGGCGGGCAGGTGCGGGCAGCGAACGGTTGAAATGCATGCATTTGGTTAAGCTAGCGTTTAAGAGCTGTTTGGAGGCCACAGAAGGAGTGTTGTATAGCATTGAAGCTCGTTTTGAGGTTAGTTAACACAGTGTCCAAAGAAGAGCCAGATGTATACAGAATGGTGTCGTCTGCGTAGAGGTGGATCAGGGAATCACCAGCAGCAAGAGCGACATCGTTAATATATATACAGAGAAAATAGTCGGCTTGAGAATTGAACCCTGTGGTACCCCCATAGAGACTGCCAGAGGTCCGGACAACAGGCCCTCCGATTTGACACACTGAACTCTATCTGAGAAGTAGTTGGTGAACCAGGCGAGGCAGTCATTTGAGAAACCAAGGCTATTGAGTCTGCCGATAAGAATACGGTGATTGAGTCGAAAGCCTTGGCCAGGTCGATGAAGACGGCTGCACAGTACTGTCTTTTATCAATGGCAGTTATGATATTGTTTAGTACCTTGAGCGTGACTGAGGTGCACCTGTGACAAGATCGGAAACCAGAATTCACAGTGGAGAAGGTATGGTGAGATTCTAAATGGTCAGTGATCTGTTTATTAACTTGGATTTCAAAGACTTTAGAAAGGCAGGGCAGGATGGATATAGGTCTGTAACAGTTTGGGTCTAGAGTGTCACCCCCTTTGAAGAGGGGGATGACCGTGGCAGCTTTCCATTCTTTAGGGATCTCGGACGATATTGAAGAGGTTGAACAGACTGGTAATAGGGGTTGCAACAATGGTGGTGGATAGTTTTAGAAAGAGAGGGCCCAGATTGTCTAGCCCAGCTGATTTGTACACGTCCAGGTTTTGCAACTCTTTCAGAACATCTGTGATCTGGATTTGGGTGAAGGAGAAACTGGGGAGGCTCGGGCAAGTAGCTTCGAGGGGTGCAGAGCTGTTGGCCGGGGTTGGGGTAGCCAGGAGGAAAGCATGGCCAGACGTAAAGAAATGCTTATTGAAATCTTCGATTATCATGGATTTATCGGTGGTGACCGTGTCGCCTAGCCTCAGTGCAGTGGGCAGCTGGGAGGAGGTGCTCTTGTTCTCCATGGACTTTACAGTGTCCCAAAACCTTTTGGAGTTAGAGCTACAGGAAGCAAATTTCTGGTTGAAAAAGCTTGCCTTTGCTTTCCTGACTGACTGTGTGTATTGGTTCCTGACTTCCCTGAACAGTTGCATATCGCGGGGACTATTTGATGCTATTGCAGTCCGCCACAGGATGTTTTTGTGCTGGTCAAGGGCAGTCAGGTCTGGAGTGAACCATGGGCTATATCTGTTCTTAGTTCTACATTTTTTGAAAGGGGCATGCTTATTTAATTAAGATGGTGAGGAAATTGCTTTAAAAGAATAACCAGGCATCCTCGACTGACGGGTTGAGGTCAATATCCTTCCAGGATACCTGGGTCAGGTCGATTAGAAAGGCCTGCTCGCAGAAGTGTCGAAAACAGCAGGTCTGGGACAAGGTAGCACGTCCGGTGAACAGGTCAGTGTTCCATAGCCGCAGGCAGAACAGTTGAACCTGGAGCAGTAGCACGACCAGGTGGACTGGGGACAGGTGGACTGGGGACAGAAAATTACACCAGATATAACAGGCTCACCTTAGGCCCCCAGCAAATAGACTATTGTAGCATAGATACTGGGGGCTGATACATGGGAGGTCGGGGAACACTTTGGCCCCGTCCGACGATACCCCGAAACAAGGCCAACCAAGCAGGTTATAACCCCACTCACTTTGCCAAAGCATAGCGCCCACACCACTAAGAGGATATCAACAGACCACCAACTTACTACCCTGAGAAAAGGCTGAGTATAGCCCAAGAAAACATCCTCCACTGTGTGAGCCCGGGGGGCGACTCAACCCACTCAAATCCAGTATAGTGCAAAAATAGCCTGGCATGACGTGACGCACCCCTCCTAAGGATGGCATGGAAAAGCACTAGTAAGGCAGACATTCCCAGTGGAGAGAGGGGAGCTGGCCAGCTAGAGACCGCAAGGGCGGTTTGTTGCTCCAGTGCCTTGCCGTTCAGTGTTTTAGGGAGCGTTTGACAGTGATGAGGGGTGGTTGTTTGACCGCGGACCCATAGCGGATGCTGGCAACGAGGCAGTGATTGCTGAGATCCTGATTGAAAACAGCAGATGTGTATTTGGAGGGCAAGTTGATCAGGATAATATCTATAAGGGTGCCCATGTGTATGGATTTAGGGTTGTACCTGATGGTTTCCTTGATAATTTGTGTAAGATCAAGGGCATCTATCTTAGATTGTAGGACTGCTGGGGTGTTAAGCATATCCCAGTTTAGGTCACCTAACAGAATGAACTCTGAAGATAGATGGGGGGCAATCAATTCACATATGGTGTCCAGGGCACAGCTGGGAGCTGAGGGGGGTCTATAACAGGCGGCAACAGTGAGAGACTTATTTCTGGAGAGATTCATTTTTTAAATTAGAAGCTTGAACTGTTTGGGCATAGTCCTGGACAATATGACAGAACTTTGCAAGCTGTCTCTGCAGTTGATTGCAACTCCTCCGCCTTTGGCAGTTCTATCTTGATGGAAAATGTTGTAGTTGGGTATGGAAATCTCAACATTTTTGGTGGCCTTCCTTAACCAGGATTCAGACACGGCAAGGACATCAGGGTTGGCGGAGTGTGCTAAAGCAGTCAGTAAAACAAACTTAGGGAGGAGGCTTCTGATGTTAACATGCTTGAAACCAAGGCTTTTTCGATTACAGAAGTCAACAAATGAGAGTGCCTGGGGAAACGCACGGCCTGGGTTAGCCTCCGCATCACCCGAGGAACAGAGGAGGAGTAGGATGAGGGTACGGCTAAAGCCTAGCAAAACTGGTCGTCTAGTGCATTGGGGGCAGAGAATAAAAGGAGCAGATTTCTGGGCGTGGTAGAATAGATTCAGGGCATAATGTGCAGACAGGGAGGGGTATGGTGGGGTGCGGGTACAGTGGAGGTAAAACCAGGCACTGAGTGATGATAAGAGAGGTTAATTCTCTGGACACGCTGGTAATAATGGGGGAGGTGGGACAAAAGAGTTATCTAAGGCATGTACAGTGGGACTAGGGGCTCCGCAGTAATTTAAAACAATGATAATTATCCTAAACAACAGTATACAAGGTATATTGACATTTGAGAGGTACATAAAGCGAGGCATAAAGCAATCACGTGTTGATTGGGAGAGCTAGCTAAGTCAACAATTGGAAATACAACAACAGCTAATCAGCTAAGACAACAACAACAGGTAAAATGGTGATGAATGGGCAGAGAGGGTCGGTTAACTACACACAGGGCCTGAGATCGGGGCTTGGGCCGACAGATAAACAAAGGTAAACAAAGTGGAGTACCGTGATAAATGAACAGTCCAGCATGCATCAGCTATGTAGCCAAGTGATCATAGGGTCCAGTGTACAGCAATAGATGAAACAGGGATGCCGCTAGGTAGTTGTTACTACGCTAGCACGCGGGAGACACAGCGATTAAAGTTAGCAGTCCGGGGTAAGGAGAAGCGTCTAATCCGTCGTCTGGAAAACGCAGGTTGAACGCACAGCTGATGGAATTACGTCTGCGGACCAGTCGTGGTGGTACGGCGGGGCGCCGTGTCGACGAAGGGACCGGGCCAGATGACGAAAGAGGTATTTTGTTTGCTTGCCTGGAGATGCTCAGGGCTAGCTTTGGGGCTGGGTCACTCAGTGGCAGCTAGCTAGCTGTGATGATCAATGGTCAGGGTTTACGGCAGGAATCTGGCGTTGTAGTCGAGAAAAACAGTCCAAGGCAGGCAGATATTATCCAGGCAAAAAAAACGGCTGCTGCCTGAGCAGAGGGTAAAGGCCACTAGTAGTGCCTAACAACGACTAAATAGCTAGTAACTTAGCTAATTAGCTGGCTACCTTCTGATGAAAGTTTTGGATATAGGGTCTAAAAACATTGCGAATCCGTGTCACATTGAGTGAGGCGGGTTACCGGAAGGTATATTTAATTTAAAAATGTAAAAAGAGATTGAAAAATAAATTGGAATATATACAAAAAAAGATGAAAAATACAAAAGTAAACGAGAGGACAACAAACCATGTCTACACTGCTACGCCATCTTGGAAGCAATAATGATGTCTTCAGTAGGTCCTATGATTGAGGGTAGTCTGGCCCAGGGGTGCGAAGGTGAACGGCAAGGCACTGGAGCAACAAACCGCCCTTGCGGTCTCTAGCCTGCCAGCTCCCCTCTCTCCACTGGGAATGTCTGCCTTACTAGTGCTTTTCCATGCCATCCTTAGGAGGGGTGCGTCACGTCATGCCAGGCTTTTTTTGCACTATACTGGATTTGAGTGGGTTGAGTCGCCCCCCGGGCTCACACAGTGGAGGATGTTTTCTTGGGCTATACTCAGCCTTTTCTCAGGGTAGTAAGTTGGTTGATATCCTCTTAGTGGTGTGGGCGCTATGCTTTGGCAAAGTGGGTGGGGTTATAACCTGCTTGGTTGGCCTTGTTTGGGGGTATCGTCGGACGGGGCCAAAGTGTTCCCCGACCTCCCATGTATCAGCCCCCAGTATCTATGCTACAATAGCCTATTTGCTGGGGGCCTAGGGTGAGCCTGTTATATCTGGTGTAATTTTCTGTCCCCAGTCCACCTGTCCCCAGTCCACCTGGTCGTGCTACTGCTCCAGGTTCAACTGTTCTGCCTGCGGCTATGGAACACTGACCTGTTCACCGGACGTGCTACCTTGTCCCAGACCTGCTGTTTTCGACTCTCTCTCTCTCCATCTCTCTATCACAACTTTTGTCTCGATCTCTAAATGTTCGGCTATGAAAAGCCAACTGATCTTTACTTCTGAGGTGCTGACCTGTTGCGACCTTTACAACCACTGTGATTATTATTTGACCCTGCTGGTCATCTATGAACATTTGAACATATTGAAGAACAATCTGGCCTTTGTGGGTGGAAATTATAACCAAAAGAAGAGAGACTGTAGATTTCTTCAAACAGCAACTTCATTATAAGATTTGCAAAAATGGAGCAATCAACAATCACTCAAATAGTTCAGAGTTGAAAAGCCTAATGAACAGAGTTGTTTCTCTGCTTTTATAGAAAGTACATACTCTTTTATATGGGATAGTTAGCAGATGTGCAGAAACAGAGCCGGGGAACAGATTTTAGCTCATCTGTGTAGATCAAGATAGCTGATATCACCACCATTCAGAAGGGTGGTTTGCCCTTCTTCTTGGTCTGAATAGAACGCCTGCTCTCCTTCCTTTTCTCCAGCTAAATCTTTTTTGTAGGGCACCCATGATGAATGAAACTGCTTTGGATAATCCAACAAAGGATCCGTATGGAAAGTAGAATTCGTGGTGAGTAACCACCAATCTGATGTCCAGAAGAGCTTGTCAGTCATAGAAAATAACGCTAGAAACGTTCTGTACAAATAAAGTAAAAAATAACACAAAAATAAGCAAAAGAATGCAGAGTTGGCTAGGAGCTATTAACAAGGCAACCATCATCAATAAATCTTGTTGGCAATCTTAGTTAAGCAGAAAACACAAGTTGGTTTCTGAGTTTATTATGAGACAATAGTAGATAACAAAACATGGCTTATAGTATTAATTAATTAATATTACATTTTCAAATTTAAACTGTCACATTTCACATCCCATAACAACTTGCAGTGTAGCAAAAAATAATAATAATTCAGAATTAGTAGCAGACAGAAGTCCCCACTTGCGATAACATTTGAGAAGATTAAGGAATAACTTTGGGAATTGTAAGTATAACATTTATTTATTCACCAAAACATGTTAACATTTTCACCAAATTGTTTTCATATGATTTGTGAATTCAAATGTTGAGTACCTGGTGTTTATCATCCTGTGCTAGCTAACTAACACATCAGGCGCGATAGCTAGCTAGCAGGCGATCTTATCCTGCTTATCAGCTGTTTAAAGATGAACAACTAAACAAATTAAGAGACTTAGATCCCTTACTTCAAAGGCAATTATAGTCAATGAACTAATCACTGATCATAATCTTGATGTGATTGGCCTGACTGAAACATGGCTTAAGCCTGATGAATTTACTGTGTTAAATGAGGCCTCACCTCCTGGCTACACTAGTGACCATATCCCCCGTGCATCCCGCAAAGGCGGAGGTGTTGCTAACATTTACGATAGTAAATTTCAATTTACAAAAAAAATACATTTTTGTCTTTTGAGCTTCTAGTCATGAAATCTATGCAGCCTACTCAATCACTTTTTATGGCTTCTGTTTACAGGCCTCCTGGGCCATATACAGCGTTCCTCATTGAGTTCCCTGAATTCCTATCGGACCTTGTAGTCATAGCAGATAATGTTCACATTTTTGGTGACTTTAATATTCACATGGAAAAGTCCACAGACCCACTCCAAAAGGCTTTCGGAGCCATCATCGACTCAGTGGGTTTTGTCCAACATGTCTCTGGACCCACTCACTGTCACAGTCATACGCTGGACCTAGTTTTGTCCCATGGAATAACTGGATCTTAATGTTTTTCCTCATAATCCTGGACTATCGGACCACCATTTTATTACGTTTGCAATTGCAACAAATAATCTGCTCAGACCCCAACCAAGGAACATCAAAAGTCGTGCTATAAATTCACAGACAACACAAAAGATTCCTTGATGTCCTTCCAGACTCCCTCTGTCTACCAAAGGACGCCAGAGGACAAAAATCAGTTAACCACCTAACTGAGGAACTCAATTTAACCTTGCGTAATACCCTAGATGCAGTTGCACCCCTAAAAACTAAAAACATTTCTCATAACAAACTAGCTCCCTGGTATACAGAAAATACCCGAGCTCTGAAGCAAGCTTCCAGAAAATTGGAACGGAAACACCAAACTGGAAGTCTTCCGACTTGCTTGGAAAGACAGTACCGTGCAGTATCGAAGAGCCCTCACTGCTGCTCGATCACCCGATTTTTGCAACTTAATTGAGGAAAATAAGAACAATCCGAAATTCCTTTTTGATACTGTCGCAAAGCTAACTAAAAAGCAGCATTCCCCAAGAGAGGATGGCTTTCACTTCAGCAGTAATAAATTCATGAACTTCTCCTCTTTAAATCTGCGTATTCCAAAGCTCAGTTGTCCTGAGTCTGCACAACTCTGCCAGGACCTAGGATCAAGAGAGACACTCAAGTGTTTTAGTACTATATCTCTTGACACAATGATGAAAATAATCATGGCCTCTAAACCTTCAAGCTGCATACTGGACCCTATTCCAACTAAACTACTGAAAGAGCTGCTTCCTGTGCTTGGCCCTCCTATGTTGAACATAATAAACGGCTCTCTATCCACCGGATGTGTACCAAACTCACTAAAAGTGGCAGTAATAAAGCCTCTCTTGAAAAAGCCAAACCTTGACCCAGAAAATATAAAAAACTATCGGCATTCCTCTCAAAATGTTTAGAAAAGGCTGTTGCGCAGCAACTCACTGCCTTCCCGAAGACAAACAATGTATATGAAATGCTTCAGTATGATTTTAGACCCCATCATAGCACTGAGACTGCACTTGTGAAGGTGGTAAATGACATTTTAATGGCATCAGACCGAGGCTCTGCATCTGTCCTCGTGCTCCTAGACCTTAGTGCTGCTTTTGATACCATCGATCACCACATTCTTTTGGAGAGATTGGAAACCCAAATTGGTCTACACGGACAAGTTCTGGCCTGGTTTAGATCTTATCTGCCAGAAAGATATCAGTTTGTCTCTGTGAATGGTTTGTCCTCTGACAAATCAACTGTAAATTTCGGTGTTCCTCAAGGTTCCGTTTTAGGACCACTATTGTTTTCACTATATATTTCACCTCTTGGGGATGTCATTCGAAAACATAATGTTAACTTTCACTGCTATGCGGATGACACAGAGCTGTACATTTCAATGAAACATGGTGAAGCCCCAAAATTGCTCTTGCTAGAAGCATGTGTTTCAGACATAAGGAAGTGGATGGCTGAAAACTTTCTAATTTTAAACTCGGACAAAACAGAGATGCTTGTTCTAGGTCCCAAGAAACAAAGAGATCTTCTGTTGAATCTGACAATCAATCTTAATGGTTGTACAGTCCTCTCAAATAAAACTGTGAAGGACTTTGGCGTTACTCTGGACCCTGATCTCTCTTTTGAAGAACATATCAAGACTGTTTCAAGGACAGCTTTTATCCATCTATGTGACATTGCAAAAAATCAGGAACTTTCTGTCCAAAAATGATACAGAAAAATGTATCCATGCTTTTGTCACTTCTAGGTTAGACTACTGCAATGGTCTACTTCCCGGCTACCCGGATAAAGCACTAAATAAACTTCAGTTAGTGCTAAATACGGCTGCTAGAATCCTGACTAGAACCAAAAAATGTGATCATATTACTCCAGTGCTAGCCTCCCTACACTGGCTTCCTGTCAAGGCAAGGACTGATTTCAAGGTTTTACTGCTAACCTACAAAGCATTGCATGGGCTTGCTCCTACCTATCTCTCTGATTTGGTCCTGCCGTACATACCTACACGTACGCTATGGTCACAAGACACAGGCCTCCTAATTGTCCCTAGAATTTCTAAGCAAACAACTGGAGGCAGGGCTTTCTCCTATGGAATGGTCTGCCTAACAATGTGAGAGACGCAAACTCGGTCTCAACCTTTAAGTCTTTACTGAAGACTCATCTCTTCAGTAGGTCATATGATTGAGTGTAGTCTGGCCCAGGAGTGTGAAGGTGAACGGAAAGGCTCTGGATCAACGAACTGCCCTTGCTGTCTCTGCCTGGCCGGTTTCCCTCTTTCCACTGGGATTCTCTGCCTCTAACCCTATTACAGGGGCTGATTCACTGGCTTACTAGGGCTCTTTCATACCATCCCTAGGAGGGGTGCGTCACTTGAGTGGGTTGAGTCACTGATGTGATCTTCCTGTCTGGGTTGGCTCCCCCCCTTGGGTTGTGCCGTGGCGGAGATCTTTGTGGGCTATACTCGGCCTTGTCTCAGGATGGTAAGTTGGTGGTTGAAGATATCCCTCTAGTGGTGTGGGGGCTGTGCTTTGGCAAAGTGGGTGGGGTTATATCCTTCCTGTTTGGCCCTGTCCGGGGGTGTCATCGGATGGGGCCACAGTGTCTCCTGACCCCTCCTGTCTCAGCCTCCAGTATTTATGCTGCAGTAGTTTATGTGTCGGGGGGCTAGGGTCATTTGGTTATATCTGGAGTACTTCTCCTGTCCTATCCGGTGTCCTGTGTGAATTTAAGTATGCTCTTTCTAATTCTCTCTTTCCCTCTTTCTTTCTCTCTCTCTGAGGACCTGAGCCCTAGGACCATGCCTCAGGACTACCGGGCATGATGACTCCTTGCTGTCCCCAGTCCACCTGGCTGTGCTGCTGCTCCAGTTTCAACTGTTCTGCCTCTGATTATTATTATTTGACCATGCTGGTCATTTATGAACATTTGAACATCTTGGCCATGTTCTGTTATAATCTCCACCCGGCACAGTCAGAAGAGGACTGGCCACCCCACATAGCCTGGTTCCTCTCTATGTTTCTTCCTAGGTTTTGGCCTTTCTAGGGAGTTTTTCCTAGCCACCGTGCTTCTACACCTGCATTGCTTGCTGTTTGGGGTTTAGGCTGGGCTTCTGTACAGCACTTTGAGATATCAGCTGATGTACGAAGGGCTATATAAATAAATTTGATTTGATTTGACTTAGAATGACTCACAGATGTAATCGCTGCCAAAGGTGCTTTTACACAGTATTGTGAATACTTATGTAAATGCAAAAATTCTGCATTTCATTTTCCTTAAATTTGCATTAAATATTTCTAAAAACCTGTTTTCACTTTGTCATTACGGGGTATTGGGTGTTGATGGGTTAGAAAAAATAAAAATACATTTTGAATTCAGGCTATAACAACATATGTGGATTAAGTAAAGCGGTATGTATACTTTTTTTAAAGGCACTGTAGCTGACGTTAACTAACTTTCTCTTGTCACTTTCCCTTCCCCTACTGTTGCACTATTGGGGTTGATGTTACTAGTTAAAATTACTGTTCCTGTAAACAACTTGACTACTAAGCCTAAAAATATGCCAAAACAATTAACAAAACATTTGCACATTAATAAAGGTAGTTGTGGCTTCATCAACTGGAAATTTGAGCATTGACGTTCATTTCTCCCCCCTTGTCATGGCTTGTTCCAGGTTTAAGGACACCCCACAGATGTAAAGAACTTGTTGGGAACCTCCCAGTCACCAGGATAATCACCATATCCCAGGATATTATTCAGGATTGTGCAACATCCCAATGTTAGATAGACATAGATTCCCCCATGTTATTGTTTATCATGTAGATTTGTCAGGACTTTGTAACTTATGAAACTTATTCTAAAATACAGACGTGATTTCTATCCCCGGGGAAGGCACTCTGTATAAGTTTTCAATTTAGCACACAATTAGTTGAATTAGGTGGAAGTAAAGGGCTGGAACAAAAACCTGTAAACAACCTGAATAAATGTGCCTTCTTGTATTGATCAAGTATATGAATGTTGGAAATTAATCTCCTTGAGCTGTACCTCACTTCGGAATTACTTATTTTGTACAACCAACTGTTTGTGTTTAAGGACTCATGCACAGGAAAACCAATGCAAATGTTAACATTTATTCAAAATTAAATGTTTCTGGTTTTGAGACTTGGGCATCTGGTGACTGCATTTCATCTGTATAATCCCCTGCAAGGAGAGAGAAAGACATCAATACTATTACAATGCTGTATTCATTTAGTGTACAAAACATTAGGAACACATGCTCTTTCCATGACATAGACTGACCAGGTGAATCCAGCTGAAAGCTATGATACCTTATTGACGTCACCTGTTAAATGCCAGGCGCACCGGTTTGAGTGTATCAAGAAGTGCAGCTCTGCTGGGTTTTTCATGCTCAACAGTTTCCAGTGTGTGTCAAGAATGGTCCACCACTCAAAGGACATCCAGCCAACTTGACACAACTGTGGGAAGCATTGGAGTCAACATGAGCCAGCATCTCTGTGGAAGGCTTTCGACACCTTGTAGAGTCCATGACTCGACAAATTAATGCTGTCCCATATGGCAGTGGCCTACTGGAAAAGTGCTACCTACTAAGGTAGGTACCTTTGGAGGAAGGTAGGCAGTAGCCTTTGGATTGGTTAAATAATAACTGTATGCTACACCAACATTAGTTGTTGGTGTCAAAATAATTGCCCAGCACTAGGCGCGAACTCGTGATGCTCGGAGCCAAAGAGTGCTGCTCAGACTACTGTGCTTGCAATGTTCTAGCAAGCCTTGAGAATACTTGATGATATGAGGTCGGTTGGTTAGCCCCCTGGGTATGGTACTGAATTGTATAGCCAACAAACACTGCTTCCAGCTGCCTCCTGGCGGCGAATATTAATTTAAAATATTTATTATAATCCTCCTGCTGCAGGATTATTTTTCTCCTGCTACAGAATGGGTCATATTAAGATCCGACATCTGTACATGATAATGTAGGCCTGTAGGTTATTTGAGGGGAGGAATTTATGAGAAGCCTTGCCTCTTAATAAGGCCTTCGTCCAAATGAGACAACAATGCCAGTTCAGTTTTTCATTGAAAACAACAGATCAAACATTATATATTTGTATGAATCTCTCATTTTAATTACGTAGTAGTAGTGGATTTATGATACTAAGAGATTCACCTTCATCACTTCTTGTTGTAGGATTAAAGAAAGCATTAATTTGACGGATAGCAGAATCTATTTTGTATTTAACAATTTTTTGCAACCTGATTGTTTGTTCGAACTTTGCTTGTTATTTTCTTTATATTCCTCAAGCATACATTGCATTTCCTGAAAGTCCCCTTCTTTCTCCTCGATACTTTTCTTAACTCCTATTTCCTTCTCCATCTTTTCTCTTTCAGCTCTCTCAAATTCCTCCATACTTTTTCTTTCAGATTTCTCAAAGTCCACTCTTTCCTCTTCCATCTTTTTTCTTTGAACCCTAGAAATGAGCTTTAGTGGAGCATAACATCTATCTTCAGCAAAAGCGTTGGCAATTTTGACCAGTTCTGCTTTTAGATGGGCATTTGTCTGCTCCAAGTTATTCTCCTCTAAGATGATTCTGTACAGCTCTCTCTAGTTGGGAATTGCAGAGACGAACATCACATCAACAGTAACCAGGATAGTAACAAAGCTGAAGGAAGTAAAGTAAAAGTTATAGTACAAGTATGGTAACACATTAAAATAATAATTAGCTTTAGGAGATATACTCACCTGGGATTCATTTTTTTTTTTTGTTCAGAGATGATTCCACTTTCCTCCAAACTGAGATTATTTATTTTTCGCATGGAAGACTTGTTTGCTTAGCAGAGAAACTATTCATGCATTAAATTAACCCGTTTCTGGTCGATCAACACAGAAGCAACCCACATCAAACCTACAGACCACACTACATACGCTCACAAACTGTCGCGATCGTCGTACGGAGGAGACCAAGGCGCAGCGTGATATGGATACATGTTATATATTTTATTAAAGATGGACACTAAACAAACTACAAAAACAACAAAACGAACGTGAAGCTATACTATACAGTGGGGCAAAAAAGTATTTAGTCAGCCACCAATTGTGCAGGTTCGCCCACTTAAAAAGATGGGAGAGGCCTGTAATGTTCATCATAGGTACACTTCAACTATGCAATTAAAAAAATATATCGAGAAAATCACATTGTAGGATTTTTAATGAATTTATTTGCAAATTATGGTGGAAAATAAGTATTTGGTCACCTACAAACAAGCAAGATTTCTGGCTCTCACAGACCTGTAACTTCTTCTTTAACTTCTTTAACTGTAACTTTCTTCTTCGTTACCTGTATTAATGGCACCTGTTTTAACTTGTTATCGGTATAAAAGACACCTGTCCACAACCTCAAACAGTCACACTCCAAACTGCACTATGGCCAAGACCAAAGATCTGTCAAAGGATACCAGAAACAAAATTGTAGACCTGCACCAGGCTGGGAAGACTGAATCTGCAATAGGTAAGCAGCTTGGTTTGAAGAAATCAACTGTGGGAGCAATTATTAGGAAATGGAAGACATACAAGACCACTGATAATCTCCCTCGATCTGGGGCTCCACGCAAGATCTCACCCCGTGGGGTCAAAATGATCACAAGAACGGTGAGCAAAAATCCCAGAACCACACCACCCTCACCCCTCAATGACAATGACGACCTAGTGAATGACCTGCAGAGAGCTGGGACCAAAGTAACAAAGCCTACCATCATTAACACACTACGCCGCCAGGGACTCAAATCCTGCAGTGCCAGATTTTTTTTCTAATTTTGTCTGTCATAGTTGAAGTGTACCTATGATGAAAATTACAGGCCTCTCTCATATTTTTAAGTGGGAGAACTTGCACAATTGGTGGCTGACTAAATACTTTTTTGCCCTACTGTAAATATGCATACACAGGCAACTAGACATAGACAATAACCCATGAAATACCCAAAGATGGCTGCCTAAATATGGTTCCCATTCAGAGACAACGATAAACACCTGCCTCTAATTGAGGACCAATCTAGGTAACCATAAACATATATAAACACCTAGATGATAAACAACCCCATAAACCTACAAAAACCCCAGACAGTCCAAAAACACATACATCACCCATGTCACACCCTGACCTAACCAAAACAATAAAGAAAACAAAGAATTCTCAGGTCAGGGCGTGACAGTACCCCCCCCCCCACCAAGGTGCGGACTCCGGCTGCAAAACCGAATCTAAAGTGGAGGGTCCGGGTGGGCCTAATTTACGGCGGCGGTTCGGGTGCAGGACGTGGACCCCGCTCTACCTCAGTCTTGGCCCTCTTAGGGGACCCTCGCAGCGGACTCCTGACTGAAGATCATCGTAGAGGGCATCACTGGACTGAGGAGCGGCTCTGGCAGCTCCGGACAGGAGGGAGATTCCAGCATCGCTGGCATGACAGGCGGGATCGGCAGCTCCTGGTTGGCTGACGGCTCCTTCAGCTCCTGGCTGGCTGACGGCTCTGGCGGCTCCTGGCTGGCTGACGGCTCTGGCGGCTCCTGGCTGGCTGACTGCTCTGGCGGCTCTGGACAGGAGGGAGATTCTGGCGGCTCAGGAGAGGAGGGAGACTCTGGCGGCTCAGGACTGGAGGGAGACTCTGGCGGCTCAGGACTGGAGGGAGACTCTGGCGGCTCAGGACTGGAGGGAGACTCTGGCGGATCCGGACTGTGACCCGTCGTGGTAGGTTCCGGACTGCGACCCGCCGTGGCAGGTTCCGAACTGCGACCCGCCTTGGTAGGTTCCAGACCGCGACCCGTCGTAGGAGGTTCCGGTCTACGGCCCGTCGTATGAGGTTCCGGTCTGCGGCCCGTCGTAGGAGGTTCCGGTCTGCGGCCCGTCGTAGGAGGTTCCGGTCTGCGGCCCGTTGTAGGCGGTAACCGACAGCAGCAGCAATCGCAGGACTTCTGGACTTGGGAGGAGATTCTGGACGGCAAAGGATCCTGGGCACAGCCAGGGGAATATCGCCGTCCCAAAGCAGGAGGCAGCACTGCAGCGTGGCCAGATGCCCACCCAGACCCTCCCCTATAGGTTTAGGTTTTGCGGCCGGAGTCCGCACCTTAGGGGGGAGGGTTACTGTCACACTCTGACCATGATTTGCTTTGTTTGTTTCTATGTTTTGTTTGGTCAGGGTGTGATAGGAGTGGGCATTCTATGTTGTATATCTAGTTTG
Organism: Oncorhynchus nerka; assembly: GCF_034236695.1. Lineage (NCBI taxonomy): Eukaryota > Metazoa > Chordata > Actinopteri > Salmoniformes > Salmonidae > Oncorhynchus > Oncorhynchus nerka. The sequence goes on along the minus strand of NC_088414.1, from coordinate 14,724,932 downwards.
TCTATTTCTATGTGTTTTGGCCTGATATGGTTCTCAATCAGTGGCAGGTGTTTGTCGTTGTCTCTGATTGGGAACCATATTTAGGTAGCCTGTGTTGTAGTTTGTGGGTTATTGTCTATGTTATGTTGCATGTTTTCACAGTGTTCATTAGCAGTCACGTTTGTTTGTTGTTTTGTTAGTTTGTTCAGTGTACTTCGTGTTTTTTCGTCATCCATTAAACTATGCATTCACACCACGCTGCGCTTTGGTCTCCTCACTACGACGATCGTGACACAAACACAAAACACACACACTCATATTGATGCCCCACACACATAGACACATTTTCAAACTCTTCACATACGTTGCTGCTACTGTTTATTATCTATCCTGGTTGCCTAGTCACTTTTACCCCTACCTTCATGTACATATTCCCTCAATTACCTCAACTACCTCATAGCACATTGAACCGCTATATAGCCCTGTTATAGTTATTTTATTGTGTTATTATTTCCTTTTTTTTGTGCTAATCTTTTCTTACTTTTTAACTCTGTATTGTTGGGAAAGGGCTCGTTTTTTTGGTGATTTGATTCGATTCCACAAAACAGGTCCACACGAGTTTAGACAGAATGTAACTTTTTTACACTCCCTACTTTCACATATGGAATGTAAACGTATTATTAAAACCCCTTGGAGTACAGACACATTCAAAATCTGTATCCTCAACAAAGTGGAACACAAAAACAGTAATGGTTATCAGTGTCTCAGTCTCCCTTTTGTTTAGTTTGTTCAAACCTTTGAAAGGGCAGACTAAGAAAATATAATGCTTCTTAAATATTGTTTCCTCTGCTCTTAAAACTTCTTAAGGCTAGGGGAACCCCTCGACAACATCCGCTCAAAAGGTAGAGCGCAAAATTCATAAATATTTTATTTTATTTTCATACATTCACAAGTGCAATACAGCAAATTAAAGCTTAACTTCTTGTTAATCTAAATCAAAAAAAAAATTGGGGGCTGTCTCTCGGGCTTCCTTGCCAGCCGTGTTCCCTCATACCACTGGTTCCCTTCTCCTGCTGCCTCCGCTCTCCTGGTTGCCTCCACCTGTTCCCATGGGAGGCGATCCCTTCCAGCCAGGATCTCCTCCCATGTGTAGGATCCCTTGCCTTCCAGAATGTCCTCCCATGTCCAGTCCTCTCTTCCACGCTGCTTGGTCCTTTGGTGGTGGGTAGTTCTGTAACGGCTGTTTGAAGAAGAGGACCAAGGTGCAGCGTGGTACGTGTTCATGATTTTTTTATAAAACTGAACACTGAATAACAAAACAACAAAGAGAACGAACGAAACCGAAACAGTTCTGTCTGGTGCAGACACAAAAACAGAAGACAACTACCCACAAAACACAGGTGGGAAAAGGCTACCTAAGTATGGTTCTCAATCAGAGACAACGATCAACAGTTGCCTCTGATTGAAAACCACACCCGGCCAAACACACAGAAATAGAAAACAGAACACAAAATCATAGAATGCCCGCCCCAACTCAGGGCGTGACAAACACATTGAAAAACACATTCATAAATGGCAAAAATGAATCATAAGGAATAAGGTTTTGAAGTGTCTTTCCTATATCTAGGAGATATAAGAAAGCTAAGGAAATATTTTTTTTGTACACATATTTAACCCCTATCTCCATACATTCATTATGATTTTTTAAACTAGTACCTGTTACCTTCAGCCGAGTCCCATGACACTTTTGGGGGGTCGTAGAGCAAAACAGAGAACACCATTTGGATGCTACAGACGTTTTCGGGAGAAGACCGATTTTCTGGATGTTTCATGGTCTGACATACTTTGCAGTTGCTTGGCCACCTTCCACCGCAGTTGCGGAAGGTCGACATAGGCGGATGCAATGGATTGGGAAGCAGCGCATGCAAAAATATATCTACCTTAAACTGCTGGATTTTGATTTAAACCTAAGGAATAAACCTTGTAAACAATTTATGGTAATCTCGTAAACAATTCATTTAGACCCAGAGTTTATTTGAAACAAATGTTTATTTGCTGAAATGTGTGCTGTTGTCTTTGCTATTACACAGAGTGTGCGGACAGGCTGTTTGAAGGCAAAGCTTTTGAAAGGTTGACTTACAGGACTGTCAAGGGAAAGATGCATGGAGGCAGCTGCTGTCTGTGTGTGTTGCGCTTTTTCTCAGAGTTGTAAAAGCAAGCAGAGCAGAAACTCATGGCTCTTTATTTGACTGATGTAAGCAAGGTAACTGCTGTTTAACTTAATTTAACATCATTTTTTTTATTCCCAGTGCTGAATTAGTAGTGTAACTGACATGCAATGTTAGCTAAAGTTTTATCTCCTCTAGAGTGAAGTTCTGTCTGAAGTGAATGAACTAACTAGCTAGTACAGTGAGGGGAAAAGTATTTGATCCCCTGCTGATTTTGTACGTTTTCCCACTGACAAAGAAGTGATCAGTCTACAATTTTAATGGTAGGTTTATTTGAACAGTTAGAGACAGAATAACAACAAAAATATCCAGAAAAACTCATGTCAAAAATGTTATAAATTGATTTGCATTTTAATGAGGGAAATAAGTATTTGACCCCTCTGCAAAACATGACTTAGTACTTGATGGCAAAACCCTTGTTGGCAATCACAGAGGTCAGACGTTGCTTGTAGTTGGCCACCAAGTTTGCACACCTCTCAGGGTCATTAAGGTTTCGAGGCTGATGTTTGGCAACTAGAACCTTCAGCTCACTCCACAGATTTTCTATGGGATTAAGGTCTGGAGACTGGCTAGGCCACTCCAGGACCTTAATGTGCTTCTTCTTGGCAGTGTGTTTTGAGTTATTGTCATGCTGGAATACCCATCCACGACCCATTTTCAATTCCCTGGCTGAGGGAAGGAGGTTCTCACCCAAGATTTGACGATACATGGCCCTGTCCATCGTCCCTTTGATGCGGTGAAGTTGTCCTGTCCCCTTAGCAGAAAAACACCCCCAAAGCATAATGTTTCCACCTCTATGTTTGACGGTGGGGATGGTATTCTTGGGGTCATAGGCAGCATTCCTCTTCCTCCAAACACGGCGAGTTGAGTTGATGCCAAAGAGCTCCATTTTGGTCTCATCTGACCACAACACTTTCACCCAGTTGTCCTCTGAATCATTCAGATGTTCATTGGCGAACATCAGACGGGCATGTATTTGTGCTTTCTTGAGCAGGGGGACCTTGCGGGCGCTGCAGGACTTCAGTCTTGTGTAGGTCTACAATCTTGTCCCTGACATCCTTGGAGAGCTCCTTGGTCTTGGCCATGGTGGAGAGTTTAGAATCTGATTGATTGATTGCTTCTGTGGACAGGTGTCTTTTATACAGGTAACAAACTGAGATTAGGAGCACTCCCTTTAAGAGTGTGCTCCTAATCTCAGCTCGTTACCTGTATAAAAGACACCTCGGAGCCAGAAATCTTTCTGATTGAGAGGGGGTCAAATACTTATTTCCCTCATTAAAATACAAATCAATTTATAACATTTTTGACATGCGTTTTTCTGGATTCTTTTGTTGTTATTCTGTCTCTCACTGTTCAAATAAACCTACCATTAAAATTATAGACTGATCATTTCTTTGTCAGTGGGCAAACGTACAAAATCAGCAGGGGATCAAATACTTTTTTCCCCCACTGTAGCTACCACCGCCAGTTCAGCTCTAGCCTCTATCTATCTGTCAGGTAGCAGTATCTAACAAATTCCTGAGTGTATGGAAATGTTTTGTAGCCTTTGTTTTGTCCAGTTTCAACAGAAGTACATTTACTTGTCTAGTTTTCACCAGTTGATATTGTCGTGGAAAGTCAGTACTGAGAGACACCGTAATTTCTTCAAACAATCATCTTTATTTAACATTGATTATTTATTGCAACACTCTTTATCGTTGGGCCGAGCAGCCTAACCTTTAAGGAAAATGCTGGTTCTTATATGGCTGATGCTAAGAATGCTTATTCATGGCTGCTTCCACCCCTATACAGATTAGTGGGCACCATAAACCACTTTGGGTTCATCTTGTGGTCATCTGCACCTGGTGCCATTTCCCAGATGCAAGAATGATCAGACGCAATAAGAGTTTTGTTCTATTCCTCTTGGCTCTCTCTATCTTGGTTTAACCCACCACATCTTATCTATGGAATGCCAGCTGTAGATTTTTAGGCTCCTCTCAGTTCACACAGACATAGATGAGAAAGTACTATTCGATGCATACATTTAAATTGAAGATTATAACTTAATCTTGTAATTTTGCTCTCACAATATACCATTACATCTAGCTAAAAGTTGGCTAATGTTAGTAATATGAATTGTTATCAGTCTAATAATGAGCAGGATCAGGTGGTGACAGGGGTCACAGCAGGGTCATACAATCAGGAAAAACCAGTCTGTGACGGTGCTGAGGTGAACTTTTGCAGATACAACACTTTATTCCCTCTGTGCAAAAAACACTGGACAAGCCAGATGATTCAAAGTTTGAAACTATTTTAAGCCAATCTGACAAACCTCTAAAGTTGATTTCCAAACTGTATCAAGGGTTGATAGATGCTTTTCCCGATGACACAAAACATGTCAAACAAAAATGTAAGGAAGGAAGACCTGGGAGACACTACTGGAGACACTACTGATGATGATGATAAATGGATACAGATGTGTTTGAATGCCCAGTCATGTTCATATAATCTCAGGCATAAATTAATGCAGTTTAAGACCATCAATAGAACGTAATATACTGTATACCATTGAAACTGAATATCATGCACTCACCTCTAGTGGATGTGTAAAACACAAAAGGGGACATATTTGCATATAATATGTTCTACTCTTGTGAAGGCTGGCTGAATTCTGCATTCAGCATGGCTACAGATTCCCCCTTCTCCCTGTTTTTGTTTGCTTGGAAATGTTGATACTGGAGACTGTGTAACCAAGCTTTATTAGTGGGCAAGAAATTGTTATCCTCCCACAATGTCACAATGGATGGAAGAAATGGCAAGTTATCTATCACTAGATTTGATTTACAACTAGATTAAGGGTATGCTGTGCAACTTTCATAAAGTCTGGATGCCTTATATGGAATACTGTATGATAAAAGGAGTCTGTTTTGAAAACATGCCCAAGTCAGGGGAGCTACCTATTCAGGCAATCCCTTGCTGCTGGGCTGCTCAGCCCTGGCCCTGGGGGTCTGCCATACAGCTGGTTGTCACTCTGGCCTTGGTCTAACACACCTGAAACCAATAACTAATATTTCGCTAAGATCCTGAAGCTGAGTGGGGTGTGTTCAGTGATGCCAATTTAGAAATGTTGTTGCTTGATTAAACAACTTTTCAGACTAACCTAACCTTTTTTTCAAACAGCACCTAGCAACAAATTTAGCTACTTTTAAAAATGTATTTGGAACTTTTAGCAACTTTGGAAAAGTGAGTCAAGCGCTAAAATGCACACATTTTTCCTCTAAATGACACAAAAATGTTTTTCTCTGTGACACACTGTCAAAACACAGGTGCCTGGCTGCAAAAGTGCATTGTGAGTAAAGTCAGCAGCAGGCGCTCAGCTCGTGCACAGGCAGCAGTAGGCCAGCAGCAATACCAGCAAATTGCAAATCATTGTTGGCTGACTGCAGCAGCAGTAGTACGGGTTTGACAAGCCAAACCCAATGAATATTGGAGTTAAGTTGCCTGTTCAATAAGATAGCATATATAACTTGTTATTAGCTTGTACCTATGATTGTTGATCAGTTAGGTAGCATGTTAATAAAATCTCTCTGGGATAGGCGGGACGCAAATGTCCCACCTGGCCAATTGCCAGGGAAAATGCAGAGCGCCAAATTCAAATAAAATACTATACAATTCAAACTTTCATTAAATCACACATGTAAGATACCAAATTAAAGCTACACTCGTTGTGAATCCAGCCAACATGTCAGATTTCAAACAGGCTTTTCGGCGAAAGCATAAGAAGCTATTATCTGATGATAGCACAACAGTAAACAAAGAGAGTAGCATATTTCAACCCTGCAGGCACCACACAAAATGTAGAAATAAAACATAAATCATGCCTTACCTTTGATGAGCTTCTTTTGTTGGCACTCCAATATGTCCCATAAACATCACAATGGTCCTTTTGTTCCATTAAGTCCGTCGATATATATCCAAAATATCAATTTATTTGGAGAGTTTGATCCAGAAATAACAGCTTCCAATTGTGCAACGTCACTACAAAATACCTCAAAAGTTACCTGTAAACTACTTTTGTAATACAATTTTAGGTATTCTTAAATGTTAATAATCGATCAAATTGTTGACAGGACAATCTGTGTTCAATACAGGAAGGACAACAAACTCACGCTACTTTTCCAGTCATGCGCCTTCTCAAAAAGTACACTTCAAATGACACAATTTCAAATGTGTGCTCAATGTGTCTGCTTCAGTGTCATCATTACATGAATGAGGGAAAAAACAGTTTTGACAAATTGACACCCACCAATCCTTGTGGCCTGGATGATTATAGTATCTATGCGGATCAAAGTTGCTATGTGAGGGTGCATTAGGACTGTACAACCACGTCAATACTAGGTTTTCCTCCTGTCAATATCAGTCCATGAAAAAATAGAAAACATTTAAATAAAGATGCACATTTAACAGCCTTTTTGGGATCAGGCATGAAATGAATATATGAACTGATTCATGACAGTAAAAATTATCATAATAATGTTTGCACAAGATAAAATCAACGTTGATTATATCCTACATTATAGAATATAATAACTGAAAAGGATTATGATCATACAGTGGGGCAAAAAAGTATTTAGTCAGCCACCAATTGTGCAAGTTCTCCCACTTAAAAAGATGAGAGAGGCCTGTAATTTTCATCATAGGTACACTTCAACTATGACAGACAAAATGAGAAAAAAAATCCAGAAAATCACATTGTAGGATTTTTAATGAATTTATTTGCAAATTATGGTGGAAAATAAGTATTTGGTCAATAACAAAAGTTTATCTCAATACTTTGTTATATACCCTTTGTTGGCAATGACAGAGGTCGAACGTTTTCTGTAAATGTTCACAAGGTTTTCACACACTGTTGCTGGTATTTTGGCCCATTCCTCCATGCAGATCTCCTCTAGAGCAGTGATGTTTTGGGGCTGTTGCTGGGCAACACAGACTTTCAACTCCCTCCAATGATTTTCTATGGGGTTGAGATCTGGAGACTGGCTAGGCCACTCCAGGACCTTGAAATGCTTCTTACGAAGCCACTCCTTCGTTGCCCGGGCGGTGTGTTTGGGAACATTGTCATGCTGAAAGACCCAGCCACGTTTCATCTTCAATGCCCTTGCTGATGGTAGGCTTTGTTACTTTGGTCCCAGCTCTCTGCAGGTCATTCACTAGGTCCCCCCGTGTGGTTCTGGGATTTTTGCTCACCGTTCTTGTGATCATTTTGATCCCACGGGGTGAGATCTTGCATGGAGCCCCAGATCGAGGGAGATTATCAGTGGTCTTGTATGTCTTCCATTTCCTAATAATTGCTCCCACAGTTGATTTCTTCAAACCAAGCTGCTTACCTATTGCAGATTCAGTCTTCCCAGCCTAGTGCAGGTCTACAATTTTGTTTCTGGTGTCATTTGACAGCTCTTTGGTCTTGGCCATAGTGGAGTTTGGAGTGTGACTGTTTGAGGTTGTGGACAGGTGTCTTTTATACTGATAACAAGTTCAAACAGGTGCCATTAATACAGGTAACAAGTGGAGGACAGAGGAGCCTCTTAAAGAAGAAGTTACAGGTCTGTGAGAGCCAGAAATCTTGCTTGTTTGTAGGTGAACAAATACTTATTTTCCACCATAATTTGCAAATAAATTCATTAAAAATCCTACAATGTGATTTTCTCTCTATATTTTTTTCTCATTGCATAGTTGAAGTGTACCTATGATGAACATTACAGGCCTCTCTCATCTTTTTAAGTGGGAGAACTTGCACAATTGGTGGCTGACTAAATACTTTTTTGCCTCACTGTATGTTTGCACACCACAAAATGTCAGTATTAATTATTATCATCCATGACGGAATAGATTAGGATGCATGTCCCGGATTATTTGCTCTATTTATTTCAGTTGATTGTGAGGGCCACGTTCCAACAAAGATTCCTGATCATCCCCCTTCAGCTGAAGGCACAGTGTCAACACTATTTGAAGAAATAGAGAACCAGTGGGTGGTCTCTGACTCCTTAGACATCCGTCTACTAGATGAGAAATCAATTGCCAATGATGATGATTAGGATTATCATCCACCTTCAGAGATGGATGTTCCAGTACAAGTGGCAGCTGAGCCAGTGGACACAACTCCAGATGTACTATCAAACAAGAAATGCAAGATTCCAACATTGGGTAAGCCATATGGTCCCAAATGCTAGAGGCAATGTACTCAGAATATTTCAGAGGGTAGGCAGAAGTACATATGGGGAAAGTATTGGGAGATGAAGTATATGAAGAAGAGGACATGGATCTTCCACATGGTGGCACAGCAACCTAATAAAAATGTCACTGCTGTCGCTGACAGTTGACCCAGCAGGTCGTTTGTATACCATCTTCAAGACCAGAGCGGTACTGCACAACAGTAAAGTGCAAAGTGTTTTTTTCTGACAACATTTGTTTACCACCCCAAAAATGACAAGTTGATTGTCACGATGATGGTCAAGTCACTCACCACCAAACTGATTCCACCAAAGACTCAGAGGGAAGAGAAAGCTTCAGCGAGCATATTAAACATGAATCCAATCCTGCAACACATTCAGTCCTTCCGTCCTCAAATCAGCCGCTACAGACAAGAGCATGTCCCAACTTGCCTCTTCCTCCCGAGTGACGTCAATATTCAGTTCATGCATAATGACTACAAAGAGAAGAATAAAGATGCCAGCTGCGGTTAAGAAACATATCACAAGTCAGTAAAGAGAAGAAACATCGGCTTTGTGAAGCTTGGAGGGTAGGACTGCGAGCTTTGTTTGGTGCAGGGTCATCATCTGAAGATGGAGCACAGGGATAATGAGGCCATGAAACCTCAAGCCTGCCAAGACAACAGCCATGCAGCATCTGAATGCACCACCACCACTCCCGACTACATGTAATGTAGGACATATAAGAAACACCGTTGGAAAGAAGTCTCAAAAGAAGAGGAACACAATCTCAGTGGTATGGCACTAAGGAAGAGCTGGTCAGAAGGCAGAGGAGATTACTTCATCTTACGTAACAGCACTGGAGAGGGTTGTCAAGCATGCAGTGTATTCGGTGAATAACTGCACTTAAAACAATAATTGGTGCTTCCTAACATCACTGGTGAGTGCTGTCAATACTGACTCAACTTTGGAGGACATCACCCTCAATGTGTCATGTTTTGAGGGAGCGTGCAATTGGCATGCTGACCGCTGGAATTATCTACCAGAGCTGTTGCCAGAAAATGTAATGTTAATTTTTCCACAATAAGCCACCTCCAACATTATTTTAGAGAATTTGACATTGCATCCAACCGGCCTCACAACTGCAGACCACGTGTGTGTCATTGTGTGGGCGAGCACTTTGTTGATTTCAACGTGTCCCATGGTTGCAGTGGGGTTAAGGTACGGGCAGGCATGGTCAATGAAGACAGTTGTATTTTATCGATGGCAATTTGAATGCAAAGAAATACCGTGACGAAATACCGTGACCGTTTACTGCTTCCATCACCTCATGTTTCAGCATGCTAATGCACGGCCCATGTCACAAGGATCTGTGCACAATTCCTGGAAACTGAAAATGTCCCAGTTCTTCCATGGCCTGCATACTCACCAGACATTGATCATGTTTGGACTGCTCTTGATCAATGTTTACGATAGCGCGTTCCAGTTCCCGCCAATATCCAGAAACTTCACACAGCCATTTAAGAGGAGTGGGACAACATTCCACAGGCCACAATCCACAGCCTGATCAACTACATTACATTTACATTTAAGTCATTTAGCAGACGCTCTTATCCAGAGCGACTTACAAATTGGTGCTTTCACCTTATGACATCCAGTGGAACAGCCACTTTACAATAGTGCATCTAGGTCTTTTAAGGGGGGAGAAGGATTACTTTATCCTATCCTAGGTATTCCTTAAAGAGGTGGGGTTTCAGGTGTCTCCGGAAGGTGGTGATTGACTCCGCTGTCCTGGCGTCGTGAGGGAGTTTGTTCCACCATTGGGGGGCCAGAGCAGCGAACAGTTTTGACTGGGCTGAGCGGGAACTGTACTTCCTCAGTGGTAGGGAGGCGAGCAGGCCAGAGGTGGATGAACGCAGTGCCCTTGTTTGGGTGTAGGGCCTGATCAGAGCCTGGAGGTACTGAGGTGCCGTTCCCCTCACAGCTCCGCATATATATATATGCGAATGAGATGCACATATGGAATCATGAAGTAACCAAAACAGTGTTAAACAAATCAAAATATATTTTAGATTTTAGATTCTTCATAGTAGCTACCCTTTGCCTTGATGACAGCTTTGCACATTCTTGGCATTCTCTCAACCAGCTTCACCTGGAATGCTTTTCCAATAGTCTTGAAGGAGTTCCCACATATGCTGTGGTAGCCAAGCTGGTTAAGTGTGCCTTGAATTCTAAATAAATCACTGACAGTGTCACCAGCAAAGCACCCCCACATTCCATCACACCTCCCCCTTAATGCTTCATGGTGGGAACCACACACGCAAAGATAATCCGTTGACCTACACTGCGTCTCACAAAGACACGGCGGTTGGAACCAAAATTCTGAAATTTGGACAGATTTCCACCGGTCTAATGTCCATTCGGTCTAATGTCCATTGCTCATGTTTCTTGGCCAAAGCAATTCTCTTCTTATTATTGGTGTCCTTTAGTAGTGGTTTCTTTGCAGCAATTTGACCATGAAGGCTTGATTCACGAAGTCTCTTCTGAACAGTTGATGTTGATATGTGTGTTACTTGAACTCTGTGAAGCATTTATTTGGGCTGCAATTTCTGAGGTTGGTAACTCTAGTTAACTTATCCTCTGCAGCAGAGGTAACTCTGGGTCTTCATTTCCTGTGGCGGTCCTCATGAGAGCCAGTTTCATCATAGCGCTTGATCGTTTTTGTGACTGCACTTGAAGAAACTTTCAAAGTTCTTGAATTTTTCCAGATTGACTGATCTTCATGTCTTAAAAAGTAATGGTGGACTGTCATTTATCTTTGCTTATTTGAGCTGTTCATGCAATAATGGACTGGTCTTTTACCAAATAGGGCTATCTTCTAAATACCACCTCTACCTTGTATCAACACAACTGATTGGCTCAAATGCACTTCTTCACTATTATTCTACAATGTAGAAAATAGTTTTTAAAAAAAAAAACAAAAAAAACACGTAGGTGTGTCCAAACTTTTGACTGGTATGTAGATTGTTGAATTACTTTTGATCTAATTTAGTTTTGCCAATCACTTAAACATATTTAATAATTACCTCTTACATAGCTTGATGTCTGGGCGCATTTTTATATTACTTTTTGTTTTTCTACATAGAGACGGCTAGAAGGGCAGTGGGTCATATTGGATTGTGCAGAAATTTAGGAAATGAGATTCAGCAGCCCACCGCCAGGTTGTCCCCCTCACTTCTAAAACCAAAGTTGCGCCCCTGGAGGCAACTATTTGAGGCTCTGCGTTTAATTTCAGTTTAACATTAACATACATTCCAACCTGTTACTTTGACTTATTGCACCTGTAACTGAAGTGGTTGTTCCAGTGTAGATGTTTAAGGTAGTCTCATATCTTAATCTACCCAACCCTGCCAGCCATTCTGAATGCAGGTTGTGGGTATAAAAAAAAGAAAATAAATTATGGATATCCCCACACTGGCTAGATTCCAATTGGAATTACACATCACTCTGCAAGTCAGCAAAATGTGACTTGCAGGCCTGATGTGGCCTGTAAACTCTGAGTTTCAGGTCACTCTATTAGGGTAAAATTAGGCTCTCAAAGGAAGGCCTTATGAAATATGTATTGCATTTCTCAAATAATTCTATATATTTTATACATATATTTTATACATATTCTCTTAGAATTTCACTTAATGAATGAATGCAACAACCATATCTGTCACTAGCAAAAACAGTCACGGGTGGTACTGGTAACTGTAAAATTCCCCCAAAAGGTCCTGGATGGCTGGAATTGAATATGGTTCTTCAGAGACCCTAAAATGGTTCCCCTAATGGCATTGCTCTCAAGAACCTTATTTGGTTCCAACTTGCACGTTTACTTTTAAGAATGCATGGTTCTAAGTGCCAATGAAGGCCAACAGAATCTCTGAATCCAATTGAATCAAAAGGATTTGTCAGTCTGAGGTTCACCTGCCCAGATAACTGATGCAAGAGGATATACCGTATTCACCCATTTGAAACACTGTCTAAAGAGTGATTATCTTTGTCTGTTGGCTAAAAAAACAATTAACCGGTCTTGTCCAGCAGGTTGAACCTGTTCTTTCACATGGGTGAGGCTATATCAAACACCCAAATCAACTCGTACTTAGATGTGACTGTTCTCTGCCTGTGAGTGAAACTATGTCAGTTGCCAGTGACAGATTTCTCAGACCAATATCATGGATGAAATGTACAGTCCTTAAATGGCAACTGTGGGGAAAAATGAAACGGCGGCCATTTTGTCTGTAACAGGATTGGATGAAAGTAGCTCTGCAGCGAGTGGAGAATGCAGTCCCATTAATTACCCTCTGATTGGTGTTATTAAGACTCTTGGCTCCGACGGCAGTGGGGCGATGTATGCTCATAATCAGACAGTAATAGAGCAATTCATCAGGGCCACTGCAGTCTGCAGCCATCGCAGACTGTGAACACCCAGAGACTTCATGGCGCTGGTAATATAGCCGTTATCAGCCACCGCACACAGACCTGGGTTCAAACAGTATCCGTTTGGATTGAGCATGTCTGGAGGGCTAAGTAGATGGGGTTGGCACTTTTGTGACTATTCTATTGGTTCCATTGCATCAGGCAAGCTCAATCATGCACAGTAATGTATTTCCAAAGTATTTGGAGGAAAAAAAAAACTATTTCAAGAGGGAGGGGGGTGTCATTTGAGCTAAATAATTATGAAGTGTGTGGATTATGGGAGAGGAGAATACTGAAGTGTTTTTATGAGCCAAGCTAGAAATGTGTGACAGTTTAGACACGGGGGGTGAATGGATGGGGAGAAAACAAAAATAAAGTTATAGAAAGAGAGGGGGGGGGGGAAGAGGGAGACAGGCAAAGCTGAGAGGCTTTGAAGTCGAGTTTTGAGAGGGGAGGTTCTTTCTTTTCAATTTTTTTTTGTTTTTCTTGCATACTTTCTTTCAAGTTACCAAGAAAGCTTAGAGTGGCTGCCATAGGCAGAGAGCAGCGTCTCCCTCCTGGGGAATAGGACGAGGGGAGGACGAGGCATATTGAAAGGCAAGATGGAAATGTCCAAAAACCTGGAAGAATATACAAATAAAACAATTATGCATGGCATGGGGCTTGACGCAGTGAGGGGTTAGAATGGATCCGAAGGGTAAACCTCAGTCTCATGTGAACTTCTTACATTAGTAAAAGGGGTTCCGGGTTTTAGTATTTTTTAGCAACTCTTTTAGAAACATTGACTGAACTGAATCCTGTCCTTTCCATGTCCTGTCTTTGGATCTCTATGTTCAGGATAAGCCAAGAGGAAACAGGAGATGTTGAGATTATGAGTCCAAGTAAGGTCCAAATTAGAACAGGGAGAAAGACAAGTTCTTGCATTGAGGCCAAAGTTATCCCTTCTCTACTCTTCCCCACCTCCAAGTGACTATTCATTATTCTATGTCACTCTACAGCTGTCTAATCTAGTCAAACTGTACTGCATTGTTCCATCTAGTGACAGAAGTTGAGATAACTACAGGGAAACGCACCAGGGGACTGACTATATGCACCATCTTCTGCCTGCCACTGATCGTGTGTCCCTTTTCTTTTTGTAATGATTGGATGGCCGTCCGTCCGTCCGTCCGTCCGTCCGTCCGTCCGTCCGTCCGTCCGTCCGTCTGGTCTGGTCTGACTCCAGTAAGAAATGAATTTGATCACAGACTCCTGCTGGTGACATTTAAGTCATGCTGGCCCACCCGGGGTCTCTCTACTGTTCCTCCCCAGACCTGAATCTATTTGATCCAACAACTTGAATGTTTTCTATATAATTTACGAGGTTTATCTAACGGTCTCTGAAAAATGGGTTTGTGACATCTTTCTTAGCTATAGTCAATAAGATGTTGATTTGTAAGACATTGATTGAGAATGTTTCAAGGGCAGAATTACTTCACATTTGGCATGATTTACAGTTCTCTGTATGATCAATTATTCCCATATTACCCACAGAAATAGACATCACACAGTAATGGTTGCCCCTCCACCTTTATTTTGGTCAGGCGTTTTGCTTTTTGCATTCTGTGTCTCTGGTTTGAGAGTAAGATCACATGAATTAGTGATGTGGGGTGCAGACTGGTAAGGGAGCAAGGGAAGACGAGGAATTGAGAGAGAGGAGGAGAGAGAGGAGGAGAGAGAGGAGGAGAGAGAGTGGAGAGGGTGGGTCTGGGGAGGCTGTGCTTAAAAGGGTGTGGTAAAAAAAATCTAGACATCAAAGAAGGGGGAGAGGGATGCGAGAGAGAAAGTACATATATTTAAGGGAGATAGAGAAGAAAAACCCTCTGCAGTATTCTTCCAGTAGCTGTCTCAGGTTGAATACATGTAGCTGCATTTGGCCCTATTGTCTGTTGAGAGCATATAGTCGTATAGCTGCATCGGGGGCCTTAGCATCCACAGATAATGCAGTAGGTGTCTCAAGTTGAGAGTGTAGCTGCATTGGGCCCCAGCATCATCCAAACATAATTCTGACTGTGGTTAACCCGACAGGGAATTCCAGTCAGAGCGGGTGATGCGGCATAGAGAACAACAGTAAATGCTCCACCGCCGTACCGCTAGCTGTGACAGTCAGGGGCTCACTGTTCAGACCGCCAATCTCCCCCTATGACACCTCCTGGCTGTGTGACCTCTCAACTGTGAAGAACCCATACGGCACACACATGCATATACACACACACACACACACACACACACACACACACACACACACACACACACACACACACACACACACACACACACACACACACACACACACACACACACACACACACACACACACACACACACACACACACACACACACAAACACACACACAACCCACCCCTCTCGCTGGTGCCTTTCAACTTATAGGAGAGGATGAGCTAACAAGTTTCACCCCAGTTCACAATACAGATATGCATTTTTCATGAGAGAACTTGAACTCCAAGTATCAGTGCTTCCACTTACAGAGATGACTAACTAGATAACTCTTTGATGATGATGACTCTTTGATGATGATCTAGGTTGTACAATAAACACGCAATTAGTGCATTCAAGTTGTTTCCAGACTCAGTTAATAGAAAATCAATGCCTTGTATGCAATTAATTATTTAACTGTATATCATTAAAGTGTTTCATACCCATCTAATGAGCATGCAATAAGACTATAATAACTATCTTTATGAAGATTCCCAAACGGAAATACATTGTGATTTCACATGTGCAAAACCACATGATTTCACATGTGACATTTCCACGTTTTGCATGTGAAATCAAGGGTTTTTGGAACACTTCACATGTGATAATATTTCACATGAAGCTACAAATGTTGATTTTCCAGTTGGTCAGCGCATGCTCGCAGTACATGTCCTGGTAATCTGTCTGGCCCTGCGGCCTTGTGAATGTTTACCTGTTTAAAGGTCTTACTCACATCAGCTGCGGAGAGCGTGATCACACAGTCTTACGGAACAGCTGGATCTTCGGTGTTATTTACCTCGAAGCGAGCATAGAAGTAGTTTAGCTCGTCTGGTAGGCTTGTGTCACTGGGCAGCTCTCGGCTGTGCTTCCCTTTGTAGTCTGTAATGGTTTGCAAGCCCTGCCACATACGACGAGCATCAGAACCAGTGTAGTGCGATTCGATCTTAGTCCTGTTTTGATGGTTCGTCAGAGGGCATGGCGGGATTTCTTATAAGCGTCTGGGTTAGAGTCCTGCTCCTTGAAAGCAGCAGCTCTAGCCTTTAGCTCAGTGTGGTTGTTGACTGTAATCCATGGCTTCTGGTTGGGGTATGTACGTACGGAAACTGTGGGGACGACATCATCGATGCACTTATTGATGAAGCCAATGACTGATGTGGTGTTCTCCTCAATGCCATCAGAGGAATCCTGGAACATTTTCATCTGGATCTTCACAACTAGCTAACTAGCTAACCGCAACCCCGGATGACTACTCCTGGCTAGCGTTTCCATCCACTTAGCTTGAAGCTAGCCCGGCCAGAGCTCCTGTGCTACCACCGAAGCATACTCCTGGGCTACAATATCCGGACCCACAACCGGTCTATCGATGTCACCGCATGAAGAGGCATAAACAGACGTAACCCCCATCGCGATATGCCTTGTATACTGTTGTTCAGGTTAGTTATCATTGTTTTAGTTTACAATGGAGCCCCTAGTTCCACTCTTCATACCCCTGATACCTCATTTGTCCCACCTCCCACACATGCGGTGACCTCACCCATTACAACCAGCATGTCCAGAGATACAACCTCTCTTATCATCACCCAGTGCCTGGGCTTACCTCCGCTGTACCCGCACCCCACCATACCCCTGTCTGGGGGGGTATTCAAATTATGCCCTGAATATGTTCTACCATGCCCAGAAATCTGCTCCTTTTAATCTTTGTCCCCAATGCTCTAGGCGACCAGTTTTGATAGCCTTTAGCCGCACCCTCATACTACTCCTCCTCTGTTCCGCGGGTGATGTGGAGGTAAACCCAGGCCCTGCATGTCCCCAGGCACCCTCATTTGTTGACTTATGTGATCGAAAAAGCCTTGGTTCATGCATGTCAACATCAGAAGCCTCCTCCCTAAGTTTGTTTTACTCACTGCTTTAGCACACTCTGCTAACCCTGATGTCCTTGCCGTGTCTCAATCCTGGCTCAGGAAGGCCACCAAAAATTCTGAGATTTCCATACCCAACTATAACATTTTCCGTCAAGATAGAACTGCCAAAGGGGGAGGAGTTGCAGTCTACTGCAGAGATAGCCTGCAATGTTCTGTCATACTTTCCAGGTCCATACCCAAACAGTTCGAACTACTAATTTTAAAAATGACTCTCCAGAAATAAGTCTCTCACTGTTGCCGCCTGCTACCGACCCCCCTCAGCTCCCAGCTGTGCCCTGGACACCATTTGTGAATTGATTGCCCCCCATCTAGCTTCAGAGTTTGTTCTGTTAGGTGACCTTAACTGGGATATGCTTAACACACTGGCAGTCCTACAATCTAAGCTAGATGCCCTCAATCTCACACAAATCGTCAAGGAACCCACTAGGTACAACCCTAAATCTGTAAACAAGGGCACCCTCATAGACGTCATCCTGACCAACTGGCCCTCCAAATACACCTCCGCTGTTTTCAACCAGGATCTCAGCGATCACTGCCTCATTGCCTGCATCCGCTACGGATCCGCAGTCAAACGACCACCCCTCATCACTGTCAAATGCTCCCTAAAACACTTCTGTGAGCAGGCCTTTCTAATTGACCTGGCCCGGGTATCCTGGAAGGACATTGACCTCATCCCGTCAGTTGAGGATGCCTGGTCATTCTTAAAAAGTAACTTCCTCACCATTTTAGATAAGCATGCTCCGTTCAAAAAATGCAGAACTAAGAACAGATATAGCCCTTGATTCACTCCAGACCTGACTGCCCTCGACCAGCACAAAAACATCCTGTGGCGGACTGCAATAGCATCGAATAGTCCCCGCGATATGCAACTGTTCAGGGAAGTCAGGAACCAATACACGCAGTCAGTCAGGAAAGCAAAGGCCAGCTTCTTCAGGCAGAAATTTGAATCCTGTAGCTCTAACTCCAAAAGGTTCTGGGACACTGTGAAGTCCGTGGAGAACAAGAGCACCTCCTCCCAGCTGCCCACTGCACTGAGGCTCGGTAAAACGGTCACCACCAATAAATCCATGATTATCGAAAACTTCAACAAGCATTTCTCAACGGCTGGCCATGCCTTCCTCCTGGCTACTCCAACCTCGGCCAACAGCTCCGCCCCCCCCCCCCCCCCGCAGCTACTCGCCCAAGCCTCTCCAGGTTCTCCTTTACCCAAATCCAGATAGCAGATGTTCTGAAAGAGCTGAAAAACCTGGACCCGTACAAATCAGCTGGTCTTGACAATCTGGACCCTCTATTTCTGAACCTATCCGCCGCCATTGTCGCAACCCCTATTACCAGCCTGTTCAACCTCTCTTTCATATCGTCTGAGATCCCCAAGGATTGGAAAGCTGCCGCAGTCATCCCCCTCTTCAAAGGGGGAGACACCCTGGACCCAAACTGTTACAGACCTATATTCATCCTGCCCTGCCTATCTAAGGTCTTCGAAAGCCAAGTCAACAAACAGGTCACAGACCATCTTGAATCCCACCGTACCTTCTCCGCTGTGCAATCTGGTTTCCGAGCCGGTCACGGGTGCACCTCAGCCACGCTCAAGGTACTAAACGATATCATAACCGCCATCGATAAAAGACAGTACTGTGCAGCCGTCTTCATCGACCTTGCCAAGGCTTTCAACTCTGTCAATCACCATATTCTTATCGGCAGACTCAGTAGCCTCGGTTTTTCTGATGACTGCCTTGCCTGGTTCACCAACTACTTTGCAGACAGTTCAGTGTGTCAAATCGGAGGGCATGCTGTCCGGTCCTCTGGCAGTCTCTATGGGGGTGCCACAGGGTTCAATTCTTGGGCCGACTCTTTTCTCTGTATATATCAATGATGTTGCTCTTGCTGCGGGCGATTCCCTGATCCACCTCTACGCAGACGACACCATTCGGTATACTTCCGGCCTGTCCTTGGACACTGTGTTATCTAACCTCCAAACGAGCTTCAATGCCATACAACACTCCTTCCGTGGCCTCCAACTGCTCTTAAACGCTAGTAAAACCAAATGCATGTTTTTCAACCGTTCGCTGCCTGCACCCGCACGCCCGACTAGCATCACCACCCTGGATGGTTCCGACCTAGAATATGTGGACATCTATAAGTACCTAGGTGTCTGGCTAGACTGTAAACTCTCCTTCCAGACTCATATCAAACATCTCCATATAAAATCAAATCTAGAGTCGGCTTTCTATTCCGCAACAAAGCCTCCTTCACTCACGCCGCCAAACTTACCCTAGTAAAACTGACTATCCTACCGATCCTCGACTTCGTCGATGTCATCTACAAAATGGCTTCCAATACTCTACTCAGCAAACTGGATGCAGTTTATCCCAGTGCCATCCGTTTTGTTACTAAAGCACCTTATACCACCCACCACTGCGACCTGTATGCTCTAGTCGGCTGGCCCTCGCTACATATTCGTCGCCAGACCCACTGGCTCCAGGTCATCTACAAGTCCATGCTAGGTAAAGCTCCGCCTTATCTCAGTTCACTGGTCACGATGGCAACACCCACCCGTAGTACGCGCTCCAGCAGGTGTATCTCACTGATCATCCCTAAAGCCAACACCTCATTTGGCCGCCTTTCGTTCCAGTTCTCTGCTGCCTGTGACTGGAACGAATTGCAAAAATCGCTGAAGTTGGAGACTTTTATCTCCCTCACCAACTTCAAACATCTGCTATCTGAGCAGCTAACCGATCGCTGCAGCTGTACATAGTCTATCGGTAAATAGCCCACCCAATTTTACCTACCTCTTCCCCATACTGTTTATATTTATTTACTTTTCTGCTATTTTGCACACTAATATCTCTACCTGTACATGACCATCTGATCATTTATCACTCCAGGGTTAATCTGCAAAATTGTAATTATTCGCCTACCTCCTCATGCCTTTTGCACACAATGTATATGGACTTTTTTTTTTTTTTTACTGTGTTATTGACTTGTTAATTGTTTACTTCATGTGTAACTCTGTGTTGTTGTCTGTTCACACTGCTATGCTTTATCTTGTCCAGGACGCAGTTGCAAATGAGAACTTGTTCTCAACTAGCCTACCTGGTTAAATTAAGGTGAAATAAAAAATAAAATAAAAAATATTCCAGGCTGTGCTAGCAAAACAGTCCTGTAGCTTAGCATCTGCTTCATCTGACCACTTTGTTATTGATCGAGTCACTGGTGCTTCCTGCTTTAATTTTAGCATGTAAGCAGGAATTAGGAGGATATAATTATGGTCAGATTTGCCAAATGGAGGGCAAGGAGAGCTTTGTACTGTGTGCGGAGTAAAGTAGGTCTCAAAATTTTTCCCCATCTGGTTGCACATATAACATGCTGATAGAAATTACATAACTTATTCAAGTTTCCCTGCGTTAAAGTCCCCGGCCACTAGGAGCACAGCCTCTGGATGAACGTTTTCTTGTTTGCTTATGGCGGAATACAGCTCATTGAGTGCGGTTTTAGTGCCAGCCTCGCTCTGTAGTGGTATGTAGACAGCTACGAAAAATACAGATGAAAACTATCTAGATAGATAGTGTGGTCTACAGCTTATCATGAGATACTCTACCTCAGGCGAGCAAAACCTCAAGACACCAGCTGTTATTTACAAAAATACATAGTCCACCGCCCTTTGTCTTACCAGACGCTGTTGTTCTAACCTGCTGATAAGGCGCATAACCAGCCAAATGTATGTTGATAATGTTGTCTTTCAGCCATGACTCCGTGAAGCATAAGATATTACAGTTTTGGATGTCCCGTTGGTAGTTTAGCATGTTTGCTAGTAGAATGGAAGGCAGTGGGGGTTTATTGGATCGCCTACGAATTCTCAGAAGGCAGCCTGCCCTCCGGCCCCTTTTTCTCCGCCTTCTATTCAAGCAAATAATGAGGATCTGGGCCTGTTCCCGGGAAAGCAGTATATCATTCACGTCGGGCTGGGCTGACTCGTTAAAGGATTCTGCCAGTTCGTGGTGAGTAATCACAGTTCTGATGTCAAGAAGTTGTTTTCGGTCATAAGCGACGGTAGCAGCAACATTATGTACAAAATAAGTTTAAAAAATAAGTTACAAACAACGCAAAGAAACAAACAAAAATACAATTGGTTAGGAACACGTAAAACGTCAGCCTTCTTTTCTGGCGCCATCTTTTAAAACGCTCTCGGGACTTGAACTTGAAACCTTTTGGTCTTGAGTGCATTAATGTTTCATCATTGCAACCAGATATGTATTTATTTATTTATATTTAGTTATTTATTGCCAAGAACATACACTGAATATACCAAACATTAGGAACACCCTCAGAACAGCTTCAAGTCATCGGGGCATGGACTCGTCGACAAGGTGTCAAAACGTGTTCCACAGGGATGCTGGCCAATGTTGACTCCAAATGCTTCCCACAGTTGTGTCAAGTTGACTGGATGTCATTTAGGCGGTGGAGCATTCTTGATAGACGCAGGAAAGTGTTGAGCATGAAAAACCCAGCAGCATTGCAGTTCTTGACACAAAACAGTGCGTCTTGAACATACTACCATATCCCGTTCAAAAGCACTTACATCTTTTGTCTTGCCAGTTCACCCTCTGAATGGCACACATAAACAATCCATTTCTCAATTGTCTCAAGGCTTAAAAACCTTATTTAACCTGTCTCCTGATCTTAATCTACACTGACAAGTGAATTTAACAAGTAACATCAAAAAGGGTTTCACAGCTTTCACCTGGATTCACCTGGTTAATCTACATCATAGAAAGAGCAGGTGTTCTTGTTTTGTAATGTGTCTACTGTCTTGTATACTCAGTGTTTATCCACACACTCTCAAAAATAAGAGTAAGGCTATGGTAAAGTGTTGTTCCCTGGTGTACAAAAAGGTCAAAGGTATATATAAGGTAACTTCAGAAGTACACATGGCACTGGTCGGTATCTTTAGGGCAGGGGTTCCCAAACTTTTTCACTTGGGGCCCCACATCTGGTGGCCCCCTAATATTTATTGATATAAATAAGCACTTTAGCGAACAAAACATACATGTATTGTGTAACATGAAGTCCTATGAGTGTCATCTGATGAAGATCATCAAAGGTGAGTGATTCATTTTATCTCTATTTGTGCTTTTTGTGACTCCTCTCTTTGGCTGGACTTTTTCTGTGACTTGTTGGTGACCTAACATAATCGTTTGTGGTGCTTTCGCTGTAAAGCCTTTTTGAAATCAGACACTGTTGCTGGATTAACGAGAATTCTATATTTAAAATGTTGTAAAATGCTTGAGGGATTTTAATTATGAGATTTTTGTTGTTTTGAATTTGGCGCCCTGCACTTTCGCTAGCTGTTGGCGAGGTGGGACGCTACTGAACTACCGTCCCACATATCCCAGAGAGGTTAAGGGAAGATCACGGGTGCACAGCCACACCCGTTTACCCAGTCGGAGGAGCTGAAGCGGTCTTCGGTGCCTGTTTGCCTGATGTTGATGTCGGGTAGAGGAGTGGAGCAAGGAGGTTATTTTCCACCATAATTTGCAAATAAATTCATTAAAAATCCTACAATGTGATTTTCTGGATTTGTTTTTCTAATTTTGTCTGTCATAGTTGAAGTGTACCTATGATGAAAATTACAGGACTCTCTCATCTTTTTAAGTGGGAGAACTTGCACAATTGGTGGCTGACTAAATATTTTTTTGCCCCACTGTACATCTTTGCCCCAGTCTAAGGTTGTTTGCACTCTGAAGCAGGTTCTCAAAGATTTGCCTCTATTTGCCTCCATGTATTGTTCTCTCTATCCTTACCAGTTGCCCAGTCCCTGCTGCTGAAAAGAATCCCCATAGCATGATGCTGCAACCACATTTCACAGTAAGGATAGGGTTAAACGGGTGATGAGCTGTGCCTGGTTTCTCAGGTCAAATAGTTAAATTTTTGTCTCATAAGAACATATAATATTTTGCCTTATGATTTCAGAGTCCTTCACATGCCTTTTTACACGCCAGGCGTTCTGTCATGTGCCTTTTTCCCCGGAGTCTGACGATTCTCGCATAAAGCCCTGTTTGGTGAAGTGCTGTAAAGACTGCTGTTCTTCTGTCAGGTACTCCCATCTCAGCAATGGAACTCCGTAGTTCTGTCAGAGTGGTCATTGGGTTCTTGGTCACCTTCCTGACCAAGTTCCTTCTTACCCGGTTGCTGAGTTTGTTCGAACGGCCAGCTCTAGGCAGAGTCTGGGTAGGTCCACATTTTTTCAATTTCCGAATGATGGAGACCACTGTCCTCTTGGAAAAGTTCAACACTCTATAAATTGTTTTATATCCTTCATCAAATATGTGACTCATCACAATTGCATCTCGGAGATACACAGTTGAAGTCGGAAGTTTACAAACACTTAGGTTGGAGTCATTAAAACTAGTTTTTTAACCACTCCACAAATTTCTTGTTAGCAGTTCTATTTTTGTTTCATCAGACCAGAGGACATTTCAGCAAAAAGTACGATCTTTGTCCCCATGTGCAGTTGCAAACTGTAGTCTGGCTTTTTTATGCCGGTTTTGGAGCAGTGGCTTCTTCCTTGCTGAGCGGCCTTTCAGTTTATGTCGATATAGGACTCATTTTACTGTGGATATAGATACTTTCGTACTTGTTTCCTCCAGCATCTTCACAAGGTCCTTTGCTGTTGTTCTGGGATTGAGTTGCACTTTTCGCACCAAAGTACGTTCATCTCTAGGAGACAGAAACGCGTCTCCTTCCTGAGCGGTATGGCGGCTGCGGGGTCCCACAATTATTTTTCCTGAGGTATTGGCTGATTTCTTTAGATAATCCCAGGATGTCAAGCAAAGAGGCACTGAGTTTGAAGGTAGGCCTTGAAATACAACCATAGGTACACCTCCAATTGACTCAAATTATGTCAATTAGCCTATCAGAAGCTTCTAAAGCCATAACATCCTTTTCTGGAATTTTCCAAGCTGTTTAAAAGGCACAGTCAACTTAGTGTATGTAAACTTCTGACCCACTGGAATTGTGATACAAGTGTAATAAGTGAAATAATCTGTCTGTAAACAATTGTTGTAAAAATGACTTGTGTCATGCACAAAGTAGATGTCCTAACCGACTTGCAAAAAACCATAGTTTGTTAACAAGAAATTTGTGGTGTGGTTGAAAAACTAGTTTTAATAACTCGACCTAAGTGTATGCAAACTTCCGACTGGAACACTCATTCCCTCTGTTCTGGTACAGATCTACTTTTCACAGGGATCCTTTAAAAATCATTCACCCTTGGTCCACCCTCCTCTATTTGTTTCACTGCCTCTGCATTCGACACTTCTATACAACTCTGACTCTGGCCACCTCAACCTACCTCCGACCCCAGCAACATGAGCACCCCTACACAGAACTTTTCCCACCGAAACTACACATTCCTCTGTCCCATGCCCTCCGTCACACTTCCCAAGTCTTGGAATCTAGCTCCTACAACACTGCTGCAACATGCCCATAAAACGTGACACTTATAATAATGCAGTGGATTTGGCACATAATCTCTAACAGCATAACTCGTACATCCTAACATTACTTTGTCAGGTAAAGACTAAATCAAAGCTCGAAAGAACAGACTTTGTCACCTCTGTTTCACTACGCTTTCCTCTGGGTCAGCGTCGCACCAAAAGGCGGGCATCACATATGTCAGGAATCCTCAACTTCAATTGCTCTACCTCCACACTTTATGCTACCCCAGAAACCACTCCCTTCAATGGTGCCCTGTACCTAAGTAGAAAGCAAGATACAGGTATTTTGTTGCACAGAGTGTCTGCTCCCTCTGATCTGAAGACACACAAACAAACATCACAAGTCCACTTTGGGTTACCTTCACCGACTCAACACCACCCAGCATATTTTCCACCCAACCTGAAACCACCCATGGATCAGCCAAAAGGCCTGGATCTGACCTCTTCAAAAATCTCACACCTACTGGCCAAAACTTACCTCTATTAAAACCATGTCCATCAATGCAAGGCTTGGGCTCCGAGTTCCTCACCATATATATAATGAATTATATATATATATATATTTTTTTTTACAGCTTATTAGCATACACCTAATATGTTCCCACTGTTGATGATGTTCATTATTCATTATATATTAAGGTTGAACCAAAAGATTACATGTAACAAAAATGAAATACAAAATTATTTTCTGAAATTGAATGAAACAATAATGTATGTTGATGCTAAGATGAACAATATTCCATTATGTTTCTATATGATAACAATAGCGCAATATTTAATATGCCATATACTATTTTTTAACAGTTTCACTAATTCATATTAATTAACTTAATCATTATGACACACCCCTCACTACTATCATTGGTTACACTAATTGCACTGTGTGTCAACATAACCTGGTTCAAGTATTCATGACATCACCCTGAGGAAGGCACAGTGATGTCGAAACGTTGGTAAATACCCATTAAATTGCTGGGAGATTATACATGGAGTGTGCGACTTTCTTTATTTTGATAGTTCCCAACACAATTGCAATATGTCACAATTTCATCACTTTTAAAACACATTTGATCATTTCCACAACGTGAACGTCTCAGCTTCTCCCTTCTGCAAACACTTGAAACATGTCCAAAAGCTTTACAATGATCACACTGCATTAGTCGTGGAACAAATACTCAGAATATGTAGTTTATATATGCCAATGGAACTTGAGTAGGAAGAGACTCCATATCAAATATCAAAAGAACAAAATACTCTTCACTTTTACGTCATTCACCACACGGTTCTTCCGACAAGCATCAATCACTCCAGGAATATTCTTCATCTCTGCAACATTGACTTCCCACAAAATGCCAGACATTGCTCTCTTGAGGGATGCGCTGTTCCAAAGAGACACACAGGACACATCAAACTTCTCAAGTCGGGTAAGACGCAACACACTCCTTCTGATCCTCAGACGAACAAAAAGTCAGCCTGAGTAATCCAATCAGCTGATCCTCATTAGCAACACGTACAAGATAAGAAGGGACATTTCTTATCACTGTATTCTACTTTGCTCCGTTTCTATTGTTTTGAACAATATTATCAATTCTGCTTGATTCCCCCGCGATTATTTTCACGCTCCGCATCAGCGTCCACTTCCGCCATATTTTACATCTCTGACATGCACTGTCAACTTTGGTACTTTATATAGACAGGTATGTTACTTTCTAACAATTTCCAATAATTGAAATGGCCACAGGTGGACTCCAATCAAGTTGGAGGGACATCTCAAGGAGGATCAAAGGAAATTGGATGCACCTGAGCTCAATTTGGAGTGTCGTGGCGAAGGGGTATGCAAACTAATGTGAATTAGATATTTCTGTATTTCATTTTCAATAAATGGTACTTTTTTTTAAAGAAGAAAACAAATATGTGAAGGGTAAAGTAAGATTTTGTTGTTCACTTTTATTGGCACTGATGTAACAGCCTAAGTAGTAGTCAGGTTTGTACTAGTTTGAAAAGCTCAGGGTAAAACTTGACATTGATACTTTAGACTGCGACCAAACGCTTCCGCAGACACCATCTAATTGCCCTCGATCCCAGTGCCAAGTTGCATCCCAAATGGCACCCTATTCTCTATACAGTGCCTTCAAGAAAGTATTCATACTTGCTTTCTGACTCCCATCATTTGGTCCATGGCATATACATAAGATTGAACAAGGTCATCTACTCGATCATGACTGGGAACAGCCATGGAGGTCCTTCGTGTTCTCCACTGCCTTCGACACCACCAGCGAGGTTCTCCATACCCCTATCAGTAGGCCACCTTCCATGGGTCGTCACAGTGAGCCAGGCCTTCCTCCTTTTCTCTCTGTCATTTACCCTGGGGCGGCAGGGTAGCCTAGTGGTTAGAGAGTTGGACTAGTTACCGAAAGGTTGCAAGTTCAAATCCCTGAGCTGACAAGGTACAAATCTGTCGTTCTGCCCCTGAACAGGCAGTTAACCCACTGTACCTAGGCCATCATTGAAAATAAGAATTTGTTCTTGACTTGCCTAGTTAAATAAAGGTAAAATAAAAAATTGGAGTAACTACAATGTTGTTGATCAAACCTATCACAGCCGTTAAACTCGGTAACTGTTTTAAAGTCACCATTAGCCTCATGGTGAAATTCCCGAGGGTTTCCTTCCTCTCTGGCAAGGTTAGGAAGGACACCTATAACTTTGTAGTGACCGGGTGTATTGACACACCATACAAAGTATAATTAACTTCACCATGCTCAAAGGAATTATTATTATTTTTTTTTTTTTACCATCCACCAATAGGTTCCCATGTTTGCAGGGCATTGGAAAACCTCCCAGGTCTTTGTGGTTGAAATTCACTGCTCGACTAAGGGACCATACAGATAATGTGTGCGTGGGGTGCAGAGATGAGGTAGTCATTCAAAAATAATGTTAAAAACTATTGCACACAGAGTCCCTGCAACTTATGTAACTTGTTAAGCAAATGTTTACACCTGAACTTATTTAGGCTTGCCATAACAAATGGGGTTGAATACTTATTGACTCAAGACATTTCAAGGTTTTAATTTGTAAACATTTCTGAAAACATAATTACACTTTTACATTATGGGGAATTGTGTGTGTGTGTGTGTAGTCCAGTAACACAACCTCAATTTAATCCATTTTAAATTCAGGTTGTAAAAGAACAACAAATTTTGCCAGGTGTTAATTTTATGTGATAAGGTTATGGTAAAATGAGTTTGTTTAGCGTGAACAGGCAAGCACGGACACAGTTTTAAAGCAAACTTCCTGCAATTCTACTCATGTTGCCAAGGGACAGAGAGAATCATTTGCAGTTTCATTGCTAATCTCTAATATTGTACACATTTTGCAATGAGGCTCAGAGAATTTTGCATTTTTAAAAGCACATTTTCTGCAATTCCTCATATATTGCCATGGGGCAGTGAGAAAAAAATGCAGTTTTAAAGCTAATCTCATGCTATTCTACACATTTTTCATCATAATCCCTCGGGAGCGCAAGACGGAGAGCGCTGGAGCCAGGGGATGGGGAGAGAGGAGAAGGGGAATCCTGAGCTGGAGAAGCCGAAGGTGGAGAGAGGAGACCACTCCTCTCCCATCGGTCCATTCTCTCCATCATTTGGTCCATGGCGGATCCGATCCGATGGAGGAGGGTGGTGTGGTGGAGGACACGTTCCTCCATCGATGGGAGGAGGTTGGCAGCTGCTCCTGCTGACTCCATATTTACAAGGTGCAGGATTCTGTAATGCCCGGGTGTAGTGGAGGAAGGAGTCAGACACAGGAGACGGAGAGTTCAGAGTAGCGCTACTTCTTTATTCACCAACCAGGTGAAAACAGACGCCACTCAAAACAAATGCCCCGAAAACACAGGGAAACTAAACAGTCCCAAAAACAACTCACGTACACGAACAACCGTGACTTACACGCGTGTATCATGAGTACACATAAAACAATCCCGCACACCCAGCAGATGGGCCGGCTGGTTAATAAAGCCCAACTAATAACTAATAACAACAGGTAATAAACAGACAAGGAGGGGGAGGAAAAGATCAGTGACAGGTAATAGGCCGGTGACGCTGAGCGCCACCCGAACGGGAAGGGGAGCCACCTTTGGTAGGAGTCGTGACAATAGGCCTACTTCATTGGCGCTTATTCACCACGTGAGGAAGTGGAAACTCAAAACACGTGCTTGATCGCTAACTCTAAATATAACACCTACTTCTAATAGCTGTCAATTAATCTAACAGTAAATATAATGTCCTAAACCAACTTTTTAATAAGGCCTAGTGCATGAATCTATTATCACATTTGCATAGTGGCATAGACCATTTTTGGATTGCCACACATGGTGAAAATTTTATAAATGCATTTTAGGCAATTCTACAACATTTACATGACAAAAGACATTAGCAGAATATTTTTTAATACCTTTTTGGGGGTCACTATTGATCATCTGTGGCTAAATTATGTTCTCTGTTGTTTGACTTTATTCATGTCTGTTTAAACAGGAGTTATATATTTTTGGACAAAATAATTTGTTACATCATTTGCGCAATATTATTTCAATGTATCAGAGGGTGCTGCTTCACCTCCAGCACCCCTACTTCCTGTTCCTCCGGCTATGCCAGTGCAATTGCGATGGCCGATGCGCAATTTCACAAGCTCCATATTTCAAAGCAATATCAGCTATCTTTATTATAAAACAGTGTGCTTTGAGCTCAATAAGGATTGAGAAATAAAAAGTAAACCTACAGAAAGTTGACAACCTCCTCTCTTTAATATGGACAACAATTTTCTTTCAAAGACGTTTTCTTTACCACAAGTTCTCTGGCTCATTCTGGGTTCGATCACCATCTTCCTCTAGATTTAAGATCAGTTACTTACCCCACCGGCCCTCCCCATAATGTCTATGTACAAATAAGAGAGCATGTCTGGAATCAGTGTGGCCGGATAGGATGATTAAACAGAATGATCACCGCGCTTTTACATTATGGTTTTTCTGGGGGGGCAGGAGAAATAATGAGGAGGCAACTTGATGTAACGCTGATCGTTTTTATTAGAATGTCTAGAGTGGGAACAGTGAAACCACTAGTAAGTCATGCTGCAAGAGGTACCGGCCACAGTGAAACAGGCAAGCACAGCGGCAAGGCAGACATTTTATCACAGGAATCACAAGAATAATGCACTTTACTGTTTAACAAATTCAAGGTTTTAACCACCCCCGAAAAATGTGATGTTTTGATTGAGGTGTCCAGGTTGAATGTTCAGCTCGCACAGCCAAGGTAATGGGTCGCAAACTGTAACTTGAATGGTCGCTGTCTGGATTCCTACACTTCCACTGTGAGGTGTCCCCATTTTTTCACACAGACAGACAATGTTGAGTCTCTCTCTCTCTCTGTTCCTGCAGAGGCTGATTATGACCTAGATAATGTGTGGTTGGTAGAATGGGAAGTCAGATATTTAGCTAGCGAGAGGAGCCGCAGGTGTGGTGTAGTTGTACAAGAGATTTGCCTTGTTAAATATGCCTGTAATATCTTCCCAATCACACACATCCAATATATATGTGTGTGTGTGTGTGTGTGTGTGTGCTGAAAGCAGGAATAACAAGGGTGAGACAACTCTTCAGGGAGAGAGAGAGGGGAGACTGCAAGATGAAGAAGTGAAGTGGGTAGAGTGGTATGAATTAGGGAGTTGGGAAAGTGATAGCGTGGAATGTACTCCAGGGAGGAAAGGAAGGAAGAAAGAGCAATAGCTGGGTAAAAGGGGCACAGGAACAATATAGTGGAGGGAGGATGGCTGGGGGTAAAGTAGAATGAGGAGAGGGGTAGAGGAATGACTGAGGTGAAATGGAGAGTGAGAGGAAGGTGTGAAGTAGAAAAAGGTGGGAAAAGAGGGGTGAAGTAGAGAGTGGGAGGGGGAGAGAAAGAGTTGGAGTAGAGAGTGGAGGGGGAGGGTGTTTGGCCGTGGGAAGGCAGTGTTCAAGTCTCACACAGAGCAGCTGACAGTAAACAATACCAGTCACCCTGTCATCTCCTCCTAGCTGAGACAAGTCACTTTAGACTGCGACCAAACGCTTCCGCAGACACCATCTAATTGCCCTCGATCCCAGTGCCAAGTTGCATCCCAAATGGCACCCTATTCTCTATACAGTGCCTTCAAGAAAGTATTCATACTTGCTTTCTGACTCCCGGCATATACATAAGATTGAACAAGGTCATCTACTCGATCATGACTGGGAACAGCCATGGAGGTCCTTCGTGTTCTCCACTGCCTTCGACACCACCAGCGAGGTTCTCCATACCCCTATCAGTAGGCCACCTTCCATGGGTCGTCACAGTGAGCCAGGCCTTCCTCCTTTTCACTCTGTCATTTACCCTGGGGCGGCAGGGTAGCCTAGTGGTTAGAGAGTTGGACTAGTTACCGAAAGGTTGCAAGTTCAAATCCCTGAGCTGACAAGGTACAAATCTGTCGTTCTGCCCCTGAACAGGCAGTTAACCCACTGTACCTAGGCCATCATTGAAAATAAGAATTTGTTCTTGACTTGCCTAGTTAAATAAAGGTAAAATAAAAAATTGGAGTAACTACAATGTTGTTGATCAAACCTATCACAGCCGTTAAACTCGGTAACTGTTTTAAAGTCACCATTAGCCTCATGGTGAAATCCCCGAGGGTTTCCTTCCTCTCTGGCAAGGTTAGGAAGGACACCTATAACTTTGTAGTGACCGGGTGTATTGACACACCATACAAAGTATAATTAACTTCACCATGCTCAAAGGAATTATTATTATTATTATTTTTTTTTTACCATCCACCAATAGGTTCCCATGTTTGCAGGGCATTGGAAAACCTCCCAGGTCTTTGTGGTTGAAATTCACTGCTCGACTAAGGGACCATACAGATAATGTGTGCGTGGGGTGCAGAGATGAGGTAGTCATTCAAAAATAATGTTAAAAACTATTGCACACAGAGTCCCTGCAACTTATGTAACTTGTTAAGCAAATGTTTACACCTGAACTTATTTAGGCTTGCCATAACAAATGGGGTCGAATACTTATTGACTCAAGACATTTCAAGGTTTTAATTTGTAAACATTTCTGAAAACATAATTACACTTTTACATTATGGGGAATTGTGTGTGTGTGTGTGTAGTCCAGTAACACAACCTCAATTTAATCCATTTTAAATTCAGGTTGTAAAAGAACAATGTGGAGTAAGTCAAGGGGTGTGAATATTTTCTGAAGGCACTATTTTTGACCAGGGCAAATAGGGTGCTATTTATTTGGGATGGAGCCCCAGTCCATCTCCACAATAAATACAGAACTAGAGAAGAACACAGATGGAAAGTCAAAATGACAAAATTACTAACGATCTTACTACCAAGGCTCAGCTCAGTACGCTGGGCTGTTAGGGAAGCAAACTGTTGAAGATGTAATGCTTTATGCTTGGACTCGTGTTATGCTCTAGCTAGCTACCTCCCTGAGCTGTTTACTTGTAATATGGTATGCAGCACAGTATGTTGAGTAATTGCCATTTTCTTTCTTTCTTTATAAATATCTTATGTACGACTGGTTTCAGTTATTTTATGATCCACCTACTGCTAGTCTATACAGATGTCAGATTTTAATTTGACCCATTGGGTCGCAGTAGGAAAACAATCCTGCAGCAGGATTTGAATGTCTAAAGATATACTTAGAACTGCTGCCAGGGGGCAGCTGGAAGCTTTACTTGTATTCAATGCAATACTGTACCTACACTGTACATTAAACTACAGGTCCACTGGACCCCAGTGCAGTGCATTTGGAAGGTATTAAGCATTTGGAAAGTGTATTAGATATGTATTTTTTTCTCATCGAGTTGATGACAAAGTGAAAACAGGTTTTTAGAATTTTTTGCAAATGTATTAAAAACAAAATACCTTATTGACATAAGAATTCAGACCCTTGCTATGAGAATTAAAAAATTGAGCTCAGGTGCATCGTGTTTCCTATGATTATCCTTGAGATGTTTCTACAACTTGATTGGAGTCCACCTGTGGTAAATTCAATTGATTGGACATGATTTGGAAAGGCACATCTGTCTATATAAGGTTCCACAGTTGACAGTGCATGCAGAGCAAAAATCAAGCCATGAGGACAAAGGAATTGTCCGTTGAGCTACGGATCTGGAGAAGGGTACCAAAACATTTCTGCAGCATTGAAGGTCCCCAAGAACACAGTGGCCTCCATAATTCTTTATTTTTGTATTTATAGGACTCGTTTTACTGTGGATATAGATACTTGTGTACCTGTTTCCTCCAGCATCTTCACAAGGTCCTGTGCTGTTCTTCTGGGATTGATTTGCACTTTTCGCACTAAAGTACGTTAATCTCTAGGAGAGGTATGACGGCTACGTAGTCCGGTGGTGTTTATACTTGCGTACTATTGTTTCTTCAGATGAACATGGTACCCTTCAGGCGTTTGGAAATTGCTCCCAAGGATGAACCATGAGTTCTTGGCTGATTTCTTTTGATTTTCCAATGATGTCAAGCAAAGAGGCACTGAGTTTGAAGGTAGGCCTTGAAGTACAGCCACAGGTACACCTCCAATTGACTAAAATGATGCCAATTAGCCTACCAGAAGCTTCTAAAGCCATGATATAATTTTCTGGAATTTTCCAAGCTGTTTAAAGGCACAGTCAACTTAGTGTATGTAATCTTCTGAACAACTGGAATTGTGAATTATAAGTGAAATAAGCTGTCTGTAAACAATTGTTGGAAAAATGACTTGTGTCATGCACACAGTAGATGTCCTAAACGACTTGCCAAAACTATAGTTTGTTAACAAGAAATTTGTGGAGTGGTTGAAAAATGAGTTTTAATGACTCCAACCTAAGTGTATGTACTTCAACTGTGCATATATATGTGTGTGTGTGTGTGTGTATGTATATATATATATTTTTTTTCTTCCCGAATACCTTCCTTTATTATACCCGCGCAAACCATACCTCCCCTCCAATTGGAGTAGACCCATAAACAATAACACTTAAGCTTCTACTTCCAGCTTCTACACATTTTACAGACACAATCTATTTTACAATCATTCTATTTTGTTTGTTTTTTGGTCTGGCCTTCCTCTATTTCTGATGTCCATCCAGTTTGATTTCTATTTGCCATATATTTCTCAACTGTGCTGTAATGCTTCACAAAAGTACTTAACCTTTCTATTCTCATAGTTTCTACAGATTGTAAATTAAAGATAATTATTTTTGCTAAAATAATTATATTATTAATCAATTGACTATTACTTTTCAAATCACCCAGTATATATATATATATATAACATACTATTGGTTGCAAGAACTTTGAATAATATTTGACGTTTTGTATCCGGCGGCATTTTGCTTGTCAATTCATAAACTATTTGCCATGGAATTGGTACATCGCAAATCTCTTCCCATCTATTTTGCAATTTATATGGCACAGCTGGTAATTTTTTGGTTCTTAAATGAAACTGGTATATTTTTTTATTTGTCCCAAATTTCTTTAACCAATTTTGGTCTTTAATGCAGGGCCAACAGACAAGTTCCTTACTTTCTCCCCCTTCCACTTTCCTCTTCCATTTTTGTGGTAATGCTGCAATTAGTTGGTTGTAATTTTGGGTAGAGCAGACATTTCCATATGTCTGTGTTAGCTGCATCTGTGACATAACTCCACCAGTCCTATTTATGATATAATTTACAGATTAAACCTTTTACATTTAAAAAAAATCATTTGATATGTTTGAGTTTAACCACAATATTTGTTGTATTATTTGTTCTGTCTTTTCAGGTGGATTAAACTGAAATTGCAAACAACTTTCTATGGCTTGTTTAAAAAATAACAATATTTTGGAGATATTTCGTTTTCAAATAACAAAAGGTGAGCGGTTGTAATCTGAATAAAGGGGAAAAGGCTATTCTTGAACATGGGGTGAGACATTCTTAGTCATTTACTAGAGTATAATGCCATTAGAATTCTGACAATGATTCTGAGTATGAAAGTCAGGAATCCGATTCTGACAGTGGCAGTGAGGAGCTGCCCCCCCAACCCTGTAGCCATTGAGAACCCTGTCCAATGACGAAGTCCCCGGGCCCTTTGAAGATGCTGGTGGTGATGGAGGCAGACAGACAGTGGATGAAGTACAGGTGTTCTGTGGTAGCTGGAAGGCCGCCAGCCATTTCACCCCTCCTGGCCCTGCTGTTTGCTTTGAGTCCCAGTCTGGAGTGCAACAACCCTTGCCATTTCCAACTGAGGCAGAATACTTCAAGTTGTTTCTGACAGAGGAGCTGGTGGGAGACATAGTAGAGGAGACCAATCGCTATGCCTTGGAGCTACAGAAGAGAACCAGGAGTGGGGGGGAAAACTCACTAAATAGGTGACAACCACAGTTAATGAAATGTATACCTTCCTGGTGACAGTCCTTCTCATGGGGATAGTAAAGAAGAACTCCCTAAGAGAATACTGGAGCACAGATCCTATGTTTGCAACTCCCTTCTTTGCCCCCGTCTTTTCCCAAAACCATATTTCCTAGTTCTGCTGCGATGCCTGCATTTTGTCAACAATGCTACTGCCATCCTTGATGACCCGTTATACAAAATAAGAAATGTTCTTACCAGCCTGACATCAGCATTTGGTCAGGCCTTTGTGCTATACAAGGACCTATGCATTGATGAGTCCCTGATGTTATGGAAAGGTAGACTGACGTTCCATCAATATATTCCCTCCAAAAGGCACAGGTTTGGGGTTAAGTTCTTTGTCATGTGCGACGTGAAGGCAGGATTTGTCCAGGACATTATAGTTTACACAGGGTCCACCACTGACATCCAACATTATGAGGGGCTTTGGGTGTCCGGGTCCGTGGTGATGACCATGCTGGCTCATCTCGGCAAGGGACACACTTTGTATGTGGACAATTGGTACAGCAGCCCCACACTCTTCCAGCATCTGCTCTCCAACAGCACAGGGGTCTGTGGCACAGTCAGGTCGAACAGAAGGGGATGCCGGCATTCGGATGCCGTAAGATGCAGAGAGGGGAGGTGGAGTTCAAGGGGAACGGTCAAAAGCTGTCAGTAAAGTGGCGTGACAAATGAGACGTCCTCTCCACTGTCCATACAGCAACCATGTCGGCCACAGGGAAGGTGGACGACCTGACTGGGAGAGAGAAACATCTAACCAGATTGTGTGCTTGACTATAACCTCAAAATGGGGGCAGTGGATAAGGCGGACATGATAAACAGCTTTGTGGAATGCACTCGGACATCGACCAAGTGGTATGAGAAGATATTTTTATCTGATCGACACTGCTGCCCTCAATGGCCACATAGTTCAATGCCAAGTAACAGGTGAGAGGATTACTGAACAATGTACTTTTGTAATTGGATATACAGTTCACATTCAAATCACATACAGTTCCATTACGCAATTATAATTACAATATCTCACCCACTGCCTCATCCTCTCCCTTCCCTCATCCTCCCCACTCTCTCATAGGTAAAGTAATTACCTACCAAAAGTACAGAGAGAACCTCATGAGAGAGCTGATGGAGGAGCACCACACCCCTCGGCACCCATTCACTGGGGGTCGCCCTGCTGTGGACAATCACCTACGCCTCACTGCACGGCATTTTCCCTGCAAAGTCCCTAAAACTGCTGCTCAAGGTAGTCACACACGGAGGCACCGCAAAGTCTGGAGAAATAAGCGGAGGAAGTTGACAAAATACATGTGTTTAGCTTGTGACACACCTCTGTGCTTTGGGCAGTATCATATGCTCAAGCACTATTGAGCACATCTGCAGCAATTAGTGACTGACTGACCTGACAGGTGACTTGACAGGTGACCTGCCATGATACTAAGCCTTTAGAGGCGGGGGGTGTAAATGCAATTGTTGTTCATTCAGTCAATGCATGACTATTAAATATGGGTTATGCATACTCCATTTTTTTTTTGTCTAGTAAAACAAGTTGTTGTTGTTCAACCAACCACGACAATACTGCAATAAAATAGACAACTATTACATAGTGTTTTCTTGCTGTGTTTTCACCCAGTGAAACTGTTAAGGAGTGTCCGCTAGCATACAAACGCTGGCCTCAATCTTCAGCTCCAAAGACGTCCAGCTCCAGTTCTGATTTTGGCAAATACTGTCTGTCGATTCTGAAAGTACAGAATAAAGAGGAATTATTCATTAGAATACAATATAAGGATATAGCAATAAAACAACATTACAAAGAAGTAACACAATAAACACTACTATAATTTTTTTTTATATAGCATTGACAAAATCACAAATTTGAGTTATAACAGTAAGAAACTAACTGTTGAGCTCCACAAGGGGGCAAGGCAGGGCAGAACATAGCTATGCTAAATAGGCCAAATGAAAAGAAACCATGGTCATATTTTTTATTTAACTAGGCAAGTCATTTAACAACAAATTCTTATTTACAATTACGGCCTACACCGGCCAAACTCGGACAACGCTAGGCCAATTGTGCACCGCCCTATGGGACTCGCTGGAATAGAACCAGTGTGTCTGTAGTGACGCATATAGTACTGAGATGCAGTGCCCAAGGCCAGGGTAGCTTCAAAATACAACACAAGCAAATACTTCTCTGAGGCAATTAGCATTGTTTAACAGAGCTAATAGAAGAATGTAACTAGCTACATAAGCGCGCTTGAATATAACACCATAAAGGTTATGAAATGAGTAATGTTACCTCACGCGTCCGCGGTTATAAGGAACATACACAAATATATTATGCTCCATACATACAGTAAGCTACATTAGAAACAACATACAGAAACTATTATAACGTAATAAGACACTTACTTTGATAGAAACGCACATATTTCCAAAGTTATTTTTAGTAACGAAAACAACAATGACTGTGATGCGGGCCACAGAAATTTGAACACGTGTGTGCAGATCCTGTTCTGATGGGAGATGTGCAAATGTCTGCAGACTTGAACTGCACAAACAATTGGGAAGTGCTTGGGGAATTTTGTCCAGCTCAGAAATGTCCAAACAAATGTATTATCTGCCAAAAGTAAAAAGGACTATTTTTATGTGAGGGGGATCACACCTCAATTCAAATTGTTCATAGAAAATAAAAACTTGTTACAAAATCATTTGAAATTGAAGTTGAAACAGCCTATAAATAAAAAAAAGGCTGGTTTGAGGGCAGTGTGGATTAAATGTACCGTTGCGTAACAATCACATTCTGGAATGGAGAGAACGTTCTAACATCACGTGCCTAAAAAACTCATGCTGGGAGCGACCGTTAGAGATATTTGGAACTCACATATAAAAGGGTGAACAAGAATTTAAGCTATCTGCCAATATCAGATATGTCTATGTCCTGGGAAATTTTCTTGTTAGTTACAACCTCATGCTAGCTTAACCGTTCCATAGAAGGGACACAGATCCTGAAGAAGTAAGAAAAATAATAAGCAAACATGTTTGGTGTTTGTCAAAAGTCATGTAGAAGACTCCCCAAACATATGGAAGAAGGTACTCAAGTCAGATGAGACTAAAATTATTTTTTTTGGCCATCAAGGAAAACACTATGTCTGGCACAAACTCAACACTTCTCATCATTCTGAGAACATCATCATGATGCTACCACCACCATGCTGTGGGGATGTTTTTCATTGGCAGGGACTGGGAAACTGGTCAGAATTTAAGGAATGATGGATGGCACTAAATACAGGGAAAATCCTAAGGGAAACCTGTTTAACCTGTTCAAATGTCTTGAGAATCTGAGGTATGACTTAAAGATTGCTGTACACCAGCGGAACCTATCCAACTTGAAGGAGCTGGAGCAGTTATGCCTTGAAGAATGGGCAAACATCCCAGTGGCTAGATGTGCCTAGCTTATAGCAACATACCCCAAAAGACTTGCAGCTGTAATTGTTGCAAAAGGTGGCTCTACAAAGTATTGACTTTGGGGGGGTGAATAGTTATGCATGCTCAAGTTTTTAGTGTTTTTTGTCTTATTTCTTGTTACTTTCACAATAAAAACTATTTTGTATCTTCAAAGTGGTAGGCATGTTGTATACATCAAATGATATACAACCCCCCCAAAAATGTATTTTATTTCTAGGTTGTAAGGTAACAAAATAGGAAAATGCCAATGGGTTGAGTACTTTGGCAAGCCACTGTAAATAGGCCCTTTTAATTTTGTCTGGCGTGCCATTCCAAATAAAAGTATGTGTTACCGACTAAATTGAGCCCATCTCGTATTATTTCAAATAATTTTTATGACATGAAAACATGATTATAAATAATACGAGGTAGGCTAAATTTAGTCGGTAACACTAGTTGAATAAATATGGGTTTGACATTCTTATGTAGGTGTCATAACCAGCCATACGATAACACATATGTGACATATGGTGTAAATATATGGGTCATGACAGTGTTTGATGAGAGATTCTGACAAGTTATGTCAGCTGTTATGACACATTATGACATAGTTATGACCGTGTCATAATGTGTTGACGCTGGGTGTCAAGTAAAGTGTTACCATTGATTCATAGACCATGCATAGACCTAGCAAGCAACAATATATGCTATGCTAACTGACTCCACCATTGAAAGAGAAAACAAAGAAATAGAAAATTAACTCAATATGCTGAGATTCAGGTCAGATATTTTTTTAGGTGGAAACTTTTAAGCCTCGATTACATAGCAAGTTTGCCCTTTTGCTTTTGATTCACACACTGAATGAGTGGAGGAGTTCCACCATCGGATTGTATTTTTAAAAATGAATTTATACTGGACAAAAAATATAAACGCAACATGTAAAATGTTGGTACCATGTTTCATGAGCTGAAATAAAAGATTCTGGAAATTGTCCATTGGCACAAAAATATAATTTCTTTCACATTTTGTGCACAGATTTGTATACATCCCTGTAAGTGAGCATTTCTCTTTTGTCAAGATAATCCATCCACCTGACAGGTGTGGCATTTCAAGAAGCTGATTAAACTAAATGACCATTACACAGGTGCACCTTGCGCTGGAGGCAATAAAAGGCCGCTCTAAAATGTGCAATTGTGTCACACAACACAATCCCACAGATGTCTCAAGTTTTAAGGGAGTGTGCATTTCTCTACAATAATAAGCCACCTCCAACGTTGTTTTAGAGAATTTGGCAGTACCTCCTCCTACCTCACAACCACAGGCCACGTGTAACCACGCCAGCTGATGAAACTGTGGGATTGCACAGCTGAAGAATTTCTGCACAAACTGTCAGCAACCATCTCAGGGAAGCTCATCTGCTTTCTCATCGTCCTCATCAGGATCTTGACCTGACTGCAGTTCAGTGGGCAAATGCTCATCTTCGATGGCCTTTGGCACGCTGGAGAAGTATGCGCTTGACGGATGAATCCCGGCAGAAAGCGTGTGGGTCGTGTGGGCAAGCGGTTTGCTGATGTCAACGTTTTTCATAAAGTGCCTCATGGTGGTGGTGGGGTTATGCTATGGGCAGGCATAAGCTATGGACAACGAACACAATTGCATTTTATCGATGGCAATTTGAATATGCAGTGATACTGTGATGATATCCTGAGGCCCATTGTTTTGCCATCCATCCGCTGCCATCACCTCATGTTTCAGCATGATAATGCAGGGCCCCATGTCGCAAGGATCTGTACACAATACCTGGAAGCTGAAAATGTCCCAGTTCTTCCATGCCCTGCATACTCACCAGACATGTCACTCAAAGAGCATGTTTGGGATGTTCTAGATCGACGTGTAAGACAGAGTTTTCCAGTTCCCGACAATATCCAGCAATTTTGCAAAACCATTGAGCGGAGTGAGACATCATTCCACAGGCCACAATTATTAACAGTCTGATCAACTCTATGCAAAGGAGTTGTGTCGCGCTGCATGAGGCAAATGATGTTCACACCAGATACTGACTGGTTTTCTGATCTTACACCCCTACTTTAAAAAAAAGGTATCTGTGACCAATTTATGCATATATAAGTCCAATGTTCTAACCATTAGGATACCTGCCGGGATTCTAGGTTAGCTAGAAACACTATTTTTCAATAACAGCCTATATACATACTGTAGATCCAAACAATCATGGGCTGCATGTTATGCTGGATTTTTTTGGTTTTAAAGTCAGTCGCTCTCTTTCATGCGCCATTGTGCTCCATTCCGTAGGCTACCTTCCTATTCTCAATTTAATCTTGTCGTTACATATGATATTATGTGCACAATTAGTTTTAATAGGCTATGGTAGGCTGCATTTCGGATACACTTGACACTTGTATGTGGTAGTGGAGACCAATATCTACGATTCTTTCAAATACATTTTTGTACCTTTTTTTAAATGTTGCAGTAATAGGACCTATATATGCCTACAATAGCAGTAGGACATTTACTCATGTTCTGTCTGGTGCTTTAGCATTTGAGCGAGCGAGAGAGGAAGGGTGATTTTGATAGCTGGCACTGGTCCGAATGACTCGACTGCCCCAGCACGGAGAGAAGGAAAACTGGGGGTTTACAGTGAACATATCTAAATCACAAGGCTCATTTGAATTTCCTGATGCGCAGGAAACTATTTTGCGGTAAAAAGAGTGATCAAATTATGAACTGACATATACAATCTCATCCAGAGCAATTTACAGTAGTGAGGGGACACATTTTGTAGTTTTATGCCATACTGGTCCCCTGTGGGAATTGAACCCTCAAACCTGGTGTTGCAAGCACTACCTTAACTAACTGAGCCACACAGGACCCATGTAGCACATTATGTATTTATGGAGGTTGAGTCTTTGAGTTCTTCCGACGAGCATGAGAAGAGGAAAAACATCTGATGGAATATTCAATGAATGGATCTCTCTCTCTCTCTCTCTCTCTCTCTCTCTCTCTCGTCTATCATGTGGTCCAAACCTTAATAAAAGTAACTGAGAGCAAGATCAGATCCAGGAAAAGGACACAATATTTACAATCAACTTTAGGGAAGTCCCCCGTGCCAACCAAACCACATCACGAGCTACTGTTCTACTCTGTTCTGTTGTTCCACTTAAAATGTTCTGTTTTTAGGTGGAATACCAGTTATACACTGAGTGTACAAAACATTAGGAACACCTTCATAATACTGAGTTGTCCTCAGAACAGCCTCAATTTGTCGGGGGCATGGACTACAAGGTATCGGAAGCGTTCCACAGGGATACTGGCTCATGTAGACTCCAATGCTTGGACGATTCTTGATACTTACGGGAAACTGTTGAGTGTGAAAAACCCAGTAGTGTTGCAGTTCTTGACAGATTCAATCCAGTGCGCCTGGCACCAACTACCATACCCCATTCAAAGCCACTTAAATATTTTGTCTTGCCCATTCACCCTCTGAATGACATATGTACACAATCAATGTATCATTGTCTCAAGGATTAAAAATCCTTCTTTAACCTGTCTCCTCCCCTTCGTCGACACTGATTGAAGTGGGTTTGACAGGTGACATCAAAAAGGATCATAGCTTTCACATAGATTCATCTGGTCAGTATATACAGTGCATTCGAAAAAGTGCTTAGATCCCTTGACTTTTTCCACATTTTTCTATGTTACAGCCTTATTCTAAAATACACTACCCCATAATGACAAAGGAAAAACAGGTTATTAGACATTTTTGCAAATGTATTAAATGAAAAACAGAAATATTACATTTACATAACTATTCAAATCAAATCAAACTTAATTTGTCACATGTGCCGAATACAACATGTGTAGACCTTAACGTGAAATTCTTACTTGTAAGCCCTTAACCAACAGTGTAGTTCAAGAACGAGTTAGGCAAACATTGACCAAATAAACTAACGTAAAATAAAACACAATAAAATTGTCACGCCTAGATCTGCTTCACCTGTCCTTGTGACTGCCTCCACCCCCTCCAGGTGTCACTTATTTCCCCCAGTGTATTAATCCCTGTGTTTCCTGTCTCTCTGTGCCAGTTCGTCTTGTATGTTTCCAAGTCTACCAGCGTTTTTCCCATTCTCCTGCTTTTTGCATCCTCCTTTTTCTAGTCCTCCCGGTTTTGACCCTTGCCTG
This sequence comes from Oncorhynchus nerka, assembly GCF_034236695.1. Lineage (NCBI taxonomy): Eukaryota > Metazoa > Chordata > Actinopteri > Salmoniformes > Salmonidae > Oncorhynchus > Oncorhynchus nerka. Next base: position 14,682,311 of record NC_088414.1, on the reverse strand, counting down.
TTTCTGGACTTTGTACCTGCCTGCCTTGACCACAAGCCTGTCTGCAACTCTGTACCTCCTGGACTCTGATCTGGTATTGACCTTTTTGCCTTTCCACAACTATTCTCTTGCCTACCCCTTTGGATTAATAAACATTGTAAGAATCCAACCATCTGCCTCCTGTGTCTGAATTTGGGTTTTGCCTTGTGCCTTGATTAAAACAATAATAACGAGGCTATATACAGGGGGTACCAGTACCAAGTCAGTGTGCGGGGGCACAGGTTAGTAGAGGTAATTTGTACATGTAGGTAGGGCTGAAGCGGGTAGCAGCAGTGTAAAAAACAAATGGAGGGGGTGTCAATGTAAATAATCCGGGGGCAGTTTGATTAATTGTTCACAGTCTCATGGCTTGGAGGTAGAAGCTGTTAAGGAGGCTTTTAGTCCTACACTTGGTGCTACGGTACTGCTTGCTGTGTGGTAGCAGAGAAAGCATTCTATGACTTGGGTGACTATAGCTTTGACAAATTTTGGGGCTCTCCTCTGACACCGCCTAACATATACAGTTGAAGTCGGAAGTTTACATACACCTTAGCCAAATACATTTAAACTCAATTTTTCACAATTCCTGACATTTTATCCGAGTAAAAATTGCCTGTCTTAGGTCAGTAAGATCACCAAATTATTTTAAGAATGTGAAATGTCAGAATAATAGAGAGAATAGAGTAGAAAGAATGATAGTAGAGAGAATTATATATTTCAGCTTTTATTTAGTTCATCACATTACCAATGGGTCAGAAGATTACATACACTCAATTCGTATTTGGTAGCATTGCCTTTAACCTCTTAAGTCGACCCTCTACTTTTTTGAACATTCTGTTAAAAATCGTGCAACATTTCAGCGCCCTGCTACTCATGCCAGGAATATAGTATATGCATTTGCTTAGTCTGTGTGGATAGAAAACACTCTTAAATCACTGCTGTGGCTTTACCAGAACGGCATTTACATCGAAAAGCACAGGAAAAACTGATCACTGAAAATGGGAAAATATATCCATGCGCTGCTTGAACCCATTGATAAAGGTGAACCACAATTAATTGACTGAGGTTGCAGTACCTACAGCTTCCACACGGTGTCTAGAGTCTTGTCATTTCCCTTCGAGTTTTTTCTTGGTCAAACACATGCAGGACACCGTATCTCCTCCGGTCTAGGACCGGATATTTTCGTTGAGTTTCTAGCCGGACATTTTTCCAGACGGACAGCTAATGATCTTTACATCGCCTCCTGATGAATTTTATCGCTTATTAACGTTTACTAATACCTAAAGTTGCATTACAAACGTATTTCGAAGTGTTTTGTGAAAGTTTATCGTCGACTTTTTGAATTTAAAAAAAATGACGTTACGTTTTGAAACAATGTTTTTTTCGTTTATCACACAGTCTACATATAACGATATCTAGGCTTTATATGGACCGATTTAATCGAAATAAAGACCCAAATAGTGTTTATGGGACATCTAGGAGTGCCAACAAAGAAGATGGTGAAAGGTAATGAATGTTTTCTATTTTATTGTGCGGTTTGTGTAACGCCGAAATGCTAATTATTTTGTTTACGTCCCCTGTGGGTCTTTTGGGGTGTTGCATGCTATCAGATAATAGCTTCTCATGCTTTCGCCGAAAAGCATTTTAAAAATCTGACTTGTTGCCTGGATTCACAACGAGTGTAGCTTTAATTCGATACCCTGCATGTGTATTTTAATGAACTTTTGAGTTTTAACTAGTACTATTAGCATTTAGCGTAGCGCATTTGCATTTCCAGAGCTCTAGTTGGGACGCAAGCGTCCCGAGTAGAAGCAACAGGTTAAATTGTGTTGGGTCAAACGTTTCGGGATGTCTTCCACAAGCTTCCCACAATAAGTTGGGTGAATTTTGTCCCATTCCTCCTGACAGACCTGGTGTAACTGAGTCAGGTTTGTAGGCCTCTTTGCTCGCACACGCTTTTTCAGTTCTGCCCATACATTTTCTATAGGATTGAGGTCAGGGCTTTGTGATGGCCACTCCAATACCTTGACTCTGTTGTCCTTAAGCCATTTTCCACAACTTTGGAAGTATGCTTGGGGTCATTGTTCTTTTGGAAGACCCATTTGCAACCAAACTTTAACTGATGTCTTGAGATGTTGCTTCAATCTATCCACAATTTTCGTTCCTCATGGTGCCATCTATTTCGTGAAGTGCACCAGTCCCTCCTGCAACCAAGCACCCCCACAACATGATGCTGCCATCCCTGTGCTTCACGGTTGGGATGGTGTTCTTCAGCTTGCAAGCATCCCCTTTTTTCTCCAAACATAATGATGGTCATGATGGTTAACAGTTCTATTTCAAACCGTAGTCTGGCTTTATGGCGGTTTTGGAGCAGTGGCTTCTTCCTTGGTGAGCGGCCTTTCAGTTTATGTCGATATAGAACTAAGTTTACTGTGGATATAGATAATTTTGTACCTGTTTCCTCCAGCATCTCCCCAAGTCTTTTGCCGTTGTTCTGGGATTGATTTGCACTTTTTGCACCAATGTATGTTAATCTCCTGGAGACAGAACGCGTCTCCTTCCTGAGCGATAGGACGGCAGTGTGGTCCCATGGTGTTTATACTTGCATACTATTGTTTGTACAGATGAACGTGGTACCTTCAGATGTTTGGAAATTGCTCCCAAGGATGAACCAGACTTGTGGAGGTCTACATTTGTTTGCCGAGATCTTTGGCTGATTTCTTTTGATTTTCCCATGACGTCAAGCAAAGTGGCAATGAGTTTGAAGGTAGGCCTCCAATTGACTCAAATGATGTCATTAAGCCTATCAGAAGCTTCTAAAGCCATGACATCATTTCCTGGAATTTTCCAAGCTGTTTAAAGGGACAAAAGCTTCTGACCCACTGGAATTGTGATACAGTGAATAATAAGTGAAATAATCTGTCTGTAAACAATTGTTGGGAAAATTACTTGTGTCATGCAGAAAGTAGATGTCCTAACCGACTTCCCAAAACTACAGTTTGTTAACAAGACATTTGTGGAGTGGTTGAAAAACTAGTTTTAATAACTCCAACCTACGTGTATGTAAACTTCCAACTTCAACTGTACTGTAGGTCCAGGATGGCAGGAAGCTTGGCCCCATTGATGTACTGGGCCGTACACAGTACTCTTTGTTGCGCCTTTCAGTCAGATGCCGAGCAGTTACCATACCAGGTGATGCAACCTGTCATGTTGCTCTCGATGTTGCAGCTAACAGACCATTTACTCATTACTTTGTTATCGAATCTTCTTGCTTATGGCACTACAAGCTTGGTACACCTGTATTTGGGGAGTTTCTCCCATTCTTCTCTGCAGATCCTCTCAAGCTCTGTCAGGTCGGATGGTGTTGTCACTGCACAGCTATTTTCAGGTCTCTCCAGAGATGTTCGATCGGGTTCAAGTCCAGGCTCGGATTGTGCCACTCAAGGACATTCAGAGACTGGTCCCGAAGCTACTCCTGCATTGTCTTGGCTGTGTGCATAGGGTCGTAGTTCTGTTGGAAGATGAATCTTTGCCCCAGTCTGAGGTCCTGAGCACTCTGGAGCATGTTTTCATGAAGGATCTCTCTGTACTTTGCTCGTTCATCTTTCTCTCAACCCTGACTAGTCTCCCAGTCCCTGCCTCTGAAAAATATCCCCACAGCCTGATGCTGCCACCACCATGCTTCACCGTAGGGATGGTGTCAGGTTTTCATCAGACCAGAGAATCTTGTTTCTTATGGTCTAAGAGTCCTTTAGGTGCATTTTGGCAAACTCCAAGCGGGCTGTCATGTGACTTTTACTGATGAGTGGCCACTACCATAAAGGCCTGATTGGTGGAATGCTGCAGAGATGGTTGTCCTTCTGGAAGGTTCTCCCATCTCCACAGAGGAACTCTGGAGCTCTGGCAGAGTGACCATCGGGTTCTTGGTCATCTCCTGACCAAGGCCCTTCTCCCCACAATTGTTTAGTTTGGCCGGGTGGCCAGCTATAGGAAGAGTCTTGGTGGTTCCAAACGTCTTCCATTTAAGACTGATGGAAGCCACTGTGTTCTTGGAGACCTTCAATGCTGCAGACATTTTTGGTTCCCATACCCAGATCTGTGCCTCAACACAATCCTATCTCGGAGCTCTACGGACAATTCCTTCGACCTCATGACTTGGTTTTTGCTCTGAAATGCACTGTCAACTGTTGGACCTTTATATAGACAGATGTGGGCCTTTCCAAATCATGTTCAATTTATTTAATTTACCACTGTAAGGGTTTTCCTGTGGTGAAGGGGAAGCGGACCAAAATGCAGCGTGGTGGTTATTCATGTTCTTTAACTTCTTGCGTCGAGCCAACCCGGATCCGGGATCATGACTACAGCCTCAAGTCATTACCATAACGCAACGTTAACTATTCATGAAAATCGCAAATGAAATGAAATCAATATGCTTGCTCTCATGCTTAGCCTTTTGTTAACAACACTGTCATCTCAAATTTTCAAAAATATGCTTCTCAACCATAGCAAACTAGCATTTAGCATTTAGCGTTAGCATTTAGCATTGTCATTTAGCGTTAGCATTAGCAGGCAACATTTTCACAAAAACCAGCAAAAACATTCAATAAATCATTTACCTTTGAAGAACTTCGGATGTTTTCAATGAGGAGACTCAGTTAGATAGCAAATGTTCAGTTTTCCTGAAAGATTATTTGTGCAGGAGAAATCGGTCCGTTTTCTGCTGCATGTTTGGCTACCAAAAAAAAACGAAAATGAATTCATCCAAACGCCAAACTTTCTTCCACATTAACTCCATAATATCGACTGAAACATGGTAAACGTTGTTTAGAATCAATCCTCAAGGTGTTTTTCACATATATCTTCATGATATATCATTCCTGGAAGTCTCCTCTCTGTCTCAATCACATGGATGAATGCGAGCAGCTTGGAGATTACGCAACAATTTCAACAAAGGACACCGGGCGGGACACCAGGTAAATGTAGTCTCTTATGGTCAATCTTCCAATGATATGCCTACAAACACGTCACAATGCTGCAGACACCTTGGGGAAACGACAGAAATGGCAGGCTCATTCCTGGCGCATTCACAGCCATATAAGGAGACATTGGAACACAGCGCCTTCAGAATCTGGGGCATTTCCTGTATGAAACTTCATCTTGGTTTCGCCTGTAGCATTAGTTCTGGGGCACTCACAGATAATATCTTTGCAGTTTTGGAAACGTCAGAGTTTTGTCTTTCCAAGGCTGTCAATTCCATGCATAGTCGAGCATCTTTTCGTGACAAAATATTGCGCTTAAAACGGGCACGTCTTTTTATCCAATAATGACATAGCGCCCCCATAGGTTGAAGAGGTTAATAAAGGCACTAGACATGAAATAACTAACAAAACAATAAATGTGCGAAAACCTAAACAGTCCTATCTGGTCGAAACATAGAAATACCCCAAAACATAGAAAAACGAACATAGACTGCCCACCCAACTCACGCCCTGACCATACTAAATAAATACAAAACAAAGGAAATAAAGGTCAGAACGTGACAACCACAGGTGGACTCCAATCAAGTTGTAGAAACATCTCAAGGATGATCAATGGAAACAGGATGCACCTGAGCTCAATTTTGAGTCTCATAGCAAATGGTCTGAACTTATGTAAATAAGGTATGTTTTTTATTTTTAATACATTTGCAAATATTTCGAAAAACGGGTTTTCACGTTATGGGGCATTGTGTGTAGATTGATGAGGAAAAACATTAATTTTATACATTTTTGAATAAGGCTGTAACATAACAAAATGTTTAAAAAGGGAAGCTGTCTGAATACTTTTCGGATATACTGTATGTCATGGAACCTAATGTTTTTATACACTCAGTGTATAAATCTATTTTAGAACAAGCTGCTAATTTGCTCTGTTGAGAGACTGTTGCTGTTGTTCTTCACAATTGATTTTCATGTGTTTGAGAAGGATCTTGATTTATGTGCACAGGTCTTGCAGTGCACTGTAAATGTGTTCATGTGAGATGATGATTTTCAAGTACATCCTGCGACATGCAACACAACATGCAACACACAAATGCACACACACAGGGATGAGAGTTTTTCTGGCTTTGAAATGTATTAGCAGAGAGAGCGAGAGGTGGGGAGAGGGCGAGTGAGAGAGTTGTGTGTGTGCATATCTGTGTGTGTGAGAGAGAGTGAGTTATGTCTTTAAGGAGTGCTGGTGCATGATTATGATGAATTATGCACAGCTGAAATTAGCCCAATTCCCATTGTTCTCCTCTAATATCTGCAACACAGGCTTTCAAATCAGCACAGGGCTGGCTGAATGCATATGCAGAGGGAAGGAGGGAGGGAGGGAAAGTGTAAGAAGGGAGAGATGGTTGGGTAGGGAGAGGGACAGGAATGGAGAGGGATAATGATATAGGAGAGAGAGATAGTGAAGGGTGGGAGAGAGATGAAGGAAAGTAGAGGGAGGGAGAGAGAGGGAGAGAAAAAATAGTGGAGGGTAGGAGGGAGAGGAGGGTGGGTAAAAGGAAGATGATAACACAAATCATGCTCTTCAGTTCTCTGGTGAATGTTTTCAGACCATCAGACCCTGAAATGCTGTGTTTGCTGCTTCTGCTGGAGTCTAGTATTCACTGCGTGTTTTATAGTGCATGAATCTATGTTTAGTAACTGTTGCAATTATCTGTGCAATTGAACTGCGCAGTGTCTAAATAATTGTGAATTCAAAACAGGAAAGCTGATATAGATCATGATGAAGATGCTGACTATCAAATGTTCGGATGCATGTAAGTTGTAATCTTGTATCAAAGTACATTTTATTGTATTACATGCGTATATATTCAGCAGCACATGAACGAAACATCTCTTCATCATTCTGTCAACAATTTTGGGCACATCAACATTCTCATCTATCCATCTCTCTGTCATATTTATATTAGATGTTTTCGGTTCAATTCCAGGACTACCAAGGGTTTAATTTCTACTTTAGATTAATCAATAAATTGTTTGTAATCAGGCTGGGATTGACAGTGTGATCAGTAAGAGATTGGATGCAAACCCTAGTCTGTGTTCTCTATCTGTATGAAGCCGTATTGTATTCCGAAGTTGATAGACATACAGTCAGCAACGCGATAGGCTTTTGAAACCATGATCACTTGTAGCCTGAAAATTACCTGGTAAAAGTCCTTAGAAAACACATTGAAAGAGTCCACCAAGACAAGTAACGGAAAGAAAAGTGAGTTTAAGCTTTGTGATGTAGTTGATCTTCAAACTAATTTTGGTACCAGCCTCAGAGCCTTAAAGGTTTCTGGCCTATAAATTTGCTTTAGCCTCAAATATTGTACTTAACTACACTATTTGACAGTTACAAGCATTTGGGTCTGCATTGGCAGTGATTCAGGGTGGTATGAACGGCTGGTGTTTTATTTTATAATGGGAACATTTCTTTTGGAAACTCTGGATGGAGCCACGAATACTGTACAGTTACAGAATCCTGAGCAGCATGAACATAGGAAATGCGTTATGCTGAGATGCCACATGTCACGGGCGTTAAAAGAACTGGACCAAGGTGCAGCGTGGTGAGCCTACATCTTACTTTATTTAAGATGTGACGCCGACAAAACAATAAACAATACAAAACGTGCCGCTTAAGGCTATGTGCCATCAAACAAAGTCAACTTCCCACAAACACAGGTGGGAAAAAGGGTACCTAAGTATGGTTCCCAATCAGAGACAACGACAGACAGCTGTCCCTGATTGAGAACCATACCCGGCCAAAACATAGAAATAGAAAATCATAGAAACACAAAACATAGAATGCCCACCCAAACTCACGCCCAGACCAAACCAAAATAGAGACATAAAAAGGATCTCTAAGGTCAGGGCGTGACACCGCAGTTCTGCTCTAATGTGTGTCTCTGTCTCTCTGTCACACAAACATCTACGACTAGCACACCATGCAGCACAGTGGGTACCTCCTCATAACACAAACATACACAGACACATCCATATGCACGCACGTACAGTATGCATGCACACACACGCAAAGAAAAAGCAAACCCATTGGGTCCAAACAAGCCTAACATAGCCTACCCGCATGACCTATGGACCTGTGTGTGTATGTGCCTGTGTGTGTGTGAGAGAGAGAAATACAGAGATGCAGAGAGAGAGGGAGAGCGAGAGGTATAGTACCCGCATCAGTCTCTTGGCTCCCTCCTTCCGTTCCCTCCTCTCAGTGTAGTTGTTAAATATGCATGGCTATGCTTTTTCACTGCAGGCAACTGCCTCTGCTACTGCTAGTCCTCCACACGTTATCTCTCCTCCAACAGAACCAGCCCAAAACACAGATTAAGCATCTTTTGACACAATGCTAGTCTTTGATTATGAGGGTGGCTCAGATCAGGCCCGGCCTGATCTTTGATTGACGGTTTAACAGTTCATCTTTGGAGACCGTGTTCACACACAGTAGGGAAAGATTTGATCTCTCTTCCGTCCTGTCTTATCGTAGTTCTCTCTATCTTTTCCTTCTTTGTGCCTGTATGTTGTTTATTACTACTCCTCTTATTTACTCCCTCTCTTTTTTGGGGCTCTACAGCTCTCTCTCTCTCTCGTCGTTACAAGAGAGTGGGAGTGTACCATATCACGCTGCCTCATGTCTGTCATTCTTTTGTCACCTGTCATGTATTTCATATTTCTTTCCTCATCTTCAACACCCCCTTCACCTTATATATATACACACACACACACACACACACACACACACACACACACACACACACACACACACACACACACACACACACGTGAACGACTGTTTTCCATGTGTTCCTAGCCAGAAGCATATTAACATTCTAACTCTCTCTCATGTTTATTTCATCGTGCCTTGTAAAATCTCTGGATAAATTAAATATACATTTCATTATTCGCTCCTTCCTTTCAAACCTCCTTTCAGAAACAGGCCTATAAGCTAATTTGTCTCTGATCCTGTGTTTATCCTAAATCACTGCATCAGATGTGTTCCTACAAGTGTTCAAATGGCACCCTATTCCCTCCATAGTGAACTAGTTTTGACCATAGGGTGGCTTCCTGTCCAGGACACTCTGTCATGTAGCCAAAGTAATTAAGTAACCTCAAATCTAAGACGATCCATTGTTTAATATCACAGAGGCTTTCTGTGACAATACAGAGGCGGATGCAAGATGCAAGCAACGATGGTTTAATGAATACAGTTTACAGCAGCAACAGGACAGACAGACTGTACTCAGACGGAATCCGACCCAGGGACTAGGGCGCATCTTCCGATGATAGCGTGCTGAGAAATCCAGGGGAGTGTGTCTGGAAAGGTAGGAAGGAGCACAGCAGATAATCCACACAAGGGCGGCGAGAGATGAGCACGGACACACGACACAACCTCAGGGAAGTAACAACGATCTGACAACAAGAAACACTGGTTACAGAACATATAAAGGGAAGATAAGTGATTCCAGCTGGCGCAGACAATCAGGCCGAGATTGGGAACCACGCCCACACAAACACGGGAGAGAGAGAGAGAGAGAGAGAAAGAGAAAGAGAGAAGGAGGCAGTGGATTCATGAACCGTGACAATACCCCCCCCCCTAGGCGAATTTACCTGTCGATTGAAATCATCGATAAGGGAGTGATCCAGAATGTCCCTAGCAGGTACCCAACTTCTCTCCTCCGGGCCGTAACCCTCCCAGTCCACCAGGTACTGGAATCCGCGTCCCCTCCTTCTAGAGTCCAAAATACGATTAACAGAAAAGGTGGGTTCCCCATCAACAAGTCGTGGCGGCGGGGGAACCGGGACCGGCGGGTTAATGCGTGCCTGAAACACAGGTTTTATTTTAGACACATGAAAGGTAGGATGAATTCTCCTATACGCCGGAGGAAGCTTGAGCCGGACCGCCACCGGACTAATGATCCTGGTGACTTTGAACGGGCCGATAAATTTGGGGGCAAGCTTGTTCGAAATGGATCGGAGTGGAATGTTCTTAGTAGAAAGCCACACTCTTTGGCCAACGACGTATACCGGAGGCTTCGACCGATGGCGATCGGCCTTAGCCTTGGTGCGCGCCCCCACCCGGAGAAGAGTCTCACGGGCTCTGCTCCATGCGTGACGGCACCTCTGGATGAAAGCGTGAGCGGAGGGAACAGTGACCTCGGACTCCGTACTGGGAAAGATAGGTGGCTAGTAACCTAAACTACACTCAAACGGAGAGAGACCCGTGGCTGCCACTGGCAACGAATTGTGAGCGTACTCAACCATAGAGAGTTGTTGACTCCAGGAAGAGGGATTCTTAGAAACCAAACATCGCAACACTCTCTCCAAATCATGGTTGGCCCTCTCCGTTTGACCGTTGCTCTGGGGATGAAACCCTGAAGACAGGCTGACACTCGCTCCCAGTAACCTACAAAACTCTTGCCAAAACTTGGACACAAATTGGGGCCCCCTGTCAGAAACTACGTCCATCGGCAGGCCATGTAAGCGAAAGACGTGATCCACGACAGTTACCGCTGTCTCCTTGGCAGATGGTAATTTAGGCAAGGGAATAAAATGAGCCGCCTTCGAGAACCGGTCCACCACGGTCAAAACAACCGTCTTGCCCTGGGAGGGCGGGAGGGCGGTAACAAAATCTAGCGCGATGCGGGACCAGGGTCTCGAAGGGACCGACAGCGGTTGGAGTAACCCATCTGGGGGTCGATTAGAAGTCTTCCCAGTGGCACAAACCGAGCAAGCCAAGACAAAACTGTGAATGTCACGAGCCATCAGTGGCCACCAAAAGCATTGCTTAACCAAAAAGCTAGTGCGGCTGACTCCTGGATGACGCGCTACGTTGGAGCAATGCCCCCACCGAATAACATCGGACCGACACCCCTCCGGCACAAACAACCGATTAGGCGGGCAACCGGGCGGAGGCGTTACCCCTTCTAAGGCCGTTTTCACCCTCGATTCAACCTCCCATGTGAGTGTGGAGACCACTAGGGTCCCGGGTAGGATGCACTCGGGAGTGGATGGGCATTCGGAATGGTCAAAAATGCGAGAAAGGGAATCGGGTTTGACATTCTTGGAACCCGGGCGATACGAGAGAGAGAAGTCAAAACGTCCGAAAAAGAGTGCCCACCGCGCCTGCCTGGAGTTGAGTCGCTTGGCGGTTCTGATATATTCCAAATTTTTGTGATCGGTCCAAACTATAAAAGGTACCCCCGAACCCTCTAACCAATGGCGCCACTCCTCCAGTGCTAACTTCACTGCCAACAACTCTCTGTTGCCAATGTCGTAGTTGCGTTCCGCAGGTGATAACCGATGGGAAAGGAACGCGCAAGGGTGCATCTTGTCGTCAGAAGAGGAACGTTGGGAAAGTACCGCACCTACCCCCACCTCTGAAGCGTCCACCTCCACCACGAACTGACGCGAGGATCGGGAGCTATGAGGATGGGAGCCGAAACAAAGCGGCTCTTGAGTTTGGCGAATGCAGCCTCGGCTGTATCGGACCACCTGAACGTCACTCTGGGGAGGTTAAGGCGGTAAGAGGAGCGACTATCTGGCTAAAGTTGCGAACGAAACGCCGGTAGAAATTGGCGAATCCCAGAAACCTCTGTAGGGCCTTACGGGAATCTGGGCTTGGCCAATCCACCACAGCCTTAACCTTGTCAGGATCCATGCGAATACCTTCAGTCGAGACGATGTAACCTAGGAATGGAACGGATTGTGCATGAAAAATGCATTTCTCCGCCTTGACAAAAAGTCCATTCTCCAACAACCTCTGAAGCACTCGTCTGACGTGCTGAACGTGTTCCTGGAGAGAAGAAGAAAAAATCAGTATGTCATCCAGGTAAACATATATGAACTGATCAATCATATCTCTCAGCACGTCATTGACGAGTGCCTGGAAAACCGCTGGGGAGTTGGATAGCCCAAAGGCATGACCAAATATTCGAAGTGCCCTCTGGGGGTGTTAAACGCGGTCTTCCATTCGTCCCCCCCTTTATGCGAACCAAATGATATGCATTACGTAAATCCAACTTAGTGAACACGGATGCTCCCTGTAACCTTTCAAAGGCTGAGGACATCAACGGTAAGGGATAGGTATTCTTCACTGTGATGTTATTCAACCCACGGTAATCAATGCAAGGACGCAGAGATCCGTCCTTCTTCCCCACAAAGAAGAACCCCGCCCCCGCTGGAGAAGAGGAAGGACGAATGAATCCAGATGCCAGAGAATCAGAGATGTATCTCTCCATAGCCTCCCTCTCAGGAACAGAGAGTGATTATAACTTGCCTTTAGGCGGAGACTCACCTGGCAATAATTCTATTGCACAGTCATAGGGACGATGCGGAGGAAGAGAAGCAGCCCGGGACTTACTGAACACCTCCTTCAGGTCGAGGTATTCAACGGGCACGTTAGACAAATCCACTGCCTCCTCTAGAAACACAGAATCAGACACAGACGAACAAGCAGACACTAAACAGGACTCAAGACACTTGTTACTCCACATGGATATAGAGTTATGACCCCAGTCAACTCTGGGGTTGTGTTGGGTGAGCCAAGGGTGGCCGAGAACTAATGGTGCAAGGGGTGAGTCCATGAGTAGAAATGATAGTGTCTCAGTGTGATTGCCAGAAGTGATGAGTGTGATAGGTTCAGTGGTGTGAGAAATGTTGGGGAGTTCTTGACCATTGAGAGCGTTGACGGATATCTTGTGCGTGAGTGAGGTGATAGGAATCTGGAGTTTGTGAGCGAGCTTGAAGTCCATGAAATTACCCTCTGCTCCTGAGTCCAGTAAGGCTTGGGTGTCGTGCGTGTGGGTGGCCCATCTTAGTCTTACCGGGAGGAGAGTAGATGATGAGGTCTTCTCTGTGGTGACACCACCCGATAGTAGCCTCATGCTTACTACCGGGCCTAATCTTTTACCGGGCAGGAGTGGATAAAGTGGCCCGCTCTACCACAGTAGAGACAGAGTCCTTGGGATCTCCGCCTCTCCCTCTCTTCCCGAGAGAGGCGAGCTCTCCCCAGCCGCATGGGTTCGTGAGCGGAGGCTGAACTGGCCGTGTTCCCGCCGCTGGCATGCCAGCCCTCCGTGTCGTTATACGGTCTGTTAGGGCATGCTCGGCGGCCAACACGACTCAGACGAGCATCGACCCTCAAGGCTAGTTCCACTAGTCCATTTAAACTCCTGGGAAGGTCCAGAACATAAATCTCCTTCTGTATTCGGTCCTCCAGCCCATGCAGGAACATGTCCCACTGCGCCTCCTCGTTCCACTGACACTCTGCGGCCAGAGTGCGGAATTGGATGGAGTATTCCGATACTGAACGGTCTCCTTGGCGAAGGTCAGCGAGTAGTCTGGCCGCCTCCCTACCCGCCACGGCCCGATCGAAGACCCTTCTCATCTCCTCGGAGAGTGTCTGGAAAGAGGTGCAGCATGGATCCTGGTTCGCCCACACCGCCGTTCCCCAAAGAGCCGCTTTGCCTGATAGCAGTGTGAGTACGAATGCTACCTTAGACTGTTCACGGTTGAAGGTCCGTGGCTGCAACGAGAAATGCATGGAACATCTCGTAAGAAAAGCTCTGCAATAGTCAGGATCACCTGAATAACCCTCTGGTGTCGGTAGCCGTGGCTCTAGCTGGGAATCCGGCTCTGGCGGGGCTTGTTGAACTGCCGGTGTAGGTGGCGCAGCGAGACCCCTCAGATGTTGTAATTGTTGGGTCAGCTGGGATACCTGCGTCGCAAGGGCTTGTACTGCCCGACCTGTGCTGGAGATGTTCTCCTCTTGTTGATCCATTCTCGTGATACTGCGGGAAATGAAGTCGGTCAGACTCGTTGAACTCGCTGCATCCATGGTCTGGTCAGATCGTTCTGTGACAATACAGAGGCGGATGCAAGATGCAAGCAACGATGGTTTAATGAATACAGTTTACAGCAGCAACAGGACAGACAGACTGTACTCAGACGGAATCCGACCCAGGGACTAGGGCGCATCTTCCGATGATAGCGTGCTGAGAAATCCAGGGGAGTGTGTCTGGAAAGGAAGGAGCACAGCAGATAATCCACACAAGGGCGGCGAGAGATGAGCACGGACACACGACACAACCTCAGGGAAGTAACAACGATCTGACAACAAGAAACACTGGTTACAGAACATATAAAGGGAAGATAAGAGATTCCAGCTGGCGCAGACAATCAGGCCGAGATTGGGAACCACGCCCACACAAACACGGGGGAGAGAGAGAGAGAGAGAGAGAGAGAGAGAGAGAGAGAGAGAGAGAGAAAGAGAGAAGGAGGCAGTGGATTCATGAACCGTGACACTTTCACTTTGACGCTGATCCCAGGGTTTAATTTCCTAATAGTGGAGATAATATGCAGAGAAACCAAACAAAGACTAACACTGCTTCCCAATTGCTGCCCTATTCCCTACAGTCCCTGGTGAAAAGTAGTGCACTATATAGGGAATAGGGTGACATTTGGGATTCAGCCTTAGCTTGCAGGGGGTTTTGGGTAATGTGAATGCCATTATGGTAACTGTCTCATGGTTATTTCATGGCCCTTTAGCTGTCAACGTTCCCTAGCTTTATCTCATTACAACTAGTGGGTTGTAAAATAGTCTAACTGTTAGTTGACATATTAAATATATCCAGTCCAATCCTCCGCCTCTAATATGGTGAACTGTCTTTGTTGTTGACCTGTTACTCATGGACATATGTTTCTACTCTACTCTAGTTTATTCTATACTTCTCATAGAACATGCAGTCAGATTTTTTTTCTCTCTTGGCTCTCTGTTATCCATTGTAAAACCCCATCATTATCCAGAAATGAGATGAGCTGGTTTATTCTATACTCCTCATAGATAATGCAGTCAATTCCGCAGCATCACTTTTGGTTCCACTTCTACAATTCTAAACTCATCATGATCTTCTCAAGACAACCTTGAAATGTAATTAGCTGGCAGCAATTTGTACTTTAGAAACTCTCCTCTCAAGATAATCCTGAAATGAGTCTACAAACTGGTCTTCACACGACTTCTCTATTTCTATCTGACTCATGCATCGTGTGTGTGTTATTTTGTGTCGTGTTGGTGTGCGTTGCCAGCATGATGGTAGTGGTGGTGGTGTGTTTGTGTGTGTGTGTGTGTTCCTGGCCGCGCTCCCCCCGACTGACAACTACCACTGAGGGTCAGTTTGTCCCAGTGTGCAACCTGGAGGGTAGGTTAACATCCCATAAGGGGTTGATCTGCCCCAGTCTCCAGCACACGCACGCACGCCAGCACACACACACACACACACACACACACACACACACACACACACACACACACACACACACACACACACACACACACACACACACACACACACACACACACACACACCAATCTCTCTCTGCCCACCCATATGGGCTCTCAAGACCATTTGTCTCAGCATACGCTGCTGCCAGTACCACTAGTTCCTTTTCCTCTACCATCCCCTCTTCCTCTCCTCCGCCACCCTCTCTACTGGTCAAAGCCTGCCTTGCTCCCCTCTGGACCCAGTCTGGACCCAGGGTGCTTCCCAAATGACACCCCCCTGACCAGAGCCCTGTGGGTACGTCCACTGGGCACACCACATCATTTAAATGTGGATAATATTTGGTTGAGACATTAATCAATGAGATTGCAACCAATATTCATGCTCTCAAAAAGACAGCCAACATTTTGTCGAATTTCCAATGTGTTATCATTATGCTTTCAACCATCTAAATGCATAACAGAATTCCAATGGAAAAACAATCTCTGATCTTTCATTTAGTTTAGTTAAAAATCCTCTCCAAGATGGCGTAGCAGTCGGACGTGTGTTTTGTCTTGTCCCGTCCTGTATAGTGTAAATATAGTTTTTCCTCGTTTTTTTTCTGTATATATTTCGTACATATTTTAATCTCACTTTCCAACTACAGGCTGAATATACTCTCCTGCAACCCGCATCACCCAATGTGGTACGGATCTGCTTTTTCTATACTTTAGAATCGGAACCCTCATCAGAAGCTAGCCGCTAACTAGCTACTAGCTAGCCACTGCTAGCGGTCTTCAACGCTAACTAGGACACCAGCGCGACATCTACCCAAAGCATATCAGACTGCTTTTTCTCTACCACATCTCCGGATTCCTACCGCAAGCTCTGAACCTTTATACCGGATCATCGTAAATAGCTAGCTGCAATCCGAGTGGCTACTCCTGACTAACGTCTCTGTCCCAGAGCAAGCACCAGTTAGCCTGGAGCTAGCCTCGAGCTAAGCCCATCTCCCGACTAGCCGAAGAGGTCCAAAAATACCTAATTTGCCAATTGGCCTGGACCCTCTACTGACCCTCTACTGCCGACACGGAGCCCCGCTGATCCATCACGACTGGTCCGCCGACATAATCGTCCGAGGGGTTTCAACAGGCTTTTCCGCTGCGACATCGCCAAAGATCCATCTGCTGGCCAAGGCCCGCGAGCTTTCTGAATCGCTGTATCTCCAGCTCACCGCATGAAGAGGAATAAACAGACTCACCCCATCGCGACGTCCCCCAAAGGTTAACTCTCTAGCCCTCGCTATCTCCCTGCTTGCTAATTCGGCCTGCTAACGGCTAGCTTGTCAAGCTCCGGTCCGCTAACTGCTACCTTGTCTAGCTCGGGCCTACGAACTGTTAGCTTGTTAGCACAGGCCTGCTAACCGTCTGAACCACCGCGTCCCAATCACTCTCTGACCCCATTTACTTTCTATCTCTTTTTGATTTTTAATTTGTTTATACCTTCCGGAAACCTGCCTCACCCAATGTGATACGGAATCGCTATTACTTTTACTCTTATTTTTTATTTTTATGACACACTCAAGAACCTCCAGACGCTAACCAGCTAACTAGCTACAAGCTAGTTAGTCATTGTTAGTTTTTAAAAAACCTGGATAACACTCGCCAGCCCAGCCCCCTGCCCATCCACCGCTGCCCCTGGACACTGATCTCTTGGCTACATAGCTGACGCACGCTGGACTGTCCATTAATCACGGTACTCCTTTCTGCTTGTTTGTCTTACCTGTCGGCCCCGTTGCCTAGTCAACGCCATTTTACCTGCTGTTTGTTGTGCTAGCGGATTAGCCTCGCCTACTGTTTTTAGCTAGCTTTCCAAATTCAACTCCTGTGATTACTGTATGCCTCGCTGTATGTCTCTCTCAGATGTCAATATGCCTTGTATACTGTTGTTCAGGTTAGTTATAATTGTTTTAGTTCACAATGGAGCCCCTAGACCCACTCTGCATACCCCTGTTACCTCCTTTGTCCCACCTCCCACACATGCGGTGACCTCACCCATTACAACCAGCATGTCCAGAGATACAACCTCTCTCATCATCACCCAGTGCCTGGGCTTACCTCCGCTGTACCCGCACCCCACCATACCCCTGTCTGCGCATTATGCCCTGAATATATTCTACCATGCCCAGAAACCTGCTCCTCTTATCCTCTGCCCCCAACGCTCTAGGCGACCAGTTTTGATAGCCTTTAGCCGCACCCTCATACTACTCCTTCTCTGTTCCGCGGGTGATGTGGAGGTAAACCCAGGCCCTGCATGTCCCCAGGTACCCTCATTTGTTAACTTCTGTGAGCGAAAAAGCCTTGGTTTTATGCATGTCAACATCAGAAGCCTCCTCCCTAAGTTTGTTTTACTCACTGCTTTAGCACACGCTGCTAACCCTGATGTCCTTGCCGTGTCTGAATCCTGGCTCAGGAAGGCCACCAAAAATTCAGAGATTTCCATACCCAACTATAACATCTTCCGTCAAGATAGAACTACCAAAGGGGCGGAGTTGCAGTCTACTGCAGAGATAGCCTGCAAAGTAATGTCATACTTTCCAGGTCCATACCCAAACAGTTCGAACTACTAATTTTGAAAATTACCCTCTCCAGAAATAAGTCTCTCACTGTTGCCGCCTGCTACCGGCCACCCTCAGCTCCCAGCTGTGCCCTGGACACCATTTGTGAATTGATCGCCCCCATCTAGCTTCAGAGTTTGTTCTGTTAGGTGACCTAAACTGGGATATGCTTAACACCCCGGCAGTCCTACAATGTAAGCTAGATGCCCTCAATCTCACTCAAATCATCAAGGAACCCACCAGGTATAACCCTAACTCTGTAAACAAGGGCACCCTCATAGACGTCATCCTGACCAACTGGCCCTCCAAATACACCTCCGCTGTCTTCAACCAGGATCTCAGCGATCACTGCCTCATTGCCTGTATCCGCCACGGAGCCGCAGTCAAACGACCACCCCTCATCACTGTCAAACGCTCCCTAAAACACTTCTGTGAGCAGGCCTTTCTAATCGACCTGGCCCGGGTATCCTGGAAGGACATTGACCTCATCCCGTCAGTTGAGGATGCCTGGTCATTCTTTAAAAGTAACTTCCTCACCATTTTAAATAAGCATGCTCCGTTCAAAAAATGCAGAACCAAGAACAGATACAGCCCTTGGTTCACTCCAGACCTGACTGCCCTCGACCAGCACAAAAACATCCTGTGGCGGACTGCAATAGCATCGAATAGCCCCCGTGATATGCAACTGTTCAGGGAAGTCAGGAACCAATACACGCAGTCAGTCAGGAAAGCTAAGGCCAGCTTCTTCAGGCAGAAGTTTGCATCCTGTAGCTCCAACTCCAAAAAGTTCTGGGACACTGTGAAGTCCATGGAGAACAAGAGCACCTCCTCCCAGCTGCCCACTTCACTGAGGCTAGGTAACACGGTCTCCACCGATAAATCCACGATTATTGAAAGCTTCAATAAGCACTTCTCAACGGCTGGCCATGCCTTCCGCCTGGCTACTCCAACCTCGGCCAACAGCCCCACCCCCCCCGCAGCTCCTCGCCCAAGCCTCTCCAGGTTCTCCTTTACCCAAATCCAGATAGCAGATGTTCTGAAAGAGCTCCAAAACCTAGACCCGTACAAATCAGCTGGGCTTGACAATCTGGACCCTCTATTTCTGAAACTATCTGCCGCCATTGTCGCAACCCCTATTACCAACCCCTATTACCAGCCTGTTCAACCTCTCTTTCATATCGTCTGAGGATATGGAGGATTGGAAAGCTGCCGCAGTCATCCCCCTCTTCAAAGGGGGAGACACCCTGGACCCAAACTGCTATAGACCTATATCCATCCTGCCCTGCCTATCTAAGGTCTTCGAAAGCCAAGTCAACAAACAGGTCACTGACCATCTCGAATCCCACCGTACCTTCTCCGCAGTGCAATCTGGTTTCCGAGCCGGTCACGGGTGCACCTCAGCCACGCTCAAGGTACTAAACGATATCATAACCGCCATCGATAAAAGACAGTACTGTGCAGCCGTCTTCATCGACCTCGCCAAGGCTTTCGACTCTGTCAATCATCATATTCTTATCGGCAGACTCAATAGCCTCGGTTTCTCGGATGACTGCCTTGCCTGGTTCACCAATTACTTTGCAGACAGAGTTCAGTGTGTCAAATCGGAGGGCATGCTGTCCGGTCCTCTGGCAGTCTCTATGGGGGTGCCACAGGGTTCAATTCTCGGGCCGACTCTTTTCTCTGTATATATCAATGATGTTGCTCTTGCAGCGGGCGATTCCCTGATCCACCTCTACGCAGACGACACCATTCTATATACTTTCGGCCCGTCATTGGACACTGTGCTATCTAACCTCCAAACGAGCTTCAATGCCATACAGCACTCCTTCCGTGGCCTCCAACTGCTCTTAAACGCGAGTAAAACCAAATGCATGCTTTTCAACCGATCGCTGCCTGCACCCGCATGCCCGACTAGCATCACTACCCTGGATGGTTCCGACCTTGAATATGTGGACATCTATAAGTACCTAGGTGTCTGGCTAGACTGCAAACTCTCCTTCCAGACTCACATCAAACATCTCCAATCGAAAATCAAATCAAGAGTCTGCTTTCTATTCTGCAACAAATCCTCCTTCACTCACGCCCCCAAGCTTACCCTAGTAAAACTGACTATCCTACCGATCCTCGATTTCGGCGATGTCATCTACAAAATGACTTCCAACACTCTACTCAGCAAACTGGATGCAGTCTATCATAGTGCCATCCGTTTTGTCACCAAAGCACCTTATACCACCCACCACTGCGACTTGTATGCTCTAGTCGGCTGGCCCTCGCTACATATTCGTCGCCAGACCCACTGGCTCCAGGTCATCTACAAGTCCATGCTAGGTAAAGCTCCGCCTTATCTCAGTTCACTGGTCACGATGGCAACACCCATCCGTAGCACACGCTCCAGCAGGTGTATCTCACTGATCATCCCTAAAGCCAACACCTCATTTGGCCGCCTTTCGTTCCAGTACTCTGCTGCCTGTGACTGGAACGAACTGCAAAAATCGCTGAAGTTGGAGACTTTTATCTCCCTCACCAACTTCAAACATCAGCTATCCGAGCAGCTAACCGATCGCTGCAGCTGTACATAGTCTATTGGTAAATAGCCCACCCATTTTCACCTACCTCATTCCCATACTGTTTTTATACTGTTTTTTTTTTTTTAAATTTATTTATTTACTTTTCTGCTCTTTTGCACACCAATATCTCTACCTGTACATGACCATCTGATCATTTATCACCCCAGTGTTAATCTGCAAAATTGTATTATTCGCCTACCTCCTCATGCCTTTTGCACACATTGTATATAGACTGCCCATTTTTTTCTACTGTACTATTGACTTGTTAATTGTTTATTCCATGTGTAACTCTGTGTTGTCTGTTCACACTGCTATGCTTTATCTTGGCCAGGTCGCAGTTGCAAATGAGAACTTGTTCTCAACTAGCCTACCTGGTTAAATAAAGGTGAAATAAAAAAATAAAAAAAATAGTTGTCAACCAAATGTCTATCAGTGGGCTTTCAACCCTTTAAAAGTTTAAATGGGAATACAATGTCAGATATTTTGTTTATTTATACAACAGATTACTGTGTTATCACTATGCTTCATCTAATATCAGAACCAAATGACCTGGATTACATAACAAATACATGGTGCAAGTGATCAATGCCGTTGCAGATGCACAGAATAACACAGCAATTGTGAAGATCTCCACAGATTTGCGACGACCTATGCCTGCTATCTTGAACATGCACACTTTACATGATTACATAAGAAGACATTCATAGTTACAGTGACTTCAAAATCGGGCCATTCTTGTGTTCTCATTTTAAGATTGAACATTACATTAGTTTGTAAGATAACTTTAGGCTATTTACTGTATTACAATAGTAATATTGTCAACCAAATATCAACATTTAAAGGACATGTATCTACTACTTGGATAGTTTCATCTGAGCCACTGGCTTAAACCCATTCTTCAACTTTTATTCTCGGTTGAGTTGGACACGTGAATCCAACATAATTTCTTAACTTGTCAACAAGTTAATAGGCTAAATTTATTTTATTTCAAAAGTGATATTGATTTGTGTTTGGTTTTCAATCGCAACCAAATATCAACATTTGAAGGAAATGTATCTTCTGTTGGGTATTTCCATCTGGCTTCAATTTGTTTCAAAATGTATATGTTCCATTCACGTCTCGATCTCAACCAAAAATGAAAGTTAAAGAGTAGGACTAAATCAAATCAAATCAAACACTAAATGCACTTTAAAGTTTGATTTAATTTAGTGCTATTCTTTAACTTTCAGTTTTGGTTGAGATGGAGACGTGAATCCAACATATCAATAGACAAACTGGAATTAAAGACAGACTAAGTCAGTGGCACAGATGAAACTATCCAAGCAGAAGACACATCTCCTTCAAATGTTCATATTTGGTTGTGTTGACAACAAAACACAATCCAATATCACTAAATATCATTACATTTTGAAATCAACCAGAGTTTGAAACCCTAGGCCAATATGTATAGTCTATTTGTTAGTTGAATCCAGGACTGAATTGGACTGAATTTAACAACATACACTACCAATCAAATGTCCTTTTTTTAAAAAGAAAAGCAACATTTTTTGTCCATTAAAATAACATAACATTTATCAGAAATACAGTGTAGACATTGTTAATGTTGTAAATCACTATTGTAGCTGGAAACTGCAGATTTTTTAAATGGAATATCTACATAGGCGTACAGAGCCCCATTATCAGCAAGCATCACTCCTGTGTTCCAATGGCACGTTGTGTTAGCTAATCCAAGTTTATCATTTTTAAATGGCTAATGGCAGCTTCATTAAATAGTACCCGCAAAACACCAGTCTCAACGTCAACAGTGAAGAGGCGACTCTGGGATGCTGGCCTTCTCGCTGGAGATCCTCTGTTCAGTGTCTATGTTCTTTTGCCCATCTTAATCTTTTCTTTTTATTGGCCAGTCTGAGATATGGCTTTTTCTTTGCAACTCTGCCTAGAAGGCCCGCATCCCGGAGTCGCTTCTTCACTGTTGATGTTGAGAATGGTGTTTTGCGGGTACTATTTAATGAAGCTGCCAGTGGCGGATTGGTGACGCATCTGTTTCTCAAACTAGACACTAATGTACTTGTCCTCTTGCTCAGTTTTGCACCGGGGCCTCCCACTCCTCTTTCTATTCTGGTTAGTGCCAGATTGCTCTGTTCTGTGAAGGGAGTAGTACACAACGTTGCACGAGATCTTCAGTTTCTTGGCAATTTCTCGCATGGAATAGCCTTCATTTCTCAGAACAAGAATAGACTGATGAGTTTCAGAAGAAAGGTCTTTGTTTCTGGCCATTTTGAGCATGTAATCGAACCCACAAGTTCTGATGCTCCAAAAACTCAACTAGTCTAAAGAAGGCCAGTTTTATTGCTTTTTAATCAGCACAACAGTTTTCAGCTGTGCTAACATAATTGCAAAAGGGTTTTCTAATGATCAATTAGCCTTTTAAAATTATAAACTTGGATTAGCTAACACAATGTGCCATTGGAACACAGGAGTGAAGGTTGCTGATAATGGTCCTCTGTACGCCTATTTAGATATTCCAATAAAAATCTGTCATTTCCAGCTACAATAGTCATTTACAACATTAACAATGTCTACACTGTATTTCTGGTAAATTTGATGTTATTTTAATGGACAAAAAATGTATTTCAAAAAATGTATTTCAAAAACAAGGACATTTCTAAGTGACCCAAAACTTTTGAAACTTTTGGTAGTGTATGTAGATGATAGCAACACATCTCTCTCAAAAAACATTCTCACGATTGCACATTGCACATTGGCCAGGAACAAATATCAATGCTAAGCTGGGCTTGGTTAAAACCCTGGATGGGAGACCAAAGTGTAGCTCTAGATAAAACAGTTCTCCAGTAGGAGAGCCTATTTATATTTCTGATCGTGGATATACCATGAAAGATGTGACGTTGTTTTAAAGGTACAAATTCAAAATATTTTCTAAAAGGTTTGTCTATGTTCAATTTTGGTTACCATGACAACATAATCACGTGGTTGAAATTTCACTCTTAAAACAACAGTTTACGTTCATTACTTTTTTTAAACTTCAATGTATTCCATGTAGATTCCACGTCACAATACGTTAACAATTTACGTTGAAAGAACATTGACTCAACCAATTTGTGCCCAGTGGGTTGATCCCTATTCATCTGAACCACAGGGATTGTTTATCTTCACACAAACAGTCCTGCTAATACTCTACCGTACTGTCACCTATCTACAGTGCATTCGGAAAGTATTCAGACCCTTGCTACATTACAGCCTTATTCTAAAATGTTTATTCTAAAATATATTTTTTCCTCATCCATCGATACACAATACCCCATAATGACAATGCAAAAACTCAAATATTACTTTAAAATAATTATTTAGACTCTTTACTGAGTACTTTGTTGAAGCACCTTTGGCAGCGATTATAGTTAGAGTCTTCCGGAGTATGAGGCTACAAGCTTGGCACACCTGTATTTGGAGAGTTTCTCCCATTATTTTCTGCAGATCCTCTCAAGCTCTGTCAGGTTGGATAGGGAGCTCTGGCTGAGCTCTGGCTGGGCCACTCAAGAACATTCAGAGACTTGTCCCCCGATTTCTCAGATTGGCCGGGTGGCCAGCTCTAGTAAGAGTCTTGGTGTTTCCAAACTTCTTCCATTTAAGAATGATGGAGACCACTGTGTTCTTGGAGACCTTCAATGCTGCAGACATTTTTTGGTACCCTTTCTCCAGATCTGTGCCTCGACACCATCCTGTCTCGGATCTCTACGGACAATTCCTTCGACCTCTTGGCTTGGTTTTTGTTCTGAGATGCACTGCCAACTATGGGATCTTATATGGACAGGTGTGTGCCTTTCCAAATCCAATCCAATCAATTGAATTAACCACAGGTGGACTGCATTCAGGTTTTTAGAAACATCTCAATGATCATCAATGGAAACAGGATGCACCTGAGCTCAATTTCGAGTCTCATAACAAATGGTCTGAATACTTATGTAAATAAGGTATCTCTGATTCTTATTTGTAATACATTTGCAGAAATATCTAGAAACGAGGAGGATAAAAAAAAAATCCATATTAGAATAAGGCTGTAATGTCACAAAATGTTAAAAAAAAGTCAAGGCGTCTGAATAACTTCCAAATGCACTGTACATACATTTGTCTCTTAGCCAGACATGCCTGTGCAGAGTATGGTAAAAGTTAAATATTTAAACATCTTGGGTGCCCTAACATTTCAAGCAGTTGTACGTGAACAAATGTTGAAGAGAAAGGTAGTGCATGTAGTGTTTTACCTGAACAACACAGGTTATGTTAACTGCAACCTCTTCTACCTCGAACACGGTTTTGTGGTTTCTGCTTGGATTTGTAATGTTGCGGATGTTTTTTCCTGGTTCAAAAAGCTTACCTGGGTTTGTTCCATGAGAAGCCAGGTCTGTTAGGACAATGAGAGAGAGGGAGAGAGACTCATAGTCACAACCGCAATGCATGCTGAGGCCCCCTGGGAACTCAGTCTGATAAGTCTCATTTACTGCAGGTGAAACGCTAACTACACTGAGAAGCTATAACCTTTAGGGTATGATGCCACCATCACGGAAAAGTCATTTCAGTAAAACAAACAGTGATATTGGTTGAACGTGCTAGAAAAAGAGTGTGAGATGCATCAGTGTTATTTTGAAGTGTGTGTTTTCTTTCTTGTGTAAACTTATAGACAGAGAGCTCCCCGAGGACTCAAACAAAAAAACAAGGAGGTGGAGGATGGTGGGAGAGAAAGAAAGCGAGAAAGTTCTTTGTTTAGCTTGACCCTATTTGCACTATTTGTTTTAAATTCCCTTTGTTGTTGTTTTGTGACATCTTCTGTTTTTGGCGTGTGTTTTTACCTTGTGATTGGTGTCTCCAGATGGCCATAATATGAGCAAGGCTTCGTCACTATGAACACTTGTCTGCCAACTCCCACCGCAAATGACACACACATGCGCACAACACGGGCACGAACACGCGCATGCACGCAAACACACGCACAAAGAGATATGCACTCACAACACATGCACACACACTCAGAATGCACACTCGAACAAACGCAGACACACATACGCACACACAATATACATAGATGCACAAATCTTCAAACTGGACATTCACTTAATACTGTAAAATATTGTAACAATGCAGGCAGAATAAATATATTTAATATACTTAATACAGATATTCTGATCAAAGAGTTTTGGTTAGAAGGATGAAGTCTAAAATCTTTTAACAATGTTTTTTGTTTCTCGTCTCACAATTAGCTTGGATACATTTCAAAGCCACATCTTTCTCCTTACTATCTTTGGTCTTTCAGTTATTATGAAGTATTAAAAGATCTGACTTCCTTCAAGACCCCCTACCTTTTGATATTTGTATCCAAGTCTACATTCACAGTCAGACACTTTTATCAGATCTCTGTGTGTGTGTGTGTGTGCGTGTGTGTGTGTGCACGCGTGAGAGTACTTGTGCACGCGCTGTGAGTAAGCACATGTTTAGTTTAGGTCCCTGTGGTCTGAATTTATTTTAAGGCAGCCAGACAGGATAAAAGCTAGACATGTTTGAGATATCAAAGAACAATGACAGATTGGCAAATCTTAAATCCACTTAGTTCCTTAAATCATTGCGATACAGATTCCATTCACTGATGTTCTGACAAGTCACTCTGCCTTGATACCTGTCACGATGCTGTGTGTCAGACAGATGGGTGGGGAAGAGAGAGAGAGAGATCTGATGCAGACTGCTCCTATCTGGGTAGTCCGGGTTCAATATTTTTGTTTAATGTCTTGCAGTTCATTGCATGTACTGGCATTACATTTATGAAATAATACAATTGAATCCATTTTTTTTAGCAGCAAGTATCGATGAAGCAAATTCTAAGAATGCAATTAAACTTGACAGTGGCCAAAAACACTTTCATGTTTCGACAGAGCGTGGATGTATCATCTTTATATTTCTGTGATTTCATTTTTAGCAGATATAACTTTTTGTGAAAGGGTTATTAAATATTAAGCAGTGGTCATGGGGGGGGGGGTAATATTCACAGCAACGTGAGCTGAAGGAGATGAGGTCTGACTTTCTTGGTCTTCTCTGCTTGCTCCTCTTTCTCTCTCCAGCAGCAAGGCACTCGGGATGCATTTTCATAAGCTGTGAGCTTTATAAATATTAGGAAGGTGTTCTTAATGTTTTGTAAACTCAGTGTGACTCGCTGGACTGAGGCAGCCTATCTGAAGTTGAGGCAGCCACAGTTTTGATACTAAACACCCTTCACGTTAGATTTGTTTTTGATAGTAAGGTAGGATAGTTGGGCTGTGCCCAAAATGGCACCCTATTCCCTATAATGCACTACTTCTGACCTGAGCCGACAGGGAATAGGGTGCCATTTGGGACAAAGGCGTGGTGTTACGGTATCTAGGTGATGGATATCAATATGAAGGGGGTTAAACACCTATCTGCAACAAAACAAATAACAAATAGCATTTAGTCTTACATTTACATTTACATTTATTAAGTCATTTAGCAGACGCTCTTATCCAGAGCGACTTACAAATTGGTGCGTTCACCTTATGACATCCAGTGGAACAGCCACTTTACAATAGTGCATCTAAATCTTTTAAGGGGGGGGGGGAGGTGAGAAGGATTACTTTATCCTATCCTAGGTATTCCTTAAAGAGGTGGGGTTTCAGGTGTCTCCGGAAGGTGGTGATTGACTCCGCTGTCCTGGCGTCGTGAGGGAGTTTGTTCCACCATTGGGGGGCCAGAGCAGCGAACAGTTTTGACTGGGCTGAGCGGGAACTGTACTTCCTCAGTGGTAGGGAGGCGAGCAAGCCAGAGGTGGATGAACGCAGTGCCCTTGTTTGGGTGTAGGGCCTGATCAGAGCCTGGAGGTACTGAGGTGCCGTTCCCCTCACAGCTCCGTAGGCAAGCACCATGGTCTTGTGGCGGATGCGAGCTTCAACTGGAAGCCAGTGGAGAGAGCGGAGGAGCGGGGTGACGTGAGAGAACTTGGGAAGGTTGAACACCAGATGGGCTGCGGCGTTCTGGATGAGTTGTAGGGGTTTAATGGCACAGGCAGGGAGCCCAGCCAACAGCGAGTTGCAGTAATCCAGACGGGAGATGACAAGTGCCTGGATTAGGACCTGCGCCGCTTCCTGTGTGAGGCAGGGTCGTACTCTGCGGATGTTGTAGAGCATGAACCTACAGGAACG
This sequence comes from Oncorhynchus nerka, assembly GCF_034236695.1. Classification (NCBI taxonomy): domain Eukaryota; kingdom Metazoa; phylum Chordata; class Actinopteri; order Salmoniformes; family Salmonidae; genus Oncorhynchus; species Oncorhynchus nerka. The sequence goes on along the minus strand of NC_088414.1, from coordinate 14,654,615 downwards.
GGCCACCGCCTTGATGTTAGTTGAGAACGACAGGGTGTTGTCCAGGATCACGCCAAGGTTCTTAGCGCTCTGGGAGGAGGACACAATGGAGTTGTCAACCGTGATGGCGAGATCATGGAACGGGCAGTCCTTCCCCGGGAGGAAGAGCAGCTCCGTCTTGCCGAGGTTCAGCTTGAGGTGGTGATCCGTCATCCACACTGATGACTGAGCCAGACATGCAGAGATGCGATTCGCCACCTGGTCATCAGAAGGGGGAAAGGAGAAGATTAATTGTGTGTCGTCTGCATAGCAATGATAGGAGAGACCGTGTGAGGTTATGACAGAGCCAAGTGACTTGGTGTATAGCGAGAATAGGAGAGGGCCTAGAACAGAGCCCTGGGGGACACCAGTGGTGAGAGTGCGTGGTGAGGAGACAGATTCTCGCCACGCCACCTGGTAGGAGCGACCTGTCAGGTAGGACGCAATCCAAGCGTGGGCCGCGCCGGAGATGCCCAACTCGGAGAGGGTGGAGAGGAGGATCTGATGGTTCACAGTATCGAAGGCAGCCGATAGGTCTAGAAGGATGAGAGCAGAGGAGAGAGAGTTAGCTTTAGCAGTGCGCGGCGCCTCCGTGATACAGAGAAGAGCAGTCTCAGTTGAATGACTAGTCTTGAAACCTGACTGATTTGGATCAAGAAGGTCATTCTGAGAGAGATAGCAGGAGAGCTGGCCAAGGACGGCACGTTCAAGAGTTTTGGAGAGAAAAGAAAGAAGGGATACTGGTCTGTAGTTGTTGACATCGGAGGGATCGAGTGTAGGTTTTTTCAGAAGGGGTGCAACTCTCGCTCTCTTGAAGACGGAAGGGACGTAGCCAGCGGTCAGGGATGAGTTGATGAGCGAGGTGAGGTAAGGGAGAAGGTCTCCGGAAATGGTCTGGAGAAGAGAGGAGGGGATAGGATCAAGCGGGCAGGTTGTTGGGCGGCCGGCCGTCACAAGACGCGAGATTTCATCTGGAGAGAGAGGGGAGAAAGAGGTCAGAGCACAGGGTAGGGCAGTGTGAGCAGAACCAGCGGTGTCGTTTGACTTAGCAAATGAGGATTGGATGTCGTCGACCTTCTTTTCAAAATGGTTGACGAAGTCATCTGCAGAGAGGGAGGAGGGGGAGGGGGAGGAGGATTCAGGAGGGAGGAGAAGGTGGCAAAGAGCTTCCTAGGGTTAGAGGCAGATGCTTGGAATTTAGAGTGGTAGAAAGTGGCTTTAGCAGCAGAGACAGAAGAGGAAAATGTAGAGAGGAGGGAGTGAAAGGATGCCAGGTCCGCAGGGAGGCGAGTTTTCCTCCATTTCCGCTCGGCTGCCCGGAGCCCTGTTCTGTGAGCTCGCAATGAGTCGTCGAGCCACGGAGCGGGAGGGGAGGACCGAGCCGGCCTGGAGGATAGGGGACATAGAGAGTCAAATGATGCAGAAAGGGAGGAGAGGAGGGTTGAGGAGGCAGAATCAGGAGATAGGTTGGAGAAGGTTTGAGCAGAGGGAAGAGATGATAGGATGGAAGAGGAGAGAGTAGCGGGGGAGAGAGAGCGAAGGTTCGGACGGCGCGATACCATCCGAGTAGGGGCAGTGTGGGAAGTGTTGGATGAGAGCGAGAGGGAAAAGGATACAAGGTAGTGGTCTGAGACTTGGAGGGGAGTTGCAATGTGGTTAGTGGAAGAACAGCATCTAGTAAAGAAAAGACATAAACACGTTATAACATAAATAAAACAAGAACTTTATTGAAATAATAATCGTAGGGGAAAACATTGTCTCGTTCAAACCTAGAAATGAAGACACATTTAAATCACTATCTTGGTTTGACGCGCCCACTTTTGTAAGTCCTTAATTGCATCAGGAAACAGTTTCTGGTTTACCCTACAAGTTCCACGAGCATTGACACCCCTGCTCTCTCAGACGACTTATGAGCGCGGGTGATGTATAACATTTGTTGAACCAAAAGTTGTGTCCCTGGTTTGCATAAGACACAACTCATGCCTCAACAACTTTCCCTTTCATATACTGCTTGAGTCCTGTCCATTTGATTTGACCATGCGCTCATCTATGGCTACATTTGGGTTTGGCTGATACAGCTTCTTACAAGTCTGTTTCAGGTGGCCCAGTAAGTTCCAGAGTTTTCTAAGCCGATCTGCATTATCTTGAGTGGCAGGATCCACTATCTGTAAAGCAAACAACAGCATAGCTTTGAAGCGGTTACGTTACATGAATGCTCTAGCCCAAGAACCCTGAAGAGACTTTGTACCCCAGTATCGATGAAGGTCAGGCAGTTCAGTAAATCTCATGTAAATGAGCAGTCAAAGAAATGGGTAGAATTGTGTAGGTGCAACATCAAGCCTTGCTCCAAGGGAATCACCATATGACGGCCACTCCAAAACAAGACCCCAACCCTGACTATTTGTGAACTCACAAACCTTTGCCACCAACGCCTGTGTGAAAAACAATAAGAAGTCTATCTCCCTTAGTTAATCCTGAGCGGTCGACCGAACTGCCAAGATTTACACTGTACACTGACAAGGTTTAAACCAACTGGACGTTCATGCCTTAATAGCCTGAAAAACACATCATTTATAGTTACCTTCCAGTTGAAGAGCTTGGCTGAGAGGCCTCAGGTGGGGGCTCCTCAACTTTCTCTGTCTCCTTGATCTCATTCTCTTCATCCTCATCTTCCAAGAGTAGCTCAGTATCAAAGGCATCTTCCTCTTAGAAGGCCATGCCTTCATTGTTCTCCGCATCCTGCAGGCCTACAGCAGGAATGACTCGTTGCTCATAAGTAGTAAAGTCACAAACCAGCTAGACAAGGAACATTTATTTACTAAGCTGACCACCACAGTCATTATTTCTAAGCTATTATTACAAGGTTTGGGTTATAACGTTACATTCATTCTTGCAATCAAGAGCAAGAAGGCTTAGGATTTTATAGGAATCAAATCACAGATAAAGACGCCTAAGGAGATATAGCCATGTAGTCATCAGGGGAAGACTACATGGCTGTAGGCATTTGACTAGCTAGTAAAATATAGTCATCCAATTTTCCTTCACAGCACCCGTCTCTCAATACCCCAGATTGGTGGGAGTAGAGTATTCTGCCTATATCGAGCATTCGTGTGAGTAGAATGATTAGGTGCACAGAAGTCACTGGAATTGTGTAATCCAACCAAATTCAAAGTTCAGGCATAGAAGTAATAGATTGTCTTAGTCCACTATAATCCATAAAATATAATCACTAGCCAGTTCATTTTTTAGCTCTAATACCAAATAACGAATGCATTTTATTTTGTACAGTTATCGAAGTAAATGTTAACTTAAAAAAGACAAGACGAGCTAAAATAAGTAGGCTACCTTGCTCTATCTTGGATGACTGACTTGACCAACACAGGCTAACTAGCCATCATAGTTAGCTAGGTTTGCTAGGTTTGATTGAATTCATAGAGCTTTTCATGTACTTTAAAAATATTGATGTTGTTGATCAGATAATATGAACTTTTACCTCAGAAATGGTCAACTCACTTTCAAGCTGATTCTACTTTTTAATTCTACTCAGATTGGTAGCTAGTTAGCTCACCAGGCATCAAAAGTTGATTTCACAGACTCATCTTATCAATCGAAAAAAATACTTGAAAATGTAAATATTATATAATATAAACAATATTAAATTGTTTTTTCCGCTCATCAAAATTAGGCACATCAATCTGCTTTACAAGGAGTGTAGAGCCTAACTGGCATATATAAGCAGTGCGTGAGTTTTAAGTTTGGGGAAGAACATTTTCACCATAAAAATGCACCTTTATAATAAAAGCATTAAATGCATAATTGCATTTACGGTCACTTTTGATAATGGTGTTTTCCATTAATGGAACATTTGAGCTTGTGGCCTACTACCACGTGTGCATTGCTGGCCTTATAATGTGAAGAAATAGCCTAATAGTTCATCAACATTTTAAGCTAAACTTTATGATCTGTTGCGTCAGCCGTATTGCGTAAAAACTTTTTGGGGATGCTAGTGGTTGATTTAATTTGGGATCTATCCCATCCCACAACTGTCCCAGACTATGTTTGGAATATTTATTTCTCACAAAGAATAGAATAGGTGGACCTTTGTACTATTGGGGATAGTAGATTGATATAGGCTAGTGCTTTTGTTGTTCGTTAGGCATACTCATCTTGTTGGCTGAGACGAAAAGTAAATGTGGACAGTTCTTCCAATATCTTCAATATGCACCTCGGAATTGGATAAGGACACCCGCAGTTGCATCCCTGATGTGTCTGTCTTCACTTGTAGCCTGTGAGAAAGACCGGATCATGTGATGGAGCACGCAGTACTCGGGGAGAAGGGCACAACGGCCACTTGGATTTTTTTAGGGTGCGTTATGGCCACACAAAGGGGATTCTGCAGTGAAACTCTAGGCCTTATCAAGCGCGTGTCAAATTGTGAATGAGTGGCTGATCTAGTGTGTACAGCCTGCGCAAAAAACAAAGCAGGACTTTTTTCTAATCATCATTAGAGTCGCATCATGCAGCCTTACAATGTATTATAATTTTTTTAACATATAGCCCAATGTTTGTAGAACAACTAAAGTTACATTAATAACTCTAAATTAATAAGCATATAGGAAAACCTATTTCGTTGTTAACTGCTCAACACAGAATAGCCGCATGTGTGCACTCCCTCAAATCGTTTGGAGGAAATATCCTTCCTATTTTATTCAGCTTTGTTTAATTGCATTCTTCATACTATAAAATAATGCCACGGAATTCTAAGCAAATCTTGTCTGCTAAATGAACTAGTGTAGCCCACAGCCATTAGGCATAGTCAGATCAGTACCTATCATAAGGACAATTCAGAGTATGCCATTCTGTTCTTCTGAAATAGACTACATTTTCTTCATATCATGCTTCTTTAGACCTGTCTATAATAAATCAAGGATTTATTGGAAAGTGTAGGCTATATTACTTAGATTTATTAGACTTTTAAAAAATGTAGATGTTGCAAAGGTCTGCATCAGTGGCTTGTAGATGTGAAAGCCAGTAGATGCTTATATGTGTGGAAGCCAGGAGATGCTAAATGTTTTTATGTTAACTTAACGGTCAATTACTGTGATAATCACCAACTGATGAAATTTTGTGACTGTCACAGTCCTAGCTGGACTCCAGGACGAGTATGGGAATCCTTAATAAATACACATAACAGGAAATATCTGCTCTGCTCAGTTCAGAATCACTAGAAGCAACAGAGAAGATGACAGATTTCTCCCTTAGCTATTTTTATTATCCATGGAACCCTGGCCCAGGCACTTTGTCAATCGAAGGAAATAACACCAATTTCCCTAAAACCTACGGATCACTTCCTCCCATAATACACAGAAAATATTTGACTATATCTAGACAATGTATCTCAGTTGCTCCCAAACTCATTGAAGATCATAGATAAATAGAGCTTCATCTCAAGTTATAAAATGTATCTAACCAAATCAGCTCTACTGCCTCTCAAGACCCTGATGGAGGACTCCACCTCTACTCATGCAGTCCCAATTGTTTCCCATTTTAAATATTTGGGAGTAGATACATTTGAAAAACAATGTAACTGGGAATCGAAATGGCATGCCCATACTCCAATACACAATTATAATGCCTTGCGATCTGGAGGGTGGCCTTTTGCATCCCACCAATGGTCCAAATGTGGAATCCTTTCCCTTGCTGATATCATGGATAGTAATGGTTTGAGAACATTCCAAGATTTGAAAGACACATTAGCAGGTAATTCATTTTTTCCTATATTTTCAACTTAGGTCAGCTTTGCTGGCCTATGGAGTCCCTTGGGAAGCCCAACTACCATCCAATGATGGGATTTATAAATAAATTATTTGGGTGACCTAAAGGACTGATCATACATCATATACAGTACATACATACATACATACATACAGTATATAATGGAAATAGCATTAAAAAATAGCATAAAAATGAAGGGTTTTCTAAATCCCGGTGGATTGTAGGATATTAAAAGACATACAGTATATACTGTATATATGTCACGTTCTGACCTTTATTTCCTTTGTTTTTGTATTTATTTTAGTATGGTCAGGGCGTGAGTTGGGTGGGCAGTCTATGTTTGTTTTTCTATGTTTTGGGGTATTTCTATGTTTCGGCCTAGTATGGTTCTCAATCAGAGGCAGGTGTCATTAGTTGTCTCTGATTGAGAATCATACTTAGGTAGCCTGGGTTTCACTGTGTGTTTGTGGGTGATTGTTCCTGTCTCTGCACCAGATAGGACTGTTTGGGGTTTTTCCACATTTCTTGTTTTTGTAGTCAGTTGTTCATGTGTACCTTTACGTATTAAAAAGAACCATGGACACTTACCACGCCGCATATTGGTCCTCTGATCCTTTTCGCCTCTCCTCTTCTTACAATATATTTATTAAAATGTTAACATCATACAGTAGAAAACTAAGCCTATAGCCCTATGCATGTAATGCCCTGATACATTTAGTGCTCAAATCTCTGACAGCTGAACTGTGAGGTGGTCAATTATTGTTTTAGGAAAGTAGCCAAAATAACAATTAAAAAAAATGGCTGTAAAGATTTGCAGGACATGTAAATGTGGCTCATTTGGCCAATGAGTGCTGGCTTCGCCAGGTCAGATCTGAATGCATAGGAATGTCCGGTAAATTAAAATCTTCCCTATCATGTTGTCCGGTGCCAAATTTTCCGAAAGGAAACTCTGAAATGGCATATTGTGTCACGCCCTGATCTGTTTCACCTGTCCTTATGATTGTTTCCACCCTCTCCAGGTGTCGCCTATTTTCCCCAGTGTATTTATCCCTGTGCCAATTCGTCTTGTCTATTTCAAGTCAACCAGGGTGTTTTTCCCGTGCTCCTGCTTTTGCTATTCTCTCTTTTGCTAGTTCTCACGGTTTTGACCCTTGCCTCTTTTCTGGACTCTGTACCCTCCTTCCTGTCCAGTCTGCCTGTTCTGACCTTGACCCTGCCTGCCACTCTGTACCTCCTGGACTCTGATCTGGTTTTGACCTTTTGCCTGTCCACGACTATTCTCTTGCCTACCCCTTTTGGAACTAATAAATATCAAACACTCAAACCATCTGCCTCCCGTGTCTGCATCTGGGGTTGGCCCTGAAAAAGATGAAAATCGGTCACCAATTTGATGAAAAACTAGCTAGTGAGCTAGTCCAGTGTCACTTTGATTATGCTTGCACATCATGGTTAACAAGCAGCCCCAAACATCTAAAGGACAAGCTACGAGCCAAACAAGCTTGTAATAATTGTACTTAAGCTCCCCCTCACACTAATCTAGAGGTTGAGCATTTTTTGTCTCTATCTCTGTAATATGTCTGTATCTTTGTAATTGTATATGTATTTATGTAGAAATTAGGGACCACAATGAAAATAACTCCCCGACTTTATTGTGTAATCCTGGATACTTAAAGAAATCTTTGTGTGTACATATATTTTTTTAACTGACAAATAAAATCAATCAATCCAAACTGGGCAGTGTCCAATTGATGAATGGAAAGAGACATCTGTTACAAAACACAAAAAAGTTTAATTACATTCGGAGATTGTCAAGCCAAGCTTTCAATACTGGTAAAGCTTACAAGGTATGTATTTTATGTTTGTGGAGATTGACATAGTCTATTTATTGTGGTGACTGCCTTGCCTCCTTCCATCTGCCATAAAACAAAGAGACGTGTCAGATGCTAGATTCTGGTCTGGATGAATTACATCTCATCCCTGTTGTCCTGTTGGGGCTAGCAGTCGATTAATTACTCCCTTGGTCCAAAATCCCCCCCCCGCCCCCCAGGAAAACTGTAAACCTGTCACCTGTGTTACCATGTAACCTCGTAGAGTGAGTTAGAGGAGAAAATGAACTGATTTTCTACAAATATATGACGACAGGGTCACAGAGCGAGAGATGGGGTTAGCAGTGTAAAATCATAGAAGAGCTATCAACATAGGGAGAAGAAATTGATGGACTAATTACTGTAAGAATCACTGAACATGAGGAAAATTGTATGGCGTGATTGTAAAATGGATTGAATGGAAATTATAGATTAGTTCCAGTACCATGACATTCAATGACTTTACTTGATGCTTGTGGTTTTCTTGTTTTTTTAAATGTTGTTGTTGTTGTTATACAGCAGCAACCGCCCGTAATGAGATTGTATATCATATCACACATTAGAAGAATATTTATTTCCGACTGAGGCAAAGCCACCTCAGAGTCCCAGCGGTGGAGTCTCTCTTTCTCCCTACCCCCCCCCCCCCCCTGTATGGGGACATGTTTGTCACAACTAAGAGTCACACTCACTCTGTTTCACTCACCTTGTCTTAACACTAAACATAAACACACTTTCTCAGTCACACTCATAGATGGAGGTGTCATAATAACTTTTATCTCCACCTGCAGATTGTGTCTTTGTCAGGTGAGAAGTTTTTGTGTGAATTCTCACTGCTCTGCTACTGTCAGCACACACTTACATAGACAAAGAAACCGTCAGTAATTCAACCAAACATTTTGCACATACACACACCCAAGCTTAAGGAAGCATTTTTCTACTTTTCAGTGGTCAAAACACCATTTTAATTGTACTCAAATTCTTCCATAGACAAAGAGATACATACTCTGGCAAATATTTGGCGCACACACAAAAACACAAGCTTCAGCTTTAGGATGTATACAACTTTTAAGTTGTAATACCACAATTTTCACTGCATTAAAATGATTTGAAGTCTTCTAGTGGTGTAGAAAAATAAAAAGTATCCTACTTGTAAATGAGAACCATAGAAAGTCTATTTGCTATATTTTTTTCAATCAGTCAAAACATTTGCACCTTGCGAGCAAAACGTTCTAGCGGTAACTTGTGTGGTTCTACTATACCAACTCTCAACAGTAAGTTGAGACCCCAATATTGTTTTTATTTGGGATTTATCCACAGGCCTACAAAAGGGGTGTGGGCCTCCACGTTTCCATCCTGCTCTAAAGCTGCTGAGGATGTCTATCTCCTCAGTTGTAATTAGTTCTAATATTTGATTGTACATCTCAAAGATGCCATCATTTGTAGCCATCACTAGGCCACTGTTAAACACTCGATGCAGCACTGCTCGCTCTGTGTGTGTGTGTGTGTGTGTCTCTCTGTGTATATGTCTCTAAGTGTGTTTATCTGTGTCTGTGTGCATGTGGCGCCCTTGAAAAAGAAAAGGAGAACTGCGTCTTTAAATGAAAGATCCATGCAGCCTCATGTTTTAACATAGACTTCTTATGCCTCCTGATTATGCATGTGGTGCCTTACCTCATCATTGGCAGTCATACAGCATAAGTACTTGGCTGTTTGCTCATTACCCCACTACTTTACTGTGAGAGAAGAGGACTGGAGCCAGCAGCACTGCTACCCATAGAATTATGGAAATAGTCAGTATTGATTTGGTATCAGACTACATTATTCCCTTGCTCAACAACAAAAAATGGGATGTCGTTGCTACATTCATTAAAGATATTGGATGAACAAGCACTGAAATATGTATAATTAAACCCCAAATGATAATGAAATGTGCCATATGTGTAAATATAGTAACAAGTAATTAATCACTATGAGACAGTGTCTAATATAATCAAATATACCTGACTACTTACTGTACAGTGCAGTTTAATTCTGTAGATAATCTAATTAGAAGAAGCCTTAAGGTCACTTTACGGAAATCCCACATGAATTTCGTGTGAACACATGATCTCGTGATCACATGGGATTTAAAGGGATACTTCATTATTTTTGCAATGAAGCCCTTTACTTCCCCAGAGTCAGATGAACTCGTGGATACCCTTTGTATGTCTCTTCGTGCAGTTTGAAGGAAGTTGCTAACTAGCTTTAGCCCAACTGCTAACTAGCATTAAAGCAATGACTGGAGTCTATGGTAACTGCTAGTATGGTAACTGCTACCTCTAACTTCATACTGGCTGCAGAGACATAAAAATGATCGATAAAGGGTGTCATTGCCAGCATCCCAAAGTATCCCTTTAATGTGAAGTTAATGTGACAACATGTGAAGCAACATGTGGTAACATAAAACTACACATGTGAGAATATGATATCATGTGAAATGAATGTGAAATAAACGAGACAACATAAGGATGCAAAATGTCAACATATGATAACATTAAATAACACATGTGTAAACCAAGGTGTCAAATGTCATTTATAATTACTTTTGAAAGGCATAATAGACATGAATTAAATGTAAACACTCACAGTCCATCTCAGGTTTTGTCTGTTTCCTGGTTTGTTCCAGGGATGTCCTAACGGACGTTTTTAGGACGTGCTTAGAACGTTGAACATTGGTCCCCTGGAGGTTTTTGTTTAATTGCGGTGTAAATATAGTAAATGTACAACTAGTTACTGTATTTTTTACAGATAAATTCAGGTATTAATACTAAAGGACAGTATGCTGCCTACTTGGGACTCAACCTCCCTTGGGACTTGAATTCACAACCTTTTGGTTACTGGCTACCTGAAGTTCCTGCTGCAATACCAGGTCAGTGTAATGGAGGTTGGCAAGAATAAATGTCTGCACTTTGCCTAACGTTGCAGTAAAAATAAAGTAAATATATACAACAACTTCAAGGTGTTATTTCTATAAAATGACAGGCTGTGTAAAACAATATTGTATAATTTTGTACTATGACAGCACTTGGCACAGAAACCTGTTTGTGGAAAACTTGTTGCATATATTCTATTTAATTATAAATATGACATCAAAATGTTGAAAATCTGATTTCCCACTAGCTAATCATTGTCTGCAGCCGGCTCTGATCATAGTGTAATGAAACGGGGAGGGGGAGTGAGCTCGCCTATGGTGGTCAGCAATCCAAAAAATGGTAACTCATAATCTCTTGGTCGCTAACAACCGGAAATGTCCTGTTACAGTGCAGCTACAACACAAGATCTGTGAGTGTGAAAGAGAAATGTCCATACATTTATTGGCAAGAATGCATTTCTGCACTTTGCTAAAAGTTGGCCAACATCAAGTAAAGAATTGGCAGATTATCACCACAAACATAACCCTAGCAATGTTGAAGGACTTAGATTATAAATGAACTCTTTGAGGATTTGAACTAGCAACTTTTTGGTGAGGAGTGCAACGATGTTTCTGCAGTGCCACCAGGTTCATACGTATTCATACTATATCCTAAAAAAATGAGGGCATTGTTACAGTATAGTGTTCTACCTGGGGTAGAAAATGGCCTAATGTACAGTACCAGTCAAAGGTTTGGACACACCTACTCATTCCAGGGTTTTTCTTGACTATTTTATACATTATAGGATAATAGTGAAGACATCAAAACTATGAAATAGCACATATGGAATCATGTAGTAACCAAAAAAGTGTTAAACCAATCAAAATGTACTTTATATTTGAGATTATTCAAAGTAGCCACCCTTTGCCTTGATGACACTCTTGGCAGTCTCTCAACCAGCTTCACGAGGTAGTCACCTGGAATGCATTTCAATTAACAGGTGTGCCTTGTTAAAAGTTAATTTGTGGAATTTCTTTCCTTCTTAATGCGTTTGAGCCAATCAGTTGTGTTGTGACAAGGTAGGGGTGGTAAACAGAAGATAGCCCTATTTGATAAAAGACCAAGTCCATATTATTTCAAGAACAGCTCAAATGAGCAAATAGAATGGCCACTCTACCATAAAGGCCTGATTGGTGGAGTGCTGCACATATGGTTGTCCTTCTGGAAGGTTCTCCTATCTCCACAGAGGAACTCTGGAGCTCTGTCAGAGTGACCATCAGGTTCTTGGTCACCTCCCTGACAAAGACCCTTCTCCCCTGATTGCTCGGCCAGGTGGAAAGCTCTAGGAAGAGCAAATTTATACATTTAAGAATGTGTCAGAAATGTTTTGTCACCTTTCCCCAGATCCGTGCCTTGACACAATCCGGAGCACTACAGACAATTCCTTCAACCTCATGGCTTGGTTATTGCTTTGTGAACTGTGGGACCTTATATAGACAGGTTTGGGCTTTTCCAAATCATGTCCAATAAATGTAATCTACCACAGGTGGACACCAATCAAGTTGTAGAAACATCAAGGAAGATCAATGGAAACAGGATGCACCCAAGCTCAATTTCGAGTCTCATAGCAAACGGTCTGAATACTGATGTAATAAAAGGTATTTCTGTTTTTTTTTATATACATAATGACAAACCTGTTTTTGCTTTGTCATTATGGGGTATTGTGTGTAGATTTATGAAGAAAACATCTAATTTAATCTATTTCAGAATAAGGCTGTAACATAACAAAATGTGAAAACAGTCAAGGGTCTGAATATTTTCCAAATGCCCTGTAGGTATTGGAATGGGGTCAGACTAATGATGATGTTCACTGCAGCGCAATGAGAGTATGTGAGTGGAAGGTATATGGTGAATAATTAGAAATCACCTGTTTTTTTAAAGATGGAGAAGGTTTGTGCGTGGATGTTAAAAGATGACAGAGTCTGTGTGTGTAATAGCATGATAATAGGTATTCCAGTATTGATTCCATTAGTCGATTAATTAATGATCTGTTAACCCTTTGACACGTACCAACAAACGGGTGTGATCATTCTACAGTGGTCCCTGCAGCGTACGCTTAAACTGGTGTGATTAGAACGCTTATTTAGAACATCCAGTTTCGATTGACGCAGCATTCAGCGTTTGAGCCGGCCACACTTTCTTTTCACTGAAACATTTTACACAAACACAGTCCTTACAAAGTTATGTACTGAATGTGACCCGTTTATTTTTGGATGCCGACATTCACAGAAGTAGAGACAGCATAACACACATGTAGGCTATATTAGTCCTAGCACTAACTGAGGGAAGATTGACGTAACACAATCGGTCATATTTAGTTAACTCTCTAGAAACCACAAAATTAATGAGCTAATAGCAATTACTATCTATGCAATAATCGGAATGCATGATATGTCACCAGAACTTGAAAACGTGACTAAAACTGTAAATAGATTATGCTCTATACATACACTACCAGTCAAAAGTTTGGACACACCTACTCATTTCAGGGTTTTTCTTTATTTTTACTATTTCCTACAGTGGATTAATCCTCCAGAAAGTGGAGAGCAACACTTATGCAGCTCAAAAAAAAAAAAAAAAAAAAAAACACTTATGCAGCTCCAGTACACAATACATAAAAAAAAGCTGTGCTCGACAGGATTACCAACACAGACTGACCAGCTCAAATAGACAGAAGCCTTCAATATGGCAGACCAATCCAAACTCCTCTCTCAGCATGTCCAGCCCACTCATTATCTCAGCTAATCATGGCTAATAGGAAGATTGCTGTCTTTTTCTGTGGCATAACCAACAAGGCATTCATATTTATAGATGGCATACAAGTTTGTTATTAAGGCACATGAAAGTTCACATGTTCCAGAAGGTATTTCAGCCCCCAAAAACATGTTGAAAAAAAATACTTTAAAATGGCTCTCCTGTGAAGTCGTGACTTGCGACATAAGTCTAGTTTCCTGAAACGGGTCACATACAGTTGAAGTCGGAAGTTTACATACACCTTAGCAAAATACATTTAAACTCAGTTTTTCACAATTCCTGACATTTAATCCAAGTAGAAATTCCCTGTCGTAGGTCAGTTAGGATCACCACTTTATTTAAGAACGTGAAATAATAGTAGAAATAATAGTAGAGAGAATGATTTATGTCAGCTTTTATTTATTTCATCACATTCCCAGTGGGTTGGAAGTTTACATACACTCAATTAGTATTTGGTAGCATTGCCTTTAAATTGTTTAACTTCCGGCGCCGACAGAGATGGCCGCCTCGCTTCGCGTTCCTAGGAAACTATGCAGTTTTTTTTTTACATGTTATTTCTTACATTAGTACCCCAGGTCATCTTAGGTTTCATTACATACAGCCGAGAAGAACTACTGAATATAAGATCAGCGTCAACCAAGAATATGATTTTCGCGACGCGGATCCTGTGTTCTGCCTTTCAACCAGGACAACGGAATGGATCCCAGCCGGCGACCCACCAAAAAAACGGGAAACGAGGCGGTCTTCTGGTCAGACTCCGGAGACGGGCACATCGTGCACCACTCCCTAGCATTCTTCTCGCCAATGTCCAGTCTCTTGACAACAAGGTTGATGAATTCCGAGCAAGGGTAGCATTCCAGAGGGACATCAGAGACTGTAACGTTCTTTGCTTCACGGAAACATGGCTCACTGGAGAGACGCTATCGGAGGCGGTGCAGCCAGCTGGTTTCTCCACGCATCGCGCCGACAGAAACAAACATCTTTCTGGTAAGAAGAGGGGCGGGGGCGTATGCCTTATGGCTAACGAGACGTGGTGTGATCAAAGAAACATACAGGAACTCAAATCCTTCTGTTCACCTGATTTAGAATTCCTCACAATCAAATGTCGACCGCATTATCTACCAAGAGAATTCTCTTCGATTATAATCACAGGCGTATATATTCCCCCCCAAGCAGACACATCGATGGCTCTGAACAAACTTTATTTGACTCTTTGCAAACTGGAATCTATACATCCTGAGGCTGCATTCATTGTAGCTGGGGACTTTAACAAGGCTAATCTGAAAACAAGACTCCCTAAATTGTATCAGCATATCGACTGCGCAACCAGGGCTGGAAAAACATTGGATCATTGTTACTCTAACTTCCGCAATGCATATAAGGCCCTGCCCCGCCCTCCTTTCGGAAAAGCTGACCACAACTTCATTTTGTTGATCCCTGCCTACAGACAGAAACTAAAACAAGAAGCTCCCACGCTGAGGTCTGTCCAACGCTGGTTCGACCAAGCTGATTCCACACTCCAAGACTGCTTCCATCACGTGGACTGGGATATGTTTCGTATAGTGTCAGATAACAACATTGACGAATACGCTGATTCGGTGTGCGAGTTCATTAGAACGTGCGTTGAAGATGTTGTTCCCATAGCAACGATTAAAACATTCCCTAACCAGAAACCGTGGATTGATGGAAGCATTCGCGTGAAACTGAAAGCGCGAACCACTGCTTTTAATCAGGGCAAGGTGACTGGTAACATGACCGAATACAAACAGTGCAGCTATTCCCTCCGCAAGGCTATCAAACAAGCTAAGCGTCAATATAGAGACAAAGTAGAATCTCAATTCAACGGCTCAGACACAAGAGGTATGTGGCAGGGTCTACAGTCAATCATGGACTACAAGAAGAAAACCAGCCCAGTCACGGACCAGGATGTCTTGCTCCCAGGCAGACTAAATAACTTTTTTGCCCGCTTTGAGGACAATACAGTGCCACTGACACGGCCTGCAACGAAAACATGCGGACTCTCCTTCACACTGCAGCCGAGGTGAGTAAAACATTTAAACGTGTTAACCCTCGCAAGGCTGCAGGCCCAGACGGCATCCCCAGCCGCGCCCTCAGAGCATGCGCAGACCAGCTGGCCGGTGTGTTTACGGACATATTCAATCAATCCCTATACCAGTCTGCTGTTCCCACATGCTTGAAGAGGGCCACCATTGTTCCTGTTCCCAAGAAAGCCAAGGTAACTGAGCTAAACGACTACCTGTCATCATGAAGTGCTTTGAGAGACTAGTCAAGGACCATATCACCTCCACCCTACCTGACACCCTAGACCCACTCCAATTTGCTTACCGCCCAAATAGGTCCACAGACGATGCAATCTCAACCACACTGCACACTGCCCTAACCCATCTGGACAAGAGGAATACCTATGTGAGAATGCTGTTCATCGACTACAGCTCGGCATTCAACAACATAGTACCCTCCAAGCTCGTCATCAAGCTCGAGACCCTGGGTCTCGACCCCGCCCTGTGCAACTGGGTACTGGACTTCCTGACGGGCCACCCCCAGGTGGTGAGGGTAGGCAACAACATCTCCACCCCGCTGATCCTCAACACTTGGGCCCCACAAGGGTGTGTTCTGAGCCCTCTCCTGTACTCCCTGTTCACCCACGACTGCGTGGCCACGCACGCCTCCAACTCAATCATCAAGTTTGCGGACGACATAACAGTGGTAGGCTTGATTACCAACAACGACGAGACGGCCTACAGGGAGGAGGTGAGGGCCCTCGGAGTGTGGTGTCAGGAAAATAACCTCACACTCAACGTCAACAAAACTAAGGAGATGATTGAGGACTTCAGGAAACAGCAGAGGGAACACCCCCCTATCCATATCAATGGAACAGTAGTGGAGAGGGTAGTAAGTTTTAAGTTCCTCGGCATACACATCACAGACAAACTGAATTGGTCCACTCACACAGACAGCATCGTGAAGATGGCGCAGCAGCGCTTCTTCAACCTCAGGAGGCTGAAGAAATTTGGCTTGTCACCAAAAGCACTCACAAACTTCTACAGATGCACAATCGAGAGCATCCTGGCGGGCTGTATCACCGCCTGGTACGGCAACTGCTCCGCCCACAACTGTAAGGCTCTCCAGAGGGTAGTGAGGTCTGCACAACGCATCACCGGGGGCAAACTACCTGCCCTCCAGGACACCTACACCACCCGATGTTACAGGAAGGCCATAAAGATCATCAAGGACAACAACCACCCGAGCCACTGCCTGTTCACCCCGCTATCATCCAGAAGGCGAGGTCAGTACAGGTGCATCAAAGCTGGGACCGAGAGACTGAAAAACAGCTTCTATCTCAAGGCCATCAGACTGTTAAACAGCCACCACTAACATTGAGTGGCTGCTGCCAACACACTGACACTGACTCTACTCCAGCCACTTTAATAATGGGAATTGATGGGAAATGATGTAAAATATATCACTAGCCACTTTAAACAATGCTACATAATATAATGTTACATACCCTACATTATTAATCTCATATGCATACGTATATACTGTACTCTATATCATCAACTGCATCCTTATGTAATACATGTATCACTAGCCACTTTAACTATGCCAGTTTGTTTACATACTCATCTCATATGTATATACTGTACTCGATACCATCTACTGTATCTTGCCTATGCTGCTCTGTACCATCACTCATTCATATATCTTTATGTACATATTCTTTATCCCCTTACACTGTGTATAAGACAGTAGTTTTGGAATTGTTAGTTAGATTACTTGTTGGTTATTACTGCATTGTCGGAACTAGAAGCACAAGCATTTCGCTACACTCACATTAACATCTGCTAACCATGTGTATGTGACAAATACATTTGATTTGATTTTGATTTGAACTTGGGTCAAATGTTTCGGGTAGCCTTCCACAGGCTTCCCACAATAAGTTGGGTGAATTTTGTCCCATTCCTCCTGACAGACCTGGTGTAACTGAGTCAGGTTTCTAGGCCTCCTTGCTCGCACACCCTTTTTCAGTTCTGCCCACAAATGATCTATAGGATTGTGGTCAGGGCTTTGTGATGGCCACTCCAACACCTTGACTTTGTTGTCCTTAAGCAATTTTGCCAAGTGTGCTTGGGGTCATTGTCCATTTGGAAGACCCATTTGCGACCAAGCTTTCACTTCCTGACTGATGTCTTGAGATGTTGCTTCAATCAATCCACATAATTTTAGTTCCTCATGATGCCATCTATTTTGTGAAGTGCACCAGTCCCTCCTGCAGGAAAACACCCCACAACATGATGCTGCCACCCCATCCTTCACAGTTGGGATGGTGTTCTTCAGCTTACAAGCCTCCCCCTTTTTCCTCCAAACATAACAATGGTCATTATGGCCAGACAGTTGGGGAAGATTTTTGTTTCAATAGACCAGAATACATTTCTAAAAAAGTACAATCTTTTTCCCCATGTGCAGGTGCAAACTGTAGTGTGTCTTTTTTGTGGCGGTTATGGAGCAGTGGCTTCTTCCTTGCTGAGCGGCCATTCAGTTTATGTCGATATAGGACACGTTTTACTGTGGACCTGTTTCCTCCAGCATCTTCACAAGGTCCTTTAATGTTGCACTTTTCGCACCAAAGTATGTTCATCTCTAGGAGACAGAACGTGTCTCCTTCCTGAGCGGTATGACGGGCTGTGTGGTCCCAAAGTGTTTATACTTGCGTACTATTGTTTGTACAGATGTACGTGGTACCTTCAGGCATTTGAAAATTGCTCCCAAGGATGATCCAGACTTGTGAATTTTTGGGTCTTGGCTGATTTATTTAGATTTTCCTATGATGTCAAGCAAAGAGGCACTGCGTTTGAAGGTAGGCCTTGAAATACATCCACAGGTACACCTCCAATTGACTCAAATGATGTCATTAAGCCTATCATAAGCTTCTGAAGCCATGACATAATTTTCTGGAATTTTCCAAGCTGTTTAATTGTACAGTCAACTTAGTGTATGTAAACTTCTGACCCACTGGAATTGTGATACAGTGAATTATAAGTGAAATTATCTGTCTGTAAACAATTGTTGGAAAAAATGGCTTGTGTCATGCACAAAGTCGATGTCCTAACCGATTTGCTAAAACTATAGTTTGATAACCTTAAATTTGTGGAGTGGTTGAAAAATTAGTTTTAATAACTTCCAACTTCAACTGTATGTGGGAACTCCTTCAAGACTGTTGGAAAAGTATTCCTCATGAAAATGGGTGAGAGAATTCCAAGATTGTGCAAAGCTGTCATCAAGACAAAGGATGGCTAGTTTGAAGAATCTAAAATCTTACATCCATTTCGATTTGATTAACACTTTTTGGGTTACTACATGATTCTATATGTGTTATTTCATAGTTGTGATGTCTTCTCTATTGTTCTACAATTTAGAAAATAGTAAAAATAAAGAAAATCCCTTGAATGAGTAGGTGTGTCCAAACTTTTGACTGGTAAGCTTCAGTAGAAATGACAAAACAATATACAGAAAATAAGGCACACTGTTATTATTTAAAAGGAAAACAACAATGAAGGCAATGCGAGTGCCAGCCAGAAAATATGCCAGGGGGGAAAACGTTTGTGCAAGACTGCACAAATATCTGCATACTTGATCTCTCCTCGATGAGAGAAGTTTGAAAGGCTCCGCAAAGCTTCAATCATAAATTGTCCACAACAGTGAAATGGGCTACTTCTATGTGAATTAATGAGGAAGTGGAACACACCTCAATTAAAACTATTAGAAAATAAATCTTGTTAAAACACAATTTGAAATTAACAAATTCAAACATAGCCTATAGATAATTAGCAGGCAGAGTGCTTTGGTTTGAGGGCAGTGTGCTTCTTCGGGATCAGTGTCCCGTCCATGGGACGGTTGAGCTAACATAGGCTATTGCGATTAGCATGAGGTTGTAAGTAACAAGAACATTTCCCAGGACATAGCTGATACTGGCAGAAAGCTTAAATAATTTTTCATCTAACTGCACTGTCCAATTTACAGTAGCAATTACAGTGAAATAATACCACGCTATTGTTTGAGGAGAGTGCACAATTAGGCCCATTTGGGCAGTCTTGATACAACATTTTGAACATAAATGCAATGGTTCATTGGATCAGTCTAAAACATTGCACATACACTGCTGCCACTTGGTGGCCAAAATCTAAATTGCACCTGGGCTGGAATAATACATTATCTTTATCTTGCATTTCAAAGGTGAGGGTACAAAACAAATACGAAAGAACAGTTGTTTTTTTCTTTGTATTATCTTTTACCAGATCTTTTAGGTTATATTCTCCTATATTTCTTTCACATTTCCACAAACTTAAAAGTGTTTCCCATCAAATGGTACCAATAATATGTATATCCTTGCTTCAGGGCCTGAGCTATAGGCAGTTAGATTTGGGTATGTCATTCTAGGTGGAAATTGAAAAAAAAGGGGCTGGATCCTTAGTCCTGTGGCGTAACAATCACATTTTGGAACAGTGTCTGTATTCTGAAATCGTGTGCATAAAAAAAAACTCGCACTGGGGGCGACTGTTAGAGATATTTGGAACTCACACGTGAAAAGGTTAAATCAAAGGTCAAACTTGAAGAAAGTTTCAGCACTTGTTTTTCATAGACTTCAGTAGCTACTGCCACCTTGTTAGTCTGGATTTTGAACCACCAAATCATAATGGCAGCGGTGGGAATAACGACACATCAACACATTAAATTAATGATGTGATACACCATCTCACATATTGTCATGGGATGCATTTGAATACCAGGCAGGTGTGTGGACTTCCTCCCACCCTCTGATTGCCTTGTTATATTGATCATTAGTGCTGGTATGAGAGCGAAGTGTGTGTGCGTGTGTGTGTGGCCGTGTTTAACTATTCTTGTGGGGAGCAGAAGTCCCCACAAGAATAATAAACAAACACAAATTTGACCAACTGGGGACAATTTTTAGTCCCCACAAGGTCAAATGCTATTTCTAGGGGGTTTAGGGTTAAAGTTAGAATTAGTGTTAAGGTTAGAATTACATTAAGGGTTAGGAGCTAGGGTTAGTTTTAGGGTTAGTAGCTAGGGTTAAGGTTCGGTTTTTGGGTTAAGGTTAGGGTTAGTGCAAGGTTAGGAGTACGGGTTAGGTTGAGGGAAAAAACTGTGTCCACACAAGGTTAACTGTACAAGACTGCGTGTGTGTGTGAATGAGTGAGTGAGTGAGAGAAATCTGGTGTAAACAAGTATAATGTGGTCCCTGTAGAGTGGAACTGATCAGCATTACGGTGGTTTGTGGCTGCTTTAAACCACACTCACAGGGTGGTCTATCATAAAACCTTCTTCTTCTCTTTTTCTTACCTTCTCTCTTCTCTCTTATTCTCTCCTGTGATACCCAACTTTTCTTCCTCTGTGTTTTTTTTCTTGCCCTCCTTTCTCATTACCTCTTAATCACACAGCCCTTCATTTAGCTATACCCCCCGTTGTCCATTTCTCTCTTCTCTCCTGTTCTATCTTGGGCGTGGGATTCTGTGGTGGAGTTGACACGCCTGTGTGATGTGTCTGATTACACGAATAAAAAGGTATTCACTCTGGTCATGAGACTTGCACAGATTTTAGACCTTTTGAATCATAAACTCTCATAAACTAGGTGCTGTATTGATGTTGAAGTTACCACAGAAGTCAAAAAAATAAAAATATGGAGACCAACATGCCAAACATGCTATGCAAAGTTATTTTGTAATCAAACAATTGAAAAATATACATGTGTTTTTATACAAAATTGTATTTCATTTGGTCATCCCCAAAATGTGGGCATTAAAAGGGTTGCATCCTTCCTCAGCTAACTGTCTGCGGAAATGTGACAACAAGGTGGCAGGTTTTTTGATGTGCTGCTCTAGAATTCAATAGCCCAGAAGACATACAGTAGCTGAGGATAGAGGGATGGGCACATGTTTATTATTATTTTTTAAATGTGGGAAACTTTCACAGGGAGGAGCGATAATGAGTTTGAGTGTACATTAAATCCAATGCAACCAGTGGCCTTGGATAATATGTTATGCAATCACACAGGTGGCCTGCCATAGTGTATTTCTCAAAAATGGTGTGCTCAAATTTGTTTACATCCCTGTTAGTGAGCATTTTGCCTTTGCCAAGATAATACATCCACCTAACAGCTGCTAAATAACTAAAATGTAAAACTGCAGAGATTAACAAAATAAAATGGTATCTGCTTTTAGAATTAATTTATCAGTTTGCTTATTTCATGATTCATGTCTGTCAATGACAACAATAGAGCTGATATAATTCACTTGGATGGCATATCATATTTTCGATCATGGCACCACTTCTCATCTCACTAACAATTTCTACCTTGACTCATTCCATCATGCTCCTCCTTATTTTAGTGTAGTTAGCTGGCTGTTAACTGTTAAAATCTCTTGGTACGTTCCCGTTTTTTTGTCAGGAAAAGATGCTAGAATATGCATATAATTGACAGCTTTCGATAGAAAACACTCTAACGTTTCCAAAACTGTAAAGATATTGTCTGTGAGTATAACAGAACTGATGTTGCAGGCGAAAGCCTGAGAAAAATCCAATCCGGAAGTGCCCCAAGTTTTGAAAGCGCTGCGTTCCAATGATTCCCTATTCGGCTGTGAATGTACCATCAACAAGCTTACGCTTTCTACGTATTCCCCAAGGTGTCTACAGCATTGTGACGTAGTTTTACGCATTTCTGTTGAAGAATAGCCGTAGGCGGCCACATTGCGTAAGTGGTCACATGGTGGCTCCAAGAGAGATTCTCGCGTAAAATACAGAGGTAGCCATTACTCCAATCGGTCCTAGTGAAAAACGAATTGTCCCGACGGATATATTATCAAATAGATATTAGAAAAACACCTTGAGGATGGATTCTAAACAACGTTAGCCATGTTTCTGTCGATATTATAGAGCTAATTTGGAATATTTTGCGGTGTTGTGGTGACCGCAATTTCTGGGCGATTTCTCAGCCAAACGTGAAGAACAAACGGAGCTGTTTCGCCTACAAAAATAATATTTTGGGGAAAAAAACGAACTTTGGCTATCTACCTGGGAGTCTCGTGAGTGAAAACATCCGAAGTTCATCAAAGGTAAACGATTTAATTTGATTTCTTTTCTGATTTCCGTGATAAGGTTGCCTGCTGCTAGCAAGGC
Source organism: Oncorhynchus nerka (assembly GCF_034236695.1). Taxonomy (NCBI): domain Eukaryota; kingdom Metazoa; phylum Chordata; class Actinopteri; order Salmoniformes; family Salmonidae; genus Oncorhynchus; species Oncorhynchus nerka. The sequence goes on along the minus strand of NC_088414.1, from coordinate 14,632,039 downwards.
ATAATGCTATGCTAGGCTATCGATAAACTTACACAAATGCTTGTCTAGCGTTGGCTGTAAAGCTTATTTTGAAAATCTGAGATGACAGGGTGATTAACAAAAGGCTAAGCTGTGTCTCAATATATTTAATTTGTGATTTTCATGAATAGGAATATTTTCTAGGGATATTTATGTCCGTTGCGTTATGCCAGTTTCAGGCGATGATTACGCTCCCGGATCCGGGATGGGGAATATCAAGAGGTTAATAAATTGATTTAATAAAGGTATCACTAGTCACTTTTATAAATATTTATATATCCTACATTAGTCATCTCATATGTATATACTGTATTTTATACCATCTATTGCTTCTTTCCTATGCCGTACGGCCATCACACATCCATATATTTATATGTATTGTAGATGGAAGGGGTTGAATGGATGTGAAGAGTGGGACTAAGAACAACTAATAACAACAAGAATACTAATGAAAAACATACTGTGCCCATAAAACGTAGGTGTGTCCAACTTTTGACTGGTACTGTAATATATACTTGTATATATATACACATACAATTGAAGTTGGAAGTTTACATACACTGAGGTTGGAGTTTAAAAGTACAAAAGTAGTTTGAAATATTTTGGCAAAGTTTATAGGCAACTTTTGAAATATTTTGTAGTGACGTTGCGTTTTTTGTGAGCTTTTTTTTTCTGGATCGAACGCACTTTAGAAATGGACATTTTGGATATATATGGATGGAATTAATCGAACAAAAGGACCAATTGTGATGTCCATGGGACATATTGGAGTGCCAACAGAAGAAGCTCGTCAAAGGTAATGCATGTTTTATATTTTATATATATATTTTATATATATTTTATTTTATGCTAGCTCCTTTGTTCACTGCTGGTGCAGAGTGTGCAGGCTTTTAGATAATAGCTTCTTATGCTTTCACCGAAAAGCATTTTTAAAATCTGACATGTTGGCTGGATTCACAACGAGTGTAGCTTTAATTGAGTATCTTACATGTGTGATTTAATGAAAGTTTTAATTTTATTGCATCTGACGCTCTGCATTTTCCCTGGCAATTGGCCAGTTGAGACATTTGTGTCCCACCTATCCCTAAGAGGTTTTAACGGGATCGATTTGACCACATCCGGTGAAATGGCAGAGCGCCATATTCAAATTAAATTACTATAAGTATTAAACTTTCATGAAATCACACAGGCAACGCACCAAATTAAAGCTACACTTGTTGTTAATTCAGCCAACATGTCAGATTTCAAAAAGGCTTTACAGCGAAAGCAAACCATGCGATTATCTGAGGATAGCACCCCACCAAACAAACACAGACAATCATAATTCAACCCCCAGGCCAGGCGCGACATGAAATAAAGATATAATTCATGCCTTACCTATGACGAGCTTCTTCAATATGTCCCATAAACAAAACAAATGATAATTTTGTTCGATTAATTCCGTCGTTATATATCCAAAATGTCCATTTATTTGGCGCGTTTGTTCCAAAATAACACCGGTTCCAACTCGCGCAATATGACTACAAAATATCTCATAAATTACCTGTAATCTTTGTCCAAAGATTTCAAACAACTTTCCTAATACAACTTTAGGTATTTTTTAACATAAATAATCAATACAATTTAAGACGGGATAAACTGTGTTCAGTACCGGACGAAAACAAAGTGGACCGTGCTTCCAGGTCACGCGCCTCTAACAAATACTTCACTCGACCCTCGTTCTGAACTGCCTTACTTCTTCATTACACAAAGGAAAAACATGAACCAATTTCTAAAGACTGTTGACATCCAGTGGAAGCAATAGGAACTGCAAGCATGTGTCATAGAAATCCAGATCCCCATAGAAAACTTATTGAAAAGAGTGTGACCTCAAACAAAAAAATCCTGGATGGTTTGTCCTCGGGGTTTCACCTGCCAAATAAGTTCTGTTATACTCACAGACATCATTCAAACAGTTGTAGAAACGTTGAGTGTTTTCTATCCAAATCTACTAATAATATGCATATCTTAGCTTCTGGGCCTGAGTTGCAGGCCTTTTACTTTGGGCACGCTTTTCATCCGGATGTGAAAATACCGCCCCCTAGCCTTAAACAGCTTGGAAAATTCCAGAACATGATGTCATGGCTTTAGAAGTTTCTGATAGGCTGACATCATTTGAGACAATTGGACGTGTACCTGTGATGTATTTCAAGGCCTTCAAACTCAGTGCCTCTTTGCTTGATATCATGGGAAAATCAAAAGAAATCAGCCAAGACCTCAGAAAATACATTTTAGACCTCCACAAGTCTGGTTCATCCTTGGGAGCAATTTCCAAACGCCTGAAGGTACCATGTTCATCTGTACAAACAATAGTACGCAAGTATAAACACCATGGGACCACTCAGCTGTCATACAGCTCAGGAAGGAGATCCGTTCTGTCTCCTACAGATGAACGTACTTTGGTGGGTAAAGTGCAAATCAATCCCAGAACAACAGCAAAGGACCTTGTGAAGATGCTGGAGGAAACGGGTACAGAAGTATCTATATCCACAGTAAAACAAGTCCTATATCGACATAACCTGAAAGGCCGCTCAGCAAGGAAGAAGCCACTGCTCCAAAACCGCCACAAAATGCAAGACTACAATTTGTAACTGCACATGGGGACAAAGATTGTACTTTTTGGAGAAATGTCCTCTGGTCTGATGATACAAAAATAGAACTGTTTGGCTATAATTACCATCGTTATGTTTGGAGGAAAAAGCAGGAGGCTTGTAAGCCGAAGAATACCATCCCAACCGTGAAGTACGGGGGTGGCAGCATCATGTTGTTGGGGTGCATTGCTGCAGGGGGGACTGGTGCACTTCACAAAATAGATGGTTTCATGAGGAAGGACAATTATGTGGATTGATTGAAGCAACATCTCAAGACATCAGTCAGGAAGTTAAAGCTTGGTTCCAAATGGGTCTCAAATGGACAATAACCCCAAGCAAACTTCCAAAGTTGTGGCAAAATGGCTTAAGGGCAACAAATTCAAGGTATTGGAGTGGCCATCACAAAGCCCTGACCTCAATCCTATAGAAAATGTGTTGGGCAGAACTGAAAAAGCGTGTGTGAGCAAGGAGGCCTACAAACCTGACTCAGTTACACCAGCTCTGTCAGGAGGAATGGGACAAAATTCACCCAACTTATTGTGGGAAGCTTGTGGATGGCTACCCGAAACGTTTGACCCAAGTTAAACAATTTATAGGCAATGCACCCAAATACTAATTGAGTGTAAGTAAACTTCTGATCCACTGGGAATGTGATGTAAGAAATAATAGCTGAAAGAAATAATTATTTCGACTATTATTCGGACATTTCACATTCTTAAATAAAGTGGTGATCCTACCTGACCTAAAACAGGGAATTTTTACTAGGATTAAATGTCAGAAATTGTGAAAAACTGAGTTTAAATGTGATTGGCTAAGGTGTGTGTAAACTTCCGACTTCAACTGTTGTTACGTGGTCGCAAATTGCATCATTATCTTAGCGTGATTTGCCAAGGCAGAATACTCTGAGTGCAGCCCAATCCATATATCTGGCAGTGGCTTCTGATTTAAATTCCATATTCACACATACTCTTGTTGCAATTTTGATGAGGCTCTCTTTTTCATATATCGGTAATTGAACTGGAGGCAGGACATGAACGGGATAATGAATCTAGTTGTTTGTGTCATCCGTTTCGGGAAAGTACCTGCATAATTGCACACCCAACTCACTCAGGTGCTTCGCTGTATCACATTTGACATTGTCCGTATGCTTGAGTTCATTTGCACAAAAATCATACAATGTTTGAAAGACCTATGTCTTGTACTTGTTAATGCAAACAGAGAAGAACTCCAACTTCTTAATCATAGCCTCAATTTTGTCCTGCACATTGAATATAGTTGCCTGTAATCCTAGATTCAGATCATTCAGGCAAGAAAAAACATCACCCAGATAGGCCAGTCGTGAGAGAAACTCGTCATCATGCAAGCGGTCAGACAAGTTAAAATTATGGTCAGTAAAGAAAACTTAAAGCTCGCCTGTCAATTAAAAAAAACACGGCAATACTTTGCCCCTTGATAACCAGCACACTTCTGTATGTTGTAAAAGCGTTACATGGTCGCTGCCCATATCATTGCGTAGTGCAGAAAGTCCACGAGAGTTCAGGGGCCATGCTTTAACAAAGTTAAGCATTTTTACTGTAGTGTCCAAAACATATTTCAAGCTGTCAGGCATTCCCTTGGCAGCAGAAGCCTCTCGGTGGATGCTGCAGTGTACCAAAGTGGCATCGGGAGCAACTGCTTGCATGCGCGTTACCACTCCACTATGTCTCGATGTCACGGGTTTTGTGCCATCAGTACAGATACCAACATGAGCAACAGCTACATTTCGCTACATACAGACCGTTAGTGGAATTCCCGCGAGAGAGTAACGGTTAATGTGATTGGATGTTAATTATTTGACTAGGCTACCTGTATTTGACATTGTGTTGTTATTTCACTGAAGACGGGATAAACTGTGTTCAGTACCGGTTTCAGTTTATTTTAGGCAGTGAAACAAGGCTACTCAGGCGAGAAAAAAACCTCACCCAAATGTATAGCCCCGTTGGAAAATATAAATGGACTGTTTGAAAATGTGAAGAAGATCACATTTTTATTTGGTGTACCCCCGACGTCATTGTGAGTACCCCATTGGATCATAGCTCAATAACCCCGAAAATAACCCAATGTGTGTTTTGTCCACTATTTACACAGCAGTGGGTGGTTTTTAACCCAGCATTTTTTTGTGCTAATGCAATTTTTGTCAATATTTTTAAATGCATAAATTATTTAGTTGATAGATTTAGTGAGCATACAGATGATGAGCTACACAGACTGACTAAATTGTATGAGTAAAACAAATGAATTAAAAGTTAAATGATTTGAATAGTACAAAGTTGTATTCTGATGATTGCCACAATACTTTGGAAGCTGAATGAGTATAGGATGTATTAAGAGTAACCGATGAGAAAAACAATAGTCTGGAATCTGATTATAGTTATCCTATTATGTTAATATAATACTGCCAGACTCAAGCCAAGTCCACACAAGCAAGCAATCGCGCAAGCACTCACGCACACACACATACTGCATTTTTCTCTGTAGGACACACACACTTAATGAAGTTAAGTCATCATTAGTAATGTCTCTACAAAACGTTTTCATTGATTTGTTATTGTGTTTTGACATGAATTACCCTTGATGTCTCTGATCTGATGCTTGGAACATTGCCAGACTTTTAGCAAGTAGGTACTGGGATGTTGTCAAGGTCTTCAATGGCTTCGTCTTACTGTATGTAGCACAAAGGCAGCCTAAGTTATGACTTTTCGACCCTTGATCGGGAAGGAGAAACCTCCCATCCTCAACACACACACACAGCAAACATCTCATTTATATTGACCAGGAAAATAATGGAGAGAACGGAAGAATGAGAGAAACAACAAGAAAATGAATTAGCTTTGGATAAGTGAGGTTTGGTTGATATATTCCTATTCCGTATATGAAAGATTTATAACATGCTAACACACCATTTCTTTGTCAATATGCTATCATTCATCCAGCATATGCCATAGAAATAAAATGACATTGTTGTTTCTCCATGGAACTGGGATATTCTCCCGAGTCACTGATGCATTCTATAAGTTATAAAGACATACATAATGACATAATGGTCCTTATTGCACCTGACCTTACAGCACAACTCCTAAAAAACCCTATTTCCTCAGAGAAACCGGCTCCCCCTCCTAGACCCCTCAGCATACCACCCCCCAGCCCATTACTACAAAGCCGTAGTCATGGAGTCAACATTGGGAGGGACCAAATCTGCCTTGGGCAAATCTGCGTGGGGCAGATTTGATTTGGTAATTTTCTGTCATTCTAAAATATATATTTTTTATATTTTACAAATGTCTAATAGTGTATTGTATCACATTGCTCGTTTAATTTTTTTTTTTTTAACCTTTACTTGTTTCATTGTATGTAATGGCAGAGATTAGGGATTAATAAAATACAACCATAACCATAATCATAGAAAAATAAATCTATGCATTGTTATATGAAGACAAGTCCAGATATTGTGGCCAAGGTTTAGCAAATTGTTGTTTTTATTTACAAGTAAACGTGGGTGGACAGCAGGGGCATTTGCTCTGCTCTGCTCTCCTCTTCTCCTCTCCAGCCCTCTCTCCTCCTCTCCTCTGGTCCTATATTCTTCTTTCGTCTCCAGTCATCTCTTCTCCTCTCCCCTGCTCTTTAGTCATCTCTTCTTCTTTCCTCTGCTCTCCTATCCTCTCATCTCCTCTCCAGGCAATGACATGTGTTTTGACTTGCCATTCTTCAAGCAAAAGATCCAAAGGCATTATCGTTGACACCGATAAAACACTGGCATATTCCTTCAAGGTCCAGTCTGTTCAGTTTCTCCTGGTGCACGTGACACATGGACACATTATTCAGCCTTGTTTGACTCATAGATGATCTTAGCCATGTCTTAAACCTCATCAGGTCACTAAAACTCCTCTCAGCCTCTACAGAGGAGGCAGGGACAACCTGCAGAAACCTTATTAAAGCTTCCATCTGACTGAAGAGACCTACCTCTGGCACCATTTCCCGAATAATGCTAGCAACATCTGAGCTCGTTTGATGTGTTATTATCCCCAAACAAGGTCAGCTGCACCTGCAGTAGTCTTGAATTAAATTCAGGATACTCATCTACCACCTTGTCCATGTCTCCGCGTAACAGCACATTTTCAAGCTGCTGAAGCTTGTGGAATCCAGCTTGATCAAACCTCTCTATGAATTGAGTATTCACTGTGTCCAAGGCATTGTAGAATTGGGCTCTGTATGAAGACTGAGCATCCGAATGGATATGGGCTGCAGCCTGACCAGTGTAACGCTTTGTAGGTTTGCGGATATGAGGCATCTGAATAGGTTGTAGGTCCAACTGTGTTGCCATTTCAGTTGCTTTTGCGAACAAGACATCAAAGTGCTCCTCCATTCGCTTCTCCTGCATGCTTGTTTTGACATGGTCCACAGCCTCCAACATGCCAGAAACGGTCTGTTTCCTAAACTGCAGAGGTGTTCAGGCACTCCAAATCCCCCATCAGGTCTTCAGCCATTACAAGGCCGAGCAGTGTTCCCTTTTAAAAATGTTCCATGAAGACCATTAGCTTTAGTTGAAGTGTCAGATGAGCTGCATGATGCCATTTCTCCAAGGGCTGTCAGCGCTGACTCATACTGGCTGAGAACTGAGCGGATGGCAGGGGTGCGAACAGTCCACCTGGAGGGACAGAGAGGTTTCAACGAGGTGAAACAATCCTTTGATTTTGCGATTTCATGGAAAGTCACCTTGAACTTGCCAGATTGATTAAAGAAGCCTCCAAATTCATGCACCAGACCCATTGAATCTCTTACTAGTGGAGAGGCTACACAGGCAGCGTGCGTAACTAAGTTCACACAGTGTGGACCACAGTGACAATACATAGCCAGCGGTTGTTCTTTCCATTAAAATGGCTTGCACCCCCTGCAATCGTCCAGCCATGTTTTCGGCACCGTCATAGGTTTGTCCTTGAAGTTGGGACAGAGGAAGGCCTAGACACATCATCACATCACATGCCATCTTGGCTATATTTTGCCCTGTCGTTGATGACACTTCGTAGTCCCAGGAATTCTTCCTTTGGTTGTAGATCTGCATCTACAAAGAGTCAGACATATTGACTCCTGCTCAACTCCTGATATATCCTGGGTGCCATCAATGAGAAGTGCGAACTGGACCACTGGCATTGATGTTATTTCCGAAACAATTTCTTTGACGTGTGTATTGTCCACATATTTCGTTTTGCATTTGGGGACTGGTGAAACCAAAGTGACATTTCAGCCAGGTGGTCAGCTCTGCATCGCCCTCTGCCTTGTACTTTAGAAGCTGGCTGAAATTCCCACTCATCTTATCAACGCTTCGAAAAGCCTGACCTTGCCGCGCCAAGTACTTCACACCCCCAACAATCTTCATAAGGTTTCTCCTCATTTGTTGCTGCTGTTCTTCAAGTTCACCTGAAGTTGCACATTTAATTAACAGGCTTTGGCTCCTGAATCTGAGTCATCACACCTAATTTGTGACACTGGCTGTCTTAATTAATGTGCACTACATTTCTCCAGTACCTTCTTCCAATTTTGAAAGCCAGTCTTGACAAAAGCTGAATCTGCTCTTGACACAAGCTTAGACTGTTGTGTTACAAAGTATTTAGCACAATAGAAACAGATGACCCCCTTTAAGGAGGGGTTGTAATAATCCAAGTATAATCTTTAAACCATTTCTCCTGAAAGTAGAATGTCCTATTTGATAGGGTTTGACTAGGTATGACGTTCACATTTGGCTGATTTGGGGGAAGACCAAGCTCCTCCCCTCCCTCTCCTGCACCTTCATCTTCGCCTGCCTGTCTGCTCTCTCTCTCGCTGTCTGTCATTGTATCAAACTCACTCTCCCTGCTTGATTGTATTATCTGACATACACATAAGCCATACTTAGAGGAATATCTCTAGACTGTTGTGATCATTATTCGGTCTTAAACATCAATATTTGCTCCTTTTTTCACTCACCTCCTTCTCACCTGCTCTCCCTGCCCTGTCGGCATCCTCGTGCTCTCTCTCTCCCTCTCTCTCTTTACTCTGAACGCACCTCAGTGAACATGAAATAGATATTATCAGTAAACTAATGACTAGAAGGAATATTGATACACATTTGGAGGCCAACAGGATAAGACTGTTGTGATGTTATTATTCGTATCCAACTAACTTCAGGTCATTTGCAATGATGGTCATGGAGCAACATTAATTATGATGTTGTAGGAACAACACCAACACGGCGATATGCGATATGAGATCGTACAAATATTCTTAACCATCAATATTTGCAGCACAGCTCCTATCCCAGCCTCGGACGCGTCCACCTCCACTATGAATGCCAAGGAGGGATCAGGGTGAGCCAGTACGGGAGCCGAGGTAAACAGAGCCTTCAGGTGACCAAAAGCCCTGTCCGCCCCAGCTGACCACTGCAGTCACACCGGTCACCCCTTCAGCAAGGAGGTAATGGGAGCCGCTACCTGATCAAAACACTGGATAAACCTCCGGTAGTAGTTGGCAAACCTAAGAACCGCTGCACTTCCTTTACCGTGGTTGGAGTCGGCCAATTACGCACGGCTGAAATGCGGTCATTTTCCATCTCCACCCCTGACGTGTCTCCGCCTTGACGTAAAGGTCATGTTCCAACAGTCGACCAAGCACCATGCGCACAGGCGACACATGCTCGGCGCAAGTAGTGGAGGATATTAGAATGTCATCTATATACATCACTACACCCTGTCCGTGCAGGTCGCTGAAAATCTCATCCACAAAGGATTGGAAGACTGATGGAGCATTCATTAATCCATACGGCATGACGAGGTACTCATAGTGCCCAGAAGTGGTACTAAATGTCGTCTTCCATCCCCCCCGGATACGCACCAGGTTGTAAGAGCTCCTGAGGTCCAATTTTGTGAAGAAGCGCGTTTGGCTGGTGCAATGACTCTGTCATACTGGCGATGAGAGGTAGCGGGCGAGAATTAAGGTATTACGGTATTACCGTAATCTGATTGAAACCTCGATAGTCAATACACGGGCGTAAACCTCCATCCTTCTTCTTCACAAAAAAGAAACTCGAGGAGACAGGTGAAGTGGAAGGCCGAATGTATCCCTGTCCCAGAGATTCGACGACATATGTTTCCATAGCCGCCATCTTCTCCTGTGACAGAGGATACACGTGTCTCCTGGGAAGTGCAGCGCCTACCAGGAGATTTATCGCGCAATCCCCCTGTCGATGGGGTGGTAATTGAGTCGCCCTCTTTTTACAGAAGGCGAGTGCCAAATCGGCATATTCGGGGGGAATGTGCATGGTGGAAACATGGTTTGGACTTTCCACCGTAGTGGCACCTAAGGAAACACCTACACACCTCCCTGAACACTGACAGGACCATCCCTTGTGAGCCCTCTGTTGCCCAGAAATAATAGGATCATGAGAGGCCAACCAGGGAAGGCCCAACACAACAGGAAACGCAGGAGAGTCGATCAGGAAGAGACCAATTCTCTCCTCGTAACCCCCCTGCGTTCTCATAGCAAAGGGAGCTGTGACCTCCCTAATTAGCCCCAACCCCAAAGGACGACTATCTAAGGCATGTACAGGGAAGGGAACATCAACAGGAACAATAGGGATCCCTAATCTCTGTGCCAAAGAGCGGTCAATAAAGTTCCCAGCTGCGCCTGAATCTACTAGCGCCTTATCCTGGGAATGTGGGGAGAACTCAGGAAATTCTATAGGTAACCACATGTGTGCAATAGGGGGCTCTGGGTGAGTTGTGTGCCTACTCACCTGGGTTGACCCACCAGTGCTCCACCTGCTACCTCGACTTCCTGGAGAACCACCCCAGCACCGACCAGCAGTGTGCCCTCTGCGGTCACAGCTGGTGCAGGGAATGGTCCCCCATCCGGCCCCCCTCATTGCAGCCCCTCCCAACTCCATCGGTGTTGGATTCAAGGTGCTGGGAAATGGAACGGATGGACCCCGATCCGGACGTCTGTGGGAGGCCAACAGGTTATCCAGCCGGATAGACAAGTCCACCAGCTGGTCCAGGTTGAGAGTGGTGTCCCTGCAGGCTAGCTCCCTACGAACATCCTCTCGTAAACTACACCTGTAGTGGTCGATCAGGGCCCACTCATTCCATCCCGCACCAGCTGCCAGAGTTCTGAAGTCCAGTGCGAACTCTTGAGCGCTCCTCATCCCCTGTCTCAGATGGAACAATCGCTCTCACGCCGCTCTCCTTTCAGGTGGATGATCAAAAACTGCCCGGAAGCGGCGGGAGAAGTCCTCGTAGTCGGGCCTTCCCTTCCCCAGATGGCGTTGGCCCACTCCAGGGCTTTTCCAGTCAGGCAGGAGATGAGGGCGCTCACTCTCTCACGTCCCGAAGGGGCTGGCCGAACAACTGCCAGGTAGAGCTCCAGCTGGAGTAGGAACCCCTGGCACCCGACAGCTGTTCCGTCATACGCTCCCGGGAGCGAGAGCCGAATCCCACTGGGTTCTGACGACGGAGGGGTGGACATCGGTGTAGGTTGAGGTGCGGGCGGAGGTGATGATGTTGTATCTGTCCATTGTTTGCAGTACGCGATCCATGGCTGTCCCTAGACTGTGTAACATGGTCGCGTGCTGCTGGACACGCTCCTCTACTGGGAGAGAAGGGCTGGCTGCACCTGCTGACTCCATTTGACTGGTCCGTGATTCTGTCAGCGATTGGGGGCAGAGATGTAGCGCAGGACACAGGTTTGAGCAACACAACTGAGTTTACTCACAAAATACAAGCAATATTCCAAATAGGAAAATACATATACACTAACACCTACAACCACCACTAAGACACCAACAATCACAGACAGAACAGAAATGTATGCTAGAGGGTTAAATAAGGAACATGATATGGGAATTGAAACCAGGTGTGTGTAATACAGACAAAACAAAATGAAAATGAAACATGGATCGGTGGTGACTAGAAAGCCGATGCGTCGACCCCAGAACACCACCCGAACAAGGAGAGGGGCCGACTTCGGCGGAAGTCGTGACAGTTTCTTTATAAACCTCTGAAATAAATATATTTTGTTACATTAAGCTCAACGTCAAATTACTTCAACAATCAGCGGTGATAGAGCAGCTTGCTGTGGAGCAAGAAAGCTATTAAATCTCTATAGGAAAGTTGTTAAGAGAAAATAGTCACAGTAGTCTAAGGCACTGCATCTCGGTGCTTGATGCATCACTACTGACACCATGGTTTGATATCAGGCTGTATAACAAGAGGCTGTGATTGGGAGTACCATAGGGCGCGCAAAATTGGCCCAGTGTCGTCCGGGTTTGGCTGGTGTAGGCTGTCATTGTAACTAAGAATTTGTTCTTAACTGTCTTGTCTAGTTAACTCTTAGAACTCCCCATCCCGGATCCGGGATCGTGACTACGGCTCAAGCTCATTACCATAACGCACAATGCAAAAAAATATTCCTAGAAATATTTAACCTCCACACATTAACAAGTCCAATAGCTCAAATGAAAGATAAACATCTTGTTAATCTACCCAGCAAGTCAGATTTCTAAAATGTTTTACGGCGAAAACATAGCACATATTTATATTAGATCACCACCGAAACAAAAGACAAGCGGCGGCCATTTTGTCCCAGAAAAAATCCAATTTAAAAGTAGGATTAAAAAATAAATAATTCACTAACCTTTTGAAAATCTTCATCAGATGACAGTAATATTACATGTTACACAGTACATTTTTTTTTCAATAATATGCCATTTATATCCATAAATCTCTGTTTACAATGACGACATTTCAAAAAATGCTACTCAAATGTCCGGAGAAATGATGATAGCTCCGACAGATAACGTCAGATAACAAGCAATAAACATGACTAAATATACATGTTCTACATATATTTACAAAGATACACTTCTTCTTAATGCAACCGCTGTATTACATTTATTTTTAACGTTACAGACATCGTTCACTGGGCTATACAATGAGACGGCGCTCAGATATTAGCAGTATGTCTCCTCTACGTTTGGAGTCCACAGAAACCCAAAATAACCACATAAATATTCCCTTACCTTTGATGTTCTTCCATCAGAAGACGTAGAAGGAGTCATACTTACCCAATACATTGTTTGGTTTCACGTTGTGTGTCCCTGTATTAGCATATGCTAACAGCTTCAGCTGAAATGCATCAAAAATGACTTCTGGTCCAGCACTCTTGCGCATCAAAACTTCCAATTTACATATTATATGTCGACTAAACTGGTCAAACGATGTGCAAAATCGAGCTTTATGATGTTTTTAGCATGTAGAACAAAGATCAGCGCGAACAGACAAACCGGCTTCAAATGCTGGATCATGGAAAAGAATGTACTCCAAATCGGCCGCGTGCAATAGAGTGCATGTTTTTCAGAGGGACACGAGCAATTTCACCCGCCAAACGTGTAGGGCTCGTGGGATTCTCACAATGAACGTGCCATTTGAAAGCAGGCATCGCGCTGAAGAGATAGAGACTGTTCCTGGATCGGTAGCTGCCTGGGAAGGGTGGGGGCGATGACGTCAAAGTTGACCCAACTTTTCTCTTCACAAGAGAGAGTTTGGGAGAAAGGCTGCCCTGAGAGTTCTGCTTTACATACAGACAAAATTTAAACGGTTTTAGAAACTTTAGAGTGTTTTCTATTCAATAATAATTTTTATATGCATATATTAGCAATTTTGGGAAAACATATTTTCAGTTTACTATGGGCACGCACTGCCTCCAAAGGGGGCAGTATTCAGCCCGAGCTCTAAGAAGTTTTAAATAAAGGTTAAATAAAGAAAACACATGAATTATATAGCCTAATATCTTTGTCATTACAAGATGGAAAATAATGGATAATTAAATGTAAAAGTCCTTTGAGATCAGGTCTGGCTGTAATGCTATGGCTTCAGAGTCAGAAAATGTATATAGTGCACTACTTTTGACCAGGGCTCTGTTCAAACGTAGTGCACTATATAGAGACTAGTGTGCCATTGCAGAAGCAGCCGGAGTCTGTCTTTTCTCTCTGAAGCAGTAGACTAGAGCTCAGCCACAGCCAGACAAGGACAGGACAGCCATCTTATAACACCGACCCATTACTAACCTAGCCTACAAGGGACAAGGATTCCTTCAGCAGTGCCACTAATTACTGCTAGCCAGACAATGTCAATCAATCTCTATTAATTATTAAACCTCTTGAGAGAGAGGGATGGAGTGAGGGAGAGGAAGGGAGGATGGATAGAGAAAGGAGAGGGAGAGAGAGGGAAGGATGGATAAATGGATTAAATGAGAGAGGGTACGTCTCTCATAGCTTGACACATAATGAGAGCCTGATAATGTATCTGTAGCTTCTCTAATATATCTCACACTGAGATAGTAAAAAACGGGGCTGTGACAAAGTACAGCTTATCTAAGCACTTATCACGACCACGGTACCCTTGAACAGGGGCACTGGAGATAGGTGGATGGAGAGCAAAGGGAGTTATTGGAACACAATGAGTGGTAGAGAGAGGAGTGTAGAGGAAAGTTAAGAAAGCGGGGAGATGATAGAAAAGGAGGGAGAGGGGAGAGGAGCGAGGGTAGGAATGAAGAGAGGAGGAGAGGAGGGAGAAAGAGAGAGGGAGAGAAGAGGAAATGGTACAGAATGAAAGTGATAATGCATAGCATTAGTGCTACTATTACAGAGGGATAAAGCATCAGCACAGAACCTCATCTCTTTACATCTCACTGGCTAATCTGCCATTAAATAGAAGACAGGAAAAGATGAGGGCGGGAGGGATGGGATTGCATTCCCAGAAGATGCGAGAGATGTGAGAGAGTAAGAAAGAAAGGGATGGAGGGGAGAGATGAGGTTTGGAATATGGAGAGAAGGATAGAAGGAATGAGATATGGGATAGAAGGAGAGATGAGGTGGGGGATAGGGTGAGACGAGGAGAGTGAAGAGGAAAAGAGGAAGAGAGAGAGAGCGAAAGAGAGAGCTGAGGATAGAGGAGGGGGTGGAGGTACGATTTGTTCCAGCTGCGCTTGATCGATCTGCTCTATTAGCCAGGCATCTGTGTGCAAAAAGCCTATACAAACACTCACCATGGGCTCTTATCCTGTCTCCCTACTGACTCCCCGAATCTCCCCACAGTCTCCCCACTCTCTGTCCCCCACACTGTAAACCCCAATAATTTTTTAAAATATGTGTTGAGTGATTGATTGATTAATCTTATACAGACCCCTTTCTCCACATTTTGTTAAGTTACAGCCTTATTCTAAAATGGATGACAATACCGCATAATGACAAAGCAAAAACAGGTTCATAGAAATGTCTGCAAATGTATAACCCCCCCCAGAAATAACACATTTACATAGGTATTCAGACCCTTTTGCTATGAGACTCGAAATTGATCTCAGGTGAATCCTGTTTCCATTATTCATCCTTGAGATGTTTCTACAACTTTAATGGAGTCCACCTGTTGTAAAATCAAGGCACACACCTGTATATATATGGTGCCAAAGTTCAAATGACAGACATATCTCAACATCAACTGTACAGAGGAGACTGTGTGAAACAGGGTTTCAATTGCTGCAAAGAAACCACTACTAAAGGACACCAATAATAAGAAGAGACTTGCTTGGGCAAAGAAACATGAACAATGGATGTTAGACTGGTGGAAATATGTCCTTTGGTCTGATTAGTCCAAATGTGAGATTTTTGGGTCCAACTGCCGTGTCTTCGTGAGACGCAGAGCAGGTGTACGGATGATCTCCGCATGTGTGAATCAACGTGAAGCATGGAAGAGGAGGTGTGATGGTGTTGGGGTGCTTTGCTGGTGACAATGTCAGTGATTTATTTAGAATTCAAGGTACACATAACCAGCATGGCTACCACAGCATTCTGCAGCAATATGCCATCCCATCTGGTTTGCACTTTGTGCTACTATCATTTATTTTTCAACAGAACAATGACCCAAAACACACCTCCAGGCTGTGTAAGGGCAATTTGACCAAGAAGGAGAGTGATGGAGTGCTGCATCAGATGACCTGATCTCCACAATCAATTGACCTCAACCCAAATGAGATAGTTTGGGATGTGTTGTACCGCAGAGGGAAGGAAAAGCAGCCAACAAGAGCTCAGCATATGTGGAAACTCCTTCAAGACTGTTAGAAAATCATGCCAGGTGAAGCTGGTTGAGAGAATGCTAAAAGTGTGCAAAGCTGGAAAAAGGTGGCTACTTTGAAGAAACTAAAATATTACATAATTTTAATTTGTTTAACACTTTTTTAGTTACTACATGATTCCAAATGTGTTATATCATAGTTTTGATATCTTCACTATTATTCTACAATGTAGAAAATAGTTTTAAAAAATAAAGAAAACCCTTGAATGAGTAGGTGTTTCCAAACTTTTGACTGGTACTATACTTCCGATAAAGTCCCATAAAGACCCATCAGCACACTGCTTTTAAGTTTGCTGCGTAGCAATTTTTGACGCATGCCTCGGAGTTCCAGTATCAAACGTAACATCAATGTAGCACTCACTTCTATAATCAGGAAGTGCTTTGCCAGACAAGTTAAGGATCATTTCACCTCCACCTTACCTGACACCCTAGACCCACTTCAATTTGCATACCGCCCCAATAGATCCACAGACGATGCAATCGCCATCGCACTGCACACTGCCCTGTCCCATCTGGACAAGAGGAATACCTATGTAAGAATGCTGTTCATTGACTACAGCTCAGCCTTCAACACAATAGTACCTTCCAAGCTTATCATTAAGCTCGGGACCCTGGGTCTAAATCCCGCCCTGTGCAACTGGGTCCTGTAATTCTAGACGGGCCGCCCCCAGGTGGTGAAGGTGGGAAACAACACCTCCACTACACTGATACTCAACACAGGGGCCCCACAAAGGTGTGTGCTCATGCCCCTCCTGTACTCCCTGTTCACCCATAACTGCGTGACCATGCACGCCTCCAACTCAAATTTGCAGACGAGACAACAGTAGTATCCCTGATTACCAACAATGACAAGACAGCCTACAGGGAGGAGGTGAGGGCCGTGGCGGAATGGTGCCAGGAAAATAACCTCTTCCTCAACATCAACAAAACGAAGGACCTGACCGTGGACTTCAGAAGACAGCAGAGGGAGCACGCCCTGATCCACATCGACGGGATCGCAGTGGAGAAGGTGAACAATTTCAGTTCCTCAGCATACACATCACTGACAATCTGAAATGGTCCACCCACACAGACAGTGTGGTGAAGAAGGTGCAACAGTGCCTCTTCAACCTCAGGAGACCCTCACAAACCTTTACATATGCACCATTGAGAGCATCCTGTTGGGCTGTATTATCGCCTGGCACTGCAAATGCACCACCCGCAACCGCAGGGCTCTCCAGAGGGTGGTGCAGTCTTCCCATCGTATCACTGGGGGCGCACTGTCTGCCCTCCAGGACACCTGCAGCACCCGATGTCAAAAGAAGGTCAAAAAGATCATCAAGGACTTCAACCACCCGAGCCACGGCCTGTTCACCCCGCTATCATCCAGAAGCCAAGGTAAGTACAGATGCATCAAAGCTGGGACTGAGAGACTGAAAAACAGCTTCTACCTCAAGGCCATCAGACTTTTAAATAGCCCTATTGCACATAGACATGGAGTTACTAGTCACTTTAATATTGGAACACTGGCCACTTTACAAATGTTTACATAATGTTTTACACGTTTCATATATATATTATATTCTACTGCATCCTAGTCAATGCCACTCTGACATGGTTTACAGTCCACATCAGGCCTGCAAGACGTTTTGCAAAATTCCAGGAAATATCCTCAAATTCCAGGAATCTTCCAACCAGTATTTCTGGAAAATGTGTAACTCCTATTGGAATCCAGCCGGAGTTCGGCTGTTCAACATTTCAAATTGTTATTCACCCCCAACCTTTCTTCATAGACTGCCAGGGTTAGGAACAGTGTGAGGAGACTAACTACAACATTTAAACTGGTAGAATCATATCAGTCACGGGTGCAAAAAATCTAACAAAATTATTTGATTAGTTATGTATCTTTGTGTAGCATAAGATTACTCAATCACTCAATGTACATGGAAAAGCACATATTAAAAAAAATTGCCATCATAACTTTAAAAAATAGTGTTGGGGTGATTTAGTTTTGAGTCGGTACCACCAAAAATTTTTTTTGTGCTTTTTCTATTTTACCCCATTTTTCTCCACAATTTCCTGATGTCCTATTTACAATCCAATTCTGATCTTGTCTCATTGCTGAAACTCCCCAACGGGCTCGGGAGAGGCGAAGGTCCCACAAAAACATTTGAAGTAATAATGACTTTTCATTGACTTTGACTTCAATTTACTAGAAGTATTTGAGTAAAAAATGCACTGGGGTTTACAGTGTACAGGACAGAGACTGTGGGATCAATCCAATCAGTACCTCTGTCCTATCATATTAACAAGCACACTCACACAAATGCTGGGTCAAAAATAACACAGCTCTGGGTAAATAGTGGACAGAACACACATTGGGTTATTTTTGACCCAGCAAGTTGGGTCACTTATTTGTGTAATTGAGGTAAGGTCAGAAGACTGAGGCGTGGCTTAGTAGGGGCGTGGCTTCCAGATAGTTATGTTTGGCCACCCTTGACAGAGATTGTAATTCTGGTTAATCTGTTCTGTTGTATTGTCTAGATATGTTCAAGTTAAATACTGAAAGTTTTGTATTTCAAATGAGGTTTACATAAGTACAGATGCATTTCTTTTTTTACAAAAGCCAGCCACGTCACCCGTGATACAAGTCAGTGATTGAAGTCCATCCATGTCTGACGACATCAGAAGATGACATGGAAACCGACCCCTAGGGGCAACAGTGAGTGCTCTTAAAACTTGTGTGGGATAGGGTCTAGTTTCCTGAATTTCCACATGACTGACTGACATGCCCAAAGTAAACTGCCTGTTACTCAGGCCCAGAAGCCAGGATGTGCATTTAATTGGTAGCATTGGATAGAAAACACCTTGAAGTTTCTGAAACTGTTAAAAAAATGTTTGAGACTATAACAGAATTGATATGGCAGGTGAAAATCTGAGTCTGTGGATGCAGTGGATAGAGATGCATCCAATTCAGATATCTCTAGCTTAAACTGAAGGATTTTTAAATAATGCTAGTTTTAATACAAATAATGTGTCCCAAACCTTTTACTCCCCTAAAATGCACATCACCTGATGTGGATGAAAATACCCTCAAATTAAATCTGACAGTCTGAAATTGAACTTCGGTCATTGTTTAATTTCAAATCCAAACTTTTGAAGTTTAAAGCCAAAAGAAGAACAAATGCTTCACTGTCCCAATAATTATGGAGGGCACTGTTTAATAAAGACATCCTCATGCTTCCCAGACGAAAAAGTTTGGAAGAGTTTTTGCATGTATATTGACAACATTTGGTTACGTTTTTGTTCATTTAGGACTTTGGTGAGGTTTTTTACCGGTTGTTCGGGGACACAATATTTTTTATTTTGGCAAGTTGAAGTTCGGAGCCGAAGACTACGCCCCTTCATCGGTGATTGGTCAACAGTAAGATTTCTTCAAGCAAGTCTCTGATGTAATTCAATGATATGACTCGTTTTCACGCACCTTCTTTTATTGAGAAATACTGCACCAAACGTCTTAGTTAGATGTAAAAAAAAAAGGCCTCCTCTGCAAAAATGTCAAGATTAATGACAGATTTCTTGAGTTATCTTAGATTAATTCTGACTATTTTGAGGAAGTGTATTCTGGCTACTGAGTCTCAAAGTGGACAAACAGTACTATTGATGCTTTATTATAGTTTTTCAAGCAAAGGCCTTTTAAGGGAGTATGCGAACACACTCGTTCGGTTAGGTTAGCCGAGTTCAGACAGACGCCAGCGGACTGAAGCATGCTGATGCCTTAGGAACCACTGCCTTCTGTCACCTGGAAGATCTATCATGATTACAGTAAACCAATGGCTTGCTCCTTACTCTCTACTACACTACTCTGTTCATGCTACGCTTCTCCTCATTACTGAACTCAATCATAGCTGCATTCATGACAAATGTCATAGAAAATGTGTTTTGTTTTTAGCCAGAAAGTTAGCTATGTAAGGTAGGCTACAGGGTTATAACATCATTATAGCAATCTAGTTACTGCCTTAATGTGAATTTATCTGCCTGGTAAAAGATTTGATTGCAATCTGTCGATAGCTAGCAAGCTAACTTGATACATTAACTAGTTATCACACGTGTGGAAAAAAGCAGATTAAAACAATGCATTTTGATTTTCAAAGTGTCGCATTCATGGAAAATAGCTTGCCTTTGGCCTACTTGGTAACGTTAGTCCTTTTCCCTTCTGACTTCGATACGGGGTATGGCCCCTTGCATTCTCGAGAGCAAGCTGGTAGTCCTCCTTAGCTAGCTATGTTTCTCAAACATACCTTGTTTTGTGAAATATTTGTAAGTACATGTGCCTGATTTAGATTGCCCAGTGCAGGAAAAACAAACAAAGCTCCCATTATTTGATGTAATATACCTTAATGTGAACAAGACAAGTGGTGCTAAATGTGCACCAAAGTAAAAAGTAAATAAATTGTACCATGAGTATGATGTTCAAATACATGTTATGTTAATCAAGAACAATTACTGCAAAATTTCATTGGATATCTATACAAGTGGTGATTTTATTAGCTACATTGGTAATCAAGATGTTGTGTAGCCTATTGATTGTAGAAGTGTGACAGTCTACCCTCCTGCATCAGAATCAGAATCAAATAACATTAAAATGTATTCCTAAGTGTTGTTTACATGTGTTTTTTTCTGTAGGATTCCAGTTTTGAACAGCAACAGTCCCCATTTGCCATGGGCAGAGAAGCTAGAAGTAGGGGGAGAGGATGAGGTAGGCGTAGGACTGCAGAAAGGCTGCCAGACTGACTGAAGAGGCTGACCTAGATGAAGGTTGGTGAAAATCTTTCACTTATCCATTTCACAACATTCAAATCATATTGCGCAATATTTTACTTCATTCTGTAATGATGTTTTTATTTTTTAACTATCAATACATTTGAGAGAGCTGTCCTTTGAAAGGTGAGCGGTGCTGGAACAGGTTGCTCGCTACCCGTCTATCTGGAGTGATGTTAGACATAATGGATTTGCGGAGGCCTATCCCAGGGTCTCCAGACTTCCCAAACCAAGGACAGCCCCGCTGGTGCACCTGCCTGAATTGCCGGGAGATGCCCACTGACCTGGAGAGGAAGTCCTGAGTCCAGGGTCTGACAGATGTGTGAGCAGGATGGCACACATGGAACTTTTTTGTCTGGAGTAGGGGATTTTGCGGCTAGTCCGAATTGTTAGAAATTACATTGGGCAATCTGCAGGATCCAGCCACAGACCACAAGGAGTATCAACACGCAACATATAGAAAATATGTTGTTTGGCAGTATGGAGCCCTGGGACAAGGAACAGAGTGGTGATCCCAAGCTGTTGTTTGCTGATCTCCTAGTGCAATAAACAGACTTCATTCCTAATAGGCTGTAGAGCTCTGATGTCCTCACTCCGTCAGACAGCACAATAGAATCAACATCCAGCACCAAGAAAGACGATAACAATATGGACAAATGTTCTTTCATATACTGTCTGACAGTACTAACAGAGAGAACCAAATTCACAGACCGCTAAATACTTGAATCCCAAATATCCTGCTTCTTTCAACACATAACTGCTGCAATTTCAACACTGCACTCTTCTATTTATTTATTACCAAGTATGTTTACACGTGTTCACTTGTCCTCTACACTCCAATGTTGTTCATTTGTATCCCAATTAGGAATAATATTAAATTTGGTGATCACTGTATATAGTTTTGCTTGTGTCGTTTTTTAACTACTTCTGGGCAATCGCAGTTCAGTACTTTACCATTTCAGTACTTCATAGAAATGTTATTTTGTCTTATGGCATTTTTACACAACTGCTATTGCTTAGGTTATTAAAAAAATATATATATATATTTTGAGAAGGATACAGAGTCTATCTTGTATTATTTTAGAATTTCCGTAAATCAACCTTTATTTGACCTGATCTATGTAATCATCCAGACTTGTTTCATACTGTACTTAGACCAGAGTAGTCCATTCCTATTCCTGAACACCTACCCTCCTATAGGTTAGGTAAACCCTTCAGGAGCATAGATGTCCAGGAAGAGAGTAGTTTAGTAAATAGTTCTAAAACCATTCCAAAAGTACAATAATGATTTCTATATGCTAGATAAAGAATGCCCAAATATTGTTTCTCACAAGTTTAAGGTTGCCCACACAAACGTCCCTTATTCACTTATGATTCACACGTTTGTTTGTGCCACCCCCCTCTTGTTAAGGATAGGGTTTAGTTTCCTGAATTTCCGCCTGACTGACGTGCCCAATGTAAACTGTCTGTTACTCAGGCCCAGAGGCCATATGCATATAGTTGGTAGTATTGGTTAGAAAAGACTTTGAAGTTTCTAAACCTGTTACAATAATGTCTGAGACTGTAACAGAATTGATATGGCAGGCAAAACTCAGAAGAAATACCAACCAGAATTTATTTTTTTGAGGTCCCGGGCTTTGCAATGGAAATCTATAGGTCCTATGTCTCCCAGATTGCAATTCCTTTGGCGTCCACTAGATGTCAACAATCTTTATTCAAGGTTTCAAGCTTGTTTTTTGAAAAACAATTTTAAAAAATGAGTTTTGGTGAAGAGAGCACCGGAACAATATCAGTCTTTCAGCACGCGAGGGAGAGGGCACGCACTTACTAATTTTGCTTTCCCATTGAACATACTACTTTCCGCATGAAATATTATAGTTTATTTACATTTCAGAGTACCTGAGGATTCAATAGAAACATCATTTGACTTGTTTGCATGAAGTTTAGCGGTAGCTTTTTGGACTCCGTTGTCTGCATGTTGAACAAGTGGAATACTGAAATCGATGGCGCTAATTAAGAGAGCCTGGGAGTTTCAGGTGCACAGCAGAGATGTTAATGACACAATCAATCGCAAAGGGGCGAATGAATCTGGGGACCTCGACGAGAGCTATACCCTTTGGCCTGGAGTGTAGACTGGAGGCACGGCGACATTTTGGGATTGGGTCCTGGCGGAGACATGGTGAAGGGCAGACCAGGCCCTCCAGTTGCAATGACAACGGCGCATGTGATGGACTGATGGACTGATCTCAACCTCTTGTGGGCAGGGAACAAGGGGGGTTGATAGCCCAGTCACACTCAAAAGGTGACATACCTGATGAGGCGTTGATGAGGGTGTTGTGGGCACCCAGGGTAGCTGAGCACTCCAGGAGGAAGGGTTAGCCAAAGTCATACATCGTAGGGCAGTCTCCAGCTCCTGGTTGGCCCGTTCGGTCTGGCCGTTGGTCTGGGGGTGATATCCAGATGAAAGACTAACATTAATACCAAGTGCTGAACAGAAGGATCTCCATACCTGGAATGTAAACTGGGGTCCCCTGTCGGAAACGATGTTAGTGGGAATGCCATGCAGCCGAAACACATGGGATACCAGCAGGTCCACAGTCTCCCTGGAGGATTGAAGCTTGAAGAGGGGAATAAAGTGAGCTGCTTTGGAAAATCTGTCGATAATGGTGAGGATGACTGAGTTACCGTTAGATGGGGGGAGGCCAGTGATGAACTATGTGTGACCAGATGCGACTGGGTATGGGAAGAGGGTGAAGCAGACTGGAATTGGGTTTGGTGGAGGTTTTGTTCCGGGCACAGACCGAGCAGACTGAAACAAACTCCCTGACGTCTCTCTCCATGGTGGGCCACCAAAAGCGCTGACGCAGGAAGGCGACAGTCCAGTTTATGCCAGGGTGACAGGTGTGGTGAGTAGAATGGGCCCACTGAAGAACTTCAGAGTGAACTGAATCTGGAACAAACAGAGCCTTTCTAATACCGGCGTCAGGCTTGGTATTCTTAGATAAGTGAGTGTGAAGTTGAATCTTCCAAAGAACAATGCCCACCTGGCCTGCCGGGAGTTCAGACGTTTGGTGGTCTGGATGTAGGACAGGTTTTTGTGGTCCATCCACAAAATGAAGGGGGGGAAATGAGCCCTCCATCCAGTGACGCCACTCCTCAAGAGCCAGCTTCACAGCAGGAAGTTCCCGGTTACCTATGTCAGCATTTCTTTCTGCAGGTGAGAGCATGCAGGACAAGAAAGAACATGGGTGGAGCTTCTGATCACAGGGGGAACGTTGAGACAGAACTCCACCTACCCCGGTGTCGGGGGTGTCCACCTCGCCGACAAAGTGGAGTTCTGGGTCTGGCTGGGTGAGGATCGGAGCGGAAGTGAAGCAGCGATTGAGTTCCTGGAACGCTGTCTCTGCCTCAGGGGACCAGTGGAATGGAGTGGAGGTGAAAGTGAGAGGGGCTGCCAAACAGCTGTAATCACAGATGAAACGTCAGTAAAGAATTGGTAAACCCCAGGTAACGATGTAGCTGCTTCAGATTCGAGGGCACAGGCCACTCTGTGACGGCGCTGACCTGGGCAGGGTCAATACATAACTGTCCTTGTGCAATTATGTAACCCAGGAAGGACACAGAGGATGTATGAAACTCACATTTCTTAGCCTTAAGAAAAAGCTTATTCTCCAATAGCTGTTGGAGAACTTGGCGAACGTATTGCTGGTGAGCCTCAGGGTCCTTAGAAAAATGTAATCGTCATCCACATAGACAAAAATGAAGCATCTAATCACATCCCTCAGAATGTCATTTACCAGGCTCTGGAAAACATCAGCAGCATTAGCGAGACCAAACGTCATGACCAAATACTCAAAGTGTCCAAGTGATATGTTGAATGCCATGTTTTACTCGTCCCCCTCTCTGATGTGGCTATCTCTTCAGTGGGTCATATGATTGAGTGTAGTCTGGCCCAGGAGTGGGAAGGTGAACGGAAAGGCTCTGGAGCAACGAACCGCCCTTGCTGTCTCTGCCTGGCCGGTTCCCCTCTTTCCACTGGCATTCTCTGCCTCTAACCCTATTACAGGGGCTGAGTCACTGGCTTACTGGGGCTCTCTCATGCCGTCCCTGAAAGGGGTGCGTCACCTGAGTGGGTTGATTCACTGATGTGGTCATCCTGTCTGGGTTGGCGCCCCCCCCTTGGGTTGTGCCATGGCGGAGATCTTTGTGGGCTATACTCAGCCTTGTCTCAGGATGGTAAGTTGGTGGTTGAAGATATCCCTCTAGTGGTGTGGGGGCTATGCTTTGGCAAAGTGGGTGGGGTTATATCCTTCCTGTTTGGCCCTGTCCGGGGGTGTCCTCGGATGGGCCCACAGTGTCTCCTGACCCCTCCTGTCTCAGCCTCCAGTATTTATGCTGCAGTAGTTTATGTGTCGGGGGGCTAGGGTCAGTTTGTTATATCTGGAGTACTTATCCTGTCCTATTCGGTGTCCTGTGTGAATTTAAGTGTGCTTTCTCTAATTCTCTCTTTCTTTCTCTCTCTCTCAGAGGACCTGAGCCCTAGGACCATGCCCCAGGACTACCTGACATGATGACTCCTTGCTGTCCCCAGTCCACCTGGCCGTGCTGCTGCTCCAGTTTCAACTGTTCTGCCTCATTATTATTCGACCATGCTGGTCATTTATGAACATTTGAACATCTTGGCCATGTTCTGTTATAATCTCCACCCGGCACAGCCAGAAGAGGACTGGCCACCCCACATAGCCTGGTTCCTCTCTAGGTTTCTTCCTAGGTTTTAGCCTTTCTAGGGAGTTTTTCCTAGCCACCGTGCTTCTACACCTGCATTGCTTGCTGTTTGGGGTTTTAGGCTGGGTTTCTGTACAGTACTTTGAGATATCAGCTGATGTACGAAGGGCTATATAAATACATTTGATTTGATTTGATGTGGAGAAGGTGGTAGGCATTCCGGAGGTCGAGTTTAGGGAACACCGTGGCACCATGGAGGGGGTCAAAAGCAGAACTAATGAGTTGCAAGGGATATTTGATCCTAACAGTGTTACTATTCAGCTTACGGTAATCTATGCATGGCCTCAGTGACCCATCTTTTTTCTTGACAAAGAAAAAACAGTCCCTACCGGTGAGGAAGAAGGCCTAATATGTCCTGCAGCCAGGGAATCCTGGATCAAATCAAATCAAATCAAATGTTATTTGTCACATACACATGGTTAGCAGATGTTAATGCGAGTGTAGCGAAATGCTTGTGCTTCTAGTTCCGACAATGCAGTAATAACCAACAAGTAATCTAACTAACAATTCCAAAACTACTGTCTTATACACACAAGTGTAGGGGATAAAGAATATGTACATAAAGATATATGAATGAGTGATGGTACAGAGCGGCATAGGCAAGATACAGTAGATGGTATCGAGTACAGTATATACATATGAGATGAGTATGTAGTTAAAGTAGCTAGTGATACATGTATTACATAAAGATGCAGTAGATGATAGAGTACAGTATATACACATACATATGAGATGAATAATGTAGGGTATGTAAACATTATATTAGGTAGCATTGTTTAAAGTGGCTAGTGATATATTTTACATCATTTCCCATCAATTCCCATTATTAAAGTGGCTGGAGTTGGGTCAGTGTGTTGGCAGCAGCCACTCAATGTTAGTGGTGGCTGTTTAACAGTCTGATGGCCTTGAGATAGAAGCCGTTTTTCAGTCTCTCGGTCCCAGCTTTGATGCACCTGTACTGACCTCGCCTTCTGGATGATAGCGGGGTGAACAGGCAGTGGCTCGGGTGGTTGTTGTCCTTGATGATCTTTGTGGCCTTCCTGTAACATCCAATTTGTAAGTCGCTCTGGATAAGAGCGTCTGCTAAATGACTTAAATGTAAATGTAAATGTAAACATCGGGTGGTGTAGGTGCCCTGGAGGGCAGGTAGTTTGCCCCCGGTGATGCGTTGTGCAGACCTCACTACCCTCTGGAGAGCCTTGCGGTTGTGGGCGAAGCAGTTGCCCTACCAGGCGGTGATACAGCCCGCCAGGATGCTCTCGATTGTGCATCTGTTGAAGTTTGTGAGTGCTTTTGGTGACAAGCCAAATTTCTTCAGCCTCCTGAGGTTGAAGAGGCGCTGCTGCGTCTTCTTCACAATGCTGTCTGTGTGGGTGGACCAATTCAGTTTGTCTGTGATGTGTATGCCGAGGAACTTAAAACTTGCTACCCTCTCCACTACTGTTCCATCGATGTGGATAGGGGGATGTTCCCTCTGCTGTTTCCCGAAGTCCACAATCATCTCCTTAGTTTTGTTGACGTTGAGTGTGAGGTTATTTTCCTGACACCACACTCCGAGGGCCCTCACCTCCTCCCTGTAGGCCGTCTCGTCGTTGTTGGTAATCAAGCCTACCACTGTTGTGTCGTCCGCAAACTTGATGATTGAGTTGGAGGCGTGCGTGGCCACACAGTCATGGGTGAACAGGGAGTACAGGAGAGGGCTCAGAACGCACCCTTGTGGGGTCCCAGTTTTGAGGATCAGCGGGGTGGAGATGTTGTTGCCTACCCTCACCACCTGGGGGCGGCCCGTCAGGAAGTCCAGTACCCAGTTGCACAGGGCGGGGTCGAAACTCCAGGGTCTCGAGCTTGATGACGAGCTTGGAGGGTACTATGGTGTTAAATGCCGAGCTGTAGTCGATGAACAGCATTCTCACATAAGTATTCCTCTTGTCCAGATGGGTTAGGGCAGTGTGCAGTGTGGTTGAGATTGCATCTATCTAGCTAACCGCAACCCAGGATGATTACTCCTGGCTAGCGTTTCCACCCACTTAGCTTGAAGCTAACCCGGCCAGAGCTCCTGTGCTACCACCGAAGCATACTCCTGGGCTACAATATCCGGACCCACGACCGGTCTATCGATGTCACCGCATGAAGAGGAATAAACAGACTCACCCCATCGTGACGTCCCCCAAAGGCTAACTTTCTAGCCCTTGCTATCTCCTTCCTTGCTAATTCGGCCTGCTAACTGCTAGCTTGTTTAGCCCCGGTCCGCTAACTGCTACCTTGTTTAGCCCTGGCCTACTAACTGTTAGCTTGTTAGCACAGGCCTGCTAACCGTCTGAATCGCTGCGTCCCAAACACTCACTGGATCCATATTTACTTTCTATCTCTTTTCAATTTTTAATTTGTTTATACCTTCCGGTAACCTGCCTCACCCAATGTGATACGGAATCGCCATTATTTTAAATTTTTAGAACACACTCAAGAACCTCCAGAAGCTAACCAGCTAACTAGCTACAAGCTATTTAGTCATTGTTAGCCACTGCTAACTGTTTTTTAACCTGGATAACACTCGCCAGTCCAGCTTCCCTGCCCCATCCACCGCTGCCCCCCTGGACACTGATCACTTGGCTACATAGCTGATGCATGCTAGACTGTCCATTAATCACGGTACTCCATTCTGCTTGTTTATGTTTTATCTGTCGGCCCCAGCCGCACTCAGGCTCTGTGTGTAGTTAATCCGACCCTCCCTGCCTAGCCAACGCCATTTTACCTGCTGTTGTTGTGCTAGCTGATTAGCTGTTGTTGTCTCACCTACTGTTTTAGCTACTGTTTTAGCTAGCTCTCCCAATTCAACACCTGTGATTACTGTATGTCTCTCTCAAATGTCAATATGCCTTGTATACTGTTGTTCAGGTTAGTTATCATTGTTTTAGTTTACAATGGAGCCCCTAGTTCCACTCTTCATACCCCTGATACCTCCTTTGTCCCTCCTCCCACACATGCGTTGACCTCACCCATTACAACCTGCATGTCCAGAGATACAACCTCTCTCATCATCACCCAGTGCCTGGGCTTACCTCCGCTGTACCCGCACCCCACCATACCCCTGTGTGCGCATTATGCCCTGAATATATTCTACCATGCCCAGAAATCTGCTCCTTTCATTCTCTTTCCCCAACGCTCTAGGCGACCAGTTTTGATATCCTTCAGCCGCACCCTCATACTACTCCTCCTCTGTTCCGCAGGTGATGTGGAGGTAAACCCAGGCCCTGCATGTCCCCAGGCACCCTCATTTGTTAACTTCTGTGATCGAAAAAGCCTTGGTTTCATGCATGTCAACATCAGAAGCCTCCTCCCTAAGTTTGTTTTACTCACTGCTTTAGCACACTCTGCTAACCCTGATGTCCTTGCCGTGTCTGAATCCTGGCTCAGGAAGGCCACCAAAAATTCTGAGATTTCCATACCCAACTATAACATCTTCCGTCAAGATAGAACTGCCAAAGGGGGAGGAGTTGCAGTCTACTGCAGAGATAGCCTGCAAAGTAATGTCATACTTTCCAGGTCCATACCCAAACAGTTCGAACTACTAATCTTGAAAATTACTCTCGCCAGAAATAAGTCTCTCACTGTTGCCGCCTGCTACCGACCCCCCTCAGCACCCAGCTGTCCCCTGGACACCATTTGTGAATTGATTGCCCCCCATCTAGCTTCAGAGTTTGTTCTGTTAGGTGACCTAAACTGGGATATGCTTAACACCCCGGCAGTCCTACAATCTAAGCTAGATGCCCTCAATCTCACACAAATCATCAAGGAACCCACCAGGTACAACCCTAAATCTGTAAACAAGGGCACCCTCATAGATGTCATCCTGACCAACTGGCCCTCCAAATACACCTCCGCTGTCTTCAACCAGGATCTCAGCGATCACTGCCTCATTGCCTGTATCCGCCACGGAGCCGCAGTCAAACGACCACCCCTCATCACTGTCAAACGCTCCCTAAAACACTTCTGTGAGCAGGCCTTTCTAATCGACCTGGCCCGGGTATCCTGGAAGGACATTGACCTCATCTCGTCAGTTGAGGATGCCTGGTCATTCTTTAAAAGTAACTTCCTCACCATTTTAGATAAGCATGCTCCGTTCAAAAAATGCAGAACTAAGAACAGATATAGCCCTTGGTTCACTCCAGACCTGACTGCCCTCGACCAGCACAAACACATCCTGTGGCGGACTGCAATAGCATAGAATAGTCCCCGCGATATGCGACTGTTCAGGGAAGTCAGGAACCAATACACGCAGTCAGTCAGGAAAGCTAAGGCCAGCTTCTTCAGGCAGAAGTTGGCATCCTGTAGCTCCAACTCCAAAAAGTTCTGGGACACTGTGAAATCCATGGAGAACAAGAGCACCTCCTCCCAGCTGCCCACTGCACTGAGGCTAGGTAACACGGTCACCACCGATAAATCCATGATTATCGAAAACTTCAAAAGCATTTCTCAACGGCTGGCCATGCCTTCCGCCTGGCTACTCCAACCTCGGCCAACAGCTCCGCCCCCCCCCCCCCCCCGCAGCTACTCACCCAAGCCT
The DNA here is from genome assembly GCF_034236695.1 of Oncorhynchus nerka. Classification (NCBI taxonomy): domain Eukaryota; kingdom Metazoa; phylum Chordata; class Actinopteri; order Salmoniformes; family Salmonidae; genus Oncorhynchus; species Oncorhynchus nerka. The sequence continues at coordinate 14,602,049 of NC_088414.1, read as the reverse complement.
CTCCAGGTTCTCCTTTACCCAAATCCAGATAGCAGATGTTCTGAAAGAGCTGCAAAACCTGGACCCGTACAAATCAGCTGGGCTTGACAATCTGGACCCTCTATTTCTGAAACTATCCGCCGCCATTGTCGCAACCCCTATTACCAGCCTGTTCAACCTCTCTTTCATATCGTCTGAGATCCCCAAGGACTGGAAAGCTGCCGCAGTCATCCCCCTCTTCAAAGGGGGAGACACCCTGGACCCAAACTGTTACAGACCTATATCCATCCTGCCCTGCCTATCTAAGGTCTTCGAAAGCCAAGTCAACAAACAGGTCACTGACCATCTCGAATCCCACCGTACCTTCTCCGCTGTGCAATCTGGTTTCCGAGCCGGTCACGGGTGCACCTCAGCCACGCTCAAGGTACTAAACGATATCATAACCGCCATCGATAAAAAACAGTACTGTGCAGCCGTTTTCATCGACCTTGCCAAGGTTTTCGACTCGGTCAATCACCATATTCTTATCGGCAGACTCAGTAGCCTCGGTTTTTCGGATGACTGCCTTGCCTGGTTCACCAATTACTTTGCAGACAGAGTTCAGTGTGTCAAATCGGAGGGCATGCTGTCCGGTCCTCTGGAAGTCTCTATGGGGTTGCCACAGGGTTCAATCCTCGGGCCGACTCTTTTTTCTGTATATTACAATGACGTTGCTCTTGCTGCGGGCGATTCCCTGATCCACCTCTACGCAGACGACACCATTCTATATACTTCCGGCCCGTCCTTGGACACTGTGCTATCTAACCTCCAAACGAGCTTCAAAGCCATACAACACTCCTTCCGTGGCCTCCAACTGCTCTTAAACGCTAGTAAAACCAAATGCATGCTTTTCAACCGTTTGCTGCCTGCACCCGCACTCCTGAAAAGCATCACCACCCTGGATGGTTCCAACCTTGAATATGTGGACATCTATAAGTATCTAGGTGTCTGGCTAGACTGTAAACTCTCCTTCCAGACTCATATCAAACATCTCCAATCGAAAATCAAATCAAGAGTCGGCTTTCTATTCCGCAACAAAGCCTCCTTCACTCACGCCGCCAAATTTACCCTAGTAAAACTGACTATCCTACCGATCCTCGACTTCGGCGATGTCATCTACAAAATTGCTTCCAACACTCTACTCATCAAACTGGATGCAGTTTATCACAGTGCCATCCGTTTTGTCACTAAAGCACCTTATACCACCCACCACTGCGACTTGTACGCTCTAGTCGGCTGGCCCTCGCTACATATTCGTCGCCAGACCCACTGGCTCCAGGTCATCTACAAGTCCATGCTAGGTAAAGCTCCGCCTTCTCTCAGTTCACTGGTCACGATGGAAACACCCATCCGTAGCACGCGCTCCAGCAGGTGTATCTCACTGATCATCTCTAAAGCCAACACCTCATTTGGCCGCCTTTCGTTCCAGTTCTCTGCTGCCTGTGACTGGAACGAATTGCAAAAATCGCTGAAGTTGGAGACTTTTATCTCCCTCACCAACTTCAAACATCTGCTATCTGAGCAGCTAACCGATCGCTGCAACTGTACATAGTCTATCGGCAAATAGCCCACCCATTTTTACCTACCTCATCCCCATACTGTTTTTATTTATTTGCTTTTCTGCTCTTTTGCACACCAATATCTCTACCTGTACATGACCATCTGATAATTTATCACTCCAGTGTTAATCTGCAAAATTGTAATTATTCGCCTACCTCATGCCTTTTGCACACAATGTATATAGACTCCCCTTTTTTTCCTACTGTGTTATTGACTGTGTTGTCTGCTCACACTGCTATGCTTTATCTTGGCCAGGTCGCAGTTGCAAATGAGAAATTGTTCTCAACTAGCCTACCTGGTTAAATAAAGGTGAAATAAAAAAAATAAAACAAACCACAAGTCTTAGGAAAACTGCACAAAGGAAGAATTGTACTTGAGAGAGGAGTATCCCATCCAGATACTATTAGCTACAAATCATCGTTCAGTTTGGTCTCTTTAGATGAGATTCTAATCTCGTTCTTGGTACCCCTTAGAACCAAAACATTACAACATCCAATGGCATATATCAATTGTCAATTCTAGATACTTCCATCTCAAATACACCCCCTCTTGGACAAGATCAGAAAAGACAGTGAGCCTCTTAGGTCATATACTAGGTCAAGATAAGGGCAATCTCAGAGGGGACATACAATAGTTCCAGACACTGCCATACTCCTCCCCCAATGGGAAAAGTAGGGAGTGACTGGTGTACAGACATTGTGGAGCCCTTCACATGGTTTAACACATACATTGACATATGAAGACAAGCCTGACCTCTCCCCTCTCTGGGCCCCAAGTGACTAAGCCCTAGCAGAGCAGGGATAACTGCAAACTGCCAACAGTATTATCCAAAAGAAGACATTCTAATGACAAATATCTCACATAAGCATTATTATGTAACGAAAACATCTTATTTATCAATGTTACCTAACTAATTCTGATTCAGCCACAACACCTGGTATGCATTTTGTTTGTGATTACAAAGACAAACATCAGCAGCTATTGGCCCACAATCATCATACTGCTCATGATTAAAATATGCAATTTACATAACAGGGAAAGGAGCATTCCAAACTGTTTAAATTACATTGTCAAAATCAGAACCATGCGCTAACAAGCATAACAGTATAGTCATCTCATTTACATTGTAATGCTTTTATCTCTTAATGTAGGGTTGGACAAAATCAATTACTCTTTCGGATACCACAGAATAATCAGCAATATTGATTAAGTTTGCAATGCTGTATGTGCATTCAGAAAGTATTTAGACCCCTTGACTTTTTCCACATTTTGTTACGTTACAGCCTTATTCTAAAATGGATAAAAAAATGTTTTGTCATCAATCTACACACAACAGCAAATAATGAAAAAGCAAAACAGGTTTTTAGAAAACTGAAATATCATATTCACATCAGTATTCAGACCCCTTACTCTGTACTTTGTTGAAGCACCTACTCATTAGGGCCGTAATCTGCATATGTGCGTCAGTGCAGACCTCCTTCAACTATACCTCCAAGAGGAGCTGGTTAATTGTCCGAATAAAGGCCTGCTTCTCCTTCACGACAGGGTGCCTCTGCGTCTCCCGCTTATATAATAATGTCACATACACACACAAAACAATTGTTCAGTAATCAGAGAATGAAACATGGAAAGTAATAAGCCAGAACAAAATACATTGCAAATATAATACTATGTTGATGACATAAAATATAAACTCAGCAAAAAAAGAAACATTCCTTTTTCAGGACCCTATCTTTCAAAGATAATTCGTAAAAATCCAAATAACTTGACAGATCTTCACTCTAAAGGGATTAAACACTGTTTCCCATGCTTGTTCAATGAACCATAAACAATTCATGAACATGCACCTGTGGAACGGTCGTGAAGATACTAAGAGCTTACAGATGGTAGGCAATTAAGGTCACAGTTATGAAAACTTAGGACACTAAAGAGGCCTTTCAACTGACTCTGAAAACACCTAAAGAAAGATGCCCAGGGTCCCTGCTCATCTGTGTGAACGTGTCTTAGGCATGCTGCAAGGAGACATGAGGACCGCAGATGTGGCCAGGGCAATAAATTGCAATGTCCATACTGTGAGACACCTAAGACAGCACGACAGGGAGACAGGACATCAGCTGCTCATCTTCACAGTGGCAGACCACGTGTAACAACACCTGCACAGGATCGGTACTTCCGAAAATCACACCTGCGGGACAGGATGGCAACAACAACCGCACGAGTTACTCCAGGAACGCACAATCCCTCCACCAGTGCTCAGATTGTCCGCAATAGGCTGAGAGAGGCTGGACAGAGGGCTTGTAGGCCTGTCGTAAGGCAGTTCCTCACCAGACATCACCCGAAACAACATCATGGGTGACATGCTCAACTACATTTCCTTGGTAATTTACATGGGATTGGTAAAGGTATCAAGACTAGTTAAAAACTGGAGCAAGTCCCCACTTTTTGCCATCAACCATCATTTTCACATGAATGACCCAAAAAAGGATCAGGAGAATATCATGACTCTCCTGTGAGGATCTTCCTTCCCCCCTGCTGCTTCTTGTCCCCATATGTGTTGCTATTACTAATCAGTGTTCCCAGTACAGAGCTGGTAAAGTAGAGCTGAAACAGCTGTAAGGGGGTGTATGTTTTATCACTAAGCAACTGTGAGCCTTCAGGTTTTTTGGGTTTAAACCAACATTGTTCTGGCCTCATCATCTTCATCATCATCATGTCCTCAGTTTCATCTCCCTCTGTTGTGCTGCTTCCACTGCCTCCCCCTCTTCTCTGTTGAGGCCTAGATCTTCTCCCTGGCTCCCGAACGTCATCATTCAAATCCTCTGCACCCTCCACTCTGTGGTGAATAAAGGGATATGTTGTTGTAAGACACGCAGAATTATATTTGCCTAATTTTCCAAAGCAACATTACTGTAAAGTAAAAACACCAAGCCTAAACTGTATGTGTACAGTGACACACACAGAAGGTATGAAGCACACACACAATGCAAACAGTAACACTTTGGAGACAAAGGCAGAGGTGATAACCACAAATAAACAATGGCCATGAGAGTTTAGTGGCCTCTCCAAAGTTATAAGGATTAAATTTAGAACAGCACACAGTGAACTAATATGAAACATACACAATAAGTACTTTTGGAATTATATAACATTGAAAGTACTTGTTACATGTAAACTAAATCCAAAGCAAAAAAAGCAGACAACTTGTAAAAAACAAAATACATACAGTAAGTTAGCTATATTAAGTCATGAAAATAATTTACAGATCTAAAAGTGGATTCAATCCTTTTAGAAAGCAATCTTTGTCTGCCGAGTCAAAATCCTCTTTGTCCAAATTGCTCCCCTGATCAGAGTTTGATATTCTTAGTTTTACCTTTTTATTCCCCCCCTTGAGAAGTCATCTTTTATGCTAAAGCAATGAAATTAAAGCGATGAAATCGGATTACAATGTAATGCAGCGTGCTCAGTGCGTCTAGGCCTAGCTTTGTCCCATCCAGGTCAACTGTATGTCCCTGGAAAGCTTATCTCATTGGCTACAGAACTGTCAAGGTGCCATAGTAGACAATCCCCTGTGTAATGGGTGTCTAATAGAGCTACCCCCTACTTTTTTCAATTTCCACCTGAAGACATACCCAAATCTAACTGCCTGTAGCTCAGGATCAGAACCAAGGATATGCATATTCTTGATTTCATTTGAAAGAAAACACTCTGAAGTTTGTGTAAATGTGAATTGGATGTAGGAGAATATAACACAATAGATCTGGTTTAGATAATTCAATGAAACAAACATATGTTTTTTTTATTTTTGTTCTTGTATCATCATCTTTAAAATGAAAAGATAAAACAAACATTCAGATAGGATGATGGGGACAATTTCAGTGAAAAACATAAGAGGGCAACAGTACTTGTGCAAAGTTTCAGAATGAGAATGAACTTTCAAAATGACTGTGCTACATGACATTTATCATGAAGTCACCCAGGTGTCCCACACAAGTAGCCCAAATGTACCCAAGTGGCCAAATTGGTGAAGTTATACATTTTGAATGGAATAACTATATTCAAAATTCCAAAATGGTATTCTAACACACTCCCCCCAAATATTGAGAAAAAACATGAAAAAAATATACACATTTACAAAATAACACTGTCAATATTTGGAAGACCCTCAGTCCTCTACACAATATTATGTTGCTGATGCCAGGTGCCATAGCACATCCATGCCTGCAGAAATACATTTGGGCAGATGAACACCACTTGTGGCAGGAGCTGGACGAACCAGCTTCAGTGGGGGATGGACACCTTGGCACTGGGGGCTCCCATTCGGAGTCAGTGTCACTGTGAAAGAAAATGTTCAGTTAGAACAGTTTCACATATGAGCCCTGTATCAACAGGTATAATAAACAGATATATATATATAGAGGGTACAGGGAACATAAGGTTGAATATATTACTATAGACCTGCTAGATCTACTGTCTCATTTATAATATGACATTTCAGCTAGATCTACTGTCTCTATTATATTACAACAGACCAGCTGTATCTACTGTCTCCATTTCACTTTGGCCATTGTTCTGGGCCTGCCCTGCCCTCCCCTCAACAGCCTCAAATAGGCCATTTCATTTTACAAATAATATTTTATATTATTAATTTCAAACAACGGCATTAGCATGAGAAGAACTTACCAGTCCAAAAAGATGTCCTCTCCGTTCAAAAAATATTCCTCCATTTGGGAATCGCTAAATGAACCGTTCTCGATCAATTTCTTCTACAATTGTGTGTACATCTGTATATCTAGACTAAGATTGAGCTTTTCCTGACTTAGTCGCCATACTGATTGATATATAAACAGCTGAAGATGCACTTTACCAAAACAATGCTGTGCGCAAGATGCGTTGCTCCTTCCGGTATGAATCGTCAATGGCGAATTAACCTCTTTACGCCGGAGTTTACTACATGGGTTGGTCTTCCAACACATGAACATTACATATTGCCATTTACCTCAGCTCATTGGCTATCTACCCAGCTAGATTTCAAGACGATCAGTGATCATTGGGTTAAAATACAGTCAATCAACGAAAAAGTGGGCAAATCATTGGTGCACAATGATGTCATTAATTGTTGTCGTTGAAAATGGAATTACTAAACATATTTAATTTTCATGAAATCAACAAGTGCAATATAGCAAAACACAGATTAGCTTGTTGTTACAGCAAAAGCAATCCAAGCGTTTGTGTGAGTCTAGTTTTACTAGACAAAACATTATGAACACCTAGCATCAAAGTAGCTTGGTCATGAAAATCAGAAAAGCAATCAAATTAATCGCTTACTTCTTGCGACTAGGTGGCGCTATTAAAAATGAGCGACTAGGTGGCGCTATTACATTTTTTTTAAACAAGATATTTTGTCACGAAAAGATGCTCGACTATGCATATAATTGACAGCTTTGGAAAGAAAACACTCTGACGTTTCCAAAACTGCAAAGATATTGTCTGTGAGTGCAGCAGAACTGATGTTACAGGCGAAACCCAGATAAAAATCAAATCAGGAAGTGCCGCATTTTTAAAAACTGCCTCGTGCCAGTGACTCCTTATATGGCTGTGAATGGGCTATGAATGAGCTTACGTTTTCCACGCATTCCCCAAGGTGTCTACATTATTGTGACGTCTTTTTAGGCATTTCCATTGAAGAATGGCTGTAAGGGACCATATATAGCATGTGGCCACATGGTGTCTCCCAGAGAAAATCTTGCGTAAAATACTGAGGTAGCCATTTTTCCAATCGCTTCTTATGAGAAACCAACTGCCTCGACGGATATATTATTGAATATATTTGTTAAAAACACCTTGAGGATGGATCCTAAACAACGTTTGCCGTGTTTCTGTCGATATTATGAAGCTAATTTTGAAAAAAGTTTGGTGTTGTAGTAGTAGCATTTTTCGGTCGATTTCTCAGCCAAGCGTGATGAAGAAACGGGAGCTTTTTTGCCTACAAAATAATTTTTGGGGAAAAAAGGAACATTTGCTATCTAACTGGGAGTCTCCTGAGTGAAAGCATACGAAGTTCTTCAAAGGTAAATGATTTAATTTGGTTGTTTTTCTTATTTTCGTGAAAATGTTGCCTGCTGCCAGCAGAGCCTAGCATAGCATTATGCCATGATAAACTTACACAAATGCTTGTCTAGCGTTGGCTGTAACGCACATTTTGAAAATCTGAGATGACAGTGTTGTTAACAAATGGCTGAGCTTGTGTTTGAATATATTTTATTCATTTCATTTGCGATTTTCATGAATAGGAAAAGTTTCTAGTGGTATTTATGTCCACTGCGTTATGCTAATGTATTTGAGGCTATGATTACGCTCCCGGATACAGGTTTGCTAGTCGCAAAAGGTTAACTTTGATGATCTTCAGATGTTTTCACTCACAAGACTCCCAGTTACACAATAAATGTTCCTTTTGTTCCATAAAGATTATTTTTATAGCCAAAATACCTCCATTTGGTTGGGGTGTTATGTTCAGTAATCCACAGGCTCGAGCGGTCATGACGGTATAGACGAAAATTCCAAATAGTATCCGTAAAGTTCGTAGAAACATGTCAAATGTCCTCACCAGACATCACCGGCAACAATGTTGCCTATGGGCATAAACCCGCCGTCGCTGGACCAGACAGGACTGGCATAACATGCCCTTCACTGACGAGTCACGGTTTTGTCTCACTGGGGTGATGGTCGGATTTGTGTTTATACATTTTTACATTTAACATTTAAGTCATTTAGCAGACGCTCTTATCTTCGAAGGAATGAACGTTACACCAGTGCCTGTACTCTGGAGCGGGATCAATTTGGAGGTGGAGGGTCTGACATGGTCTGGGGCGGTCTGTTACATCATCATCGGACTGAGCTTGTTGTCATTGCAGGCAATCTCAACGCTGTGTGCTACAGGGAAGACATCCTCCTCGCTCATGTGGTACCCTTCCTGCAGGCTCATCCTGACATGACCCTCCAGCATGACAATGCCACCAGCCATATTGCTCATTCTGTGCGTGATTTCCTGCGAGACAGGAATATCAGTGTTCTGCCATGGCAGCGAAGTGCCTGGATCTCAATCCCATTGAGCATGTCTGGGAACTGTTGGATCGGAGGGGGAGGGCTAGGGCCATTCCCCCCAGAAATGTCCGGGAACGTGCAGGTGCCTTGGTGGAAGACTGGGGTAACATCTCACAGCAAGAACTGGCAAATCTGGTGCACTCCATGAGGAGGAGATGAACTGCAGTACTTAATGCAGCTGGTGGCCACACCAGATACTGACTGTTACTTTTGATTTTGTGTTCAGGGACACATTATTCAATTTCTGTTAGTCACATGTCTGTGGAACTTGTTCAGTTCATGTATCAGTTGCTGAATCTTGTTATGTTCATACAAATATTTACACATTTGAAGTTTTCTGAAAATAAACACAGTTGACAGTGAGAGGACAGTTTATTTGTTTATTTGCTTATGGCTTTGCCTTCACTTAGCAACCTGTTTTTTAAATTATATGAGCAATATATATTACGTTTTATTTGGAAAGGGAAGCTAGAGAAAATTAAATGAGCCTATTTACATCATGAACATGAATTCAGAGGGCAGAAATGATGAATTATTAAAGCATTAGACTTCTTAAACAAAGTTCTAATAAAACCGGAACTGGTTCTCTAGCAGATTAGTAGAAATGTCTCAGCCCATGTTCAAGAATGACCTTTTCCCCTTTATTCAGATTACCACCTTTCACTTACTGTTATCTGCAAAATATCGCTATTTTTAAAACAAGCCATAGAAACTTGGTTGCAATTTCAGTTTAATCCACCAGAAAAGACAGAACAAATATTACAGCAAATATTATACATTATACATATATGTATTTAAAAAATCTGTAATTGTAATTTCTTTTTTCTTTTCTTAGAAACGTTATAATCTTTGTAAATTATATTATTATATATATCATAACACATGCATCCGACAAAAATATATGGAAATGTCTACTCTACTCAAAATTACAACCAACTAATTGCAGAATTACCGCAAAAATGGTATAGGCAAGTGGAAAGGGGAGACTGTAAGAAACTTGTCTGTCGGCCCAGCACTAAATTCCATTTATTGTGATAAATAAAAAAGTATACCAGTTTAATTCAAGGACAAAACAATGACTGCTGTGACATATAGATTGAAAAATATTTGTGAAGATATTTTCAATGTACCGATTCTAGGGCACATGGTTTTTGAACGGATACACAAAATGAAGCTGGATTCAAAACATAGTTTTTCATTTTAAATGATTTTACAAAATTGTTGCAACCAATATAAATGTTATATACATGGGGGATACAAACATCCCAGCTCTGTAGATTTTTCTGCGAAGAGACAGAATCATTAGATTACATGTTTTGTTTTTGGTCGCAGGTTCAGGAATGAGTAAAGAATTGCAACATTTACTTGGAGCTAACTCTGCAAATAGCAATGCTGGGTGATTTAACTCTTAGAACTACCCCTCCTGGCTCCGGGAGAATTGTCATAAGCAACCGCTGAATAGCATAGCACAACAGTCAAAAAATATTACTAGAAAATATTCATATTTATGAAATCACAAGTGAAATATTTTGAAACACAGCTTAGCCTTTTGTTAATCACCCTGTCTTCTCAGAATTTGAAATTATGCAATACAGCGAAAGCAATACAAGCGTTTGTGTAAGTTTATCGATAGTCTAGCATAGCATTATTTCCAATAAGCATCAGGAAGCTTGGTCACGAAAAGCAATCAAATTAACCTTTGATGATCTTCAGATGTTTTCACTCACGAGACTCCCAGTTAGACAGCAAATGTTCCTTTTGTTCCATAAAGATATTTTTTATATCCAAATACCTCCGTTAGTTTGATGCGGAAATAGCGGTTACGACAACGCAGACAAAAATGCCAAATAGTATCCATAATGTTGACAGAAAAATGGCAAATGTTTTTTATAATCAATCCTCAAGGTGTTTTTCAAATATCTATGCGATAATATATCAACCTGGACAGTTGGCTTTTCACTCGGACCGGGAGGAACAATGGCTGCCTCTCTCTTTTGAGCAAAAATCATTCTGAGAGCCCCCATCTGACCACTTACATAATGTGGCCGTTCACGCTCATTCTTCAAAATAAAGGCCTGAAACTACGTTTAAAGGCTGTAGACACCTTAAGGGATAGCCATAGAAAAAGGAATATGGTTGATATCCCTTTCAATGGTCAATAGGGATGCATAGGAACACAGCGGTTTCAAAATAAGAGTCACTTCCTGATTGGATTTTTCTCAGGCTTTCGCCCTGCAATATCAGTTCTGTTATACTCACAGACAATATTTTTACAGTTTTGGAAACTTTAGAGTGTTTTCTATCCTAAGCCGTCAATTATATGCATATTCTAGCATCTGGTCCTGAGAAATAGACCGTTTACTTTGAGAACGTTATTTTACCAAAAATATAAATAGTGCCCCCTAGCTTCAAGAGGTTAAAAAGTCAGTCAATTTATCAATAATATAATAATACACTTAGGGAAAAAATGTATCTTTAATTTACAATATGTAGAATATAAAAGTTCAGAACATTTGTGAAACATCACAGCACAGTTGAAAAATATATAAGAATTTAAAATCAAAACTGGATGGTGTTCAGAGATAGATGGGGGTAGTTTTTGGAGCTGAAGGATGGGACTAAAAACAAACAAAAGATAACTATTGGAAAATATATTGTGTCCGTAAATGTACAATGGGGCAAAAAAGTATTTAGTCAGTCACCAATTTTGCAAGTTCTCCCACTTAAAAAGATGAGAGAGACCTGTAATTTTCATCATAGGTACACTTCAACTATGACAGACAAAATGAGAAAATAAATCCAGAAAATCACATTGTAGGATTTTGAATGAATTTATTTGCAAAATTATGGTGGAAAATAAGTATTTGGTCACCTACAAACAAGCAAGATTTCTGGCTCTCACAGACCTGTAACTTCTTCTTTAAGAGGCTCCTCTGTCCTCCACTCGTTACCTGTAATTAATGGCACCTGTTTGAACTTGTTATCAGTATAAAAGACACCTGTCCACAACCTCAAACAGTCACACTCCAAACATCACTATGACCAAGACCAAAGAGCTGTCAAAGGACACCAGAAACAAAATTGTAGACCTGCACCAGGCTGGGAAAACTGAATCTGCAATAGGTAAGCAGCTTGGTTTGAAGAAATCAACTGTGGGAGCAATTATTAGGAAATGGAAGACATACAAGACCACTGATAATCTCCCCCGATCTGGGGCTCCACGCAAGATCTCACCCCGTGGGGTCAAAATGATCACAAGAACGGTGAATAAAAATCACAGAACCACACGGGGGGAACTAGTGAATGACCTGCAGAGAGCTGGGACCAAAGTAACAAAGCCTACCATCAGTAACACACTACGCCGCCAGGGACTCAAATCCTGCATTGCCAGACGTGTCCCCCTGCTTAAGCCAGTACATGTCCAGGCCCATCTGAAGTTTGCTAGAGAGCATTTGGATGATCCAGAAGAAGATTGGGAGAATGTCATATGGTCAGATGAAACCAAAATAGAACTTTTTGGTAAAAACTCAACTCATCGTGTTTGGAGGACAAAGAATGCTGAGTTGCATCCAAAGAACACCATACCTACTGTGAAGCATGGGGGTGGAAACATCATGCTTTGGGGCTGTTTTTCTGCAAAGGGACCAGGACGACTGATCCACGTAAAGGAAATAATGAATGGGGCCATGTATCGTGAGATTTTGAGTGAAAACCTACTTCCATCAGCAAGGGCATTGAAGATGAAACTTTCAGCATGACGATGATCCCAAACACACCGCCCGGGCAACGACGGAGTGGCTTCGTAAGAAGCATTTCAAGGTCCTGGAGTGGCCTAGCCAGTCTCCAGATCTCAACCCCATAGAAAATCTTGAGGGAGTTGAAAGTCCGTGTTGCCCAGCAAAAGCCCCAAAACATCACTGCTCTAGAGGAGATCTGCATGGAGGAATGGGCCAAAATACCAGCAACAGTGTGTGAAAACCTTGTGAAGACTTACAGAAAACATTTGACCTCTATCATTGCCAACAAAGGGTATATAACAAAGTATTGAGATAAACTTTTGTTATTGACCAAATACTTATTTTCCACCATAATTTGCAAATAAATTCATTAAAAATCCTACAATGTGATTTTCTGGATTTTTTTTTCTCATTTTGTCTGTCATAGTTGAAGTGTACAGGCCTCTCATCTTTTTAAGTGGGAGAACTTCCACAATTGGTGGCTGGCTAAATATTTTTTTGCCCCACTGTATATGGTATGTATAAACTGGAAGTAGAAGGGTAAAAGTTATTGTCCATTCGTTTCTCCAATTAGGGGTGGGTTGTGTTGCGGGATTCTTCAGTCGAAGGAGAGGAGGACCAAAATGCAGCGTGGTTGAAATTCATGTTTGTTTATAATAAGAAAACTATACATGAATAAACTACAAAAACAACAAACGTGTAAACCCGAAACAGTCCGGTGTGGCACAAACACTGACACAGGAGACAATCACCCACAAAACCCAACACCAAACAGGCTACCTAAATATGGTTCCCAATCAGAGACAATGACTAACACCTGCCTCTGATTGAGAACCATATCAAGCCAAACACAGAAATAGACAAACTAGACACACAACATAGAATGCCCACTCAGATCACACCCTGACCAAACAAAACATAGAAACATACAAAGCAAACTATGGTCAGGGTGTGACAGCTGGACGTGGACACCATTTCACCATAGTCTTAGTCCGCCGCATTGTCCGCTTCCGTGGCCTCCTAACCACGGCGACCCTTCTAAATGACCCCACTGGACAGAGGGGCAGCTCGGGACAGAGGGGCAGCTCGGGACAGAGGGGCAGCTCGGGACAGAGGGGCAGCTCGGGACAGAGGGGCTCTGGCGCCTCAGAGTCCGGCAGCGCCGGACAGGCGGGACGCTCCGGCAGTGCCATACAGGCGGAACACTCCGGCAGCGCTGGAGAGGAGGACGGCTCCGGTATAAATCTTTTACAATTCCTTGTATAAAGCAAACCAGACGGCATCATTTTCTTTTCTTTTTTAATTTACCGATAGCCAGGGGCACGCTCCAACACTCAGACATCATTTAACAAAAAAAGCATGTGTTTAGTGAGTCCGCCAGGTCAGAGGCAGTAGGGATGACCAAAGATGTTCTCCTGATAAGTGTGTGAATTAGACCATTTTGGGTGACCATGGATGTTCTCTTGATAAGTGTGTGAATTAGAAAAATGTTCTGTCTTGCTAACCATTCAAAATGTAATGAGTACTTTTTAGTGTCAGGAAAAATGTATGGAGTAAAAAGTACATATTTTTCTTTGGGAATGTAGTGAAGTAAAAGTAAAAGTGGTCAAAAAAGTCAACAGTAAAGAACAGATACCAAAAAACACTACTTAGTAGTACTTAAAGTACCAAGTAGTACTAAGTAGTACTTTACACCACAGCTTTTCAGTCACCTTGACTATGGTGGAGTAGATTAGAGATTGTAAGAGAGCGGGAGAGAGATAAATAGAAAGAGAGAGAAAAAAAGAGAGACAGAGCTCTTGGATGGAGGGATGGTGTTCTTTCCATTTTGAGCTAATCTGTCAGTGTTCATTTGTTGTCCAGAGAGCCCTGCTATCCCTCAATCCCTCCATCCATCTGTCCACCCCTACCAACTGGGCAAAAAGACATCTTATCTCATCTGTTTTCTGGAGAGTGACACCATCTCTCCATTCAACAACTCTATCTCTCTCTTTCCCGCTCTGTTTACACACACACACACACACACACACACACACACACACACACACACACACACACACACACACACACACACACACACACACACACACACACACACACACACACACACACACACACACACACACACACACAGAGAGATTAGAGGAGTTTGTCCCAGTTACTCTAGGTGTGCCATGTCCAGGCCTTAGGGCTTTAATAAACAGGCCCTACTTCATCCAGATTACAGCTGTAGCGCTATCACGCACATGCACCCACACACACACACACACACACACACACAGGCACAATAGCATGATGAAACCCTACTCACTCGTCCCTGTCCTCTGATTGTCTAACAGCAACTGCCTTGTCAAAGACTTGGAAAAGGCAGAGACCTGGAAATCAGAGGGAAAAAGACAGGAAAAACAGGACATTTACATTTACATTTAAGTCATTTAGCAGACGCTCTTATCCAGAGCGACTTACAAATTGGTGCGTTCACCTTAAGACATCCAGTGGAACAGCCACTTTACAATAGTGCATCTAAATCTTTTAAGGGGGGGGTGAGAAGGATTACTTTATCCTATCCTAGGTATTCCTGAAAGAGGTGGGGTTTCAGGTGTCTCCGGAAGGTGGTGATTGACTCCGCTGTCCTGGCGTCGTGAGGGAGTTTGTTCCACCATTGGGGGGCCAGAGCAGCGAACAGTTTTGACTGGGCTGCGCGGGAACTGTACTTCCTCAGTGGTAGGGAGGCGAGCAGGCCAGAGGTGGATGAACGCAGTGCCCTTGTTTGGGTGTAGGGCCTGATCAGAGCCTGGAGGTACTGAGATGCCGTTCCCCTCACAGCTCCGTAGGCAAGCACCATGGTCTTGTAGCGGATGCGAGCTTCAACTGGAAGCCAGTGGAGAGAGCGGAGGAGCGGGGTGACGTGAGAGAACTTGGGAAGGTTGAACACCAGACGGGCTGCGGCGTTCTGGATGAGTTGTAGGGGTTTAATGGCACAGGCAGGGAGCCCAGCCAACAGCGAGTTGCAGTAATCCAGACGGGAGATGACAAGTGCCTGGATTAGGACCTGCGCTGCTTCCTGTGTGAGGCAGGGTCGTACTCTGCGGATGTTGTAGAGCATGAACCTACAAGAACGGGCCACCGCCTTGATGTTAGTTGAGAACGACAGGGTGTTGTCCAGGATCACGCCAAGGTTCTTAGCGCTCTGGGAGGAGGACACAATGGAGTTGTCAACCGTGATGGCGAGATCATGGAATGGGCAGTCCTTCCCGGGAGGAAGAGCAGCTCCGTCTTGCCGAGGTTCAGCTTGAGGTGGTGATCCGTCATCCACACTGATATGTCTGCCAGACATGCAGAGATGCGATTCGCCACCTGGTCATCAGAAGGGGGAAAGGAGAAGATTAATTGTGTGTCGTCTGCATAGCAATGATAGGAGAGACCATGTGAGGTTATGACAGAGCCAAGTGACTTGGTGTATAGCGAGAATAGGAGAGGGCCTAGAACAGAGCCCTGGGGGACGCCAGTGGTGAGAGCGCGTGGTGAGGAGACAGATTCTCGCCACGCCACCTGGTAGGAGCGACCTGTCAGGTAGGACGCAATCCAAGCGTGGGCAGCGCCAACTCGGAGAGGGTGGAGAGGAGGATCTGATGGTTCACAGTATCGAAGGCAGCCGATAGGTCTAGAAGGATGAGAGCAGAGGAGAGAGAGTTAGCTTTAGCAGTGCGGAGGGCCTCCGTGATACAGAGAAGAGCAGTCTCAGTTGAATGACTAGTCTTGAAACCTGACTGATTTGGATCAAGAAGGTCATTCTGAGAGAGATAGCGGGAGAGCTGGCCAAGGACGGCACGTTCGAGAGTTTTGGAGAGAAAAGAAAGAAGGGATACTGGTCTGTAGTTGTTGACATCGGAGGGATCGAGTGTAGGTTTTTTCAGAAGGGGTGCAACTCTCGCTCTCTTGAAGACAGAAGGGACGTAGCCAGCGGTCAGGGATGAGTTGATGAGCGAGGTGAGGTAAGGGAGAAGGTCTCCGGAAATGGTCTGGAGAAGAGAGGAGGGAATAGGGTCAAGCGGGCAGGTTGTTGGGCGGCCGGCCGTCACAAGACGCGAGATTTCATCTGGAGAGAGAGGGGAGAAAGAGGTCAGAGCACAGGGTAGGGCAGTGTGAGCAGAACCAGCGGTGTCGTTTGACTTAGCAAACGAGGATTGGATGTCGTCGACCTTCTTTTCAAAATGGTTGACGAAGTCATCTGCAGAGAGGGAGGGGGGGGGGGAGGAGGATTCAGGAGGGAGGAGAAGGTGGCAAAGAGCTTCCTAGGGTTAGAGGCAGAAGCTTGGAATTTAGAGTGGTAGAAAGTGGCTTTAGCAGCAGAGACAGAAGAGGAAAATGTAGAGAGGAGGGAGTGAAAGGATGCCAGGTCCGCAGGGAGAGGCGAGTTTTCCTCCATTTCCGCTCGGCTGCCCGGAGCCCTGTTCTGTGAGCTCGCAATGAGTCGTCGAGCCACGGAGCAGGAGGGGAGGACCGAGCCGGCCTGGAGGATAGGGGACATAGAGAATCAAGGGATGCAGAAAGGGAGGAGAGGAGGGTTGAGGAGGCAGAATCAGGAGATAGGTTGGAGAAGGTTTGAGCAGAGGAAGAGATGATAGGATGGAAGAGGAGAGAGTAGCGGGGGAGAGAGAGCGAAGATTGGGACGGCGCGATACCATCCGAGTAGGGGCAGTGTGGGAAGTGTTGGATGAGAGCAAGAGGGAAAAGGATACAAGGTAGTGGTCGGAGACTTGGAGGGGAGTTGCAGTGAGGTTAGTGGAAGAACAGCATCTAGTAAAGATTAGGTCGAGCGTATTGCCTGCCTTGTGAGTAGAGGGGGAAGGTGAGAGGGTGAGGTCAAAAGAGGAGAGGAGTGGAAAGAAGGAGGCAGAGAGGAATGAGTCAAAGGTAGACGTGGGGAGGTTAAAGTCGCCCAGAACTGTGAGAGGTGAGCCGTCCTCAGGAAAGGAGCTTATCAAGGCATCAAGCTCATTGATGAACTCTCCGAGGAACCTGGAGGGCGATAAATGATAAGGATGTTAAGCTTGAAAGGGCTGGTAACTGTGACAGCATGGAATTCAAAGGAGGCGATAGACAGATGGGTAAGGGGAGAAAGAGAGAATGACCACTTGGGAGAGATGAGGATCCCGGTGCCACCACCCCGCTGACCAGAAGCTCTCGGGGTGTGCGAGAACACGTGGGCGGACGAAGAGAGAGCAGTAGGAGTAGCAGTGTTATCTGTGGTGATCCATGTTTCCGTCAGTGCCAAGAAGTCGAGGACTGGAGGGAGGCATAGGCTGAGATGAACTCTGCCTTGTTGGCCGCAGATCGGCAGTTCCAGAGGCTACCGGAGACCTGGAACTCCACGTGGGTCGTGCGCTGGGACCACCAGATTAGAGTGGCCGCGGCCACGCGGTGTGGAGCGTTTGTATGGTCTGTGCAGAGAGGAGAGAACAGGGATAGACAGACACATAGTTGACAGGCTACAGAAGAGGCTACGCTAATGCAAAGGAGATTGGAATGACAAGTGGACTACACGTCTCGAATGTTCAGAAAGTTAAGCTTACGTAGCAGGAATCTTATTGACTAAAATAATTCAAATGATACAGTACTGCTGAAGTAGGCTAGCTGGCAGTGGCTGCGTTGTTGTTGTTCTATCTCTATAGTGCTGTTTCTTGTATTATGGTCTCTTGTTTCTTTAGAGGTTTCACTTTGTTGTCCTTTTTCTTTTCCTTTTTCTTCTGTCCTTATTTTGTCTTCCTTTCTTCTGTTAACTAGATATTTTTTGTTGTTATTATTTGTAAGCTAGCTAGCTTCTAGGACATAGACACTCATAAGGTGACATGGAAACCAGGGATGTAGTGCTGCTGGAGCACAGCGGAGTGTCACTTGTTGATGCTGGGTTATTGAGCTGTGATCCTCCGGATCAGATAGGAAGACTGGAGGCATGGCTTAGTATGGGCTTGGCTTTCAGGTAGTTCTTTTTTGGGCACCCGTGAGAGTAAATTTAGCTAGTGCCAAGTATGTTACTGTAATTTTTACAGTAACTTTCTAACTGTCAATTACAGTAGTACCATAGCAATTATACAGTCCAATACTGTAAAATTAGACTATTATACTTTAAGTAAATGCTTCTGTAATTGTAATATTGGTGTTTCACTGTAATTACATGGGTATTTGTATATTACAGTAGATTCATGAATATTTCGTATTTCTAACTACTTGTACTTCTAGAGGCCTAAACAACTAGACACAATTACAGGGCAAACCAGACCAAAAGGATTTGGCAAAACAATCAACCACCAAAGTTTTTTTAAAGTTAAAGTTCAAATTCACAGCCATTCAAACAATAAGCAATCAAATCAAAGATAAACAAACACGACAAAGAAAATATGATCAATAAAAAAACAAGGAACAATAATCAGTCCATCAATGAGTTAGTCAGTCAGTTATGGTTGGTCTGGTGGAGTGGTTGATGGTGTGTTAGTGTCTTTGTTTTGGGGGAGGGGAAGCAGTGGGGTCTGGGCTGGCAGTTGCTGGATGGTGGTAGTAGTTGTGGTTGGTCGATGCAGTGTCCAGGGTTGGTGCTGCTGTTAGGGCTGGGACCGGGAAAACCTGGGTTGGTGTTAGGGCCAGGTTGAAATTGTACTGGACCCACGGCTGGGAACCAGGGGTTGGTGCTGGGTCTGATGCCAGGCCTGGGGACCTGGGAAAAACAGGAATCAGGAATTGGTACTGGATCGGGATCTGTAGAGGGAAGGAGGAGCAAGTAGACACACAAGGGAGCCGTAGACCTAGTGGTCAGTGGTGGTACTTCCCTGTGGCCTGCTCATTCCGGCTGAAGGTCTGATCTTTGGGCCCTCCTCCACACCCCTTCTGGTGTTCCGGTGCTGTGACTGGGTCTGGTTCTGGAACTGGGATTAGTATTGGATCTGCAGAGGGGAGGAAGGACAACCTGAGGAGCGAGCAGACACACCAGGAAGCACAAGGTCGTTTGTGTTGTTGGGTGGTTCTTGGCTGTTCACAGGTCTTGACGTGCCTCCCCACTAACTGCCTGATGCACCCCTGTACTGACTTGGTGGTAGACTGAGGGGTGCTGGTAGGGGTGAAGGTGGGTCTGGACTGACGCTGGCTTGCAACTGTGTTTCTCAGAGGGGATAGGGGTTTTGCGGGTCATGTTAGCTGGCGTAGGGTTCTGGGGTGGTCTTCTGGTTCTGGACTTGTCTTTTCCATTTGGTAATTTTTGGCCAGTTTGGATCATCGTCATCTAAGAACTGGAGTTGTGAGGCGAAGGTTTCTTCCAGTTACATGGTCTCTCTCGAAACCAGCTCCCTGGTGGAGGTGATGGGGCGTTGGTGGGTTTGGGGTTTGGGATTCGGTTGAGGGTTGGCTGGCGTATGAACTGGAGAAGGTACTGAAGAAGTGACCCCTTCTCCTGCGCAGTTTTCAGGGGCATTTGGAGGTAAAGTCAGAGGTGAGATGGCTGTCTTTACAGATCTTCCAGATGATGGTTGTGCAGGCTGTGGCCAGATGGCCCCGTTGGTCGTTGTTCCTGCATAGTGTGGGCATGCCGTAGTAGTGGACGAAGCCTCTGTTGTTTCCCAGTGTGATGGTGTTGGACTCCGCCCACTCCGGTTTGGTCCGGTCTTAACCTTTTGACATGTAAGTTCTAAATATTAATAATAGCAATTACAGCGCGAGTTCTGTTTGCACACGGTACTAGAATTCTATGCTGCAGTTCTGGAATTTGAATGTTGCATTTTGACGTTATTCCCTGCACCACTCATTGCATCAAGACCGCAATGTCTGCTTCATATGGGGCTTTAGAAAAATATCCTTTCTTTCTATAATAGTAGCAGCGAGTATCTATAGTATTATTGATAATTGTATCATTATTATCATCTATTACATTTATTATTATCTGAAAGAGAGATAGGGCTGGAAAACTGAGACGCGAATTCAGGTGTATTTGATACAATAGTTGCGAACAAACTAAGTGAGAACAGGGTATGAGCATATACTACATATGCCGACCATGGCTAAGTGTGAGGATCGACGCTGGAGACGAGAAACAGGTACAGGGAGTGAACATTTAATAAACAACGGACATGAAACGGAACAGAAACAGCATCTGGACAGGGGAAAATAACAACATCAATGCTGACAGAGGGAACAAACGGAGCAGCACACAGATATAGAGGGGGTAATCAACAAGGCAATGTGAGTCCAGGTGAGTCCAGTGAGCACTAAGCTGCGTAATGATAGTGACAGGTGTGCGTAATGAAGGGCAGTCAGGCACCCTCGAGTGCCAGAGAGGGAGAGCGGGAGTAGGTGTGACAGCTAAGGCCGGGAAATGCAGCAGGCATTCTAAATACATTTTGTTCATTTAAAAACAGATTTTCTTTATCCTTCGCTGGAAAAACTAGGCCATAGCGGAGGATACATTTCGTCATCATGTCAATATATTATTAACACTGGACATGTAGTTTACAGATGCCTGCCTCATCACCAAGCGAGGAATATATTTTGCAATCATCAGATGCGGTGAGTTTTATGACTTGGATAGGTTTTAGCCTGGTCAGAGCGGTGGATCAAGTCATGTAAGCAACAAAGTGAGCTAGTTTGTGCGGGTGATCAGATTGAATGGTGTGTGCATGTAATCAGCTATATTGTATATGAATGAAGCAAGGCGGTAGATATAATGGGTTATTGTAAACTATGGAGCTAGATAAGATTATCTAGGTTTATGCTTTGGTGCCATCTACAGGCTTAATGTTACTTGGGTGTACAAGTTATCGCTCTCCTTCCAAAACGTGGTTCGATTTTTATAAACTTCAAGTATTACAAAATATGCAGTATATTTCTAGGGAAAGTTGATGTAATGTAACAATTCAAATCGTGCTTTTGCGAGACGATATTATAAATCAAAGCATAACAAAAGTTGATTACTGTCACACCCTGATCTGGTTAATCTGTCCTTGTGATTGTCTCCACCCCCTCCAGGTGTCACTTATTATCCCCGGTGTGTATATCCCTGTGTTTCCTGTCTCTCTGTGCCAGTTCGTCTTGTATGTAACCAGCGGTTTTCTTGCTCCTATTTTTCACAGTCTTCCCCCACTCTGTTTCCTTCTAGTCCTCCTAGTTTCGACCCTTGCCTGTCCTGACTCCGAACCCGCCTGCCTGACCACTCTGCCTGTTCTGACTACCATCCTGCCTATCCCCTTGTACTGTTTTTGGACTCGTATCTGGTTGCTGACCCCTGCCTTGCCTGACCTCGAGACTGCCTATCGTCTGGTACTCTTTCGACTCTGACCTGGTTTATGAGCTCTCGCCTGTCCCCAACCTGCCTTTCCCGACTCCCTTTGTTATAATAAATATCGGAGCTCTACCATCTGCCTCCTGTGTCTGCATTTGGGTCTCGCATTATGCCCTTATAGATTACATACTTTTCTTTCTCTGTTTTTATTTCAGAAAGGAAGCCCAGGAGCCAAACAAAGTACTTCATATCAGGTAAACAAACATGTTACATCTGTCTTTAATTTTAAGAACATTTCTCCAATCCGCCCCCCTCACCAACTATGCATCAAACACATCATACATTTCACTTTATTATTCCTATTATTTTGATATCAGCATAAAGCAACAATTGTTGATTGCCTACTATTTCCTTTCTGTTTTATTTCAGAAATAGCTCGGGAGTCAAAGTATTTAATTTCAGTAAAATAAACATACAGACCATTCGGGAAGTATTCAGACGCTTTCTAGGCAGAATTCCTCTGTCCAGTGTCTGTGTTATTTTGCCCATCTTAATCTTTTATTTTTATTTGCCAGTCTGAGATATGACTTTTTCTTTGCAACTCTGCCTGGAAGGTCAAGCATCCCGGAGTCACCTCTTCACTGTTGACGTTGAGACTGGTGTTTTGCGGGTACTATTTAATGAAGCTGCCAGTTGAGGACTTGTGAGGTGTCTGTTTCTCAAACTAGACACTCTAATGTACTTACTTGTCCTCTTGCTCAGTTGTTCACCGGGGCCTCCCACTCCTCTTTCTATTATGGTTAGAGACAGTTTGCTCTGATCTGTGAAGGGAGTAGTACACAGCGTTGTATGAGATCTTCAGTTTCTTGGTAATTTCTCGCATGGAATAGCCTTCATTTCTCAGAACAAGAATGGACTGACGAGTTTCAGAAGAAAGGTCTTTGTTTCTGGCCATTTTGAGCCTGTAATCGAACCCACAAATGCTGATGCTCCAGATACTCAACTAGTTTAAAGAAGGTCAGGTTTATTGCTTCTTTAATTAGAACAACAGTTTTCAGCTGTGCTAACATAATTGCAAAGGGTTTTCTAATTAAAATGATAAACTTGGATTAGCTAACACAACATGTCCTTGGAACACAGGAGTGATGGTTGCTGATAATGGGCCTCTGTACACCTATGTAGCTATTCCATTAAAAATCTGCATTTTACAACATTAACAATGTCAACAGTGTATTTCTGATCAATTTTATGTTATTTTCATGGACAAAAAAATAGCTTTTCTTTCAAAAACAAGGAAATGTCTAAGTGACCCCAAACTTTTGAACAGTTGTGTAAGTATTAAGACCCTTTACTCAGTACTTTGTTGAAGCACCTTTGGCAGCAATTACAGCATCGAGTCTTCTTGGGTATGACGCTACAAGCTTGGCACAACTGTATTTGGGGAGTTTCTCCCATTCTTCTCTGCAGATCCTCTTAAGCTGGATGGGGAGCGTCGTTGCACAGCTATTTTCAAGTCTCCCCAGAGATGTTCGATCGAGTTCAAGTCCGGAGTCTGGCTGGGCCACTCAAGGACATTCAGAGACTTGTCACGAAGCCACTCCTGCGTTGTCTTGGCTGTGTGCTTAGGGTCGTTGTTCTGTTGGAAGGTGAACCTATTCGCCCCAGTCTGAGAACCTGCCCCAGAGCACTCAGAACTTCATCAAGTATCTCTCTGTACTTTGCTCCGTTCTTCGTTCCCTCGATCCTGACTAGTGTCCCAGTCCCTGCCGCTGAAAAACATTACCACAGCATGATATCGCCACCACCATGCTTCACCATAGGGACGTGCCAGGTTTCCTCCAGACGTGACTCTTGGCATTTAGACCAAAGAGTTCGATCTTGGTTTCATCATACCAGAGAATCTCCTTTCTCATGGTCTGAGAGTACTTTAGGCACCTTTTGGCAAACTCCAAGCAGGCTGTCATGTGCATTTTACTGAGGAGTTGCTTCATTCTGCCCACTCTACCATAAGGGCATGATTGGTGCTGCAGTGCTGCAGAGATGGTTGTCCTTCTGGAAAGTTCTCCCATCTCCACAGAGGAACTCTAGAGTTCTGTCAGTGACCATTGGGGTCACCTCCCTGACCAAGGCCCTTGTCCCCCGATTGCTCAGTTTGGCTGGCTGGCCAGCTCTAGGAAGAGTCTTGCTGGTTCCAAACTTCTTCCATTTGATGTCGATGGAGGTCACTGTGTTCTTGGGGACGTTCAATGCTTTAGAAATGTTTTGGTACCCTTCCCCAGATCCGTGCCTCGACAAAGTCCTGTCTCTGAGCTCTATGGACAATTCCTTCAACCTCATGGCTTGGTTTTTTTCTCTGACATGCACTGTCAGCTGTGGGACCTTATATAGACAGGTGTGTGCCTCTTCAAATCATGTCCAATCAATTGATTTTACCACAGGTGGACTCCAATCAAGTTGTAAAAACATCAAGGATGAAAACAACAGGATGCACCTGAGCTCAATTTCGAGTCTCATAGCAAAGGGTCTGAATATTTATGTAAATGTGGGGGCTGTGCTTTGGCAAAGTGGGTGGGGTTATATCCTGCCTGCTTGGCCCTGTCTCAGCCTCCAGTATCTATGCTGCAATATTCTATGTATCTGGTGTAATTCTCCTGTGTTTTCTGGTGTCCTTTTTGAATTCATGTATGCTTCCTCTAATTCTCTCTCTCTCCCTCCCTCCTGGAGGACCTGAGCCCTAGACCCATGCCTCAGGACTACCTGGCCTGGTGACTCATAGCTGTCCACAGTCCACCCTGACTTGTTCACCGGACGTGCTACCTTGTTTCGGACCCCCCTCTCTTTCTCTACCTGCTGTTTCGACCTCTAATTGACCCTGCTGGTCATCTATGAACGTTTGAACATTTGAGGAGCAATCTGGCCTAAATGGCCATGGACTGTCGCCACCTGGCACAGCCAGAAGAGGACTGGCCACCCCTCAGAGCCTGGTTCCTCTCTAGGTTCCTGTCTTTCCATGGAGTTTTTCCTCCCCACCGTGCTTCTGCATTGCTTGCTGTTTGGGGTTTTAGGCTGGGATTCTGTATACCACTAGGACATCTGTTGATTTAAAAAGGACTTTATAAATATATTTGATTGATGTTCTTGGGCATCTACCTATGTTTCTCTCGTTGGGTAGATGTTAGACACCGTACAATGCCTCCTTGTGTGTTTCCCTTGCAGGGTGGTCTGAGGGACATCACTTGGGAAGTGGCGTCCAGTGAGGCGTAGAGGCTTGTTAGAGGCAGGCCGACGAGGAGTGTGGTGGTCCTCAATGAGCTGCCGCATCAGGTTTATCCTATACTGCTGGTATGAGATCACCTGTCCTGTGTCCTGCTGGTGGACAATGTTTCAACTGAGGAGAGATATGTCTTTTAGGTGGAAAAATAGCTTCATGTACCATTTAATAGGGATCTGCCACTTTTTTCAATTTTCCTAAAATGTCATACCCAAATCTAACTGCCTGTAACTCAGTCCCTGAAGCAAGGATATGCATATTATTGGTACCGCTTGAGAGGAAACACTTTGAAGTTTGTGGAAATGTGAAAGCAATGTAGGAGAATATAACAATAGATCTGGTAAAAGATAATACAAAGAAGAAAAAAACGTTATTTTGTATTTTTTTTTGTACCATCTTTGAAATGCAAGAGAAGGGCCATAATGTATTATTTCAGCCCAGATGCAATTTAGATTTTGGCAACTAGATGGCAACGGTGTATGTGTAAAGTTTTAGACTGATCAAATGAACCATTGCATTTCTGTTAAAAATGTTGTATCAAACTGCCCAAATATTCCTAATTTGTTTATGAATAACCTTTCATGTTCAAACTGTGCACTCTCCTCAAACAACAGCATGCTATTCTTTGACTGTAATAGCTACTGTAAATTGGAAAGTGCAGTTAGATTAACAATAATTTAAGCTTTTTGCCAATATCAGATATGTCTATGTCCTGGGAAATGTTCTTGTTACTTACAACCTCATGCTAATTGAATTAGCCTACGTTAGCTCAACTGTCCCGTGGACGAGACACCGATCCCGAAGAAGTTTAAGGGACTTTCTGGCACACTCAAAAAGACTCTTCTGCATGTCAACTTTTACTCCAAGACACAGTCTGACTCTGGTGACATTGTCCAGTGTACCTGTGTCCAACATTTTCGAGGTGTGCACAGTTGACTGAACATGGACATCACGTTTGTTGTGCCATTTCACTGCCATTATCTCAATGTTAGTTTGGAACTCCACCTCCCCCTTGCTTATTTTCTTTTTGAATATTGGCATCCCCGTCCTGTTGGATCTCACTGTGCCACAGGTCCCTGTGTTCTCCCTCAAAGAGCACTGGAAAAGGGCCGTACATACAGTGTGCCTGTTATTGAGGTAAGGCTGCAGCATGATGATCAGCACTTATCCAGATATGCCAAGACCCTCAACATTCCTTTTATCTGTGGTGGTGCCGGTGTGGACGATCAAGTCCTGTACTTATGCTGCCAGACAGTCACATAAAACAAAGAACTTGACCCCAAATCTGTGGTGGTTTGATGGGATGTATTGCCAGAATGCAAGCCTCCCTTTCCAAGCCACGAGAGACTCATCAATGCAGAAGTTCTCGTGAGGCACAAACACTATTTTAAATGCCCTCGTCAAGGTGCCCAGGACATTCCTAATTTGTGAAGGGGGTCAGTGATGTGGGCAGTGGCGTTGTTCACAAAGTGGAGTGCCCTTAGTAAGACAAGGAAGCGATCCTGGGAGAGGAGGATTGGGGAAAGAAGTGGTCCAGTAGTCCCTCACAGAGCCCTTTTTCACTAGCCCCCGTCAGCAGCACCGTGACCAGGAAGGTATACATTTCACTGATGGTAGTGTTCGCCCACTTTGAGAATTTCCCTTTTATGTCAGGGGCAGTCTTCTCTTTCAGTTCATGAGAATACCTGCAAACAAATACGCACATTTGGAAGGCTAAAGCCATTTTCTGTAATATGATAATGGGCATACTTGTTGGTTCCCTGCACCACACACTCCACTAATTCCTCATCAAAGAACAGTTTAAAACACTCTGCCTCTAAGGTGGTAGGCAGGGTGCTTTGTACGCCAGACAGGGTGTCATCGAAGTCTATCTCCGATTTTGTGAAGTGACAGCATCTCCAGCAGTGGGGACCATCCTCCTCAATTTCAACCTCTTCTCCCTCACAACCTACATGACTGGCAGCAGCACCAGTAACTTGGGAAGGTGAGGGATACTCATTGAATGCAAGCTTGGAGTGGGTACCATTGTCCTCAGACATCATTGTCCTCAGACATCTCACGTTCATACACAGGTTCTTCATCAGAATTACAAAATATTTCTCGTATCTCCTCATCAGTGAGATGTTTCCTTTTGAAACTGGACATTATCGCTATACTCAATGGTTATCAGTGTCTGTCAAGAGGGAAAATGTTCTGTCAGAACTGACTTAGAATATAACCGTTTATCAGCTCAGACCTTTCTAGGGGTTTTATTTTTAGCTGCTGTTAGCTTAGCTGACACGTATCTCTTTTCTAAACAATATTACATTTCTCCCTTGTGCTCACCAGAGATGTGGTACATTGTAAACAAGTCTAGCTGTTAGGTCGCTAACTTACATTTCATTTTTTTGTCAACGTAACCTGTTGTTTAGGCTGTGGGTATGTTCTGTGTGATGGTTAGATGATGACGTTTGCATTTGTATTTTACAATAAAAGGTGAAATTGAGGAATAAACTACAAAAAAAGTATTTAGATGCTGATCAGACATGTTTGTTGCATCATACATTCTGTTGCTACTGTTCCAATCACATATTTGCGATAGTACACTGCAGGGACCACTCAACAAAGATTACAAATATGTGATCGTACACGTCAAAGGGTTAACAGGACCAGCCATTTTCATGACCCAGTCCAGATGTTGTCTTCATCCAGGACCCTCCTAGCTGCTGACTTGAGGGTGGTCCCGGGCTTACTGGGTGTCGATAGTGCTTAACCAAACTTTTGTCATAATCCTGGATGCATTCATTTTGAAACTGTACGGAACTACCTTGGATTCTGTATCAGAAAGGGGGTATGCTCAGAGTTTGTTATACGGGGCTGAATCTTTGCACTTTCAGAATTTTGACAAAAACTATTGAAGTAACTGGGAGTTCTTAAACTTTCTCCAAATGATTCCTGTGGCACTGGAGGAATGCCCTGCTGAATTCCAGGTGGTTCATGGTTTCTGGTCTGGCGGTTGTTGTTGCTTCTCCTGCTGCTCCCTGGCGATATGCGGCTCTGTCTTCGGCCGCTTCCTTGTTGAGGATTAGCGGC
Source organism: Oncorhynchus nerka (assembly GCF_034236695.1). Taxonomy (NCBI): domain Eukaryota; kingdom Metazoa; phylum Chordata; class Actinopteri; order Salmoniformes; family Salmonidae; genus Oncorhynchus; species Oncorhynchus nerka. Next base: position 14,574,025 of record NC_088414.1, on the reverse strand, counting down.
GCATCGCTCCTGGGTTCATCTCGGTCAACTTGTTGAGGTGGGTGGTGGTGGTTTTTGGGTCTTTTCCGGTCCTGCAGGCCTGGACCACTGGAAGGACCCAAAAACCTCAGAACAAACTCCCTCACGCAGGACAGACAATCACCTGGAAGCCCTGTGGAATACCCCCTCTCACCCCCTCCCCTGAAAAGATTTAGATGCAATGTTCCACTGGTCTGCTCGCTCCAAGCAAATGTAAATGGATGGTCAACTTGTTGAGGTGGGTGGTGGTGGTTTTTGGGTCTTTGGTCCTTCCTCAATGTGGTCTGTGGCTCTGGCGCTAATGCTGTCTAGTTTGCTCCGGGTGGTTGGCGGTCTGCTGGTCCTGGTCTGGCCAATGGTGGCTGGAGGAGAGAAGCTGTCGATGAAAAGAAAGGCAGGGCTGCAGGCCAAGCATCGGGGAAGTAAGGCTCGCCTCAGCAGCAGTCTACTCGCCTTAAGACCTGCAGTCGGTTGTCTCCTCTGGCAGCTGGTCTGGTGCTGGTTTTGGATGTTGAGGGGGTCCAGGGTGATCCGTGGAGTCAGGTCGAGCCATGGTCAAGACACTGTTACTGCCTCTTGGTCCTTCCAAAGAATAGGAAAGAACAGAGAGGGAAGAGTGAGTAGAGAAAGGGACACAACCCCATAAAATCTCAACCACGCAGGGTTGTGCGTAATAAAGAGAAATCAGAGTCTTAAACCAGTAAAGGGTTTAAGACTTGCTGGCACTCTGATCTGTCCCCTATATCCATTCAATTAATAGGGCACTACAACTACCTATGAGTTCAATTGGTCCAGCACTGTCACTAATTGGTGCAGCAAATAAAACCACTTTCGAAATATGTTAATGAGCCAATGATTCTTTCCCTCCCACATAATTCACAGAACGCTGCTGTCAATATTAACACGTTTGATACAGGAGCTCCGAGGCATCCGTCAAAATCGCTCAGCTCTTCACTTCGAAGCAGTGTGCTGATGCGTGCATCACTTTATCAGAAGGATGTGATCAATGACATCCGAAGCTTTGTTTGGTCGAAAAATCACCTGATTGATATGCTATTGCTTTCGGTCGAAGATCTATAATCATTTGGATGTTCTAAATGATTTTGACCAGCGGGTGCCACTAGTGTACAGCTTGTTGATCAAAGCCTTGAGTAATTAACCTTTTTCTTATATTGTTTTTTTGTGGCTGGAAATGTTCAGTGCTTCAGGAAGCTTAGTTTCCTCATCACTAGCAAATATGCAGCAAAACAGCAATATAGTGCTTTCCTGTATTGTAATAAAATTACAGCAATTGCTAACAGTGAATATGTAATTATATACTACAGCATACTAATGAATATTTTATATCACTTGCAGAGGCCCAGACCAAGGCTTCCAAACTGGCCGTGATTAACAGGACAAAACAGATCAAAGGGACATGGGTAAATACTTACCCAGTAGAAGGTTTAAGACCCACTATCACTCTGATCTGGTCCCTATTTACATTCACTTGTTAGATAACTAATGCCACATATCACTTAAATTGGAACAGGACTCTCACTAATAGGTGGAAATATATAGCCACTTACAAGGCACAACTTTACCATGCAGCTGCTAGTGTTCATGAGGAATTTTGGCACTCTAAAAATGCAATATCTCCTGATATACAGTAAATTACTGGCAGCAATTAGCATTCCCTCTCATGGGTACAAAAAAATACGTAATTCTACAAAGCACGCCTTAAAATATGTTAATGAGCCAGGGACTCTCTGCCCACAACATTTTTACCACAATGAACCATAATTATTACACAAACACATTTACGGTATTTTACAATGTTTTATATGGTGTTTTACTGTAGAAATTACAGAAATGTTTTAGTGTGCTGTAAAACAAATGTACTGAATTTTACTGTATTAACATTACAAGGTATCATACTGTTGATTAATAAATTACAAAGGGGCTAAAAGTGCGCTCTTTCATGTCCACACCACTTGCTCCCTCCCTCACCCCCTCAAATCCCATCCCTCCTTTTGTCTCTGTACCTATTCCAGTCTCTCTGTTTCAACTCCCTCCCTCGCTCCCTCCCTGCCTTCCTCCCTCCCTGCCTTCCTCCCTCCCTCTATTATCCCCTCTCTGAGGAAATCAGTGTTTTTCTTCCTCTGCTGGCTGCTCTTTACTCCTCTCCCACTCGAAGAGAAATGGCACATTAGACCAGGCTTCACCATCGATTCCAGATAAACAGATTATAATCCAGCTCAACCATCATCAAAATGTCTCATTCTGCTGCTTCCCCCAGAACTAACTGCAGAGAGAGAGTGGGAGCAAGATTGTCTAATTCTTCTTACACCAGAGCTAACTCCAGTGCACTGATCCAATTGGTGTTATTTTCTGGTGTGCGTGTCTGTATAATGTATAACGATGTTTTCAGCCATGGTGTTTTGCTTGCTAAAAGCCCTGAAAGTGGATCTGGAGTGGTCTGGGAGGAGAGAGTGTGGGTGGAGTGGGGAGGGAGAGAGAGAGAGAGAGAGATGGAAGAGAACAGGAAGGGAGAGGATGGGGACTTTGGGACATTGGTATTCTTATTCCATTTTTGTCCAAAAGCATTCACACTTCTCCTGTGAAGAGACTTGAGCCCTGTAGTGATGCTTCCGACCTCTCAATCTGTCAGCCTCAGCATGACTCCCTCACACCCTGCCAGGAGTGTGTGTGTGTGTGTGTGTGTGTGTGTGTGTGTGTGTGTGTGTGTGTGTGTGTGTGTGTGTGTGTGTGTGTGTGTGTGTGTGTGTGTGTGTGTGTGTGTGTGTGTGTGTGTGTGTGTGTGTGTGTGTTTCTGTCAATGCAGACAGAGAGAGAGAGAGAGTTGTTAAATGAAGAGATAGTGTGTGTCTATCCAAAAACAGATTAGATTAGTATTTGCCCAGCAGGTGGGGGTGGAAAGATGGAGGGATTGCAGGGCTCTCTGGAGAACTGACAGACTAGCTCAAGATGGAAAGAACGCCGTCCCTCCCAAGGGCTCTCTATATACACTGAGTATACCAAACATTAGGAACACCTTCCTAGTATTGAGTTAGTCCCCCTTTTGCCCTCAGAACAGTCTCAATTCATCTGGGCATGAACTGTACAAGGTGTGGAAAGCGTTCCACAGGAATGCTGGGCCATGTTGGGCCATGATTCCCACAGTTGTGTCAAGTTGGCTGGATGTCCTTTGGGTGGTGGACCATTCTTGATACACATAGGAAACTGTTGAGTGTGAAAAACCCAGCAGCGTTGCAGTTCTTGACACAAACCGTTACGCCTGGCACCTACTACCCCGCTCAAAAGCTACTTACATGTTTTGTCTTGCCCATTCATCCTGAGTGCACACCTACACAATCCACATCTCAACTTGGCTCCTCTCCTTCATCTACACGGATTCAAGTGGATTTTAGTGACATCAATAAGGGATCATAGATTTCACCTGTATTCACCTGTCATGGAAAGAGCAGGTGTTCTTAATGTTTTATACACTCAGTGTATATCTCTCTCCCTTTCCCACTTTCTCTCTCTCTCTTGCAATCTCTTCTCTACCATATTCAAGTTGATTGAAAAGAGGAGAATTCCATCTGGGTGTAACTTTCCACTTCATTGTGTGTCTGAATGTGTGAAGAAAAAAAACTATTGAGAAATAGGTGGGATCCGAGTAATCATAAATATTAATACATTCTCACACAAACACGACATGAGAAAACACGTACACGCACGCACAACATCTCCCACTGACATGCTCTGGTGCTGCCCATTTTCGCTCCGTCCCTCCTTTCCCCCCTCAATTAATTCACATTTTTGTCTATTCCAGTCTCGCTGTTTTTCCCTCCCTGCACGCCTGCTTTCTCCCTTCCTCCCTCTCTCTTCCCCACTCTGAGGGGGATGGCACATGAGACCAAAATGCCTCATTCTGCTGCTTCCACCAGAACTAACTGCAGAGAAAGAAAGAGAGAGAGAATATGTCTAATTCTGCTTCCACCAGAGCTAACTGCAGTGCACCGTGTTATTTTGTGGTGTGTGTGTCAGTATAATGGTTATAGATGTTTGCAGCCATGGTGTTTTGCTTGCTAAAAGCCTTGAAAGTGGATCTGGAGTGGTCTGGGAGGAGAGATGTGGAGAGGGAGCGAGAGGAGGGAGAGAGATTAGGGAGGCAGAGGATGGGGACTTGGGGACGTTGGTATTCTTATTTTGTGAAGAGACGAGACCCTTCAGTGATGCTTCCGTCCTCCCAATCTGTCAGCCTCAGCCTCCCTCACACCCTGCCAGGTGCGTGTGTCTGTGTATGTGTGAGTGTGTGTGTGTAAGGCTGGGGGGTTAGAGTCACAGCTAAGTGGTTTTGTCCTCGTGCCCTGGGATCTCCTCAGCATATGAGCTCTGTGAGATGTAGGGAAATCAGTGATTTGGCGCAGTTCTGTGAAATTCCGTTTTGTCTGCTGGAATGAGAAGAGTGAGTGTGTATGCCTGGGTGCTTGAGTATGTCTGTGCATATGTGTGTATATGCAGGGTGAAACTAGTAGTTGCAGAGGCTATTGCAGTAAAATTCCATCTCCCCGCTGTATGAATGGAGAGCTGTGAATCACGTGGAGACATTAGTGCTGTGAATTGGGTGGAGACAGTATTTAACACTGGGTAAGCCCCAATCACATCAGGGACTTTATCAGGGATCAGACCACAATCGTGCATAGTTTGCACTCACACACACACACACTAGATGCTTCAGTGAGATAGAGCGCTGGCTGCTATAAGAGTATTGACCTTCATAAACTCAGATACTGTAGCTCTGTCAGATGAACATCTGTCTTGAAATCATTTTATTTAATTTATGTACAACTCAGTGAAATGGTCAGGAAGTCACATATAAGATATTCGGATCACACATACAGTGCCTTCGTAAAGTATTCAGACCCTTTTACTTTTTCCAAATTTTGTTTAGTTCCAGACTTGTTCTAAAATGGATTAAATTGTAAAAAATTCTCAGCAATCTACACGCAATATCCCTTTCGTGACTTGACTTTAACATCAATCTGAAGACTTATTTATCTAATTACCTTACTATGTTTAATTTTTACCCAATTAAATAAATCATGTAACAATTAACTCATTTGGATCTGGGGCACCACGAGAGAGGTTCTTTAAAGAGTTACTATATCCCAAACTAACCTCTAAAAGGTCTTTGCCCAACACATCTATAAACAGCCAACTTATTAATCATAACCTCATATCATATCATTCTGAACAGTTGTAACCTTGCATCTGAAAAAACGGAGCCTTACTTATGATTCAGAAAGACACAAATTGGTTTAATTATTTATTTACTAGCTAATTAAATGGTAACACAGAATTAACATACACACTTAATACATTAAAAAATGTCCCCAGCAGAATGTAAAGTTCGTCCAGCAAAGTTTGAGATATGAGGGAAATTGTTGAACCTGAATCGATCAGCGCATCACAGGTTAAGCAGTCCTCTAAGACTGTTTTGCAGTATAGCCTGTTTGAGTTGTTTTTTTCTCATATCACCAACAAAGTGGAGTGGGTGTTCGCAATGGTGTGGTGTGTTATCAGTGTCAAGAGAGACTGCCATACTTCGTGACCAAGTGGGTCCTCTATCGAAGTTTGAGTGGAATCTACACCCCATAATGACAAAGCTAACAGGTTTTTAGAAATTTTCGCAAATTTGCTAAACATAAAAAAACAGATACTTTACTTACATAAGTTTTCAGACCCTTTGGTATGAGACTCGAAATTGAGCTCAGGTGAATCCTGTTTCCATTGATCATCCTTGAGATGTTTCTAGAACGTGATTGGAGTCCACCTGTGGTAAATTCATTAGATTGAACATAATTTGGAACAGCACACACATGTCTATATAACGTCCCACAGCTGAACCGAGCTATGAGATCAAATGAATTGTCCCTAGAGCTCCGAGACAGGATTGTTTTGGGGCAAAGATCTGGGCCCAATGTTGCGTAGAAAAGCTTCTAAATTAACTCGTACGAAGAAAATGTTGAATGTTCGCAAGTACAAAAAAGTTGGTATTTATTGCTCGTACGCCTGATTTACACACACCTGTAGGTATCTTGCCTTGATAAATCAGACACGTTCTAAAACACTGTGCTAGTGCACATTAAGTCTCATTTACATAATGAACTACCCTAAATGACCATTTATGGTCACAAACTTTCCCTTTAAAGCTGCAAGAAATAGCACTAATTTATGTCCGCCAACATGGAGAAATCAAAGAAGACAAAGGACTTTTCGGCCCCCAGAAATATAACTTTTGATCACTGAAGTGGAAGCAAAACAAGCCATACTTTTTGGAGCACTCAGCAATTGCTTGAAAAATAAGAGAAAATATATTGCTTGGGAGCAGGTTAGAGCTGTGGTAAATTATGCCTCATCTGAGTGCAGAACAGTTAATGAAATTAAAAATAAATGGTTTGATTTGAAAAAGTAGGACCCACAAAAGGGAGGAGGGCAGAGTAACTCTTCACTGTCTGCTCTGGACCAGCAGCATAATTGGAGAGACCTCAGCATCTGGCTTCAGTTGTGATGGTGATACTAAAGACACTCTTCCAGACCCTAAAGGAATACCAGACACACCAACCGATGGTAAGTCAAGCTTTATTTTCGCAACCATATTCAGACAGGGACCACATTTAAATATTTTTCTTGACAATAAATATAACAATATATATATATATATATAAAAACTAAATAAATCTAACAAAAATAACAAAACATGAAATCTTCCCAGATGTGGGTGACTTGCCTGACCCCTCAGCCTACCCCAGGCCTACAAGAAGGGTGTCCTCTTTGGCATGCGCTTCAGCTGCGCCACATGTTTTGACTGATGCAGTCCTGAATCAACAAGAAGAGATCAATACATCAATTGTTGGACTCCAACAGCAGCTGGAGGGTGTATGCTACGGCCTGAGAGAGAGAAATCAATCATCGAAAGAACTTGTTGATTGTGTCAAACGTGAGACAAATTCTGGTGCAATGTAAATGTGTTTTCCTTGTCAATTTGATTAGGATATTTGGAAAAACCGATACCTTATTAAAACGTTGTATGATATTGATTCTTGTCCTCAGTGCCAGGGCTATGGGTGGTGGGAAACACTCCCTGTCAGGCATGGGTTCATTGGGTCTGGGTGGATCATTCAGTGGAATGCCATTTTTGATTGCAATGTTGTAGAGCACACTGCAAGCCTTGTAGCAAACCTGAAAAGGAATTTGCCAATTCTATTACATTCACGTAATGCCATTTGAAGGAATGTCATTTCAGAGGCAAACCTTGCTAGGCTGGTAATTGCAATGTGTATCCATTGTATCCATTGTATGCATTGTTCAGTTAACTAGCTACATGTCTTAAAGACTCCACTCTAATTTTGACATAGTATTTTCATTTCAAGTTAAACTGTACTGTTAGCTAGCTAGCTAACAGTAGCTGGCTGGCTCGCTAACTAATGTTACATCATGTGTTGGGAATCATTGTTTACCTAGGTAGCTATCTAGCTACATTTCGTAACAAAAGACTCTCATTTTAGTGTGCCAGAGCACAGATTAACTGAGCTCAAAACCCCAACATATTTCCGGTGTCAGTAAACATAGACAACAAAGCGTCATTCAATTGTTGAAAACTGCACAGTTACAGTCACCAGCGCTCTGGATAATGTGAAAACTGCCTAACCAGCTCTGCAAGGCCGAGTAAAATCGTCAGAGTGGGGTGTTCTCTCATTATGTGTCTGGAAGTAGCTAGCCAATGTTAGCCATTTAGCTTGGGTGCTTGACTGTCCGAGTTTTCGGGAAAAACCCTACTTTGTGTCCAGTGAAGGCTAATCTGACAGCACAGTTGCAGTCACCAACGCTCTGGATAACATACCAGCCTAACCAGCTCTGCTGGGTCGAGAAATGTTCAGTGAGCTGTTCTCTCTCTCTCTCTCTCTTAGATGTCTGGAAGTAGCTGGCAAGTTAGTACAGAACACTCGGATCAACCCTTAAAGAGATGGGTGGGACTAAGTCTTAAGAGGGTGTGAACAATGCTGAATGGGTGTTGACAAAGAAGAGTTCTCCAATAGTGGTAGCAAAACACTGAAAGACGGTTTTCTCAAAAGTGAGTTTACAAGTTGATCAACTTTCAAAGCAGAATTCGTTTCCCAATGTTTCCTCAAATGCAGTGTATGATATACCATTTTGTAGCTCTGAGTCTCTACTGTTATTCAATGTAAAAAACAGAGATTCAAATGTTGCTAAATACAGTTGGTGAGTCACAACTGTGAATCACAGGTGACCTGCACATTGACAGAATGGACACCTTTTCTGTTGACAAAGTTGAATTCGTTCAATGTTGGTGGTGCAGTCAATTGCTCCAATGACATAGGGAAATCCAGCTATGGTATTGAAATCGCCTTTCACTCTGGCCTGTTGCACAGCAGTGTACGGAAACCACATGTATTGTGAGGTCAATGAAATAATGCCATGAAGGACTGCAGGCAATATTCGGCTCATGGTTGTGAAATGCCAGAACAATCCGCAATCTCCTGTTGGAATGTTCCAGTGGCCACAAATCCCAGGGTGGAGAGGACTTGGGTATGCACTGGGATCGCATTGGTGCTTCTCGTCTCCCTTTCTAATACTGGAGAGAGTTGGTTGCAGAGATACAATAAAATATGCCTTGGAAAACAAAATCTAATAAGCCAAGCGTCGCTCTCAGCAAAAAATCTGCATGCTCATTGAAAACACGCTCCCTGCGTAATGCAGCTTGTGCCAGGTCCTCCAGCAATGCAAGATTTGCCATTTTTGACAAGCCACAAAGCCTCAGTGTTTCCTTTTATATTATGTAACTAAATTGACTCCAACCTTACATTCCACTCTCTAATTTACTTTATTATTCAATTAGGCTTAAATGGGTTCATGTTTATGAGTTCGATAGCACCCTAAGAAAACTATTAGTAGATTAAGTGTCTATAAAATAAATACATTAATAAACTATTCATGTTTTATCTTCATAGTTTATGATGTGGTTCAGTACTGTATATGTTACGTTCGTCATAACGAGGAGACCAAGGCGCAGCATGATAAGAATACACTGTACAAACTATACAAAACAACAAAACGAACGTGAAGCTATGCGACACGAGTACTGATAGGCAACTACACATAGACATCAACCCACGAAATACCCAAGGTATATGGCTACCAAAATATGGTCCCCAATCAGAGACAACGATAAACAGCTGCCTCTGATTGGGAACCAATCTAGGCCACCATAGACATATAAACACCTAGATATACAACCACCCCTAGATATACAAAAATCCCTAGACAATACAAACACTAGACAAACCACTCTCGTCAAACCCTGACCTAACGGATATAATAAAGAAAACAAGGATAACAGTACCCCCAAGGTGCGGACTCCACGGCCGCAAACCTATATGGGAGGGTCTGGGTGGGCATCTAAACTCAGTGCTCTGGTTCTGGGTTCTGGATGCCGCCCCCCTTCTTTACATTGAGTCCTCGCCGTAGGGACCCTCGCTGCGTGGATCATCTCCGGATGTTCTGGACTGGGGACCGTTGTTGGAGACCCCGGACAGGGGACCGTCGTTGGAGGCTCCGGACTGTGGCCCGTCGTTGGAGGTTCCGGGCTGTGGCCCGTCATTGGAGGTTCCGGACTGTGGCCCATCATAGGAGGTTCCGGACTGTGGCCCGTCGTTGGAGGTTCCGGACTGTGGCACATCGTTGAAGTTTCCGGACTGTGGCCCATCGCCGGACGCTCTGGACTGGGCACTGTCGCCGGACGCTCTGGACTGGGCACTGTCGCCGGACGCTCTGGACTGGGCACTGTCGCCGGACGCTCTGGACTGGGCACTGTCGCCGGACGCTCTGGACTGGGTACTGTCGCCGGACGCTCTGGACTGGGCACTGTCGCCGGACGCTCTGGACTGGGCACTGTCGCCGGACGCTCTGGACTGGGTACTGTCGCCGGACGCTCTGGACTGGGTACTGTCGCCGGACGCTCTGGACTGGGCACTGTCGCCGGACGCTCTGGACTGGGTACTGTCGCCGGACGCTCTGGACTGGGCACTGTCGCCGGACGCTCTGGACTGGGCACTGTCACCGGACGCTCTGGACTGGGCACTGTCGCCGGACGCTCTGGACTGGGTACTGTCGCCGGACGCTCTGGACTGGGTACTGTCGCCGGACGCTCTGGACTGGGCACTGTCGCCGGACGCTCTGGACTGGGTACTGTCGCCGGACGCTCTGGACTGGGTACTGTCGCCGGACGCTCTGGACTGGGCACTGTAGCCGGACGCTCTGGACTGGGCACTGTCGCCGGACGCTCTGGACTGGGTACTGTAGCCGGACGCTCTGGACTGGGCACTGTCACCGGACGCTCTGGACTGGGCACTGTCGCTGGACGCTCTGGACTGGGCACTATCGCCGGATACTCTGTACTGCTGAGGCGCACTGTAGGCCTGGTGCGTGGTGCCGGAACTGGTAGTACCGGGCTGAGGACATGCACCTCAGGGCGAGTGCGGGGAGGAGGAAAAGGGTGTACTGAACCCTGGAGGCACACTCAAAGCCTGGTGCGTGGTGTCGGCACTGGTGGTACTGGGCTGTGGAGACGTACTGCGGACACAGTGCGCAAAGCCGGCGCAGGATATCCTGGTCCAAGGAGGTACACTGGAGACCAGGAGCGCTGAGCCGGCACCCTCCTTCCTGGCTGGTTGCCCATTCTAGCCCGGCCAATGCAATGAGCTGGAATAGAGCACACCGGGCTAGAATAGCGCACTGGAGACACGGTGCCTGACCAGCAACATGCTCCCCACAGTAAGCACGAGGAGTAGGCTCAGGTCTCCGACCCGACTCATGCAATCTCCTCGCGTGCCGCCCCCCAAAACATCTCTTGGGGCTGCCTCTCGGGCTTCCGTGCTAGCCGTGTACCCTCATATCGTTGCCGTTCCTCCCTTGCTATCTCCACCTGTCTCCATGGTAGGCGAGCCTCTCCTGCAAGTATTTCCTCCCACGTCCAGGATCCTTTACCGTCCAGTATTTCGTCCCATGTCCATGCTTTCTGCTCCATCAAACACTGCACCTCCTTTTCACGCTGCTTGGTCCTTTTATGGTGGGTTATTTTGTCACGTTTGTCATAACGAGGAGACCAAGGCACAGCGTGATAAGAATACATTCTTCTTTTAATGAAGAATAAACAACAAAACGAACGTGAAGCTATGAGACACGAGTACTGACAGGCAACTACACATAGACATCAACCCACGAAATACCCAAGGAATATGGTTACCTAAATATGGTCCCCAATCAGAGACAACAATAAACAGCTGCCTCTGATTGGGAACCAATCTAGGCAACCATAGACATATAAACACTTAGATATACAACAACCCCTAGACATACAAAAAAACCTAGACAATACAAAACTAAACAAACCACCCTCGTCACACCCTGACCTAACCAAAATAATAAAGCAAACAAAGATAACTAAGGTCAGGGTGTGACAGTATGTCAAACCTTTCTCCATTTGGTGGATGGTATTTCATTAGCAGTATGACTTTCCTACCACACGGTGCTGTGCATACGCAAGGTCATAGGTGTGCTTAAATTTACACACATTCTCAAGTATAAGTACAAATTGATAAGTCCCACACTTCGCTTAGAAATGATCGCACACATGGTTTCCGAACATTTCTGTTCATACGTAACATTGATAAATGAGGGCCCTGGAGAAGGGTGCCAGCATTGAAGGTCCCCAAAAACACAGTGGCATTCATCATTCTTACATGGAAGACGTTTGGAACCACCAAGACTCTTCTTAGAGCTGGCCGCCCGGCCAAACTGAGCAATCGTGGAAGAAGGGCCCTGATCAAGACCCAGATGGTCACTCTCACAGAGCTCCTGAGTTCTTCTGTGGAGATGGGAGAACCTTCCAGAAGGAAAAGCATTTCTGCAGCACTAAACCAATCAGGCCTTTATGGTAGTGGCCAGACGGAAGCCACTCCTCAGTAAATTTTAGATGAACTGTCTTCAAAGTAATGACTCGGGACGTCAGGTTTGATATGAAAGCTTCTTTTAGTATTAATACTTGTACACGTTACATTTAACAACTTTAGATTCTACAGAGCAATGCAGGTAAGATGCTATCGGAAAGTCAGCTCAATCACTTTGCACCTGCACATAACTGGCGTGTTATCTCTCTCATTCCTGTCGCAAGGCATTCTGGAACTTGCAGTCAAAAAGCGTAATTCAATACAAACCAATACAATTACATATGTAAATAACTGTAAAGAAATATCTTTAGATACAGCTCAATGAATTAACTTAAACATTAACTCTGTAACACATTAAAGTTACAACAGTAAAAGGCACATGACAGCCCGCTTGGAGTATGCCAAAATGCACCTAAAGGACTTTCAGACCATGAGAAACAATGGCCTGAATGCAAAGAGTCATGTCTGGAGGAAACCTGGAACTATTCCTAGAGTGAAGCATGGTGGAGGCAGCAGCATCATGATGTGGGGATGTTTTTTAGCGTGAGGGACTTGGAGACTAGTCAGGATCGAGGCAAAGATGAACGGAGCACAGAGAGATCCTTGATGAAAACCTGCTCCAGAGCGCTCAGGACCTCAAACTGGGGTGAAGGTTCAACCTTCCAACAGGACAATAACCCTAAGCACACAGGCAAGACAACACAGGAGTGGCTTTGGGACACGTCTCTGAATGTTCATGAGTTGCACAGCCAGAGCCCAGATTTGAACCCGATCGAACATCTCTGAGGAGACCTGAAAAAAAGCTGTGCAGCGACGCTCCACATCCAACCTGGGAGCTTGAGAGGATCTGCAGAGAAGAATGGGAGAAACTCCCCAAATAAAGGTATGCCAGCCTTTTAGCATCACACCCAAGAACAAAACTACTGAATAAAGGGTCTGAATACATATGTAAATGTGATATTTCCGCTATTAGCAAATGGGCTATTGTGTGTAGATCGTTGAAAAAATGTTTTTAATACATTTTAGAAGGCTGTATCTGAATACTTTCCGAAGGCACTGTGTAACGATCGTTGTCCTCCTCGGATGAGGAATAGGAAGGATCAGACCAAAACGCAGCGTGGTAACTGTCCATGTTAATTTTAATAAATAAACTGAACACTAAAATAACCAAAAAAAAACAGAGAGAGAGAAAAGATAGAAATTGTAACATCCTAAACTAGGAGATTACAGAAGAGGTAGGTTGAGAGAAAACAGTAAGGGTAGAGTTTTAAAAAAAGGGAGAGAAAAAAAATCAACACTCAGTCAGTGTCATGAGTCGAGGGGTCGTCCTCTCGGTCTTCCAATAGTTTTATCTTTATTACCTTTGAATTACAGTTGGAAGGAAATGTTTCTGAACCCTCTGGATTTCTGCATGAATTGGTCATCAAATTTGATCTGATCTTCATCTAAGTCACAACAATAGACAAACAGTGTGCTTAAACTAATAACACACAAATGATTGTTTTTCTCTTGTCTGTATTGAATACATCATTTAAATTGGTTGGAAAAAGCAGGTGAACCCATGGACAAATGACTTCACCAAAAGCTAATGGAGTCAGGAGTGTGGAGTTCAATCAATGAGATGAGATTGGAGATGTTGGTTAGAGCTGCCTTGCCCTATAAAAACACTGACAAAATTTGAGTTTGCTATTTACAAGAAGCATTGCCCGATGTGAGCCATGCCTTGAACAAATACATCTCAGAAGACCTAAGATTGTGAATTGTTGAATTGCATAAAGCTGGAAAGGGTTACAATAGTATCTCTAAAAGCCTTGATGTTCATCAGTTCACGGTAAGACACATTGTCTATAAATGGAGAAAGGTCAGCACTATTGCTACTCTCCATAGGAGTGGCCATCCTGCAAAGATGACTGCAAGAGCACAGCGCAGAATGCTCAATGAGGTTAAGAAGAATCCTAGTGTCAGCTAAAGACTGGAACATGCTAACATCGCTGTTGATGAGTTTACTATACGTAAAACAATTAACAAGAATGGTGTTCATGGGAGGACACCACGAAAGAAGCCACAGCTGTCCAAAATAAACATTGCAAATGTGCACTGGATGTTCCACAGCGCTACTGGCAAAATATTCTGGGGACAGATGAAACTACAGTGGAGTTGTTTGGAAGGAACACACAACACTATGTGTGGAGAAAAAAAAGGCACAGCACACACCCACACAAAACCTCACCCCAACTGTAAAGTTTGGTGGAGGGAGCTTCATAGTTTGGGCATCATGGTTTATCATTGACGGAAAAAGGAATTCCCAAGTTCATCAAGACATTTTTCAGGAGAATGTTAGGCTATCTGTCCGCCAATTGAAGTTCAACGGGACCACGACCCAAAACATAGAAGTAAATCAACAACAGAATGGCTTCAACAGAGGAAAATACGAGTCCTGACCTCAACCCGATTGAGATGCTGTGGCATGACCTCAAGGGAGCAGTTCACACAAGACATCCCAAAATTATTGCTGTTCTGAAACAGTTTTATAAAGAGGAATGGTCAAAAATTCCTTCTACCATTGTGCAGGTCTGATCCACTACTACAGAACACGTTTGGTTGAGGTTATTGCTGCCAAAGGAGGGTCAACCAGTTATTAAATCCAAAGGGTTCACATGCTTTTTCCAACTTACACTGTGAATGTAAAAAAAAATGCATATAATATAGACAAGAAAAAATCATTTGTGTGTTATTAGTTTAAGCACACCGTTTGTCTATTGTTGTGAATTAGATGAAGATCAGATCAGATTTCACGACCAATTTATGCTGAAATCCAGGTATTTCCAAAGAACTCCCTGTTCTGGGCATGGTTTCCCAAAAAGTATCTTAAAGCTAAGTTCATCATTATAAACTTCATAGGAGCATTGTTAAATCTCCAAGCTGTTTCCCAAAACCATTGTTGCACTTAAAAACGCTGATTGTTTACCAACTGCCTCATCGAACAGCGTGTTGTTAGATGCGTTTTTTTCCCCTCCGCGTCAGTTTATACCCAAAAGATCTCCGCCCAAACATAGAATCAAGATGTTTGTCTGTCTCTGACCGACGATTACAACAAAGTTCACTACAAATACAAAGTGCCAATGTCTTTGCAATTGTTGGTACAACAAGCGAATGATAAAAATATGCATCATATGAATACCTTTTAATGCAGTTTAGGTTTAGAGCCTACCTACAGTATAGGCTGCAAAGGCCTGTACAGTATCTTTAAATGATATTGAAATGAATTTCATGTTTGTTCAATGTAGTTTTATTTGAAAAGTGTCACATTTTTTGCCGTAATATAAACCCAGCAAAAAAGAAACGTCCTCTCACTGTCAACTGCGTTTATTTTCAGCAAACTTAACGTGTGTAAATATTTGTATGAACGCAACAAGATGCAACAACTGAGACATAAACTGAACAAGTTCCACAGACATGTGACTAACAGAAAAAAAAATATGTCAGTGAAGAAATGGGGGGGGGGTCAAAATCAAAAGTAACCGTATCTGGTGTGGCCACCAGCTGCATTAAGTACTGCAGTGCATTTCCTCCTCATGGACTGCACCAGTTTTGCCAGTTCTTGCTGTGAGATGTTACCCCACTCTTCCACCAAGGCACCTGCAAGTTCCCGGACATCTGGGGGGAATGGCCCTAGCCCTCATCCTCTGATCCAACAGGTCACAGACATGCTCAATGGGATTGAGATCCGGGCTCTTCGCTGGCCATGGCAGAACACTGACATTCCTGTCTTGCAGGAAATCACGCACAGAACGAGCAGTATGGCTGGTGGCATTGTCATGCTGGAGGGTCATGTCAGGATGAGCCTGCAGGAAGGGTACCACATGAAGGAGGAGGATGTCTTCCCTGTAATGCACAGCGTTGAGATTGCCTGCAATGACAACAAGCTCAGTCCGATGATGCTGTGACACATCGCCCAGACCATGACGGACCTCCACCTCCAAATCGATCCTGCTCCAGAGTACAGGCCTCAGTGTAACCGTCATTCCTTTGACGGTATACGCAAATCCGACCATCGTCCCTGGTGAGACAAAACCGTGACTCTTCAGTGAAGAGCACTTTTTGCCAGTCCTGTCTGGTCCAGAGATGTTGTTGCTGGTGATGTCTGGTGAGGACCTGCCTTACAACAGGTCTACAAACTCTCAGTCCAGCCTCTCTCAGCCTATTGAGGACAGTTTGAGCACTGATGGAGGGTTTTGCGTTCCTGGTGTAACTCGGGCAGTTGTTGTTGCCATCCTGTACCTGTCCCTCAGGTGTGATGTTCGGATGTACCGATCCTGTGCAGGTGTTGTTACACGTGGTCTGTCACTACGAGGACGATCAGCTGTTCGTCCTGTCTCCCCTCCCTGTAGCGCTCTATTAGGCGTCTCACAGTACGGAAATAGCTATTTATTTCCCTGGCCACATCTGCAGTCCTCATCCCTCCATGCAGCATGCCCAAGGCACGTTCACGCAGATGAGCAGGGACCCTGGGCAACTTTCTTTTGGTGGTTTTCAGAGTCAGATGAAAGGCCTCTTTAGTGTCCTAAGTTTTCATAACTGTGACCTTAAATGCCTACCATCTGTCAGCTGTTTGTGTCTTAATGACTGTTCCACAGGTGCATGTTCATTAATTGTACAAGCATGGGAAACAGTGTTTAAACCCTTTACAATGAAGATCTGTGAAGTTATTTGGATATTTATTAATTATCTTTGAAAGACAGGGTCCTGAAAAGGGGACGTTTCTTTTTTTGCTGAGTTTATCAGATATGCATGTCATTGATACCACATAATGTTCTGAATCTGTCTATTGCATATTCCTTTACTACTCCCACATAACAGCTATATTCCCTTTCACCTCTCTCTACTGTACCTCCCCTCTCCCCCTCTCTCTCTCTACATCCCCCTTCCAAGCTTGCACTGCAAAGTGTAGAATAGGGCATCTAAACCATAAGAACCCATCTATGGACCCTGCATCCCCCCCAATCCACATGCATCTCTGAATATTTCATTACAGCATATGCTGCCATAAAAAAACATAAATATTTGATGTGCTCTCTGTCTCTCTCTCCTTCTCTCTGATACAGTATTTTGTATTCCCTGCGACACCGGCAGTGCTCTTTTCGTGTCCTTACAGTCATTGAATTTGTGTCGTTCTGTTTGTGTAACAGGCCCTGACGCTGGTGCAGCAAACACCTTAATCGTAACATTGCAGTAGGTGATGGAAGGATCATTTTTGCGTGTGTGTGCTTGTGTGCACGTGTAGGTTCATTCATGTGAGTGTTAGCAGGTGGCTAATTACCCAGACTGGCTGTGTTTTCTCTGTGTTTAATTGAAAGGATTGTTGGCTCTGCGGTGTGTCATAATTCTGTGTCGGCTCATTTTAACTACACCCTAAGTGCATTGATTAATTTCATCAGGAATTAGAGGCAAGGGATGGAAAAATAAAATGCATTTGCATAATAAAGGGTACCAACAGGAGAAATCCATTAGATTAGCAGGGATGAATAAAAGAGAGGTAGATGGGAGAGTAGAGTCTGAGTCAACAGGAAAAATAATTGAAACAATGTCACAGAAATGTCACAGAATTTGATTCCCTATGTGGGTAAGGATACGGCTTTGACGTTGAACATGAATGGAAATATAATTAATATTCATCTTCGGAATAGCCCATATTACAGGTGTCTTGACTAAATAAAAATCCAAATCCCTTCAATCCACAAACTGCTTGTTACATTTCAGACATTATCAGATTAATTAAGTAATAATCCAGGTTAAAACTGGATTAACCAAACCTCATCCCTGGGCGATTCCAGAAACTGCCAACACCCTATATGCATAGAGAGACGCAGTCATATTCACATTGATCCATATGTAGCGGAGGCATGTTGCCCCATACACTACCAGTAAAACGTTTTAGAACACTTACTCATTCAAGAGTTTTTCTTTTTTTAAACTATTTTCTACATTGTATAATAATAGTGAAGACATCAAAACCATGAAATAACACATATGGAATCATGTAGTAAGCAAAAAAGTGTTGAACAAATCAAAATAGATGTTTTACTTGAGATCCTTCAAATAGCCACACTTTGCCTTGATGACAGCTTTGCACACTCTTGGAATTATCTCAACAAGCTTCACCTGGAATGCTTTTACAAAAGTCTTGAAGGAGTTCCCACATATGCTGAGCACTTGTTGGCTGCTTTTCCTTCATTCTGCGGTCAGACTCATCCCAAACCATCTCAATTTGGTAGAGGTTGAGTTATTGTAGAGGCCAGGTCATCTGATGCAGCACTCCATCACTCTCCTTATTGTTAAAATAGCCCTCACACAGCATTGAGGTGTGTTGGGTAATTGTCCTGTTGAAAAACTAATGATAGTCCCACTAAGCCCAAACCAGAAGGGTTGTGTATCGCTGCAGAACGTGGTGGTAGGCATGCTGGTTAAGTGTGCCTTGAATTCTAAATAAAATCACAGACAGTGTCACCGGCAAAGCACCCCCACACCATAACACCTCCTTCTCCATGCGTTACGGTGGGAAATACACATGCAGAGATCATCCATTCACCCACACTGCGGTTGGAACCAAAAATCTCAAATTTGGACTTCAGATCAGAGGACAAATTTCCACCAATGTCCATTGCTCGTGTTTCTTGACCCAAGCAAGTCTCTTATTCTTATTGGTGTCCTTTAGTAGTGGTTTCTTTGCACTATTCCTTCATGATGGCCAGATTCACGCAGTCTCCTCTGAACAGTTGATGTTGAGATGTGTCTTTTACTTGAACTCCTTGAAATATTTATTTGGGCTGCAATTTCTGAGGCTGGTGACTAATGAACGTATCCTCTGCAGCAGAGGTAACTCTGGGTCTTCCTGTGGCGGTCCTCATTAGAGCCAGTATCATCATCGTTCTTTCTGGTTTTTGCGACAGCACTTGAAGAAACTTTCAAAGTTCTTTACATTTTCCATATTGACTGATCGTCATGTCTTAAAGTAATGATGGACTGTCGTTTCTTCGTTTATTTGAGCTGTTCTTTCCATAATATGGACTTGGTCTTGTACCAACAAACACGACCTGCAAAACCCCCTATCCCCTCCGAGAAACCATCTCCTCCTTCTAGCCACCCCCCAGTCCATGACTTTCTCTCCCAGCCTCTTACTGTCCCTGATTCTCCACTCCCACCACCAACTTCCCTTGATCCTCCTACCATACACCCTACTGCCCCTGACTGTTCCACCCTGCTCCTTAGCAACCCAGATCCACCCCCCTTAGCCCTGCCCCTGATCCCACACAGCAGTAAACCAGCCAGCCTCAGTCCAAACCCCCCGGACACTTCAAACTGTCTTCACCCCTCCCAGCATCCCCAAGACAGTACAGCGTGCCAGCAGGCAGCCAAGAACAACCTACACAAAAGACCTGCTAGAGGTCATCAACATCTGCAAATAAATTATCAGACCTGGACCCCCTATCCCGCAATAACCCATCATCATGACCCTGACAACACAACTCCAAACAGAAGGACTTTCCTCTGACAGCTGTTCATTGTTGCCTCCCTGCTAGGGAATCCATCTATAAATGGCACAAGGTATGCTCAGAAAACATCCCCAAGGAAGCACTCGCAGTGAACACACCTATCAACTGTTTGTGAGTTTTCCATTGCCAGGTGGATCTGGGCCCTGTTTGTTCCCTCTGCCACCGCATCGCTCCTCCTCCAACACCAGACCGATGGACATACCCATCACCACCCCCCTAATCCATCTCCATCCCTTTCTCCCTTCCTCCTGCTACACTTGTCCCTCTCACAGAACCAGACCAGAACCAGGAACCATTCTTCATCAAGCCAGAAGAGGCGCTGAGGAAGGACCAAAGATCTAGACCTATGCCCGGAGTGAGCAGGCCACTGGGGAGTACCATAACTGACCTCATGGTCTTGGGCATCCAGGTACGATTGCTGGCTCCTCAGGTTGTCCTTCCTCCCCTCTGCAGATCCAACACTAGTCCCTGGACCAATCCAGATCCCATTTGTCAGCACCAGACCCCCAGACGAGACGTGGAGGTAGGCCCAGATCTTAACCAGTCCTACCACTGGGTCTGGGGCTTCCTTGTGTGCCGGATTGCTCCTCATGTTGTCCTTACTCCCCTCTACAGACCCAGATCCCAACCCAGCACCTTCAGAAGCCCCAGATCCCCGTTCCTGGTTCCTGTTTGTCCCGGTCCGCAGCACCAGACCTAGCACCAACCCCTGGTGTTCAGTCCCGGTGACAACTGTCACCTCTTTTCAACAACTTTCAGCCCAGACGCCGCCCCTCCCCAACACAAAGACACAGACACATTGTGGACTGACTGACAGATTTTTTCCTGAATCCTTTTTAATCGATTGATTGATTTTGATTTCTGGCTTCTTTTTTTGGGGGATGACCATTTTGTTTACTTTATTTGTATTGATTGCCTATCGTTTTAATTGTTTCTTATTTAGATTTTTTCTAAAAGATGGATTCAATTTCAACTTGAATATTTTAAACTGTATGAGTAAAAAACCTTTACTAATGTACTGTAATCTAAAAACCTTTTCCTGGAATGAGGGCTGTTCTATATAAACTGGGCATCAGTTGGGTTCTTTAACACACCATGGTAATATGGTGGTCTTGATGAAGCGTTGGCACAGGGTAAAAAGGCTGACATTTCCAACAGAGGATATATAGTGGGATCCATAATTATTGCCACCTTTGATAAAGATAAGTAAAAAAGTCTATATAAAATAAATAATAGAAAGAATTGTGAGGATGAGTCTTTCTCTGAAATGTTTTGAGATTGGAGAACACATTCCTCCACACAGAACTTTCCAGCTCCTTGATATCATTTGTCTGCAGATGCACCACCTTATTTTACCGTAGGTACATGGCATTTTTCTGCATATTCTTCCATTTTTCGACGCCAAACCCACCACTCGTGCGCGTGGCCAAATAACTCATGTCAACTGACCATAGCACCGCCTGGAGTTCTATAAACGACATTGGCATTTGGATTAGTACCGGTGCTTTGGTCAGATGACATGAAAATAGAGGTTTTTGGCCATGCACACCAGTGTCAAAATCCACAAAGAAATGGTTAACTGACCACAAAATCAACATTTTGAAATGGCCATCTCAGTCTCCGGACTTGAGGGCAGGCTATAAGCGTAGATGAAGGTTATCTGATCTGGAAAGATTCTGTATGGAGGAATGGTCTAACATCCTTCCCAACGTGTTCTCCAATCTCATAATACATTATAGAAAAAAGCTCAATGTTGTTATCCTTGCAACGGTAGGGTGCTGGAGTACTGAAAACAGGAGTGCCAATAACGTTGACCACTAAATCTATTTTTATGAGTAACCGTATTAGTATGAAATAATTTAATTTACCAAAAATGTTAAGCATTCAATTTTGCTCAGTATTTGTCTTATTTATTTCATACAGTCATTTTTTATCATCTTTATCAACGGGGCAAATAATTATGGACCTGACTATATTAACACTTTCCTCACCATCCAGCACAGGATATCATTCAACTTTAATGCCACATTCTATATCAATTTGAAGCTCTCTGTGAAACACACTTACTGTTTGTAAATAATTAGAAGAGTCTCTAAAATGTTACAAATAAAAGGAGAAGGAAGAAGCCATGTTATAGTAACTAGTTGGCAGCCATCTTGAGGGTAGATCGAAAGTATTGCGCTGTGTATCTGCTAGTCCCTGACCAGAGAGAACACTGTGGAATCAAAACAAACCATGATATGTCTGCCTACAGTATATCTAACACTTATGTTCCCTTAGACTGACTGGTAGAAGGGTAGAAAAGAGGCAGCGCTATAGGGAAAGAAATGATGACATTACAGAGGAAAATATAGAAAATAGATTGAAAGGTAGGCAGAAAACAAAATAGGTTGGTGGCACCTTAATTGGGGAGGACGGACCCCTGGTGATGGCTAGAGCAGAATCAGTGGAATGGTATAAAATACATCAAACACAAGGTTTGATGCCATTCCATTTGCTCCGTTCCATTCATTATTATGAGCCATCCTCCCCTCAGCAGCCTCCACTGGTAGAAAGAAAAGTGAGGAAGGGAGTGAAAGACACGAGACAGACAGGTAGGGGCTAGGGGTGTGAGTACAGGGGCACTTTTGACTCATTTATTGCAGCAATTGATTGATTTCTATTCTATTGTTGTAGTTTTTAATTTAAACCAAGCTACCTTGCTGTGGGGTATGACTGCTGCGTCCCAGTTGTGTATTAATAATTAAACCCTCTCCTCTCAACTTGGTCTCAGAACATTTTGTATTATCTGTACGTAAATCCGAGACACTCCATTTGTGATATGAATTACAATTTGTATGGTATGTTACAGATTTGCTACGAATTTGCTAAACGTATGATATGTTACGAATTCCAATTTGTTGTAGCTAACGTTAGCTAGGTCGCCAGGGATAATAGCTCGGCTAGGGGTTAGGAGTTAGGTTAAATTGTTGATGGGTTAAAATGAGGATTAGGGGAATGGTTAGCTGAAATGGTTAAGGTTAGGGTTAGCTAACATGCTAAGTAGTTGCAAGGTAGCTAAAAAGTGGTACATTTTCAACTTTAGCAAGTTTGAGAATTAGCTAAATTTGTCCATGATGAGATTCAAACACGCAACCGTTGGGTTGTTAGACGTTCACATTATAGGCCCACCCTTCCATGTCTCCATCTTGTGTTTTTCATAAGTAACCTTCTGTTTTATGTAACCATATCAAATGTAACATATCATACTAATTTGAGTGTCCCAGATTTAGATTTGCTATGTTACTTCTAGTCTATAAGACCAGACTGCTCCTCTCGGTATCTCAGAGTGTGTATCTGTCACAAATGGCACCCTATTCCCTATATAGTACACTACTTTTGACTAGAGCCCATAGGTCTCTTGTCAAAAGTACTGCACCATATAGGGAACAGGGTGCCATTTGGGACGTTATCTGTGTCTCTAGCTCGCGCTCACACAACACAAACATGTGCATTTGAAATGATGGCAGGCCTTCATACTGATTTGTGTGACACCCCCAAGGGCTGGAAGAAGGTAATGGGAACAACAAGTGTGAGGGGAATTGAAGCCAAAATGAACTGTTGCTGTATCAGTAACACACTCAGTAACTCTCTGTGTGCTCCCTCTCACGCACACACAAACCAATTGGAACTCTTGCTATATCAGTCACGCACGCATGCACCCACACACAGAGGCAGGTTTGTTAGTGTTCAAATTAAGGACTCTAGCTTTAAGCTCAGCGCAAAGGATTCCTGCCATTGAACCCGGTCAGTTACACAAGGTAAAAAATAATTCTCTCCACTCCCATATCAGTCCATCCATGTGGTTCAAACAATGGCTTGTTAATCGTTGATCAAACATAGAAAGTTTGTCTTTGATCCAGCTGAGAGGCCCCATGTTTTGTGTCAGACGAGCCTAACAGTTTGGCTCTGTCAGCAGGGTTCTCCCTTCTTTCCCTGCTCCCCCTATTATCTCTCCTCTGGTTCTCGTCTTTCCCTTCTCCTCGCTACCCGCCAGACTGACACCCAAAGTGGCTCCCAATTGGCATGTGTTCTGACAGCTATCTGATGCGACTCGAACTTTTAATGACGTGGTTTACCCATCCAACGGCGTGAATATGGCTATGGAGCTTCCCTGTGAGTGTGAAGAGAAGCCTTCATAAAAACACACACAGATGTTTGACCACACACACGGTACACTCTCACACACGCACTCATGCACACACACACACACACACACACACACACACACACACACACACACACACACACACACACACACACACACACACACACACACACACACACACACGCTCATATACAGAATGGGTACCTGGAAGAAAATAGGGGAGGGTCATGCTTTTTCAATTCCAGTCAAGGGAAGGATTTAGTAAATATTTTTTATGTCTAGTCTAGGGGAGGGTCTTGTAATTTGTAATTGAAGAAATATCTATATATCTCAGTTTTAGAATGAGTTTATTACAACGGGTGGGTATAAAATTGAATGCTGATGCATTCCAGCCCGTGTCTATTCCACAAGTTACCAACAGCTAAATCTATGATGTTAAAATGCCTATTTACTCTGTTCCATCTGACTGCGCAATCGACTGTCTCATCAGCCCAGCCAAGCAATTTATAAACTTGATCTCCACTATAAAAAGTATCTAGACATTATCTTATATTTCAACAGTTGAGATTTGTATAAACCTTGCTCTCTGTCTCTTCAACATTTGCAACATTGTTTCAATATTCACATTTGATCTCCAGCTGTTCATAGTAATGAACAGAGGTGTGGACTCGAGTCACAAATATGATGACTTGCAACTCGACTTTGACTTTAACACCAATGACTCGTGACTTGACTTGGACTTGAGCCTCATGACCTGACTTGATACTCTCCCCAAGGGTGGGGGGGGGGGATTCATATGGAGCCCTTGGAAAGTTGATACCCCAAATGATTATTTCCGACGGGGCGCAACTATTTCCGACTTTGTTCGACATTTGAAGCTACACAAAGAATGGTAAGTCGTGGCTGATATAGCCGACAGCTATATATTTTATTGCTTTACTAGTGTATCATATAGGCTAACTTAAATCAATGAGCCTCCACAGTCAGTCAGTGCAGGAACGTGATCATTGCATCCAAGATTGAGCTACAACTGGCTAGGCAGTTGGTAGCCTAAATCCTGCCTGGTGTTAGTGCTGTTCCTAAAACCATTGACATACGTTAGCCTACTGTAACCACACAGAGAGAGTGTGTGTGTGTTAAGGTTGGGCGATTGTGTACAAGCCTACATCGCCCGACAGTCGATCACTATTGGGGGGAGCATCTTTCTCATGGCTACCCAGGTATTTCCATTGGAAATAACGTTTATTTGGAAAGTAATAAATATGTTTGCATAGGTGTAATAGGTGGCAGGGAAGTCAGGCGCAGGAGAGTCAAATGGAGTGTAAAATGGAGTCTTTTAATAAAGTCCACGGAGTATGCTCCATAACACTAAATGTACATAAACAAACAAACATGGGTAAGATGACCCGACGCGCACCTATACAACAAACACACTACACTGACAATAAAACAATCTCTGACAAAGACATGAGGGAAAACAGAGGGTTAAATACACAACAGGTAATGAATGGGATTGAAAACAGGTGTGTGGGAAGACAAGACAAAACCAATGGAAAATGAAAAAAGGATCAATGATGGCTAGAAGACCGGTGACGTCGAACGCCGAGCACCGCCCGAACAAGGAGAGGCAACGACTTCGGTAGAAGTCGTGACAATGTTGTTAACCCCTTTTGTTTGATAAAATCCATTTTTATAGCCTAACATGAAACATTTTGTGAACCGCTTATGTCGTGAATTCCGTCTCATTCCATTTTCGACGATACATTCGATGTAAATACACACACTAAACATGACTTTTCCAGTCATGTTTGGTTTCATTGCAATCAATTGGTTTGTTTGTAACACAACCAAACCTGATGGGTCATTTTGCGGGATGTATTGACTGTAAGAAACCGATTTGAAGACAACAAGTAATGACATCATTGTACACCAATGATATGACCGCTGTCTCATTGATTGACTGTATTTTAACTGATCGTCTTGAAATCTAGCTGGGTAGATAGCCAATGAGCTGAGGTAAACAGCAATATGTAATGTTTATGTGTTGGAAGACCAACCCATGTACTAAACTCCGGTGCAAAGAGGGTCATTCGCTATTGAAGTTTCATACCGGAAGGAGCAACGCATGTTACGCACAGCGTTGTTTTGGTAAAGCGCATCTTCAGCTGTTTATATATCAATCAGTATGGCGATTAAGTCAGGGAAAGATAAATCTAAGTCTAGATATACAGATGTACACACAATTTTAGAATAAATTGATTGGAAAAGTGAGACAGAGATTGTTGGAGGACGATTCATTTAGCGATTCCCAAATGGAGAAATATTTTCTGAATGGAGAGGACATCGTTTTGGACTGGTAAGTTCTTCTCATGCTAATGCCGTTGTTTGAAATTAATAATATGAAATATTATTTGTGATTTTTTAAAATTTTAGTAGCAATATATAAAAATGTAATGTAATGAAATGTGAGATGCGTGTGTCTGCCGCCCCACCCCATCCCCACATGAAATAGCCTATTTGAGGCAGTTGAGGGGAGGGCAGGCCCACAACAATGGCCAAAGTGAAATGGAGACAGTAGATACAGCTGGTCTGTTGTAATATAATAAAGACAGTAGATCTAGCTGGTCTGTCATAATATAATAGAGACAGTAGATCTAGCTGAAATCTTATAATATAAAATAGACAGTAGATCTATCAGGTCTATAATAATATATTCAACCTTATGTTCCCTGTACTCTATATATATCTGTTTATTATACCTGTTGATACAGGGCTCATATGTGAAACTATTCTAACTGAACATTTTATTTCACAGTGACACTGACTCTGAATGGGGGCCTCCAGTGCCAAGGTGTCCATCCCCCGCTGTAGCTGGTTCATCCAGCTCCTGCCAAGTGGTGTTCATCTGCCCAAATTTATTTCTGCAGGCATGGATGTGCCTCAGGGCCAAAAGGGCACAGCATGGAGGCATCACTGTGTTCTTTGCAAATGAAGTCCCCCATCACCTGCACCACATGCTTGGTGACTGCCATGGCACCTGGTATCAGCAGCACAATATTGTGTAGAGGACTGAGGGTCTTCCAAATATTGAAAGTGTTATTTTGTAAATGTAAATATATTTTTTTCATGTTTTTTCTCCATTGGGGGGAGGGGGGGGGGGTGTTAGAATACCATTTTGGTATTTTGTATATAGTTTTCCATTCAAAATGTATAACTTCACCAATTTGGCCACTTGGGTACATTTGGGCTACTTGTGTGGGACACCTGGGTGACTTCATGATACATGTCATGTAGCACACTCATTTTGAAGTTATCATTCTGAAACTTTGCACAAGTTCTGTTGCCCTCTTATGTTTTTCCCTGAAATTGTCCCCCACCATCCTATCTGAATATTTGTTTTTTCGTCTTCATTTTAAAGATGATGATACAACAATAAAAATGAAAAAACGTATGGTTTTTTCATAGTATTATTTAAACCAGATCTATTGTGTTATATTGTCCTACATTCAATGCACATTTACACAAACTTCAGAGTGTTTTCTTTCAAATGAAATCAAGAATATGCATATCCTTGGTTCTGAGCCTGAGCTACAGGCAGTTAGATTTGGGTATGTCTTCAGGCGGAAATTGAAAAAAGTAGGGGGGTAGCTGTGAGAGGTTAAAAATTTGAAATGGTATTATATTTGGTGAAGAGCACATTATGACTTGTTTAGGACTTGAAACTTGAGTTGAGACTTGAGTCGGACTTGCCTGTCTTGACTTGGGACTTGAGTGCTAAGACTTGAGACTTACAATGACTTGGTCCCACCTCTGGTAATGAACATGTCGGTAGTCGGGACGAGATAGACAGGCAGGCAGGCAGGCAGGCGGCATTTCTCAACCAGTCAAAATCATCATTTTTATGGATGCGTACAAGGAAATATCAATTAAAAAAAGGTCAAACTAAATGAAGTGCAGTTAGTTTGCAGTCTTTCCAGCTTACGTTTGAAGTGATTGTGTTGTTGGCTAGCTCCTCTGTCCTGATGTGACAGGAAATATTCATAGCCTGTTATACATTAAAAATTATTAGTAAGTTCATAGTATGTGAGGATCTTAAAACATCTAAGTTTAAAAATATGCATTCAGTATTAGTTGATAGAGATTGATAACATTCATATAATTGTGTTAAATTTAAAATCCGTCAAGCGTACAAAGGGTACGAATTGTGAGAGTAATGTGTAAACATTATATTGATTACTTTATTTTGTGGTGCCTAAAAGTGTTAATCTGTGATCTACGAAATGCTCTTAATCTATGAGCCGGAGATCGATTGCTCTGGTCTCCACCCATATTCCTGGAGAAATCGCAGTCTTTTCTCATTGAACTAAAAGTTGAATTGAGAATACAACACCATATCACTCTCGTGATTATTTCTCCCCTGTTTTCAGGGGCGTAACGAGTGTTAACCGTAGCTACCAAAAAGTCCCAGAAATGTGCAAATTGTGCCAGAGAAGATTCATTTGAGAACCTGTTCATCATGTAAAGAGACACTGTACTGTTCCAAAGTATGTCAAAACCAACATTGGACTAAACACAAGGAAAAATGCACTCACCTGAAAATTGACTCTACCAGTGAAAGGTTTTCCTGCACAGAGGAAAATGCCCACTCCTTACCATCCCTAGCTCAAGGTTGCCACCCCTGTAAGGTCACCTCGCTAGTCGGCAGACAGTGCCTTATTGAGTGTCACCTGAATCGCCACCACCTCCAAGCTCTATGGGACACAGCCTCTCAGGTATCGGTCATTGATGAACGATGGAAAGAGGAATCTCTCCCAAACGCAAGGCTAAGAGATGTTTCAGAAATCCTGGACTCACCTGATGATCTAAGGTTGACTGCAGCAAATGGGACGGAAATGCCGTACCTGGGATGGATTGAAACAACTTTTCGGCTAGCCTCTGAAACTGACCAAACAAAGGAACTGATCATCCCGGTGCTGGTAATGAAAAGCTGTCACCTATCTCATCCCATCATAGGTTTCAATGTTATCGAGCACATCCTGACAATGACCGAAAAGACTAAACGATACAGTACAGTAAAAACAGCTTTCCCAAGCCTCAAAAGAAACAAGGTGAGAGCTTTTATACAGGCTGTTAACGCAGAACAGACAGATGAATACGCAGTGAAAACCAAGAAAGAGAAGGTTGCTGTACCAAAACACAGCAGCATTCAGATTGAGTGCCGTGTAGCTTCCCAGCCTTTCAAAGATGTCATGACAATGCTTTTCCAGACAGACCTGAACTCGCAGTGGCCAGACGACCTTGAGTTCTTTGACACGCTAGTCAGAGTCAGGAAAGGTGTTTTTCCAGTTATCCTGCTTGATGTCTCTAACCCCACTGACCACGACATTGCCCTGCTAGGACGCACAATAATCGGTACAATCGGTTCTCTCTCGGAGGACCTGAGCCCTAGGACCATGCCCCAGGACTACCTGACATGATGACTCCTTGCTGTCCCCAGTCCACCAGGCCGTGCTGCTGCTCCAATTTCAACTGTTCTGCCTAATTATTATTCGACCATGCTGGTCATTTATGAACATTTGAACATCTTGGCCATGTTCTGTTATAATCTCCACCCGGCACAGCCAGAAGAGGACTGGCCACCCCACATAGCCTGGTTCCTCTCTAGGTTTCTTCCTAGGTTTTGGCCTTTCTAGGGAGTTTTTCCTAGCCACCGTGCTTCTACACCTGCATTGCTTGCTGTTTGGGGTTTTAGGCTGGGTTTCTGTTTCAGTATTAGCTGAAGGTGAGACAACCACTGCAACAACCAGCTCGATCCCAAAAGATGGGATAAGAGAATCCGGTCATCCGTCCTGTGCTCAATTTCAAACTGTCTCGTTCCAAACCGCCAGTTAAAGAGCAAAAGAAATTCAGTCCAAAGACAAAATGCCTATTCAGAGAATGGGACAAATTGACAATAGACAGTGATGGCATTCTGTACAGAATCACTACAGCCCGCAAGCAGTTAGTTCTACAAGAGCAGTACAAAGGTAAAGTGATGGAAG
Organism: Oncorhynchus nerka; assembly: GCF_034236695.1. Lineage (NCBI taxonomy): Eukaryota > Metazoa > Chordata > Actinopteri > Salmoniformes > Salmonidae > Oncorhynchus > Oncorhynchus nerka. The sequence continues at coordinate 14,544,249 of NC_088414.1, read as the reverse complement.
AGTTGCACAATAACATGGGACACCAAGGTACTGACCGCACTGTATCACTAGTACGTGACCGCTTCTTCTGGCCATATATGCAATCTGACATCGAGCACTATGTGACTAAAACTTGTAGCTGTGTCAATCAGAAAAAGCCAGCCCATGCAACAAGAGCTCCTCTGACAAACATTGTGACAACACAGCCATTTGAACTGGTATGTATAGACTTCCTTCATCTCGACAGATGCAAAGGGGGATATGAGTACATCCTCGTGATTGTTGATCATTTTACACGTTTCACTCAAGCCTACGCCACCACATCAAAGTCAGGTAAAACTGCTGCAAATCTCATCTTCATTGACTTTGCCCTGAAGTTTGGGTTCCCGTCCCGCATCCACTATGACCAAGGGGGAGAATTTGAAAATCAGTTGTTCCATCAGTTAAAGAAACTCAGTGGCATGGCGGGGTCCAGAACAACACCCTATCACCCAATGGGAAACGGTCAAGCGGAACGCATGAACAGAACATTGTTGCAAATGTTAAAGACACTAACTGAGACACAAAAGTCAAATTGGAAGGAGTCTCTGAACAAACTGGTTTATGCCTATACTTGCACCTGTTACGAAGTGACTGGCTATTCACCATTTTATCTTCTGTTTGGGAGATCACCCAGGCTTCCAGTTGATATGCTCTTTGGATTGTGCACAGAGGCAGGTTCCAGTAACCAGAGAGACTACGTGGAGAACTGGAAACGAGGGATGGAAGAAGCATACGCCATTGCAAATGAAAATGCTCAGAAAGCCTCTGAAAGAAGTAAGAAGTACTATGACACTAAAGTTAGGAGTTCAGTGCTACAGCCTGGCGAGCGAGTTCAGATTAAGAACCTGACACCAAGAGGAGGACCAGGAAAACTCCGTAACTATTGGGAAGATACAATTCACACAGTGGTGAGACAAATGGGTTCAGCCCTGCCGATTTATGAATTGAGACCAGAAAGGGGTAGGGGACGCTCCAGGGTCCTGCACAGAAACCTGCTCATGTCCTGTGACCACTTACCTTTTGAGACACAACCAGAAATGACCAAAGTGGACAAAAGTCAGAAAACAGGGAGACACCAGCCTGCATCACAGCCTCTAGATTCTGATGAAGACAGCGGGGATGAATATGACCTTCATCATGAGCCGCTACAGGTTCCCACATCTCCTACAGTACCTGAGGAGAGGAATGCTAAACCAGCGAGAGAGTGGGAACACAGGCCCCCAACAGTGAAACAGACAGTTGCAGTGCCAGTCCCTGATACGCTACCAGCACAGCCTCTTGTTGAAAAGCGGCTGGAGGAGACAACAACAGTTAAAGACCTGCCTGCTGAGGAGATGAACTTGCCTGCTGAAAATTAGCCTGATGATCGTCCACCAAGTGCCTTTCCTTCATTAACTGATGCTGCTGAACCTGAGGAACCAGCCTACCAGCTGCCACAAAGAGAGAGACACCCTCCAAGACGTATCACCTATGATCAGCTTGGTATCCCTTCCTGCTACAGTATCCAGCCACAGCCACAGTTGTTCCCTGTCTACTCTGCACCAGGACTGGTTCCATGGCTGCCACCACTACAGCAATGTTACTTTCAGCCACCTTACATGTATGGGCTTCAGCAAACATGAGGCTACAGAGTTGACATGTTTGACCATGGACTTCTGTCTGATTTCACAGACTGTAAAAAGAGACTATGCATATAGATCATTAAAATTGATGGACTGTTGATCAATAGTATGAGAAAATACTGCTTATGTTATATAGCTGGTCAACAGATATGGACTGTGAATATAACTTGTTAGTTATATTTGAACTGTGATCCTTGACCTCTGCTCAAGTATTACCTTACAGAAGAGGATTTTCTAGGTCCAGTGCATACGGACTGTTGAAGAAGACAATGTTGGTAATGTTGGGACAACATTTATTTTGTTGGGGAGAGTGTGACAGGTTAAAGGAAATATTCATAGCCTGTTATACATTAAAAAGTATTAGTAATTCATAGTATGTGAGGATCTTAAAACATCTAAGTTTAAAAAGATGCATTCAGTATTAGTTGATAGAGATTGATAACATTCATATAATTGTGTTAAAGTTCAAATCCGTCAAGCGTACAAAGGGTACCGAATTGTGAGAGTAATGTGTAAACATTATATTGATTACTTTTGTGGTGCCTAAAAGTGTTAATCTGTGATCTACGAAATGCTCTTAATCTATGGGTCGGAGATCGATTGCTCTGGTCTCCACCCATATTCCTGGGGAAATCGCAGTCTTTTCTCATTGAACTAAAAGTTGAATTGAGAATACAACACAGTATCACTCTCGTGATTATTTCTCCCCTGTTTTCAGGGGCGTAACACTGACAAGTGAGCATATTTTCTATGCCAGGTGAAATCATGCCTCATTAGCTCATTGTTATGGATGTACCCAAATAAATGTCTCTAGAAAACAGCTTAAACAAATGCAAATGCAGCTATTTTGCTGTTATTCTTGCTGCACTTTTTTGATTTGACTGTAAATTAGCTGTAGTTGGCTAGCTAGCAAGCAAGGGATAAGAACGTTGCCAGACAGTATAGCAATGGAACATTTAGAATGAATGACCAGCCAACTTGGGTAGATTCCCTAGATGTGTCAAGACTATAGTTTGTGGAAGGATGAAATGGTATGAATAAATTAATAAAAAATGTTTATGAAAATATGTCAATCAATTTATGCTCCAAACACCAAAGCCGGTGTTTGGAGCATATATTGGCACAACTTTGTCTCGGGCCTAACAACACCCATGCCAATGTATCCTCCAAACGCAGGTGTCTCGGGCATTATCACTTAAATGCAGTATATCGATGTGTGCCCGATGCCGGCCCTCATCGCTGATTCTCTGCTGGGCGCGCTATATCAAGTGTGCCTATAGACTATTTAGTGTGTTCTCAATCAAATGATCCATAGCCTGTAGGCTATAGGCCACGATGTGCATGCTTGGAGAAGCACAGGGCAAAGTTAGATTTCTAAGATGGCTGCTGGGATGGTGTAAATAAAGCTCTTGATGACCAAAACCTTTTTTTTGTGCTGCCTATGTGCTACCTGTGTAGGAGGAGAGTCAAAGGATTTGGGCTAGTCCTATTGACCTCACAATAAACCAGATTCAAGTACCTTACATTGTGATGCTGAAACTTGAAGCAGCAGTTGCGGCACAATCGGAAATGGACAGCTCATGGTGCTGAAAGTAGGCACATTTGAGTAAGCATAATTCCTTTCAACCGTCTTTACTTTATTGAACTTGACTAACAAGAGGGCTTTGTTTTGGAGCCTATTTCTTCCTATTTAAGAAATAAGAGGGGGGCCTACCTGTTTGACAGACGAAATTAGGCTATAGGCTGCCATATACACATTTGTCGGCCAATTACTCCCCTCACCATGCATTCTTTATATAGCCTACCTCCTTGTCAGTGAAGGGCTGTTAAGATAAAGTTAGGACTCGAATTGAGAGGGAATTATAGGGTACGGCATAGGCCTACACTAACAAATTGCTGTAAATTTACAGCAAAACTAACAGTTAGCTCCTGTAATGTTATATTACAGTTCAGTACTGTAAAAAGCAATACATTATGGGGGTTCAATGGCATTCCACTACACTGCTATAAAATTGTATAATATAATTTTACAGCTTAGTACTGTATGACCCGTTTTGCTGTATATTGACAGCAGCATACTGTGAATTATGGTTTATAGTGTGAAAATGTTGCGGGCCGTGAAATAATCTCTGGCTCATAAACATATTTTGAGCCGTGCTGCACTCGGGGGTCTCTAGCTGACAAAGTTAGATTACATCAGTTATCCTGTTAGAGCTTATGTGCCATTTCAGGTGGAAGGTTTAGGGTTGTGTGTAGGAAGGAGATTCCAAGATGTGGATAGTGTGCAGGAGGGCATGGGACAGAGGAGTGTGTAGTTTCGGGTGGATAAAGTTGTGTGTGTTAAATGTAAGGGTGCCCATGTTACTGGGCATCGGATGTGTCTGGTGTGAGACAGGTGGGTTGAAGTGGCCAGAGTCAGAATAGTGCAGAAGGTGTCGTATGGTGAGGCAATGAAGAAAGTAGAGGAGGATGGGTCAAGGGTGGGGGATCCTGAGAGGAATCCAGTGAGTAGTAGATTTGTGCCAGAACAAAGGGATAGGCCAACGAGTGATTTATGCTTCAGTAAAGGTTGGCTTCTTAGCGTTCAAAGCAATGGTTATTAACTGTACCAAAGAAATGGAACGTAAATCACATGAAATAGATGTGGTGGCAGCTACAGATATATATTTGGATATATGAGATTTGACTTCAGAAGAGTTATAGGGTGTGTTGAGGGGTGGTGTTCTGTCCTCCCAGGCCATTGGCGTGGTGCAGGGCCAGTTAGGGTCAAAGTCGTGGAATGGGATAGTGGGTTTTTAAGGAGTGTAGGTGCTGGTGTCTAGGGCTATATTTCTTAGAGGAACAAGACTAATGAAGAGAATTAATGAAGAGAATTCACCTACAGGCTGTGTAAGGGCTATTTGACCAATAAGGAGAGTGATGCATCAGATGACCTGGCCTCCACAATCCCCCGGCCTCAACCCAATTGAGATAAGTTGGGCCGCAGAGTGAAGGAAAAGTAGCCAACAAGTGCTCAACAAACAGTATGTGGGAAGTCCTTCAAGACTATTGGAAAAGCATTCCAGGTGAAGCTGGTTGAGAGAATGCCAAGAGTGTGCAAAACTGTCATCAAGGCAAAGGGTGGCTACTTTGAAGGGTTGCTACTTTGAAGAATCAAAACATATTTTGGTTTGTTTAACACATTTTTGGTTACTACATGATTCCATATGTGTTATTTCATGGTTTAGAATGTAGAAAATAGTAAAATTAAAGAAAGCCCTTGAATGAGTAGGTGTGTCCAAAATTTTGACTGGAACTCTGTATGTTTTTTTGCATTGCCTGCGTATCAGTCAACCACATCCGCCAATGAGGGGCCTTCCGCATGGCCGAGATATGGCAGTGTTTGTCAGACCTTTGGCTCTACGATGCCCACAAGCCTCGTCTGAAGGTAGACCAGTACCATTTAAAAAAATGGAAGTATGTATGGAAATAGTTTAATGCCAAAACAAGGCTGTTAAATATGGGTAAAAAAATATATACAAATAATAGCTCTCAGGTAAAGGAAAGACACTTTAAAACAAACTTCCTTTCGATTTTTTTTTACAATTCGTTTCTCCATATTTGTATCTGTTATTCAATGTGTTTCTATGCACTATTAGCAGTAAGGCCATATTCAATGTTTCATCCCCCAAAAATACATTTTCTGTTTTGATACCTCTAGCGTATATTTTGCTCAAGAGAGGGCCATCCATTTTAATTTCAGAGAGGTCCGATTTTCTCCATGTCACCCTTATTATAAATATCGTACACCCCCTTACTGTCAAAATATTGATGGGTGTCAAAACATTGATAGGTACAGTCTGGTAAATCAGGTGTCACGTTGTATGTTTCTGCATGTGCAAGTGTGCGTGCATGCGTTTCTGTGTCTGTTCATGCATTAGAAGAACACCAACATCTGCTTTTGGAGTGCAATACAAATTCTGTCTCAGTACGTGCAAAATAATCTGTATTGAGGTTGTTTTCTGGAGATCTAAATATTAGGCATAATCTGTCAATTTAAATATAATTTACTGTTGTTTTCTTGACTGGGTTTGTAGGCAGAGGAGGAAAAAAATTAATTATTCATTCTAAATTCATCCTAAGATTGCATTAATCATTAATCACACACACACACACACACACACACACACACACACACACACACACACACACACACACACACACACACACACACACACACACACACACACACACACACACACACACACACACACGACTCCTCCAGGGGTAGAACAGAGGGAATTGGCCTGATTATTCCTCTGTCTTTCTTTCTCCTTCAGTTTCTAATCCTCCCACTCCTTTTCTCTCTTTCATACTTCCACAGTCTCAATATCACTCTCTTAGTCTGTCTGCTCTCTCTGTCTTCAACTTCCTCTCTATCTCTGCTCATTCCCTTCCTCCTTATTTGGATATGCAGTTTCACGTGTGAAAATCTCACATGCACATGACAAATTGCAAGTTCGTGTGAAAATCAATCACATATGAATATCAAATTAGCAGTTTCACATCTAAGAAATTCCACATGTGAAAATCTCAACAAGTTCTCACAGTCTCACTGCAGAATTTGATGTTCATCCACATTCTCCAAATGTCACATTTTGATGTGGTTCCAAACATCAAATTTCTGTGTTTTTGTTGCTCCTGCTTCTCTGTATCATTCAATTTCTCCAAATGTCAAATTAAGGGGGTAAGTTTAGGCACTAATTCTGAATGGTTGAGTTAAGGGTAAATTAACGGATAAATGTAAAAATAAAAAACTAATATATATACATTGGGGAGAACAAGTATTTGATTCACTGCTGATTTTGCAGGTTTTCCTACTTATAAAGCATGTAGAGGTCTGTACTTTTTTATCATAGGTACACTTCAACTGTGAGAGACGGAATCTAAAACAAAAATCCGGGTCGTTGTCATGCTGGAAGACCCAGCCCATCTTCAATGCTCTTACTGAGGGAAGGAGATTGTTGGCCAAGATCTCGCGATACATGGCCCCCTCCATCCTCCCCTCAATACGGTGCAGTTGTCCTGTCCCCTTTGCAGAAAAGCATCCCCAAAGAATGATGTTTCCACTTCCATGCTTCACGGTTGGGATGGTGTTCTTGGGGTTGTACTCATCCTTCTTCTTCCTCCAAACATGGCGAGTGGAGTTTAGACCAAAAAGCTATATTTTTGTCTCATCAGACCACATGACCTTCTCCCATTCCTCCTCTGGATCTTCCAGATGGTCATTGGCAAACTTCAGACGGGCCTGGACATGCACTGGCTTGAGCAGGGGGACCTTGCGTGCGCTGCAGGATTTTAATCCATGACGGCGTAATGTGTTACTAATGGTTTTCTTTGAGACTGTGGTCCCAGCTCTCTTCAGGTCATTGACCAGGTCCTGCCGTGTAGTTCTGGGCTGATCCCTCACCTTCCTCATGGTTATTGATGCCCCACGAGGTGAGATCTTGGAATTGCATGGAGCCCCAGACCGAGGGTGATTGACCGTCATCTTGAACTTCTTCCATTTTCTAATAATTGCGCCAACAGTTGTTGCCTTCTCACCAAGCTGCTTGCCTATTGTCCTGTAGCCCATCCCAGCATTGTGCAGGTCTACAATTTAACCCTGATGTCCTTACACAATTCTCTGGTCTTGGCCATTGTGGAGAGGTTGGCGTCTGTTTGATTGAGTGTGTGGACAGGTGTCTTTTATACAGGTAACGAGTTCAAACAGGTGCAGTTAATACAGGTAATTAGTGGAGAACAGGTGGGCTTCTTAAAGAAAAACTAAAAGGTCTGTGAGAGCCGGAATTTTTACTGGTTGGTAGGTGATCAAATACGTATGTCATGCAATAAAATGCAAATTAATTACTTAAAAATCATACAATGTGATTTTCTGGATTTTTGTTTTAGATTCCATCTCTCACAGTTGAAGTGTACCTATGATAAAATTACAGACCTCTACATGCTTTGTAAGTAGGAAAACCTGCTTGTCCCCACTGTATATATGTACACATATGGAATTGCCAATTCTGTAATGCCAATCTGTTAAAAGGTAACTTAGTCTAAGTAAAATAATTTAAGTGTTAAAAAAAATCAGTGTTGCTGCTGCAAGCAGACACTTCTCTTCTTCATACATTGTTCAGTGATCTTTGGATGAAGCCCAGTGAAAAGAACAGAAGGTAGCACTCAGTCTTTCCTTATTTATCATTTTTAACATGTTAAAATTAGCAATGTCAGAGTTAATCAGTTAACTAAGGGATAGGCGTTCCCGCCCAACTTCTGGTGTACTGGAGGCGCGCGATTCAAATAAATAATCATAAACATTTTTGATATTAAACATTTAAGTACATACAAGTGTCTTATATCGGTTGAAAGCTTAAGTTCTTGTTAATCGAACTGCACTATGTGATTTACAGTAGCCATTACAGCGAAAGCATGCCATGCGATTGATTGAGGACGGCGCACTAATCAAAAAAAAATCCCCGGCACAGGTTTCATAAATTCACAAATTAAATATTCACTTACTTTTTGAAAATCTTCCACTGATTTGTCATCCGAAGGGTCCCAGCTATAACATGCAGTGTAATTTTGTTAGATAAAATCCTTCTTTATATCCCAAAAAGTCAATTTAGTTGGCACCATCGATTTGAGTAATCCACTCATTCAACTTGCAGAGAAAGGAATCCGAATATCTACCCCTAAACTTTGGTTCAACAAGTCAAAATACGTTTCTATTCTGTCCTTAGATACCCTAAAATGTAATAAAACTATAATCATTCTTACGGAAAGAAGTATGTTCAATAGGAAACCGATTGTAGCAGGTGTGTCTTGTCTTCATCGTACGCCCAAACACGATCTTCCAAGACTGTGTCCCTATACTAAAACTGATGTTTCTTATTAGTTTGGAAGATACAAGCCTGAAACCTTGAACATAGACTGCTGACACTCTGTGGAAGCCATAGGAATTGCATCCTGGGAGCTAGAATTCAGTGTGGCCCTATACTTTCCATTGTAAGTGCATGGGCTCTCAAAAGAAAAAGAAAAAAAAGGGATTCTTTTGGATTTTCTCCGACCATATCTATTGTGCTATAGTCTCCTACAAACTTCAAAGTGTTTTCCTTCCAATGGTACCAATTATATGCATATCCTGGCTTCAGGGCCTGAGCAACAGGCAGTTAACTTTGGGCACGTCAGTCCGGTGGAAATTGAGAAAAAAGGGGCCTAGCCCTAAGAAGTTTTAACTCAAGTTAACTTTTTGTAACTTTTGTGCACATTTTTTAGGTGGGCATTGTCTGAAAGAGTTCAAAATACACAAAAAACAACAAGGCAACAACTTGACTTTGAGGTTAAAGAAAGTGTGTTTATCAATTCACCTGATTTTGCTAACCATTACTTTGGACAAAATAAAATGGCAATGTTCTTGTAATTCTTTAATCTTTAAGCTCAATTTGAGCAACTTAAGAATTTGTGATGAATACTGATTACAGCAAATCCTGCGATAAACTTGATTACATTTTTTGATCGTTTGACAGTCCTACTAGGCATTAAAATGTGAAAATGCACATGTGAAAGTGGACATGATTTGGTCATGGTTGCTCATGGTTACGTGATGAGGTAGCCCCGCCTGCAATTCAAAATGTGTGTTGGCCCGTTTGGTTGAATGGTCAAGACGATGGCTTCTCCCGTGGGACAACGCATTTATAATCCTGCCAGTTACAAAAGCACATATATGAAACGTATAATATCACATGTGAAATGTTTGGAAACCACATCTGAGTCATTTGAAAAATTCATATGAAACGTCACAGATGTGTCCGAAATCTGTTCACGTGAATTATTATCAACAAAAAAGAATTTTTCAGATGTGATTTGTTCACACTATTAAAAAGGTGTTGAAAGCGGCAATCCTGAATTGAAACATTAACAAAGCGTATTCCCCGCCACAGTTTCAGTAAAAAGCTGAGGGATGGGGCTGGAGAAATGCAATCAATCTCAAATCCATAGACTACGCTATGGATGCAAGGATTGACCCTCTTTCATATCAACATTATAGTTGTAACCATGTTTTTAGACTATACAGTGGTTGTTTGCATTTACTTTGTTTACAAACAGAGTAAAACAAGCTCATATCTTGGGTTCTGATGTAGCAAGTAAGGATTACCCCTTTAGCAGGAAGTGAACTTTATACAGGAGAACTATGATTCCCTTTTAAAGTGATCCATTAACCTGCCCGGAAATACATTTATTCTGTCCACTGTTTCCGCAAAACCATTCCCTTGTCCTGCATTTGTGATTTTGAGAAGTGGTCAATTTATTCCGTTGGTGCAACCATTGCTACTGCAATATGTGAACACCATCTATTTGTAAGGAGAAAAACGAACACGTGGACGTTTTTAACATGTGAAACCGCAAATTTTCACAAATTGAAACTCCAATTCATGTGGGGTGAAAACATGTTATTCTCCTCACGTGAAAAGGTGGTGTTAAATGTGAACTCAACATTTTATACATGTGTACATTTTTTCACGTTGAAATTTAAGCTCAAGATGTGAAAACATTAAATCTGACATGTTTTTTTTCTGTAAGGGAGTGCTCTCTCCTGGTGTTTGCAGAGACAGTATGCGGCACAGAGCAGACCTAGACTATTGACTAGTGGTTCAGCCTGTCAGAATTTCCAAAGAAGCTCTTCCTCTTCTCCCCACAGGCAACAGGAAAGGCCTGCCATGACTGCCATGCTGTCAGGCTCAACAGCGTGCTGCTGAATAGGACATTTGCATACACTATAAGGAAGATGCAGATCATTTTATACAGAAGAGAGTGCGGTGGGGCGAGGACGTGGCTGCTGAGAGTGGACAGAAAAAGGAGAAAAGATGAGAAGGAGAGGAGAGTGATTATAAAAGGGTCTCAGATGCATTGCTCTTCTCTTTTGTTCCTGTCCTGCTCTGGTGATCTCTTTTTCTTCCCCATGGACTATTGGGGCATGGCCTTTTAGGCGAAGGCTTTTCTCTCTCTCCCTCTCGCTCTCTGATCATTAATTGATGAATGTTTTGTTCATGTCAATATTGCCTTGTAACTTAAAGCTGCAATGCGTAACTTTTTGGGAGATCAGAACGAATTTACATTGAGATATGGATAAGTCGTTTGCATTGAAAGCAAGTCTAAGAAATGGTACACCTGTTCTATGTGCACTATTTCTATTCTTAACGTTCTTCCGTTTTGTTTTTGTGTCTTTTGCTTTTTGTACACCAGGTTTTGTACATCAAACAGCTGAAAATGCTGTATTTTTGGTTATTGAAAATATATATAAACTAAAATTAGGATTTACATGTGAGGCCATGTACTAAACAACAAAATATTTCAAGACTAAAGGCTCTTTTTTAATAATCGGTGTGTTCGCAAATTCAATCTGGAGTGCCAGAGTGCGCTCAGTGTGCTCTGGGCGTTCGGAAACTCAGAAAGTTGTCAGATTGTCCATTTGTAAATTCATAGTGTTTCGCTCTCGGAGAGTTCAGAGCTCACACTGGATGCCCTGTTTGACAAGTAGGGTTGATCGGATCGTTCTGACCTAACAGCAGCAGTCAAGCACCCAAGCTAACTGGCTAAAATTGGCTAGCTTCTTCCAGACACAAATGAGAGAACAGCTCACTCTGACCATTTTACTCACCAATGCAGAGCTGGTTAGGTTGTTATGTTATCCTGAGCATTGGTGACTTTAAAAACAACCACTACCTCAGGTTACAGTATTCTACCCTGCCTTTCTCTGTTTTGATTTGCCTTCTAAACTCTGTGACCGTATCATGACAAGTCTTGTAAGGTTGGCTCTAGAGAGAGACAGGAGAATGGCTCATCCACAGAGGAACAAGGGAGCAGGAGGAGGAGAGATGATGATTTTAGACCTGACATGACCTATCTAGTTCTCGCTACACTTTGTCTGTCTCTTTCTTTACACTCGCTCTCGCTCCAGTCTCTTTCTCAATTTAAATGTTTCAATATAAGGGCTTTATTGGAATGGGAAACATATGTTTACATTGTTTATTTCTCTATTTCACTTGCTTTGGCAATCAAAAGATGTACAATAAACAATACACTGACAAAAGTTGCAAAATAATAAAGTCATTTCAAATGGCATATTATGTGCAAATAGTTAAAGTAGACTAGTGAATATAAATAAACAGAAATATTGGTTGTATTTGGTGTTCTTCACTGGATGCCCTTTTCTTGTGGCAACAGATCACACATCTTGCTGCTGTGATTGCACACTGTGGTATTTCACCCAACAGATATGGGAGTTTATCAAAATTGGGTTTGTTTTCAAATTATGTGTGGGTCTGTGTAATCTGAATGAAATATGTGTCTCTACTGTGGTCATATATTTGGCATGAGGTTAGGAAGTGCAATTCAGTTTCCACCTCATTTTGTGGGCATTGTGCACATAGCCTGTCTTCTCTTGAGAGCCAGGTCTGCCTATGGCAGCCTTTCTCAATACAGGTGCCTTGCAAAAGTATTCTTCACCCTTGTCATTTTTCCTATGTTGTTGCATTACAACCTGTAATTTAATTTGAGTTTTTCTTTGGATTTCATGTAATGGACATACACAAATGGAAGTGGTATTCACCCCCTTTGCTATGAAGCCCCTAAATAAGATCTGGTGCAACCACTTCACACCTTCAGAAGTCACATAATTATTTAAACAAAGTCCACCAATCTAAGTGTCACATGATCTGTCACATGATCTCAGTATATATACACACACCTTTTCTGAAAGGCCACAGAGTCTGCACCACCGCTAAGCAAGGGGCACCACTAAGCAGGTGGCACCCTGAAGACCAAGGAGCGCTCCAAACAAAAGTTGTGGAGAAGTACAGATCAGGGTTTGGTTATATAATAAAAAAATCTGAAATGTTGAACATCCCACAGAGCACCATTAAATCCATTATTAAAAATGCGAAAGAATATGGTACCACAAAAAACCTGCCAAGAGAGGGCTGCTCACCAAAACTCACAGACCAGGCAAGGAGGGCATTAATCAGAGAGGTAAGGAGGGCATTAATCAGAGAGGCGACAAAGAGACCAAAGACAACCCTGAAGGGGCTGCAAAGCTCCACAGCGGAGATTGGAGTATCTGTCCATAGGACCACTTAAGACGTACACTCCACAGAGCTGCTTATCCTTTTTATGTGTGAGTTCCAAATATATTTAACGGTCACCCCAGCGTGAGTTATTTTTATGCACGTGATGTTAGAATGTTCTCTCCATTCCAGAATGTGATTGTTATGCAACAGTACATTTAATCCACGCTGCCCTCAAACCAAGGCACTGTTTTTATAGGCTGTTTTCAACTTGTCAATTTCAAATGATTTTCTAACAAGTTTTTATTTTCTAAGAACATTTTGAATTGAGGTGTGTTCCGCCTCCTCATTCATTCACATAAAAGTAGTAATTTTTACTTTTGCGGACAATTTTCTTTCAACATTTCTGACCCGGACAAAATACCCAAGCACTTCGCAACTGTTTTTGCAGTTCAAGTCTGCAGACATTTGCGCATGTCCCGTCAGAACAGGATCTGCACACGTGTTCACCTTTTTGCCTGTTGCCCGCATCGCAGTCATTGTTGTTTTCGTTCCCAATAATAACTTTGGAAATCTGTGCATTTATCAAAGTGCCTTATTATGTTATAAAAGTTTCTGTATGTCGTCTCTACTGTAGCTCACTATGTATGGAGCATAGTATATTTGTGTATATTCTTTATAACTGCGGACACGCAAGGTAACGTTACTCATTTCAAAACCTTTATGGTGTTATATTCAATCGTGCTTATGTAGCTAGCTACATTATTCTACTACCTCTGTAAAACAATGGTAATTGTGTCAGAAGTATTAGCTTGTGTTGTATTTTGAAGCTACCCTGGCCATATGCCTCACAAGTTGCGCAGCCGTCTAAGGCACAGCGTCTCTGTGGCGTCACTAGACACCCTGGTTCAAATCCAGGCTGCGTTTCTATCAAAGTAAGTGCCTTATGTTAATAGTTTCTGTATGTGATTTGCATGTAGGTCCAATTACAAAAAATACCTTGCTCAGTAATCATCTCACCTGTCACCAGTATGTCTTGCTATTATGTTGAGGTTTTTGCCGCAGGGGGCGGTGGGTGGTATGTGATGGGTAGAAGGGGTATAGGTCTGATATGGGGGCCCTCTATAGGGTTTGCTTGGTGTGGTCTTAGCTGGTTGGGGTGTGGCTGTTGATGCTGTGGTCTGCTTTGCCATTTGTACCCTAGTGAATTATGATGTGGCTGGGGGACCCTAGTCTCTAGGGCACCAGAATTTAGTCACTGTGTTTGCGAAAAAGGTTATCCCCTTGAATGTATTTGCCATTTGAGTCAATGAGGAGCACAATCTCTGGCTTTTGCTTGGCGGTTGTCAAGAGAGCTATCAGGGGAGCTGACAGGGGGTCTGTTTGGTTGGTGTATCCTATGTTGTCTGTCCCATTGTGATGTTGAGGCTGGCTGTTCTGCTGGCTTCTCCGGGGGAAGTGTGTTCTCTGTGCCATGTTCTCTCACCTTAGTCTGTAGAGAAGCCAGCTCTCTCAGACAGCTGTCCATCTCCACCTTACGCCCTCCGAGTCGTGTTGGGGGGTGTTGTTTTGTAGGTTTGTTCTGTCTGGATTGTGTGGACTAACTCGCAGATCCACCATGTCTTTCTCCAGCTCTGTGATTTTATCCCTCTCAATGATGGAGGAGCAGTGGAGTTTTGGGACTTGGGTGTGTTCAGTGCTGTGGGGGGGGGGGGGGGGGGTGGCTATCCTTGTCTGCAGGACAGTTTAAAGAGGTGTGATCAGACTCACTCAGGATGGGGGAGTCATCACAGAGAGAGAGCTTTTCCTGCTGTGCTCTCTCTTTGATCCCTTAAAAGTCCTGCATGGACTGCATGAGGATGCCCTGTACCATTACTGTCCAAGACTTGTACACATTGACAGAGGTTGTTTCAATTTCCTTAATGTCTCATATTGTGTTTCCACCCTTAGCCAATACCCTCTCTCTTGACATAGGGGTAGTGTGCTCTTATAGCACTGTGCCATGCCAGGGGATGGTCCGTGAGGGACCATTCGTGCAGTGTTATTTTTTCTATCCATGGGGTACTGTATTGCAATGACCTCTCCACAGGGATAAGCCGTAGGGGGCTTCACTGGCCACTGCATTTGGGAGTGGGGTGGTGAAACTCTCCTGCCATTGTTAGGCTCACTTCACACCTTTCCCCCCTCAGTAGACTGAAAAGATTTGACAATGGTCCCCAGATCCTCAAAAAGTTATGAAGTTGCACCATCGAGAGCATCCTGATCGGTTTCATCACCGCCTGGTATGGCAGTCACCTAAGTCATAGACTATTCTCTCTGCTACCACACAGTAAGCTGTACCAGAGCACCAAGTCTAGGACCAAAAGGCTCCTTAATTAACATTAACAGATTGTACCCCCAAGCCATGACTGCCAAACAATTAATCAAATGTTTTTTACACTGCTGCTACTCGCTGTTTATTATCTATGCATAGTCACTTAACAAATTACCTCGACTAACCTGTACCCCGCACAATGACTCTGTACCAGTCCCCCCTGTATATAGCCTCGTCATTGTTGTGTTTTAATTTAAAAATAATAATAATTTAGTTTATTTAGTAAATATTTTCTAAACTCTATTTCTTGAACTGCATTGTTGGCTAAGGGCTTAAGGGCTTGTAAGAAGCATTTCATGGTAGGGTCTACACCTGTTGTATCCGGTGTATGTGACAAAGACTATTTGATTTTGATTCACACTTCAGTTCTAATTTAAGTTGAAGCCAGGTCAGTTCTGTCCTAGCAGCTTTGTATCCTTATTTATTAATCTTTATATAAAATCAATTTATAACATTTTTGACATGTGTTTTTCTGGATTTTTTTGTTTTCTGTCTCTCACTGTTCAAATAAACCTACCATTAAAAGTATAGACTGATCATTTCTTTGTCAGTGGGCAAACGTACAAAATCAGCAGGGCATCAAATACTTTTTTCCCTCACTGTAATTCAATTACCTAGAGATTGTCTTTTACTTTTTGGCTGCAGAAGTAGGTTCAGACTGAATATTACTCACTCAGTTTTGTGTTGGATGGTATTTCCAGGTTCCGCTGTGTTTCTTTTGCAGGTTTTGGTTTGTTAGAAGTTTTTTCTTGACTGTCCTTGATAGTAATAGTCCATTCAGGTACTTTTGACCAAAATCAGTTTTAGGTATGGAATTTTGATTTGGATTGAAGGTTTTGATGTTGAGGATAGTATCCTTTATAAGTCTTTGCAAAAAATTTAAAAGTTTATATACATTTATTCAACAATTCTATCTTTTTGCAGAAGAACTCAGGAGCCCATGAACTCACTACCTCTTGCTCTCTCCGTCTTGTTCTCTCTCTCCCTGTCAGTCAGTCAGTCATTACAACAAGTCCCAGCTTGTGTCAGTATACTGTGTCCCAGCCTCATAGTATACTGAGAGGTTGAGGGACACTGGTTTAGTGCAGCACAGAGACAGACTGTAAAACTTGACAGACAAATGAACAGGGCGGACAGGGATGGCCTGGTTTATTACCTGATTTGAGGCACAGCACTCAATGAGAATCACAATAGATAATGTTGGGGACCCTGGGGCTTGAAAGCCAGTGTATTTGCACCTGGTTCTATGCCAGGAAAGATAATTTACAACACAGAGGCTGCAGTGAATAAAAGATACATGTAGTGAATGCAGGTGTGGCCAGATTTTAAATTAGCTGTCTGGCTGATGTTGGCTAGAGAAAAAGTACTGGTTCCACTCAGACCTGAGTTCAAATACTGCTTAAAATCTCAATTAATTACATACATTTGAAGTAAGTATTCAGATATATTTTATTTGAAAACACAAGTAGTTGAAAAGACCAATAGCTTCCTAAATCTCCAGAAAATCACATTGTAGGATTTTTTATGAATTTATTTGCAAATTATGGTGGAAAATAAGTATTTGGTCAATCACAAAAGTTTATCTCAATACTTTTGTTATATAGCCTTTGTTGGCAATGACAGAGGTCAAGCATTTTCTGTAAGTCTTCATAAGGTTTTCACACACTGTTGCTGGTATTTTGGCCAATTCCTCCATGCAGATCTCCTCTAAAGCAGTGATGTTTTGGGGCTGTTGCTGGGCAACACGGACTTTCAACTCCCTCCAAAGATTTTCTATGGAGTTGAGATCTGGAGACTAGCTAAGCCACTCCAGGACCTTGAAATGCTTCTTACGAAGCCACTCCTTCATTGTCCAGGGGGTGTGTTCGGGATCATTGTTATGCTAAAATACCCTGCCACGTTTCATCTTCAATGCACATGCTGATGGAAGGAGGTTTTCACACAAAATCTCACGATACATGGCCCCATTCATTCTTTCCTTTACACGGATCAGTCGTCCTGCTCCCTTTGCAGAAAAACAGCCCCAAAGCATGATGTTTCCACCCCCATGCTTCACAGTAGGTATGGTGTTCTTTGGATGCAACTCAGCATTCTTTGTCCTCCAAACACGACGAGTTGAGTTTTTACCAAAAAGTTATATTTTGGTTTCATCTGACCATATGACATTCTCCCAATCTTCTTCTGGATCATCCAAATGCTCTCTAGCAAACTTCAGACGGGCCTGGACATGTACTGGCTTAAGCAGGGGGACACGTCTGGCACTGCAGGATTTGAGTCCCTGGTGGCGTAGTGTGTTACTGATGGTAGACTTTGTTACTTTGGTCGCAGCTCTCTGCAGGTCATTCACTAGGTCCCCCCGTGTTGTTCTGGGATTTTTGCTCACCGTTCTTGTGATCATTTTGACCCCACAGGGTGAGATCTTGCGTGGAGCCCCAGATCGAGGGAGATTATCAAATCAAATCAAATGTTATTTGTCATATACACATGGTTAGCAGATGCTATTGCAAGTGTAGCGAAATGCTTGTGCTTCTAGTTCCGATTATCAGTGGTCTTGTATGTCTTCCATTTCCTAATAATTGCTCCCATAGTTGATTTCTTCAAACCAAGCTGCTTACCTATTGCAGATTCAGTCTTCCCAGCCTGGTGCAGGTCTACAATTTTGTTTCTGGTGTCCTTTGACAGCTCTTTGGTCTTGGCCATAGTGGAGTTTGGAGTGTGACTGTTTGAGGTTGTGGACAGGTGTCTTTTATACTGATAACAAGTTCAAACAGGTGCCATTAATACAGGTAACGAGTGGAGGTCAGAGGAGCCTCTTAAAGAAGAAGTTACAGGACTGTGAGAGCCAGAAATCTTGCTTGTTTGTAGGTGACCAAATACTTATTTTCCACCATAATTTGCAAATAAATCCATAAACAAATCCTACAATGTTATTTTCTGGAGAAAGAAAATCTCATTTTGTCTATCATAGTTGAAGTGTACCTATGATGAAAATTACAGGCCTCTCTCACCTTTTTAAGTGGGGGAACTTGCACAATTGGTGGCTGACTAAATACTTTTTGCCTGTACACTGCCTGTACACTACCGGTCAAAAGTTTTAGAACACCTACTCATTCAAGGGTTTTTCTTTATGTTTACTATTTTCTACATTGTAGAATAATAGCGAAGACATCACAACTATTAATTAACACATGACGTAACAAAAAGTGTTAAACATTTTTTTTTATATAGTCACTGTTTGCACACTCTTGACATTTTCTCAACCAGCTTCACCTGGAATGCGATTCCAACAGTCTTGAAGAAGTTCCCACATATGCTGAACACTTGCCATCTGCTTTTCCGTACCTCTGCAGTCCTTAGAGCTAGGCCCAGCTCCAAGCTAGCAAACGAAGTACACCAACTACAATACATCTCTTGCCAACTTGGCCTGGACCCTTTGTCGACACGGAGCCCCGCCAATCCATCACGACTGGTCTGCTGATCTGCTGATGTAACTTGGCCGATGTGCTCTCAACCAATCCATGATAATCGAGAATTTCAATAAGAATTTCTCTACGGCTGGCAATGCTTTCCACCTGGCTACCCCGGCCAACAGCTCTGCACCCCCCGCAACAACTGGCCCCGCCCCCTCCCATTTTTCCTTCACCCAAATCCAGACAGCTGATCTGGATCCCTACAAATAAACTGGGCTAGACAATCTGGAGCCTCTCTTCCTATTAACACTCTGTTTAAACTCTTTTGTGTCGTCTGAGATTCCTTAAGATTGGAAAGTGGAAAGTCCCCTCTTCAAAGGGGGAGACACTCTAGACCCAAACTGTTACAGACCGATATCCACCCGACCCTGCCTTTCTAATGTCTTTCTGAAGTGAACAAACAGATCACCGACCATTTCGAATTCCACCATGCACCTCAGCCACGCTCAAGGTCCTATACGATATATTATAACTGAAATCAATAAAAGACTATTCATCGACCTGGACAAGGCTTTCGACTCTGTCAATTACCACATTCTTATCGGCAGACTCAACAGCCTTGGTTTCTCTAATGACTATTTCTCTAATGACTGCCTCGCCTGGTTCACTGTTAGTATAATTTAATTATGCCAATGTGCTTTCATCTATTGAAAGCCCTTCATCTATTTTATGACAATTTGTAAGATTTCTTGTTTGCATAAAATAGACGCAGACCAGTCTTTAAATAATAGGTAATAGAATTTATTCTCGGAGCGCGCTACCACTCAAAACACATGCATCAGTTTAAATACAGATCATGACGTCATTTCACTGTCTTAACCGAACCCCCTGGGACAAAGTAAGGTGAAACGTTCATTCTAACTTACTAACACACTCCCAGATAACTTTTGACCCCTCAACATTATCGATCACCACTGAACTGACAGTTTTAATTAACAGAAACCCTAGGAATGCACTCACTGCCTAATCTAAAAACCCCAGAGCTAAGTTTCAGGTTGGGTCAACCATAGGCTAACGACCTTATGTGTTTACACAGTCCACAACCCATTTGTTCCTGCCCAGTAGAAATGGTGTTCATTAACATTCTATTCCTCCTTGTCCTGTCACACAATTTCTTCTTATGAACTCATATTGTTAATCAGATATAACAGAGTATAAGTTTACTTACAGTTCCATTTAAAATGATTTGTTCAGTCATCTTAATCATAATTTCCTAACATTCACCAACAACTTCTCAGATAGAGTTCAGTGTGTCAAATAGGAGGGCCTGTTGTCCGGACCGCTGGTAGTCTCGTGGGGGTGCCACAGGGTTCAATTCTTGGGCCGACTCTATTCTCTGTATATATCAATGATGTCGCTCTTTCTGCGGGTGATTCTTTGATACACATCTACGCAGACGACATCATTCTGTTTACATCTGGCCCTTCTTTGGACACTGTGTTAACAAACCTCCAAATGAGCTTCAACACCATACAACACTCTTTCTGTGGCCTCCAACTACTCTTAAATGCTAGTTAAATGAAATGCATGCTCTTCAACCGATGGTTGCCCCCAACCGCCCACCCGACGAGCATCACTATTCTGGACGGTTCTGACTTAGAATATGTGGACAACTATAAATACAGTGGAAATCGGAAGGTTACATACACTTAGGTTGGAATCATTAAAACTTGTTTTTCAACCATTCCAGAAATGTATTGTTAACAAACTATAGTTTTTGCAAGTCGGTTAGGACATCTACTTTGTGTATGATGCAAGTAATTTTTCCAACAATTGTTTACAGATCGATTATTTCACTTATTATTCACAGTATCACAATTCCAGTGGGTCAGAAGTTTACATACACTAAGTTGACTGTGCCTTTAAACAGCTTGGAAAATTCCAGAAAATGATGTCATCGCTTTAGAAGCTTCTGATAGGCTAATTGACATCATTTGAGGCAATTGGAGGTGTACCTGTGGTTGTATTTCAAGGCCTACCTTCAAACTCAGTGCCTCCTTGCATGATATATTGGGAAAATCTAAAGAAATCAGTCAAGACCTCAGAAAAAAACATTGTATCCCTCCACAAGTCTGGTTCATCCTTGGGAGCAATTTCCAAATGCCTGAAGGTACCACGTTCATCTGTACAAACAAGAGAACGCAAGTATAAACACCATGGGACCACGCAGCCGGCATACCGCTCAGGAAGGAGGCGCGTTCTATCACCCAGAGAGGAACGTACTTTGGTGCGAAAAGTGCAAATCAATCCCAGAACAACAGCAAAGGACCTTGTGAAGATGCTGGAGGAAACGGGTACAAAAGTATCTATATCCACAGTAAAATGAGTCTATAATCAATATAACCTGAAAGGCCGCTCAGCAAGGAAGAAGCAACTGCTCCAAAACCGCCATAAAAAAAGCCAGACTACGGTTTGCAACTGCACTTGGGGACAAAGATTGTACTGTTTGGAGAAATGTCCTCTGGTCTGTTGAAACAAAATAGAATTGTTGGGCCATAATGACCATCACTATGTTTGGAGGATAAAGGGGGAGGCTTGCAAGCCGAAGAACACCATCCCAACCATGAAGTACAGGGGTGGTAGCATCATGTTGTGGGGGTGCTTTGCTGCAAGAGGGACTGGTGTATTTTACAAAATAGATGGCATCAGGAAGATGGAAAATTGTGTGGATATATTGAAGCAACATCAAGACATCAGTCAGAAAGTTAAAGCTTTGTCACAACTGGGTCTTCCAAATGGACAATGACCACAAGCATACTTCCAAAATTGTGGCAAAATGGACAACAAAGTCAAGGTATTGGAGTGGCCATCACAAAGCCCTGACCTTAATCATATAGAAAATGTGTAGTGTCATGTTCTGACCTGTATTTCCTTTGTCGCTATTTAGTATGGTCAGGGTGTGAGTTGGGGTGGGCAGTCTGTTTGTTTTTCTATGATTTGGGGATTTCTATGTTTCGGCCTAGTATGGTCAGAGGCAGGTGTCATTAGTTATCTCTGATTGAGAATCATACTTAGGTAGCCTGGGTTTCACTGTTTGTTTGTGGGTGTTTGTTTCCATGTCTGTGTTTGTTCACCACACGGTACTGTTTTCAGTTTCGGTTATTCACGTCACGTTTATTGTTTTTGTAGTTTAGTGTTCAGTTTGTCTTTAAAATAAACATCATGAACACTTACCACTCCGCATCTTGGTCTTCCGATCCTTCTCGCTTCTCCTCCTCAGACGAAGAGGAGGAAAACGGTTGCATGTGGGCAGAACTGAAAAAGCGTGTGTGAGCAAGGAGGCCTACAAACCTGACTCAGTTACACCAGCTCTGTCAGGAGGAATGGGCCAAAATTCACCCAACTTATTTTGGGAAGCTTGTGGGAGGCTGCCCGAAACGTTTGACCCATGTTAAACAATTTCAAGGCAATGCTCCCAAATACTAATTGAGTGTGTGTAAACTTCTGACCCACTGGGAACGTGATGAAGGAAATACAAATTGAAATAAATAATTATCTAATATTATTCTGACAGTTCACATTCTTAAAATAAGGTGGTGATCCTAACTGACCTAAGACAGGGAATTTTTACTAGGATTAAATGTCAGAAATTGTGATAAACAGAGTTTAAATGTATTTGGCTAAGGTGTATGTAAACTTCTGACCTCAACTGTACCTAGGTGTCTGGCTAGACTGTAAACTCTCCTTCCAGACTCATATTAACATATCCAATCCAAAAATAAATCTAGAATCGGCTTCCTATTTCGGAACAAACCCTCCTTCACTCATGCTGCCAAACTTACCCTCGTTAAACTGACTATTCTACCGATGTCATTTACAAATTAGTCAGCTAATTGGATGCAGTCTATCACAGTAGCATCTGTTTTGCTACACTCGCAATAACATCTGCTAACCATGTGTATGTGACCAATAAAATTAGATTTAATATACTACCCACCACTGCGACTTGTATGCTCTTATTGGCTGGTCCTCGCAATATTAGTCACCGAAGCCACTGGCTCCAGGTCATCTATCAGTCTTTGCTAGGTAAAGCCCCGCCTTATCTCAGCTCACTGGTCAAGGTCACCATAGCAATACCCACCCGTAGTACGCTGTCCAGCAGTTATATTTCACTGGTCATTCCCAAAGCCAACACCTGCTTTGTCCTCCTTTCCTTCCAGTTCTCGGGTGCCAATGACTGGAACGAATTTCAAAAATCACTGAAGTTGGAGACTTATCTCTCTCATTAACTTGAAGAGTCAGTAGTCAGAGGAGCTTACCGATCGCTGCAGCTGTACACAGCCCATCTGTAAATAGCCCATCTAACCAACTACCTACCTTCTAGTTGCACATCCTCATCTGCACATATATCCCTCCAATGTAAATTGCTAAATTGTAATTACTTCCCCACTATTGGCCTATTTATTGCCATAACTCCCATCTTCATTTGCACACTGTATACAGATTTGTCTATTGTGTTATTGACTGTACGTTTGTTTATCCTATTTGTAACTCTGTGTTGTTTTTGTCGCACTGCTTTGCTCTATCTTGGCCAGGTCACAGTTGTAAATTATTACTTGTTCTCAGATGGGATGGCATATCGCTGCAGAATGCTGTGGTAGCCATGCTGGTTAAATATGCCTTGAATTCTATTTTCATTTGTTTAACACTTTTCTGGTTACTCCATGTTTCCATATGTGTTATTTAAGTGTTGATGTCTTCACTATTATTTTACAATGTAGAAAATAGTCAACATAATTAAAAACCCTTGAATGAGGAGGTGTTCTAAAACGTTTGACCGGTAGTGTATATACTTGGCGGTGTCAGATGAAGGCCCAAGTCATAGACTGTTCTCTCCGCTACCGCATGGCAAGCATTACCGGAGCGCCAAGTCTAGGTCCAAAAGGTTCCTTAACACCTTCTACTCCCAAGCCATAAGACTGCTGAACAATTAATCAAAATTCTACCCGGACTATTTACACCTCGCAACACTCACTAAACGGGAGAGAACACACCTCAGAGTCTGTTCGAGAAAGTGCAAGAATATTTGAGGAAAATGTGTCATTCAAGTCAAACCGTAACGTAGCAAATGTTCAAGCAAACTGAACGCACCTCAAGGGAAGACTCTAGGAGGTGCCATTTGTTTGACCCACCTTTCTCCCTCCTCTTTTCTTCCTCTCCTCCCTCTACCACTATCACAGGATAGGATTAAGAGGTACTTCCTCCAAATGCTTCCCACGCTGTTCATCACTCCTCTCCTCCATCCTTCCTCTTGTTTCTCTCCATCCCCATTTCTCCAAATGTTTGCCATGTTCTTCATTATTACTCACCTCTTTTCTCCCTCCACTGTTTTCCTCTCAATCCCATGTTTCAAACATGCCACACCCCTTTGCTGTGAGGAGGTAATGTCTGAATGTCATCTAATATTGTAATCCCCCCAGAAATAATTTCTCTGACACATGCATTCTATTTAGATGGAAAATCACAACACTCTGACAAAACAATCCCTTTCCTCTTGCCTGGCCACAAACAATGTATGCTTCATGAATGTAGAGTGTGAAGGAGAGGAGAATGTTTATTCCAGAGAAAAAGGGATTCATTATTCAAGATTCTACTGACATCATTTGTAAACTGATTAATGCCTAATTATGGACAGAGGGAGAGAGCAGAGGGAGAGAGGGAGCAGAGCGAAAGGGAATTGGTGCATATAATACCCAAGGAGATGGGTGATCTTTGGATGTTTGTGGAAGGTGGGGCGCAGGTATGCAATGTTCCCTTGTATATCTTCTTATCTGAATAGGTGCGTGTGAGAGTCGTGCTCAACACACAGCTCACCTCTCACACAGTGGATGTGCTGGAATAAACTTCTGAAATATTTATTACATCAATATGGTCCATGAGCTTCAGTGAGTGCTTGTGGTTTGTGTGTGTAGGTGTGAGCATCACTGTGTGGGTTGTTTGTGTGTACTGCATACGTGTTGTGTGTGTGAGTCTGTTGGTGTCAGGGGGAGTGAGATGAGAAGCTAGGGAGCCAAGGGAGTATCTAAACATCTTGAAAACATTTGATAATATTTAAATGTTTTAAGGCCTTATTATTACCCCAAAGGACGTTCCCTCCAACTCAGTTTGACCATACTTATTCATAACTGCCCCTGATCTGAAGAGCTGCATGCATCCCCTTACTCCAAGAATGTGTTAATCAATGGACGAAGGAGATTGTATAACCTCCCCCTT
The DNA here is from genome assembly GCF_034236695.1 of Oncorhynchus nerka. Classification (NCBI taxonomy): domain Eukaryota; kingdom Metazoa; phylum Chordata; class Actinopteri; order Salmoniformes; family Salmonidae; genus Oncorhynchus; species Oncorhynchus nerka. The sequence continues at coordinate 14,519,459 of NC_088414.1, read as the reverse complement.
TATAAACTCCTACTTTCTAAGGGCAATATCTTCCTCTTCCTACCTCTTTCTTAGATTCTACATCCATCTGATTCTAGAGGAAGGAAGCCACTCAGGGATTAAATCCATAATGTATGTATTTACACAGATCGTCTGCATCACAAGTGACACCCTATGGGCCCTGGTCTTAAATAATGCACTATATAGGGAATAGGTGACCATGTGGGATGCAGTCACAGTCTAATGAATGACCTTGATCTCTATAAACATAATCCCATCACAACTCATCACAGCCACCTGTTTTCTGTTTGGCTTACACCCCCACTCTGGTGCTCGCTGAAGGGCTAGTGATCTGGTTTATACAACCCCTCTGGTGCTCTGCAGACCTTGGTTGAAATACTATTTGAAATAATTTAAAATATTTTATTTGGGCTTGACTGAGCTTGCCTGGTGCACTAGAACCAATAGAACTGCAGCAAAATACTAAAGGCAGGTTATAGCAAATGCTACAAGTATATTTGAATCATGTCAAATACTATTTGAACCCAGGTCTGGTGCTTGCTGATAGAGTAGCGACTAGCGTTGCTAGAAGCTGTGGCTATAAGCATGTTAAAATGACCAGTGTTCGATAACAGTCGAGTCAACAAAAGAGGATAAATCACGCAGCTTTGGAAACTAGGCGCATGTCGCGCGTCACTACTTCACAGGAGAGCCAATTGAACGGGGGTGAAATGCCTTCTAGAACGTGAACCTTCATGTGCCCTAATAACAAACTTGTATGCCATCTGTAAATATGTTAAATTACGAGCCTAGTTGGTTTAGCCATGGAAAGAAGACAGGGACCTTCTATCTAGCCATGATTGGCTAAGATAATGGGTGGGCTGGACCTGCCGAGAGATGAGTTAGGATTGGTCTGCCATGTAGCACACTTCTGTCTATAACATGAGCTGTTCAGTATGTGTAGGTAATCCTGTCTAACGCAGCTTTTTTGAAAGATATCCCATAGTAGAACTGCAAAAGTGTTGCTCTCCACTTTCTGGAGGACTGAGTTTTGAAATCAGTGGAATGCCCAGTGGAATTAGAGTATGATAGCTAAGGAGATTCTGGTGTTTGATTGCAAATATGCAAAGGGAGTCGAAAAGAGAACACACAGAAGGCTGTTGTAAAAAACACCTGTCTCCGGATTTATTTCATTTAAATTGAACATTTATTTAACTAGGCAAGTCAGTTAAGAACAAATTCTTATTTACAATGACGGCCTACCGGGAATAGTGGGTTAACTGACGACCATCCCACTCTGTCTGCTGAATTCTTTGCTCTTGTTTTGGTTAATAGGAATGTCGGTGAGCGGAGCCAGGAGGGTCGTCACCTGAGCCCAGGTGAGTCCCGGGATAAATACATCTCTTCCCCATTCATTGAGACGACTCTCTCCATGCAGACACACTTATATATTTTGGTTGTGGCATTTTTGTGGCCGTTTTGTTTGTTTGCATTGGCACCTTTCAACATCTCTCATTATCACATTTATGCACACAACCACTCACTTACATTACTGATTACACACACCATTGTTAATTGTATTTAGTTGACTTCAGTTCAAATACATTTTATTATTCCTTATCTCCACGTTGTCTCCCTTTTTAATATGAACTTCGAGCCGGTTTGTGACAGTATTGTTATGAGTTGGGATTATGGTTCATTCTTTAGCTAGCTAGTTTGAAGTCTAAACAAATTCCTATGTCTATGCAAATAACCATTTCAATAGAATGTTCATGATACAACTGTCGATAGACATAGCTGGTAAATTCACTCTGGCTATCTACTCTGATTTCAGAGCACTCGTCTGAATGTGCCACAGCCTGTATAACCAACAAATGTACTAACACCCGTTGAATATGGCCGGTGTCAGTAAACTGTCAAAAAAGCGTAATTACATTGTTGCCAGCAGCATAGTAATGGTATTTGAAACAAATCAATTATGAGTCTAGTTTTATTTCCAGATCGATAGCAGAGGGGAGTTCATTTTAATTTTAACTAGGTAAATCGGATAAGAACAAATTCTTATTTACAATGACTGCCTAGCAAAAAGGCTTCCTGCGGGGACTGGGATAAAAATATAAATATAGGACAAAACACAACATCACAACAACACTACATAAAGAGACCTACAGCATGGCAGCAACGCATGACAACACGGTAGCAACACTATTGGGCACAGACAATAGAACAAAGGGCAAGAAGGTAGAGACAATGCAGCCACAACTGTGTCCCCAGAACTGTCCAGCGACCTGAAAAGACGAGTGACCCAAGGATGTGTGTTTCTGGGACCTTTAACAGAATGACTGGCCGAATGTGTGTTGTATGTGAAGGATGATGGCTGCAGTAGATATCTCAGATAAGGGGGAGTGGGGTCTTGTGATGGGTATACGGAGTATCAGTTTACAGAGGAGTATAGAGTGCAGTGATGTGTCCTATAAGGAGCATTGGTGGCCGAATGGTAAAGAACATCTAGCCATTCGTTCACCCTTACCTGCGGATCTATAAATTGTATCTTCGTAATCTAGGATGGGTAGGATGGTTAGTTTGGCAGCTGGGGTGAAAGAGGAGTGATTAATATAGAGAACTTAACCTTTGCCTGCAGCTTTGATATGTGCTGAGAGAAAGGAATATGACTAGACAGTACACTGTCCAAGTACTTGTTTGAGGTGACTACCGCAAGCTCTAAACCCTCAGGAGGTAGTAATCACACCTGTGGGAAGAGGGGCATTCTTCTTACCAAACCACATGACCTTTGTTTGCGAGGTGTTCAAGACATAGGTTAAGGGCAGAGGAAGCTTGGACACTTAGAAAGCATTGTTTTATTGCGTTTAACACAATCTGGGGAGGGGCCAGTTGAGTATAAGACTGTATCATCTGCACATAAGTGGATGAGAGAGCTTCCTACTGCTTGAGCTATGTTGTTGATGTAAATTGTGAAGAACGTGGGGCCTAGGATCGAGCCTTGGGGTACTCCCTTGTTGACAGGCAGTGGCCAAGACACTCGATATTCTGACTTTATACACTGCACTCTTTGAGAAAGGTAATTAGCAAACCAGGCCAAATACCTCTGAGACACCAATACTTCTTATCCGGCCCACAAGAATGGAATATCATATCAAAAGCTTTGGCCAAGTCAATAAAAACAGCAGCACAATGTTGCTTAAAATCAAGTGCAATGGTGACATCATTTAGGACCTTTAAGGTTGCAGTGACACATCCATAACCTGAGTGGAAACCAGACTGCATACCTGAGAGAATACTATAGACAACAAAAAAGTCAGTCAGTTGATTATTGACAAGTTTTTCCAACACTTTTGATAAACAGGGCAAAATAGAAATGTGCCTATAACAGTTAGGATCAGCTTGATATCCCCTTTTAAATAATGGATGCTGCCTTCCAAGCAGTGGGAACCTCCCCACAGAGGAGAGACCAGTTGAAAAGGTCAGAGAGTCTTGGTGATGATAGGGGCAGCAATCTTAAAATACTAAAAAGAAGGGTCTAAACCATCTGACCCAGATGTTTTTTGGGGGTTAAGTTTAAGGAGCTCCTTTAGCACCTCGGACACAGTGACCGTCTGCAGGGAGAAACTTTGTAGCGGGGCAGAGGAAAAAGAGGGAGGAGCATTTGGGCTAGTCGCATTAGAAGGGGTGGGAGATGAGGAAATGTTGGAAGGGCAAGGAGGAGTGTACAGGGAGCAACCAAGCCAGGTTTGAAATTGAAACTGTAATTTGAATTTAAATCTGCTATCATCTTCCACTGCACTAACTGGGAATGGTTCATTTAGATAATCCTCCACTCTCAGTGATGAATACAGTTCTGCAGTGTTTGTTAACGGGAGGGGTGTCATGGATATTTGTCGGATTGGTGTGGATGAAAGACAGAGCGAGAAATGAGAGATGAGAGATATCGAGGGAATAGAGAGAGGAAATTGAGGTGATTGCACTCTTTTGGGTAAGCCTGGATGTAATTTGAGGTTCCAAATCCCAAACCTCTCCACCCACTGCCTCCTTAGCTTCACCCCTCCTCTCTTCTCATGCTACTAAGAATACAGACATTTCCAGCAAGCACATATACATTGCATTACCTAAGAGTAACACCCCATTCCAAAATCTTGGGCGTTAATATGGAGATGGACCCCCCTTCAGTGCTATAACAGCATCCACTCTTCTGGGAAGGTTTCCACTTGATATTGGAACATTGCTGCAGGGACTTGCTTCTAATCAGACACAAGAGCATAAGTGAGGTCGGGCACTGATGTTGGGCAATTAGGCATGGCTTGCTGTTGGCGTTCCATTTCATCCTGAAGGTGTTCGATGGGGTTGAGGTCAGGGCTCTGTGCAGGCCAGTCAAGTTCATCCACACCGATCTCGATACACCATTTCTGTACGGACATACTGTGCCTAAGAAAGCGAAGGTAACCTGTCTAAATGACTACCGCCCCGTAGCCTCATGTCGCTTTGAAAGGCTGGTCATGGCTCACATCAACACCATTATCCCAGAAACCCTAGACCCACTCCAATTTGCATACCGCCCCAACAGATCCACAAGAGACGCAATCTCCATTGCACTCCACCCTTGCACTTTCCCACCTTGACAAAAGGAACACCTATGTGAGAATGCTGTTCATTGACTACAACTCAGCGTTCAACACCATAGTGTTGAACATTGTTTGCTTACGCCTCATACAGTTGGCTGAGTGCGGTCTAAGTATGAATAATATAGATGACAACACTTGGTAGATATAATAAGCTGTAGACCACAGTAAGATGCAATACCACAAGACTTATTTAATATTAGACATCGCGCAACAGCTGTTATTGACCAATAGACACACCCCCACCCCTCGTCTTACCAGAAGTAGCTTCGCTGTTTTGCTGGTGCATGGAAAATCCCACCAGGTCTATATTCTCTGTGTCGTTGTTCAGCCACGACACGGTGTAACATAAGATATTACAGTTTTGATTTTTTTCTGAATACGTAAACACTAACAGTGATTCTTGAAGCACTATCTCTGAAACCATTAACACTTGTAGCCAATGCATTTACCAAGTGTGCCAAACTGAATGCACGATTTCTGCTTTACACTCAGTTTGTAATTTTATAACACTTTTTGCAAAACTGTAAACATTGGTCTCTACATTGCTACACTATTTCGCCAATTGACTTTCCACATTGACATGAAAACACTTGAGTTCACTTACAAATCAGAGCTTGAGCACTATAAATAGGCCACAGGTAAACATTTTGTTTGGACAACGGAGGCCAATATTGGACAGAGCAAGAGGGGTGAGGATGAGAAGAGGACGAGAAGGTGACGCAAGAGGAGGAGGGAAAGTAGGACATGGAAGAAGAGTCGGGAACACAGTAACTGATGATATCAGAGTGACTGTGGTTGACCATGTTGTCAACCATGGGATACGCATGAGGGACGCTAGGCAACAGGTTCAACCAAATCTGAGCCGCTATACTGTTGCAGGTATCATACGGATAGTTACTTATCGGTTCTTATTTGAAAATACGTGTTGTAGTCTTACTGGTACAGTACTGTACTTTCATACAATAAAACCATTCAAATGTTTTTCCAGAACTGCAAGAAAACCAGTATCTGGTGGAAGAGGTCGACTGTTCACCCCAGAGCAGGAGACCCACATTGTAAATATGGTCATAGCAAATAACTGCATCAGACTCAAAACTGCAGGACCATATTCCAAAATGTCAACAGAGTGAGTCTTTCTGCACTGTCTCGTCTACTGAAACGCAATAGAATTAGGATAAAGCAGCTGTACAGAGTCTAGAAAGAAACTCAGACCGTGTAAAACAACTGAGATATGAATATGTGCAGGTAAGCTATACTATCCTAGGTACTGGATCTGGAAGTGCATGGTGCTACATCATATTGACTGATCCCTGTCTTTTTGTAATGTGCTACATTGTTTTGTCTTGTCTCTTTCAGAGTGTCATGGAGCAGATGCAGTGCATCACAAGCTAATATGTGGACGAGGCAGGCTTCAACCTTGCAAAAACAAGGGGCTGCAGCAGAAATATCATCGGACACTGTGCCATCATCAACGTCCCGGGACAACGTGGTGGCAACATAACAATCTGTGCTGTTAGTCAAAATGGCATTCTTCACCATCATGCAATCCTAGGCCCATACAACACTGCACCCATCACCACATTTCTGGACACCCTCCACAACAGACTAATCCCTAATGACCAAGGGCTAGAGCAGCCCGGGTACGTTATCATCTGGGACAATATTAGTTTCCACCGGGCAACAATTGGTTCACAGGTCACCCACTTTTCATCTCCCCCATACTCTCCTTTCTTGAATCCTATTGAATAATTATTCTCTGCATGGCGTATGATCGCCAGCCCCACCAATGCGTACCCCTTCTACAGGCAATGGAGGAGGCTTGTGGAGACATCGATCAGGGGTCATGCCAGGCCTGGATATGGTACTCCAGGCGATAATTTCACGCTGCCTAGCTGAAGACAACATCACATGTGATGTGGATGAAGTCTTATGGCCGACCCACAAAGAAGGCGAGATGTAGTCCTTTTTTTCTGTTATTTTCTTTCTAGCACAAATGTTTATGCTCTTCTACTGCACTTGTTTGTTTGAGGAGTGTAAGAACATTGAGAAAAAAAACTACTTTTCCCCCTTATTTGTATTGATAGTGCGTTATGTTCGGAAAACATCCATACTTTACACATTTGGATACCTGTGTGTATGTGTATTTTTTGCCGTACATGTATGACAACTTTATTGCAAACTGCAATGCCCTGCACACAGAAAAAAAAGCCACAAGTGCGTAGTTGGTGCTTCGTGTGCTTATTCAAATGGTTTGTGTATACTGTATTGATGCAAAAACTATATTTTAAAAGAGTTTTGCAAGAGATGTATAATGTTTTGGTGGTTAGTGTGTAGAGTGTTGCACAAATAGCCTATAGTTTTAAAGGTAGTGCCTAAGCAATACAAAATCAAATAAATGTCCCATTAGCAGGATAATCTTGATCATAGGTAATCAATTTTATTTTCCAATGATTGCACGTTGGCCAATAGAACTGATGGCAGTGGGGATTTTACTTTCTCGCCTACGAATTCTCAGAAGGCAGCCCTACCTCCGCCCGTTTTTTTCTCTGTCTTACCTTCACACAAATTATGGGGATTTGGGCCTGTTCCCGAGAAAGCAGTATATAATTAGTGTCGGTCTCGTTAAAGGAAAAAGCTTCCAGTTCGAGGTGAGTAGTCACTCTTCTGATGTCCAGAAGTTATTTTCTGTCACAAGAAATGGTAGCAGTAACATTATGTACAAAATAAGTTCAACAACGCAAAAAAACAAATAGCACAGTTGGTTTGAGCATGTAAAACGTCAGCCATCCTCCCTGGCAACATTCTACCATGACAAATTAGATGTTCAAAAGCTAGCCAATGCACTCCGCAAGTGAAACCCCATTCATGTAGCAATAGAAAACAGAGGCCACTCTCTACTGCTTGGAAACAAGCAAGAGCCACTTTAGTGCCACTTTAGTGTAGAACCAATAGAATATGTCCTAGATTTTTTTAAATGTAGGAATTCCTTCCAATATATTCCTCTTTTGAAGTCCAACAAATTCTTTATTGTCAGACAATGTGAATGTACTCTATATAAATCCCTCTGATGGTGTTTTCTTCAAAGAAAATTAATTGCTGTCAAAGCAGGAGAGGAACTCGTTGAAATTGTGTGTTGAATATTTTGACATTTGTGATCCCCTCGGTACTTCAAGAAAGAAAAAAAATGTGTGGATTGTATTGGATTTTGGGCAATTCTCCACCACGTTGTCAGTCTGCTTTGTCGTCCATGTATTTGACTGCTTTAATCAAATTATGTGATGTGAAGTGCTATGGTGATGAGAAATTGTTAGAACCTCTGATAATTGATCTTGTGTTTTTACAGCATTGCATTTTTGTCTCAAAGTTGGGCAGAAGGGTAAAAGGCACAATTCAGTATGTTGTTACTGACAACCTTGGTATGCATGGTATTGCAGGTTTTGTTGACAATTTCACAGGGACATGCATTGCAGATAAGTTAGAACTGGAGCTTTCGGGTCTAAGAACTAAGGAGATTCATGCAGACCATCTGAGGCTGAACAGCATTTATGGTGTGAAAACAGATTGTGTTTTGTCAAAGCACCTCTCCTATTTCGATGTATCCACTGGTTTTCCTCCTGATATTGTTCATGATCTCTTTGAAGGAATCGTCCCTCATAAGCTTGCACTGTGCCTTAGTGTACTGCGTGCGTCACGTTAGCAACTTTGAACAAGAAAATACAGACCTTTCTTTTTAAGTGGACACGCAAAACGAATCAGCTTCATTCTGTGCCACTTAATTTTGGATCAAGAAAAATTGTTGGAGGAAATGCCCATGAGAACTGGAGTCTGAGATTTTTCCATTTTTTGATTGGACAGAGTTCCCTTTGAGGGACCAGCGTGGAAAATCTTAACAGACTTCAAGGACATAGTGGACCGTTGTTACACCTACAGTGGGGAGAACAAGTATTTGATAACCTGCAAAATCGGCAGTGTTTCCTACTTACAAAGCATGTAGAGGTCTGTAATTTTTATCATAGGTACACTTAAACTGTGAGAGACGGAATCTAAAACAAAAATCTAGAAAATCACATTGTATGATTAAGTAATTCATTTGCATTTTATTAAATTACATAAGTATTTGATCACCTACCAACCAGTAAGAATTCCGGCTCTCACAGACCTGTAAGTTTTTCTTTAAGAAGCCCTCCTGTTCTCCACCCATTACCTGTATTAACTGCAGCTGTTTGAACTCGTTACCTGTATAAAAGACACCTGTCCACACACTCAATCAAACAGACTCCAACCGCTCCACAATGGCCAAGACTAGAGAGCTGTGTAAGGACATCGGGGATAACATTGTAGACCTGCACAAGGCTGGGATGGGCTACAGGGCAATAGGCAACAGCTTGGTGAGAAGGCAACAACTGTTGGCGCAATTATTCGAAAATGGAAGAAGTTCAAGATGACGGTCAATCATCCTCGGTCTGGGGCTCCATGCAAGATCTCACCTCGTGGGGCATCAATGATCATGAGGAAGGTGAGGGATCAGCCCAGAACTACACGGCAGGACCTGGCCAATGAGCTGAAGAGAGCTAGGACCACAACCATTAGTAACACACTACGCCGTCATGAATTGAAATACTGCAGCTCACGCAAGGTCCCCCTGCTCAAGCCAGCGCATGTCCAGGGGCGTCTGAAGTTTGCCAACGACCATCTGGATGATCCAGAGGAGGAATGGGAGAAGCTCATGTGGTCTGATGAGACAAAAAATATATATTTTTGGTCTAAACTCCACTCACCGTGTTTGGAGGAAGAAGAAGGATGAGTACAACCCCAAGAACACCATCCCAACCGTGAAGCATGGAAGTGGAAACATTCTTTGGGGATGCTTTTCTGCAAAGGGGACAGGACGACTGCACCGTATTGAGGGGAGGATGGATGGGGTCATGTATCGTGAGATCTTGGTCAACAACCTCCTTCCCTCAGTAAGAGCATTGAAGATGGGTCGTGGCTGGGTCTTCCAGCATGACAACGACCCAAAACACACAGCCAGGGCAACTAAGGAGTGGCTCCGTAAGAAGCATCAGAAGGTCCTGGAGTGGCCTAGCCAGTCTCCAGACCTGAACCCAATAGAAAATCTTTGGAGGGAGCTGAAATTCCATATTGCCCAGCGACAGCCCCGAAACCTGAAGGATCAGGAGAAGGTCTGTATGGAGGAGTGGGCCAAAATCCCTGCTGCAGTGTGTGCAAACCTGGTCAAGAACTACAGGAAACGTATGATCTCTGTAATTGCAAACAAAACGTTTCTGTACCAAATATTAAGTTCTACTTTTCTGATGTATCAAATACTTATGTCATGCAATAAAATGCAAATGAATTACTTAAAAATCATACAATGTGATTTTCTGCATTTTTGTTTTAGATTCCGTCTCTCACAGTTGAAGTGTACCTATGTTAAAAATGACAGACCTCTACATGCTTTGTAAGTAGGAAAACCTGCAAAATCGGCAGCGTATTAAATATTTGTTCTCCCCACTGTATTTATATTGAGGAATCCATTGTTAATCCTGACTTTAAGATCTCAGAGCACAGAATAAGATTTAAAGAAGTTTTCCGTGACTCTAACCTAAACACCATTTGTTGGAGCATTATCTACAGTTGAGCCAACAGTTTGGACCACTGGCTGCACTATGGACAGTGCGTCTTGAAGCCAAACAAAGCTTCTTTAAGAGAGTTGTGCATGGCTACAGACGTGAGTGGTACGAGTGGGTATTCATTTAGGCAGGTTACCTTGGTGTTCTTTGGTACAGGGACTATGGTGGTCTGCTTGAAAACATGTTGGTATTAGACTGTCAGGGACAGGTTGAAAATGTCAGTGAAGACACTTTCCAGTTGTTCAGAGCATGCTCGAAGTACACGTCCTGGTAATCCGTCTGGCCTTGTGAATGTTGACCTGTTTAAAAGGTCTTACTCACATCTGCTACGTAGAGCATGATCACACAGTCGTCCAGAACAGCTGGTGCTCTCATGCATGCTTCAGTTTTTGCTCGTAAGCAAGAATCAGGAGGATAGAGTTATGGTCAGATGTGCCAAATGGAGGGCGAGGGAGAGCTTGCCTCAAGTCTCTGCATGTGGAGTAAAGGTGTTCTAGAGTTTTTTTCCCTCTGGTTGCACATTTAACATGCTGGTATAAATTAGGTAAAACAGATTTGTTTCACTGTATTAAAGTCCCCGGCAACAAGGCGTGCCGCCTCTGGATGCACATGTTCTTGTTTGCTTATGGCCTTATACAGCTCTTTCAGTGAGGTCTTAGTGTCAGCATCGGTTTGTAGTGGTAAATAGACAGCTATAAAAAAAATCTAGATAAAATCTAGATATTGTGGTCTACAGCTTTTCATAAGATACTCTACCTCAGGCGAGCAAAACCTTGAGACTTCATTTTTAATATTAGATTTCCTGCACCAGCTGTTATTGACAAATAGACACAGACCACCCCCACTTTTCTTACCGGAGGCAGCTGTTCTATCTTGCTGATGCACGGAAAACCTAGCCAGCTGTATGTTATCCATGTCGTCGTTCAGCCACGACTCGGTGAAATATAAGATATTACAGTTTTTAATATCCCGTTGGTAGGATAGTCTTGATTGGAGCTCATCCAGTTTATTATCCAATGATTAAACGTTGGCTAAAAGGACGGATGGTAGAGGCAGTTTTCCCACTTGCGGGGATTTGGGCCTTGTCCGGTGTCTGAAATATATCCTTTGTGTCCGACTCGTTAAAGAAAAAATCTTAGTCTAGTACGTGGTGATTAATCATTGTTCTGATTTTTTAAGAAGCTCTTTTCGGTCATAGGAGACTGGCAGAAACGTTATGTACAAAATAAGTCACAAATAACATGAAAAAGTTATTGTTTAGGAGCCGGTAAAATCGCAGCAATCTCCTCCGGTGCCAATATGTACAGTACTCATCAAAAGTTTCACCAACTCATTCAAGGGTTTTTCTTCATTTTGTACAATTTTCTACATTGTAGAATAATAGTGAAGACATCAAAACTATGAAATAACACATGGAATCACGTAGTAACCAAAAAAGTGTAAAACAAATCAAAATATATTTTAGATTCTTCAAAGTAGCCACCCTTTGCCTTGATGACAGCCTTACACACTCTTGGCATTCTCTCAAACAGCTTCACCTGGAATGCTTTTCCAACAGTCTTGAAGGAGTTCCAACATATGAACATTTGTTGGCTGCTTTTCCTTCACACTGTGTTCTAGCTCATCCCAAACAATCTCAATTGGGTTGAGGTCGGGTGATTGAGGAGGCCAGGTCATCTGATGCAGCACTCCACCACTCTCCTTCTTGGTCAAATAACCCTTACACAGCCTGGAGTGTTTTGGGTCATTGTACTGTTGAAAAACAAATGATAGCTCAAACCATATAGGATGGCGTATCGCTGCAGAATGCTTGTGGTAGCCATCCCAGTTAAGTGTGCCTTGAATTCTAACTAAATCAGACAGTGTCCCCAGCAAAACACCATCACACCACCACCTGCATGCATCACGGTGGGAACCGCACATGCAGAGATCATCTGTTCACCTACTCTGTGCATCACAATGACACAGCGGTTGGAACCAAAAATCTCAAATTTGGTCTCATCAGACCAAAGGACAGATTTTCCACCGGTCTAATGTCCATTGCTGGTGTTTTTTGGCCCAAGTCTCTTCTTCTTATTGGTGTCTTTTAGTAGTCGTTTCTTTGCAGCAATTCGACCATCATCAAGGCAGCTGTCTACTTTGAAGAACCTAAAATATATGTATAAATATATTTATAGAAAATATATTTAGGGGAAACTGAATTTCTTCAACTGAAATGTGTCGTCTGCCTTTAACCCAACCCCTCTGAATCAGAGAGGTGCAGGGGACTGCCTTAAATCGACATCCACGTTTTCGGTGCCCAGGGAGCAGTGGGTTAACTGCCTTGCTCAGGGGCAGAACAAAATATTTTTACCTTGTTAGCTAGGGGATTCGATCTAGCAACCTCTCGGTTACTGGCCCTACACTCCAACCACTAGGCTACCTGCCACCCCATGTTGTTTCACAGTTGATGTCCTCACTATTATTCCACAATGTAGAAAGTAGTAAAAATAAAGAATAACCCTGGAGTGAGTAGGTGTGTCCAAACTTTTGACTGGTACTGCATATATACACACAGAGAGAGGTGTGTGTGTCTAAGTCAAGCTGCTGAACACCAGGTAGATTTGCAGAGGGAGTATGCTGCTCTGTTTAAATCATTTCCTGAATGATTAAGCATGTTTGTAGTTCTTACTTTGCTGCTGGGCCGTGATAAGGATGGATCCAGCAAAACAGCCGGGAGAGGAAGAAGAGTTAGGTTACGTTTATCACTACAGTGACAGGTTGGATGGGAACTAACTCCCCATCTATTCTGGGAGTGTTTGTAAACAACCGTGACAGGGAAGGTTAAAGAAGTCAGACAAAGTAAACAGAGTATGATATGATGGCGGCCATTGTCAACAACAACACACTGAAGTAACATTCACAACCAGTGGCAATCAGTCAATAACACTGAATACTACATGGATTATATCCAAGTCTGGCAAGCGGAGAGAAAGTATCTGTACCTTCCATTTCTCACCAACAGTATCTAGACCTTCAACCCTTTTTCTGCGAGGCCACAGTGGGACCTTGTTCCAGTGCTCTGTACAGGACAGCTCCCAGAAACCACCAGGGGTGAAACCATTCTCTGGGGCAATGTGCCAGGTGCCATAGGACCACGTTAACCAGCCCAGACTGGTTTGGCAGCCAGCCTTCAGATGCTGGCAGAGGGTGAAAGAAAATGTAGTGGAAAAAAAGAAAGGAAAAGGGAGAAAAATGCCTTTTTACGGTTGTTAACCCCATTGGTTTAAACAGGTTATTTTTCTTCTTCTTTGGTGTGAGTTTATGATTCTCTCACTGTGGGATGAATGAGCTGATATTGATGTTGATGCCTAACATACACAACCATTCAGACTCTGCATCAATCAAAATGCTACTATCTCTTTGTTCTCTCATTGTCATTCTGTCTATATCTTCCTCATTCTCTCCCACTCTCTGTCTCTGTCAGTTTGACAAACACACTTATATGCAGTCGAAAGTGTACATACACTTAGGTTGGAGTCATTAAAATTTGTTTTTAAATCATTCCACAAATGTATTTTTAACAAACTATAGTTTTGGCAAATCGATTAGGACATCTACATTGTGCATGACATACGTAATTTTTCAAATTTTGTTTATAGACAGATAATTCACTGTGTCACAATTTCAGTGTGTCAGAAGTTTACATACACTAAGTTGACTGTGCAATTAAACAGCTTGGAAAAATCCAGAAAATGATGTTATTGCTTTAGAAGCTTCTGATGCTAATTGGCATCATTTGAGTCAATTGGAGGTGTACCTGTGGATGTATTTCAAGGCCTACCTTCAAACTCAGTGCCTCTTTGCTTGACATCATGGAAAAATCAAAAGAAATCAGCCAAGACCTCATACAAAAAATTGGAGACAAGTCTGGTTCATTCTTGGCAGCAATTTCCAAACACCTGAAGGTACCACGTTAATCTGTACACCAAAGTATAAACACCATGGGACCAAGCAGCCGTCATACCGCTCAGGAAGGAGACTCCTTCTGTCTCCTAGAGATATACCTACTTTGGTGTGAAAAGTGCAAATCAATCCCAGAACAACAGCAAAGGACCTTGTGAAGATGCTGGAGGAAATGGGTAAGAAAGTGTATATATATAGCTGGGGCGGCAGGGTAGCCTAGTGGTTAGAGGGTTGGACTAGTAACCGAAAGGTTGCAAGTTCAAATCCCCGAGCTGACAAGGTACAAATCTGTCGGTCTGCCCCTAAACAGGCAGTTAAGCCACTGTTCCTACGCCGTCATTGAAAATAAGAATTTGTTCTGAACTGACTTGCCTGGTAAAAGAAATAGCCACAGTAAAACGAGTCTATATCGACATAACCTGTAAGGCCGCTCAGCAAGGAAGAAGCCACTGTTCCAAAACTGCCATAAAAAAACCAGGCTATGGTTTGCAACTGCACATGGGGACAAAGATTGTACTTTTTGGAGAAATGTCCTCTGGTCTGATGAAATAAAAATAGAACTGTTTGGCCATAATGACCATCGTTATGTTTGAAGGAAGAACACCATCCCAACCGTGAAGCACGGGGGTGGCAGCATCATGTTGTTCAGGTGCTTTGCTGCAAGAGGGACTGGTGCTCTTCACAAAATAGATGGCATCATGAGGCAGGACAATTATGTGGATATATTGAAGCAACATCTCAAGGCATCAGTCAGGAAGTTAAAGCTTGGTCACAAATGCGTCTTCCAAATGGACAATGACCACAAGCATACTTCCAAAATTGTGGCAAAATGGCTTAAAGACAACAAAGTCAAGGTATTGGAGTGGCATCACAAAGCCCTGACCTCAATCTTATAGAACATTTGTGGGCAGAACTGAAAAAGTGTGTGCGAGCAAGGAGGCCTACAAACCTGACTCAGTTACACCAGCTCTGTCAGGAGGAATGAGACAAAATTCCCCCAACCTATTGTGGGAAGCTTGTGGAAGGCTACCCAAAACGTTTGACCCAAGTTAAATCATTTAAAGGTAATGATACCAAATACTAATTGAGTGTATGTAAACTTCTGACCCACTGGGAATGTGATGAAAGACAAAAAAAGCTGAAATTAATCATTCTCTACTATTCTTCTGACATTTCACATTCCTATAGTAAAGTGATGATCCTAACTGACCTAAGACAGGGAATTTTTACTGGGACTAAATGTCAGGAATTGCCTGCCTCAGCCCACTCGTAGAAGAGCTAAATGCCCTCCCGTGTCATTATATACACAAAAAATCTCAGTTTAACATAGAATCACATTTATCCATCTCTCTGTGCCCACGATAACTTCAGAACAAAGATGCCAATGTCTTTGCAATTGATACAAGCATGCGACGTACAAACAGTAAACTAACAGTAATCATATTGAAATACATTTGGTTAAATCTAGTTCTATTTTGCTACTTGTAGGCTACTGTCTGTAATTTGTCTCAATATATTTCATGATGTGTAGCCTAACATTTGCGCAATGTGCCAAATCTGTGATTTTGTGCATTTTTTTTGGTTAAACAGAATAAGCCTCCTCATTATTTGCAGCCGTAGGTGGTAATATCTCTCTAGGAGCTGATCCGTCATCACTATTGGGAAATAATTATAATATTAAGGAAATATTTGAATGGAGAAAGCTGATCTGAGAGCAGCGCTCCCTTCCTTTCGATCCTATCATTCTCTCTGCATGGTGTTTTTTGAAACTCATGTTACATCTTCGGCTATTGTCGGAAAGATGCATCGTTAAAACACTCGTAAGTCTAAGTTCTATCGGGAAACCGGGCCCCGTTCTGTTCCTCTTATGTTGTCACTTCCTACTCGTATTAATAGGGAGTTTAAGGCCCCCTCCTCCCTTCTCCCTCTTCTGTCACTGTCACAGACCCCACTGTAGTGAACGGGAAAAGTGTGTATGTAGTGACCCCAGTGTATTGAAGAGGAGGAACACGACGGCTCAGAGACGAGGGTATCTGCTAATTAATGCACAGGTCACTGCTGTAGTAACTACTGAGAGACGGAGAGGAGGGAGAGAGAAAGGGAAGCAGATGTGTGTGATACACACAAACAATTGGGTTCCTCAGGTTTCTTTGGGAAGGGGGATAGTTTTATGTGGAACCATAATGTATACTGTACATGGCTATGGTTATCGAAAGTTTCTTGTGAAAGTTATGGTCTTGTGTCAATGGAGAAAGTCGCCTAAATCATTAAATGGTTCTCAATTCTCTCCTCAGGGACCCCCAGCTGTTAGTTCACTTGATTCATTTTGTCAATTAACACAGCACCTATGGAATTGTAACAATATAATATGGCTGACCAGAATACTAAACCACGTATGGTTCTTCAAAAGGATCTACAAAGAATGTTTCTTTTTTAGAACCATTCTCCATAAAATGTTCTATAAAAAAAGCAGAACCTTTTTGTAATGATTCGTTATAGAACCTTAAGAAATGGTTCTTTATAGCACCATACAGGTTCCATTTAGCAGCGTATGAGCATGGTTCTTTATTGAACCTACAAAAAAATATTATATTGTGTGTATATAGCACCAAAAAGGGTTCCGCTATGGTTGCAAGCCAAAGAACCCCTATCTGGTACTATTTAGAACTACCATTTGTTTTGTGTGTAGAAAATGACCTCTCCTGGCACCGGGCAGTCTCAGACAGTAAATGAGGAACTGGGCTGCTGGTGTGATAGGCACATACGCTAGGCGGCATCCAAAATGGTACCCTATTCCATATACAGTATAGTGCACTACTTAACTGTGGCTCATAGGACTAGGGTTAAAAGTAGTGCACTGTTTAGGAATTAAGGTGCCAATTCAGACTCACACGTACCGTAGCTGCTTTGCATTTTTATCCTTTCCTCTGTTATTTCTCATTTACTAGCAACCGTTTTATGTGGTGTAAAACAGTATGTTATGTCCAAAGGCAATGCATTTTACACAGGAATTCTATATTACTGTAAATTGTTATTTTTCCTTTAAGATAAAATGGTCTTCTCTGTCTGTTGCACCCTCGCTCTCATTTTAATCATGTGTAAAACCAGCATCCATTGACTCTTAAATCAGGCGTCTACAATCCAATTTCACTCTCATAACTATTCTCTCTGTCTCCCTTTTCCTCACTGCCCTTCCCTCTGCCATTCGTTTTTCCCCACTTTATCTCAGACAGTCCAATGTGTACCTTGTGTCCAATCAGAGGCCCATTTCATCTCCTGCTCTATTGGCTGTTGAGAAGACTAGACCCTGCAGCTGGGCTTATTTTAAGAGGAAGCAGAATGTTTGGTCCAATTTAGCTCAGAGCAGAGCAGAGGCCTCCTCTCCATCAATAGTTTCCAGCACAGCAGACAGGAAATCGCTAAAGCTTGTTGAATGCGTCCGATATGACGTGGGTTAAGTACCAATGAACAGGAGCATGTGCTTCTAAACTAGAACACCGCTGAGAATACAACAGACTGCAGTCTTCACATTGTAAACCCTATAAGAAAAGACATTGTACCACTATTAACATACAAGAGAGGAACACCACACACACAAACTATATATACAAAAGTATGTGGACAGCCCTTCAAATTAGTAGATTCGGCTATTTCTCCAACACCCGTTGCTGACACGTGTATAAAATCGAGCACACAGCCATGCAATCTCCATAGACACACATTGGCAGTAGAATGGCCTTACTGAAAAGCTTAGTGACTTTTAACGTGGCACCGTCATAGGATGCCATCTTTCCTACTAGTCAATTTGTAAAATTTCTGCACTGCTAGAGCTGCTCCGGTCAACTGTAAGGTCAGCTATTGTAAAGTGGAAATGTCTATGAGCAACAGCATCTCAGCCACGAAGTGGTAGGCCACACAAGCTCACAGAATCAGACCGCAGAGTGCTGAAGCGCGTAAAAATGGTTGGTTCTCGGTTGCAACACTAACTACTGTCTTGATGTGACTATCAAGGATTTTGTTTTTAAAATTGTGCCTAAAATGACATACCCAAATCTAACTGCCTGTAGCTCAGGACCTGAAGGAAGGACATGCATATTCTTGATACCATTTGAAAGGAAACACTGAGGTTTGTGGAAATGTGAAATTAATGTAGGATAATATAACACATTAGACCTGGTAAAAGATGATTTTATTTTGTACTACTTTGAAATGCAAGAGACAGGCCGCAATATATTATTCCAGTTTAGATTTTGGCCACTAGATGGCAGCAGTGTACAGTCGTGGCCAAAGGTTTTGAGAATGACACAATTATTAATTTTCACTATGTCTGCTGCCTCAGTTTGTATGATGGCGATTTGCATATTCTCCGGAATGTTATAAAGAGTGATCAGATGAATTGTAATTAATTGCAAAGTCCCTCTTTGCCATGCAAATGAACTGAATCCCCAAAAAACATTTCCACTGCATTTCAGCCCTGCCACAAAAGGACCAGCTGACATCATGTCAGTGATTCTCTCGTTAACACAGGTGTGAGTGTTGACGAGGACAGGGCTGGAGATCACTCTGTCATGCTGATTGAGTTAGAATAACAGACTGGAGCTTCAAAGGGAGGGTGGTGCTTGGAATAATTGTTCTCCTCTGTCTACCATGGTTACCTGCAAGGAAACACGTGCCGTCATCATTGCTTTGCACAAAAGGGGCATCACAGGCAAGGATATTGCTGCCAGTAAGATTGC
The DNA here is from genome assembly GCF_034236695.1 of Oncorhynchus nerka. Taxonomy (NCBI): domain Eukaryota; kingdom Metazoa; phylum Chordata; class Actinopteri; order Salmoniformes; family Salmonidae; genus Oncorhynchus; species Oncorhynchus nerka. The sequence continues at coordinate 14,500,529 of NC_088414.1, read as the reverse complement.
ACCTAAATCAACCATTTATCGGATCATCAAGAACTTCAAGGAGAGCGGTTCAATTGTTGTGAAGGCGGCTTCAGGGCACCCAAGAAAGTCCAGGACTTTCTCCTAAAGTTGATTCAGCTGCTGGATCAGGGCACCACCAGTACAAAGCTTGCTCAGGATTGGCAGCAGGCAGGTGTGAGTGCATCTGCACGCACAGTGAGGTGAAGACTTTTGGAGGAAGGCCTGGTGTCAAGAAGGGCAGCAAAGAAGCCGCTTCTCTCCAGGAAAAACATCCTGGACAGACTGATATTCTGAGACCATTCATGTGTGGGGTTGCTTCTCAGCCAAGGGAGTGGACTCACTCAAAATTTTGCCTAAGAACACAGCCATGAATAAAGAATGGTACCAATACATCCTTTAAGAGCAACTTCTCCCAACCATCCGGGAACAGTTTAGTGGCGAACAATGCCTTTTCCAGCATGATGGAGCACCTTGCCATAAGGCAGAAGTGATAACTAAGTGGCATGGGGAACAAAACATCGATATTTTGGGTCCATGGCCGGGAAACTCCCCAGACCTTAATCCCTTTGAGAACTTGTGGTCAATCCTCAAGAGGCGGGTGGACAAACAAAACCCCACAAATTCTGACACACTCCAAGCATTGATTATGCTTGGATTATGCACGTCAGTCAGGATGTGGCCCAGAAGTTAATTGACAGCATGCCAGGGCGGATTGCAGAGGTCTTGAAAAAGAAGGGTCAACACTGCAAATATTGACTCTTTGCATCAACTTCATGTACTTGTCAATAAAAGCCATGACAAATGAAATGCTCGTAATTATACTTCAGTATTCCATAGTAACATCTGACAAAAATATCTAAAGACACTGAAGCAGCAAACTTTGTGAAAATGAATGTGTCATTCTAAAAAACTTTTGGCCACGAATGTGCAAAGTTTTAGACTGATCCAATGAACCATTGTATTTCTGTTCAAAATGTTGAATCAAGTCTGCCCAAATGTGCCTAATTGGTTTATTAATACAATTTCAAGTTCCAGGTACTTGACACTCTCAAACCACTGCACTACAGCACCGTCGATATAAAAAGAGAAGTGCTCTTTGTGAAATGTTCATTTAAGAGAAACCACTGTGATATGTCACCAATACTACCATGACTGTCAACTCTGTTGTTATGTGAAGCGTAATATTTCAGTACTTGTGCTTAGGGCATGCTTTTTGATTTCCATTGGTCCCAATTGTCTCAACACAGACAAGATGGCATACATCCATTGGTGCTGCTGTTGCCACAATTTATGCAAGACTTACAGAATAAATGTCATTGATCTCAAACCTCTAATACTGCAGTTGAATAAAGCGCTCAGCAAAATGAATAGATTAGACTATTACATCTGGTTGTCCTTTAAGAACCATCTCAGAGCTCTTTTACATGATATTAAAACCCATTTTTAATAAGCAAGTCAATTACAATAGGAATAATATGGGGGATGTATTTTAAAGGGTGAAGGTTCACCTTGTTAGCTGCTGTTTGATAGAACAGATAGTACAGCTGAATTAAAATGACTCCCCCCATCGCTGGGTCTGACATCGAGAGGTCAGAGTACTACAGGGGACAGATGAGGACACAGGCCCATAGACACACAGAGAGACACAGCGAGACACAGAAAGAGAGAGAGACAGAGACCAACCTGAGAGTAAATGACTCCAGCTCTGCTTCACCAGATGGTGTTCATTGATTATTCATTGCATGCGATGGATGTCGCTGTCGTCGCTCCCCGCTTCGGTCCGTGCCCCTACCCCACTCTCCAGTATCCGCTCTGCCTTGATGACGCATGGGGGGTCGTGGTGGAGGGGAGGAGAGGGGGATAAGAGAAAGAGGCGGGTTCAGGGTCTGCAACTGCATAATTGAACTCCCCTCACCCCTCTCAGCATAGAGGAGCTAGGGAGGCATCCTCATTCCATGCATAATGGATGGATATACCCCACAACACCTCCCTCTTACCCAAGCTCCCTCCCCCCTCTCCTTACTTGACCCCAGAGCTCTCCTCGGCAGGTGGAACCAGTCACAGAGGTGATATTAAAAGCTCCAACACGGCGATGCTGTCACACGGCAAGGTACAGTAGACAAGTTTTTTTTTTATTAGTATACATTGACTATGTGTCATTATCGTTTGACTGTAGCATGGGAGGGAGTGAGAGATAGGATAGGGTGGGGGTAGGGATAGATGTGAGGCTCCTCATAGTTCCAACTGCTGAGTGACTTGACTCTGTCAAACCTTAATTGACTCCAGCATAAATCAAATGCCGCTCAACCTTTCGATGTGTGAAGCCACAGTGAATGACTGTACTGTAGACCGCTATGACTTGATGTAACCCTAATGATCTTAATGTGTTCAAGATAATAGCTTTTTTTGTAGTTTGTGACTGACACTAGGCTAAGAATCTGTGAAAATTAGACAGTGGAGAGTATACATGCACAGACATATACACACTTAAATTACTAGTGATGTGGCCCTCTCATACCGACCCAGGCAAACAGGTTGGCTCAATTCCTCTGATGGATTGCAGGATGCTCTGTCGCTTCCATTTTGCATTCCCTATGATAGAGGTGGAGAGGAGGAAGAGAGACAGAGTGACAGAGACACAGAAGTATTGGCTCGATTCCAATAGGAATTACACACCCCCTTGCAAGCCAGCATAATGAGACTTGCAGGTTTGATGTCGCCTATATACCAGGAGATTCCTAACACCACTGTGTTAGGCTATAAGTAGGCCCTCAAAGGCCTTATGATTTATGTAATGTATTGTCATAAATAATAAAATGTTTAAGGCTAATAAGGCTGGTGGAACTGTTCATAGAGAGTTCTAGGAAGAACTATCCAATAGTGATGGGGAAACTAAGTTTCCTGAAGCATTGAGGTTTTCCAGCAAATTGTGTCAAAAATAGGTTCATTACTCAAGGCTTTGATCAACACAGTGTACACAAGTAACACCTGCTGGTCAAAATCATTTAGTCATTTAGATCAGCCAAATTATTATAGATGACACCCCGTAGTGTGTGCGCAGTTTAGCCTTTTTGTCTTCTACATAAACCAATGCCAAACTAATCAGGTAGTTGGTCGGAAAAAAACGAAGCTTCGGATGTCATTGATCACGTGCTTCTGATAATGTGATGCAAGCGTCGGCACTGCTTAGAGATTTGCCAATGCCTCGGAGCTCCGGTATCAAACGTAACATCACTATTAAAAAGCACTTAAAAAATGTTTTGTACTGATGGAAAATACAGACCTTCACAACTTTATTCCTCACTTTCACCTTTTATTGTAAAAGATAAATGCAAAGTTTATCATCCAAACATCACACGGAACACATCCAAACTCATTCCACAAACCAGTCTAAATAAGTTTGTGCTGACAAAAAACTAAACATAAGATAGCGACCCAACAACTAGACTTGTATGCAATGTACCACATCTCTAGTCAGCACAAGGGAGAAACGTAATGTTGTTTAGAAAAGAGATGTCAGCTAAGCTAACAGCAGCTAAATTATTTGATGGAAGCCATGTTCGTTTATGTTTGACAAGCGAAGTCAAATTCCCATTGCCTGAAAAAGATCAACTTAGATTGGGCACTTTTCAGCATATTACAAATCTTCGATGTGCTTGTTACAGTGTATACAAGAACTGGACCACGACTTGACGTGTTGATTTGTTTTTTGACAAATCACAAAGCAAATACAATGATATCCACTCACAGATCCTTGCCCCAAATACAAGTCTACTGCCTAGCCTACCTGTAGAACGAAAGCTGAACAGGGTTGCCAAATTTGGTTGAAAAGAATTCAGGGGGGTTTCAAGACCATGGAGGTTAGAAATGTGGGAAGCTATCATGTTGAGATATGATGGATGAAATATTAAAAATGGGGGATTTATCAATAAAGGGGGGTAAACACAGGAGAAGTTTATAAGCTGAATAAAAATAAAACCCCTGGAAAGAGAGGTCTGAGCTGGCAACCCTGAGTAACCATAGTTACAATCTCAGTCAGTCCTGACAGTCAGTCCTGACAGAAAAATGTTACGCTTGACAGACACTGATAGGCATTGAGTATAGAGATAGTCCAGTTTCAAAAGGAAAAGCCTCACTGATGAGATACAATACACATTTTGTAATTCTGATATGGAATCTGTGTATGACTGAGCATGAGATGTCTGAGGACAATGGTGCCCACCCCAACCTTGCAGGCAATGAGCATCCCTCATCTTCCCAAGACGGTGGTGCAGCTGCCAATATTGTAGTCAGTAAGGGAGAAGAGGTTGAAGTTGGTCACCGCTGGAGATCCTGCCACTTCACACCATCAGATAGACTTCAATGACAACTCGTCTGGCGTACAAAGCATCCTGCCTACCCCCTCAGATGCATTGTGTTTAAAACTGTTCCTTGATAAGGAATTGGTGGAGAGTGGCAGAGAATGAAATATTCCACCCTGTTAATTGAATGACTTATAATCAATAAATGAATTAGGGTAAAACAATATAGCTAATGTTTATGTCTTTATAGTGTCTTAAAAACAGACTGTCTCCCTATCTTGAGGGAGGACTGGGAGTGATTCCCACGGCCACCCCTAATCTCTGTCGGCTGGGTAGTAGGACAGTGTGTGCACAGGATACCTAATGGTTGTGTGTGGAAGTGTGTGCGTAGGATCCCTAATGTTAGTGTGTGCGTAAGAAGCCAGTATAAAATGAAGAGTTTTGTACAACTAACCAGCGCTCTCGTGAATAAACCTTTTTGACTATTTTAGCTGGGCCTCTCCGTCTGTTTCATTTCAATCAGTATCTTACAAATCCTGGTTAGCAGACTGAGTAGTTTAATTGAATTGGTTTATTGACATCGAGAACATAATTCTCGTAACAGAAACCAACCGGCATACCTATTGTCATATTACAGAAAAACCCAAGGCTCTCTTCAATATGTATCAAAATTCTTCTAAATATACATATTTGTTTGCAGGTATTCTCATGAACTGAAAGAGAAGACTGTCCCTGGCATGAAAGGGAAAGCGCTCAAAATGGGTGAACACTACCATCAGTGAAATGTATTAGTTCCTGGTCACGGTGCTTTATCTACACCGGCACCACCACAGATATACAGTCAAAAGTTTGGACACCTACTCATACTACTAGCCTTGTAACACAGCCCTGTGTGCAGTTCCTTGTTTTGGAGAGTACCACACCCTCAAGCACCACTGAGTGGAAAATAGGCCTACATTGAAATATGACTTGCGGTTTTTGATGCGTGGTGGGTAGGGAGGGATTGGGGAAATGTTCCACAAAAAAGTCAAAGATAAAAATATAACCAGTGGTGGTGGTAAGTGCCATTTAGGATGAGGACATTTGTTTCATGAGCATGGCCTTATTTCTATTACAGCTTGTTGGATGACTGTCATTCATATTCCATTCACCCAGTTCAATGTAACGTCGACAGGTTTAGGCATCTATGATACTCACATTTTCCCCATATCCATCATGAGGTTGCTACAACCTAGCTCCTGTGATTTATATTTAGTATGGTTTTATCTAAAAAAATATATAACTTTTTCAATGTTTTACAATTTTAAATTGAATTAATTGAGGATGTTCCTCCCCTTCCTCCTCTGAGGAGACTCCACAGAATTTAACATTTTATGGATATTAATTTAAATACTTGGGCTCCATTTCTGAAATAAAACAGAAAAGGTACAAGTATGTAATCAACTTTTGTTATTCTTTTATTTGTAATCCATTCTCACAATTAAGTTTAATCAATTCCAAAATCATATTTTCCCTAGCCAACAACCTTTAACCTAACGTGTTTCATCAGCTGACTACCACTGTAGACTAAAGACCACAATTTGAGTTGTTCCATGACATTGATGTTTCACATTACTTTCCCCAGCTAGAAAACCAAATAATTTCTCTCCAACAGAAGGGGGAACTTACAAAGTCACTGACAACCAAAACGAGAGAGGTGGGGTTTTACGAGGAGTTCTGAAAGACACTCATGGGGGTGTCAACTGAAAGTTGACTAACAACTGGAACCTAAAAAACCCAACATGAGCGCCCACAAAATTTTCTCAAGAGCCAAACAAGAAAAACCCACACCAAAAAGGAAGAAAACCAAAAAGTGGAGCAAAACAAAAATAATGGAAGATCAAATAAATGACTGTCTTTTTAGAAATTGAATTGGGAGTGCCAACTAAAAGGTGTTAACCCTCCACATCTCTCAAGCCAACTGGAGCTCGGCCAGACGCTCATAAATATCACCTGGGCCAGCACTGGTGAAACACCTCCCGGCAAACGAGATGGACAAGCCAGCACAGGTGAAATACACACTGACTAACGAGGTGACACCAATTGGTGAACCCCACATACTAAGGTTCAACTGAAATATAAATGGAGAAAAAACTAAGACCGTAACACCTTCCCCCATAAGATAACAAATACCCTATATTTTTGTTGGATAAGTTTAAATAACTTCAATTTCAGAACATAATCCACTTAAATGTGTCACCTTCTCCAATGTAAACATGGTGTCTACTGGCTGTCAACAATTAAGACAAAACCTACATTTTGTTTATATTTTATTTCTCTTTCTATAGTTGCCTAAAGTCACCTATAAATGAGTCCAACGACAACCAAATACATTTCAAGTGGAAACTCCTTCAATATGCATAGTAACTTTCCTCTCCTGATTTTCCTCAGTCAAATTTGTTTGACTGGGGCAGAGTCCCCAACGTCAATGTAATGCACTAGTACATTTGCCCGAGTTGGCACATCTAAGACTAAACCCTGACATTCTAAAAGCAGATCACTACCAGTTTCCACTGATTTTCGCCGCCCGATCATAGTGGGTGAACTATAGTTTAGACTGGCACACTATCGAAAAACAATCGAAAAGCGCTAACGCACTCCAACAGACATGCTTTTGTTTTTAAGGCGTTACCCTGCAACAACTTCTCTCTACAAGCTCAGAGGACCTTTGATATGATGTCCAAACACAAGCTCATTCAGACAAAAATCGAGAGATTCTTTAACAACCTCTCGCACTGGAAAGAGTACAAGATGGACCCCTTCATCCCAATCATTCTCAGACTCAAAGCAGTAAGTTTCAACAGTCTAAAATATCTCAAGAGCACCTTGAGATTGGGTGGAAGGCACTAGAGGGGCAATGGTTAACACCCAATTACTTCACCTGTGGAAGTCCAAACATTGAAAATAATTCTACCATTGCCTTAACAATATTGGGAGCTGTGACTTTCTTCAGTGAAATGACCTCAGGGAAATGAGTGGCATTGCACATGATGGTCAAGAGAAACTGGTTACCACGGACCAAGCTGTATAGATTGCATCTTTGCAGCCTATTCCTGCTTTTGACAAACCTTTAAGCAGGGTTCTGGTGGATTGTGTTGGTCCTTTGCCCAAAGCTAATTTGGGCAAAATACCAACACAATCCACCAGAACCCTGCTTAATTGTTTATTTACTAACTAACCACAGAATTACCTAAACACACACACACACATTGGTTACTAACATGACACAAAGAAAAGTCTCTAGTGGAGGAAACTGATATGACGGTTTCGTAGACAAAGGAAAGCGTTGGGGGACAGCTCAAGAGCAGGAAACTCAGAGTGGACCCACGTACACACAGTTGATAACTACACTCATGGAAATGCTAATACTTTGAACATGCACATCCGCTCATTAAAAAATAATTTGCAATATACATATTTACGAGTAAATGCCTTTGTTGTCCCTCTCTGTGATCGCCGGTCCGTCTGCTGGATAGTCAGTCAACAGAAAGTCTCTGGTTTGTCCACCAGAGATGAAAGTCTTTCGTAGTTGTAGCTTGTTATAATAGATACGTCAGTCGTAACAGTCGGTCGGTCGATCGGTTGCGTTTACAAGACTAAAGTACTTAAACAGCTGCAGAATTAATAATTGGTCTTTAGTTTGTAGATTTCTTAACCATTTCAGTGTGGGGATGGTCCCCACATTCTCTGGTCTTGTCCTTCGGTAGAGTTGTAATTTAAACCATTTTGCAATATACTGCTCACACCTTAGTCTGCTTAGTCTATAGAGTTGTAGCCATTTCAGCGTGAGGACCCTATCCCTGCACACTAAATGTACATTTTGTCATGAGTCCTTTTATTACCTCTGTGGAAATGGGCATTTCATGACGTTTGGGTATAATATCTGTGCGTGTATCTGTGCGGGGGCATGGCCACTGACTAAGTGAAAAACAATTCTCATTTAGAAGACTAAGATCACATTGTTATCTTTCCAAAAGTATTCTTATGCTTAATCATTATTTTTTCATACAACATTCAGATGCAAATCCCATAATTGAGAAGTGTATACAAACAAAGATACAGTAAAAAACCTACCAAAGCCATATTACTCCCCGCATTTGATGATTGCGAACTGCGAGGCAGGCATACAATGCAAATGAATTACTTAAAAATCATACAATGTGATTTTCTGGATTTTTGTTTTAGATTCCGTCTCTCACAGTTGAAGTGCACCTATGATAAAAATTACAGACCTCTACATGCTTTGTAAGTAGGAAAACCTGCAAAATCAGCAGTGTATCAAATACTTGTTCTCCCCACTGTATGTAATATAGTGTATGCTCATAATTCACTATCACTTTTTTTATTCACCACTATTGTATCAAATACACAAGACTTAACACCTCAGGTTTCTCACCCTGTCTCACACACGCAGTACCTCATACAGGCTAATACCGAAGCCCCTTTCAGATGATAATAAATGTATCTTACAGTACCATTCAAAAGATTGTCGTTTTTACTGTAGCACACCGTATGTATGTATGTATGTATGTATGTATGTATGTATGTATGTATGTATGTATGTATGTATGTATGTATGTATGTATGTATGTATGTATGTATGTATGTATGTATGTATGTATGTATGTATGTATGTATGTATGTATGCAAGTACACTACCAGTCAAAAGTTTTAGAATAATTACTCATTCAAGAGATTTTCTTTATTTTTACTATTTTATAAATTGTAGAATAATAGTGAAGACATCAAAACTATGAAATACCACATATGGAAATCATGTAGTAATAGAAAAAGTGTTAAACAAATCGAAATATATTTTATATTTGAGATTCTTCAAATAGCCACCCTTTGCCTTGATGACAGTTTTGCACACTCTTGGCATTCTCTCAACTAGCTTCACCTGCAATGCTTTTCCAACCGTCTGAAGGAGTTCCCACACAAGCTGAGCCCTTGCTGGCTGCTTTTCCTTCACTCTGCTGTCCGACTCGTCCCAGACGATCTCAATTTGTTTGAGGTCGGGGGATTGTAGAGGCCAGGTCATCTGATGCAGCACTCCATCACTCCCCTTATTGGTAAAATTGCCCTTACACAGCCTGGAGATGTGTTGAGTCATTGTCCTGTTGGAAAACAAATGATAGTCCCACTAAGCCCAAACCAGATGGGATGGCGTATTTTTGCGGAATGCTGTGGTAACCATGCCGATTAAGTGTGCCTTGAATTATTAATAAATCACAGATAGTGTCACCAGCAAAGCACCCCCACACCATAACACCTCCTCCTCCATGCTTTACGGTGGGAAAAACACATGCAGGGATCATCCACAACGCGTCTCACAAAGACACGGCGGTTGGAACCATAAATCTTGAATTTGGACTCCTGAAGGGTTCTATTTCCTCTTCTCTGCCATAACAAATGAATTCAGACGCTAGCCTCGTTACAGAAGAAAATGCCACCATTTTAATTCAGCAGGCTACCTCCTTGAAAGAACTTCTAAGGCTATTCATATTAATATTGGGCTGGATGCTGATAGGAAAAACTTGCTGAATGATCAGAGAAATGAAAGTCAAATATTTTCTTTTAAGCTATTTACAGAAAAATAAGACTTCAATGTTTTGCTAGCAATAGACAACAAGAAATCCACAGGGGCCGACCAATTGGATCCCAGTCTGATTAAATGTGCAGTGGCCATGAATGTTTGTTCAAGAACCCATATTTTCTATTTAACATTGTTATCAGGAAATATTTCAAAAGTATGGAAATCAGCTCATGCTGCCACACCATAACAGAGGGATAGTAGTGATCTTAATAGTTATTTTAAGGCTTGTTTGCCTAGCTAAGATTCTTGAATCCTTGGTAAATGTACAAATTTGCCATTTTCTATCTGTGAAATGTATTTTGAATGTAAACCAATCAGGGTTTCGGCCTGAGGCATAGCAATATTATAACTATTCCATGCTTGTTTAATGAACCATAAACAATTCATGAACATGCACCTGTGGAAGGGTCGTTAAGACACTAACAGCTTACAGACGGTAGGCAATTATGGTCACAGTTATGAAAACTTAGGACACTAAAGAGGCCTTTCTACTGTCTCTGAAAAACACCAAAAGAAAGATGCCCAGGGTCCCTGCTCATCTGCGTGAACGTGCCTTAGGCATGCTGCAAGGAGGCTTGAGGACTGCAGATGTGGCCAGGGCAATATATTGCAATGTCCATACTGTGAGACACCTAATACAGCGTTACAGCGAGACAGGGCAGACAGCTGATCGTCCTGGTGATATTATTTGTCAAGTTGCAGCTGCTACTCTACTACTCTTAACTTGGATGCCATCTACCATAGTGCCCTTTGTTTTGTTACAGGTGACAGTTTTGATACTCATCACTGCATACTGTATCAAATGGTTGGCTGGACTTCGCTAAAGATCCATATATCTCCACATTACTCCCTTTTTGATAACAAAGCCCTACTTCATAAACTTTTGTCCTGTCTAACTTTGCTGTTGAGGTATAGACACCTGAATTGCCTTACCCGTTCAAATGATTGATTAACCCTATGGGTTCCTATGGTCTCAAAGCAAGATACATCTGCTTTTAGTTTTAATACATGGTAATACTGGAATCAAATTCTAAATGCATTTCATCTTGATGTTATGGGCAATTTAAAATATTGATTGGGGACTTATTTGTAGAGCAATGAAACTGTTTTTCTGGGTTATTTGTGATGTTTTATTTGTGCTTCCCATGACTGTATGTTTGTATTTTAATGTGCATATTTATGTTGCGTGTGTGTAAATACAAGTCTCAATATTTTTTCAAAATATATGTGAAATAAAATTTTTTGAAAATATGACTCTTTACACCTATGTTTCTTTAACAGTTTAGATAATGGTCAATCATTTAAGCTGGCGGTTGCATTTGATTATCATCAAATGTTTTGTCGCTCATTGAGCAACGGTCAGGCCTGAACGTTCTTCCAGCGAGGCGGAAATAAGCTATTTTCTTATTCCAATGCCATCAGTTATGTAGGTTCAGGTATAAGAAGGTCGACGACATCCGATCCTCGTTTGCTAAGTCAAACGACACCGCTGGTTCTGCTCACACTACCCTACCCTGTGCTCTGACCTCTTTCTCCCCTCTCTCTCCAGATGAAATCTCGCGTCTTGTGACGGCCGGCCGCCCAACAACCTGCCCGCTTGACCCTATCCCCTCCTCTCTTCTCCAGTCCATTTCCGGAGACCTTCTCCCTTACCTCACCTCGCTCATCAACTCATCCCTGACCGCTGGCTACGTCCCTTCCGTCTTCAAGAGAGCGAGAGTTGCACCCCTTCTGAAAAAACCTACACTCGATCCCTCCGATGTCAACAACTACAGACCAGTATCCCTTCTTTCTTTTCTCTCCAAAACTCTTGAACGTGCCGTCCTTGGCCAGCTCTCCCGCTATCTCTCTCAGAATGACCTTCTTGATGCAAATCAGTCAGGTTTCAAGACTAGTCATTCAACTGAGACTGCTCTTCTCTGTATCACGGAGGCGCTCCGCACTGCTAAAGCTAACTCTCTCTCCTCTGCTCTCATCCTTCTAGACCTATCGGCTGCCTTCGATACTGTGAACCATCAGATCCTCCTCTCCACCCTCTCCGAGTTGGGCATCTCCGGCGCGGCCCACGCTTGGATTGCGTCCTACCTGACAGGTCGCTCCTACCAGGTGACGTGGCGAGAATCCGTCTCCTCACCACGTGCTCTCACCACTGGTGTCCCCCAGGGCTCTGTTCTAGGCCCTCTTCTATTCTCGCTATACACCAAGTCACTTGGCTCTGTCATAACCTCACATGGTCTCTCCTATCATTGCTATGCAGACGACACACAATTAATCTTCTCCTTTCCCCTTCTGATGACCAGGTGGCGAATCGCATCTCTGCATGTCTGGCAGACATATCAGTGTGGATGACGGATCACCACCTCAAGCTGAACCTCGGCAAGACGGAGCTGCTCTTCCTCCCGGGGAAGGACTGCCCGTTCCATGATCTCGCCATCACGGTTGACAACTCCACTGTGTCCTCCTCCCAGAGCGCTAAGAACCTTGGCGTGATCCTGGACAACACCCTGTCGTTCTCAACTAACATCAAGGCGGTGGCCCGTTCCTGTAGGTTCATGCTCTACAACATCCGCAGAGTACGACCCTGCCTCACACAGGAAGCGGCGCAGGTCCTAATCCAGGCACTTGTCATCTCCCGTCTGGATTACTGCAACTCGCTGTTGGCTGGGCTCCCTGCCTGTGCCATTAAACCCCTACAACTCATCCAGAACGCCGCAGCCCGTCTGGTGTTCAACCTTCCCAAGTTCTCTCACGTCACCCCGCTCCTCCGCTCTCTCCACTGGCTTCCAGTTGAAGCTCGCATCCGCTACAAGACCATGGTGCTTGCCTACGGAGCTGTGAGGGGAAACGGCACCTCAGTACCTCCAGGCTCTGATCAGGCCCTACACCCAAACAAGGGCACTGCGTTCATCCACCTCTGGCCTGCTCGCCTCCCTACCACTGAGGAAGTACAGTTCCCGCTCAGCCCAGTCAAAACTGTTCGCTGCTCTGGCCCCCCAATGTTGGAACAAACTCCCTCACGACGCCAGGACAGCGGAGTCAATCACCACCTTCCGGAGACACCTGAAACCCCACCTCTTTAAGGAATACCTAGGATAGGATAAAGTAATCCTTCTCACCCCCCTTAAAAGATTTAGATGCACTATTGTAAAGTGGCTGTTCCACTGGATGTCATAAGGTGAATGCACCAATTTGTAAATCGCTCTGGATAAGAGCGTCTGCTAAATGACTTAAATGTAAATGTATATCCCTCATTCCCAAATGTATGGAAACGATAAGCACTGAATTATACTGCACTTACAGTATATTTCCATTTAGCATTAAGGCAAATCACATTTTTCTAAACTAATCCCATCTGTTATTTAGATTTTTTTGCACCTGCTACTGAAATGTTTTTTTTCCAGTTTAGATTCTTCAGTCTTCTCACAATGTTCCTAACCTAAACACTCATTCTGAACGAAGGTTGCAGGTCAATAAACATTCCAACTGTTGAATATCCAAACTCTGTGAAAATGCATTTCGGAATGAAACATTACTTTGCAAAGCAGCGTAATGTGACTTGTAGGTAGGGTTGCAAAATCAAATCAAATCAAAGTTTATTGGTCATGTGCACCGAATACAACAGGTGTAGAGCTTACAGTGAAATGCTAACTTACAGGCTCTACCCAATAGTGCAAAAAAAGGTATTAGGTGAACAATAGGTAAGTAAAGAAATAAAAGCAACAGTAAAAGACAGTGAAAAACAGTAGCGAGGCTATAAAAGTAGCGAAGCTACATACAGACACAGGTTAGTCAGGCTGATTGAGGTAATATGTACATGTAGATATGGTTAAAGTGACTATGCATATATGATGAACAGAGAGTAGCAGTAACGTAAAAGAGGTGTTGGTGGGTGGTGGGTGGCAGGACACAATGCAGATAGCCCGGTTAGCCAATGTGCGGGAGTACTGTTTGGTTGGGCCAATTGGGGTAGTATGTACATGAATGTATAGTTAAAGTGACTATGCATATATGATAAACAGAGAGTAGCTGCAGCGTAAAAGAGGGGTTGGGGGTGGCACACAATGCAGATAGTCCGGGTAGCCATTTGATTACCTGTTCAGGACTCTTATGGCTTGGGGGTAAAAACTGTTGAGAAGCCTTTTTCTCCTACACTCCGGTACCGCTTGCCATGCGGCAGTAGAGAGAACAGTCTAAGACTGGGGTGGCTGGGGTCTTTGACAATTTTTAGGGCCTTCCTCTGACACTGCCTGGGGTAGAGGTCCTGGATGGCAGGCAGCTTAGCCCCAGTGATGTACTGGGCCGCATACACTTCCGTCTGTAGTGCCTTGCGAGCAATTGCCGTACCAGGCAGTGATGCAACCAGTAAAATGCTCTCAATGGTGCAGCTGTAGAACCTTTTGAGGATCTCAGGACCCATGCCAAATCTATTCGTTTCCTGAGGGGGAATAGGCTTTGTCGTGCCCTTTTCACAACTGTCTTGGTGTTTTTGGACCATTCTATTTTGTTTGGAACTTGAACCTCTCTACCTGCTTCACTACAGCCCTGTGGATGAGAATTATAGGCTGCCTCGTTGTTGTCGGTGATCAGGCCTACCACTGTTGTGTTGTCTGCAAATTTAATGATGGCGTTGGAGTCGTGCCTGGCCATGCAGTCGTTGGTGAACAGGGAGTACAGGAGGGGACTGAGCACGCACCCCTGGGGCGCTCCAGTGTTGAGGATCAGCGTGGCAGATGTGTTGCTACCTACCCTCACTACCTGGGGGCAGCCCGTCAGGAAGTCCAGGATCCATTTGCAGAGGGAGGTGTTTGAGGGTACTATGGTGTTGGACGTTGAGCTGCAGTCAATAAATAGCATTCTCACATAAGTGTTCCTTTTGTCCAGGTGGGAAAGGGCAGTGTGGAGTGCAATAGAGATTGCATCATCGGTGGATCTGTTTGGGCAGTATGCAAATTGGAGTGGGTCTAGGGTTTCTGGGATAATGGTGTTGATGTGAGCCATTACCAGCCTTCCAGAGCACTTCATGGCTACGGACATGAGTGCTACGGGTCTGTAGTCATTTAGGCAGGTTGTCTTTGTGTTCTTGGGCAAAGGGACTATGGTGGTCTGCTTGAAACATGTTGGTATTACCAACAATCAGGGACATGTTGAAAATGTCAGTGAAGACACCTGCCAGTTGGTCAGCATAAACTCTGCTAACTTTTGCAAGTTTTCCAAAAATCCTGGTTGGAGGTTTCCTGGAAATGGAAGCAGGAAATCGGTAATCATTCAATCAGGATTTTTGCAACCCTACTTGCAGGACAATTATGCATGTAGCTGAAAGGATTTAAGAGATACGTGTTTGTAGCACTTTGCGGACAATTGTAAACCTTTTTTTTCTTAAAGTACAGTATAATACAATGGTCTGAAACTCACGGTTTTACAGGCCACAGCAGGCCTGCAAGTCACATCCTCCTAGATCTATCCTCCGCCTTCGACACCGTCAACCATCAAATCCCTCCTCTCCACCCTCTCAGGTCTGGGCGTCTCAGGCTCTGCAGACTCTTGGATTGCATCCTACCTGGCAGACTGCTGCTACCAGGTGATGAGGTTAGGATCTGTGTCTGCACCACGTACTCTCAGTACTGGTGTCCCCCGGGCCTCGATTCTAGGCCTTCTCCTCTTCTCTATATACACCAAGTCACTCGGCTGCACCATATCTTCACATCTCCTGTCATTGCTTTGCGGATAACACTCAACTACTTTTTTCTTTCCTCCTTCTGACACCCAGGTGGCAACACACATCTCTGTGTGTCTGGCAGATATCTCAGCTTGGATGTCGGCTCACCACCTCAAGCTTTTTGTGAACTAACACTCACACTTGACTATTTTCCATCTTACTAGCTCTGACTTTGCTGATAGCTACTTTATTGAGGAAACATGTACTTACTATAAATGTGATGTGTGGTTGGCCCACCTAGTTATCCTAAGATGAATGTGTTAACTGTAAGTCACTCTGGATGAGAGTGTCTGCTAAATTACTAAAATGTAAATATAAAGAATCCCTATCTGATACTATTTAGACCATTTTTGAGGGGGGTGTGTACCATAGCTACAAAGTAAGTAAAATGTCAGTTTTGTAGCTGGCTTAGTAGTGATGGTTCAATAGTAGAACAATGTCCTGATGGAGGTTGTTTCAGACCGAATTTTTGGTAAATAAGATCTATTAATTTATTGGATGTATCAAGATTACCAGTGTGTTGGAGTTTCTTATCTATAATAGTTTATGAACAACAGTTTCCAAAAGGGTAGTTCAGTGTTTAAACAGTGACAGTGACTTCTGCCTAATGAATACGCACTATGTAGATACAGACAGAAACATACAGTGACAGGGAGGACAGGAGATGCACACAGCAAATTGGCCAGTGTTACCTAGTGTTGGTTTTCAGTGCAACATTGTTGATATATTGTTTATTCAGGTGTTAAATTAACTCTGTAAGTATTAAATGAACACGCATTGGTGTAAAATAACCCCTGTGTTGGTTAATGAACAGTGTTAAACCAAAACCATGACCATCCTTATGACCATCCATATTTCCCAGCATGCTCTATAGCAGGTTTGTCACGAACCTCGCTGAAGAGGGTGCCTCTTCCTGTTCGGGCGGGGCTCGGCGGTCGTCGTCACCGGCCTATTAGCTGCCATCGATTCTTTTTCCGTTTGTGTTTGTTATTGGTTAATTGGGTACACCTGTTTTGTATTAGGGTTTGTTTGTAGGGTATTTAAGGGCACTAGGCCTGCTGGGTTTTTGTGCGGGTTTTGTTAATTTTTACTCTGTGTTTGATGGTGTATTGCTTTTCGTGTTCTTTATTTATTCCGGTCTATTTTGTCCTGTTGTTTTTGGACTGGCAACTAGTTACGCCTTGTGTGTTGGCGTCATTCACCTGCTCTCTGCGCCTGATTCTACCCACCACTCATAGTTTATCGTAACAAGGTTGATTTTTAGAATAGTTTGTTTCAATGTCTATGTTTTTGCATGTACATTGGTTGATTAATTAATCTTATGCTATTCCAATATAAAACATTTTTCTAAAGTAATCCAATTTGTTACTTGAACCTTTTGCACTGTTACTGAAAAGTTTTTTTTTACAATTGAAATGGTTTAGATAATATCATATCTTAGTTCTCAACCCAGCAGTCATTTTGAATGCAGGTTAATAAAATATTAAATACCTCCACTCTGTCTGGATTTTCAACCAGCATGATGTAACTTCCAGGCCTGAGGCCTGATGTTGCCTGTAAATTGTTAGGATAGAAAATAAATGAATGCAACAACCATGTCTCTGTCACTAACAAATAAAGTAATGGGTGGTAATGCTAAAATTCACTTGAAATGGAAGGCACTCAGGGAAATATGCAAATCATAAATATGCAAATAATGCTTTACATTAAGCAGTGTGATGAATTAATACTGAAATGTGCAGACCCGTATAGACAGTGGACCAGTGTTTAACTTAACACTATCAGTACAGACCTCAACACTGAGAGACATGGAGAGAGAGAGAGAGAGGGTTAGAGAGAGAAGGAGAGCACGAGAGCGAGAAAGACACACACGGACATAGAGATGAGAACGATGCAGTTTTAATGAGTCTCCACAGGTTGAGGCGTGTGTCTGGGTTAATCTGATTTTCAATATCAGAGAACCCAGGTACGTCTGCTGGATAGGTCTTCCTGTGTTTATTTTGAAATGAGTGTGGAGGGAGAGTGTGCTTTGTCACTAGTTCATTTTCATTTAAAACCCAACCTCATCTCGTTGGATTTCTACTTTCAGTTTCATTCCAACCGAACAGCATCGGCTGAGTTATTCATTTTTAGATCTACGGCCCCATCGACCATCGTCCTTATGTGATCTGAGAGAAAGCATGGAGGAAAATGTTGAGTCATAATGAATCACCAACTGCCACTCACACTGTGATAGATCATTACTCATGTTTTCGTAAGTTCATAGCAGCCAAATGCCATTGCATTTACCCAGTATTGCCAAGTATCCAGCATAGAATGGATGTGCCACAAACACTGACCATATCTACTTACACCAATCTGTTCACTGCAGGGTTCTTCACGGTGTGTGTCATACACAACAGGTTTTTACTGGTTGCTCTGTGGCACTATGTGCTCATTGGTCACAGTCCCCTGGGAGTACTGGCATAGTTTATACACGGACAAATCTCCTGTGTGCACAGATGGCATGCATTTTGTCACCACAGCTTGTGTTGTGAGCGTGGACGTGTGCGTGCGATCACACACACACAGACACACACACACACACACACAACTTGACCCTTGGTAGAGTGCCAACTGTATTGTCACAGCAGAGCGTGGGTTTAATACAAGCCTGTTGTCTACACATGTGACTATTTGAGTGTGATGTGTACTATATGCATGAATATGCACAGCTATGGTCACTCGGTCACACGTATGTACACAACACATGCAAGCACCCACGCAGGGGCACACGCCAGACGCACTCATGCACACACATGCAAACATACACACACAAACATGTACACACACAATCTATATGCAAAATAGAATATGCAGGAATGGGTGAGACACCAACACACAAACACAGTTTGCTATCTGCCTCAGATCGCCCCAGGGCTTTCTGGGATTTAGGGTATAAAACAGACTTTTTTTGTGCATTGGGTACTATGAGAAATGGTCTTTATAAATAACGCATATCATTGTTATTCATGGGATAGTTTGTATATGCTAGTATCGCAGCATTCCCATGTGAAAAGAGCTGATGGTGCAATACAAATGGTGGTGCAATCATCTTTTTTATTTGCCATAAACTAAACGTATTGGTCAACAAAGGGAAAGTAACATGAAATGGGATCTAAGCTAAAAAGTTTTACCTTTAGTGGTCATGTCTGCATGTGTGTGTGTGTGAGCGTGAGCGTGTGTGTCCTCTCCATGGCAATCAAGTTGTTGTTTTGTCTGAGACTATTCTGTCTGTTGCTGTGTCTGGGAAAATGTTAATTGGGAGGTAGACATATTGTTTGGTTTGTGTAGTGGTTGTTTTTTTTGGGGGGTACAGCAGGTGTTTGAAGCGCTGACAAGGACACATTCTAAATGGAATCAGTGCAGAGATAATACCAACAGGGACACCCGAGTTCTCCTAACTTTCCCTTTTTATTGCGCATAATTAAAATGAATTGCTTTTTATGGCTGTTGTTTTTGCTCCCAGTTTTCTAGCTATACGGCTCTATTGATTTATCATAGGCTGGTATTCCAATCTACGCTGGGGTGGTAATAGTTTTAGCTTTGCAAGATCCCCACTGAGCACAAATGTAGACGTGGAACTATTGTTATTTTTGCTTCGTTCTGCTGCTCTCAAATTTATGAATTTAGCATAGACACCGGAACAAAACAGAGAAATGGTTCACAGCATGTGTGTGTCATCCTGTACTGCCAGTGAATGACTCCTCTTACGGAAAATCACATGTTTTCACGTGACATTTCCATGTGTTTTGTACATGTGATATCATGTGTCTTTGGAACAATTCACGTGATGGCATTTTACATGAAGTTTCACATGATCACATAACCTTCAACAAATTATCACACGAGATTTCACAGGTGATGCCCTGCAAACAAAAATAGTTCACGGCATTCTGATCTTCCTGCTGTGCCACTATGTCTGTACCAGTAACTGATTTGACCTACACTTTCCTAACACTTTGGACTTCAAAGTAAATCTCAGCTTTCTTAATAATAAACTCAAGAAAAACAAAATATTTTTCTTAGTGATTCAGGAGTATCATTAAACCAGAAAAATATGCCCCAACAACAGTAGACTACAAAACACTCAAATTGATAAAATAAGTAAATTAAATCAATGATCATAAAATAGTCTGAAAAACTGATAGCAAAAAATTGCCATCTGCACTGCTAACTGCAGAGATGTGTTAAAGGTGTCACGCCCTGGCCATAGAGAGGCTTTTTATTCTCTATTTTGGTTAGGCCAGGGTGTGACTAGGGTGGGCGTTCTATGTTCTTTTTTCTATGTTTTTGTATTTCTTTGTTTTTGGCAGGGTATGGTTTTCAATCAGGGACAGCTGTCTGTCGTTGTCTCTGATTGAGAACCATACTTAGGTAGCTCTTGCCCAAATGGATTTTGTGGGTAGTTCTTTTCTGTTTTGAGTTTTTGCACCTGACAGGACTGTTTCGTTTTCATTCATTCATTCTCTTTGTTATTTTGTTTTGTGTTCACTTTAAATAAAGATAACATGAACACTTACCACGCTGCGCTTTGGTCCAAACCTTCCTCAGACGAACATCGTTACAAAAGGTAACGAATGTTTCGGGGAATGCTACAGACTTTTTGGTGCAGCAGAAAGATCAGCGTACCTCAAATACAGAGGTTGTGAGTTAAAATTCCAGGTGTGGTTCTAGTTTAGCTCAACAGCGATAACACATGGAATTGCACATTTGATCACATATTAAGTGTTCCAAAAACACGTGTCTTCGCGTGTGAAATGTCATGTGAAGGGTTCAAAAATACATGTGTTAACAAGAAACTATACTGGTAGCCATTGCTGTTAATTTTGTGGTAAATTGTACAGTCTTTATACAGAACATTTATACAGTAATATGATACTGTATTAGTGATTTGCTATATATTTACTGTCAATCACAATGAACTTGGGTACTTTTTGCTCATCCTGCAAATTAACTTGGAATGCCTCACTTGCAATTGCATTTAAACCTATAGGATACTTACATACAATTATGGTAAAAAAAAAATGTTTTTTATTTTTTATCCTTTCACTTTATAGTAAATTACCGGCCACTGAGTTGCGGTGAAAATAGTGGAAACAACTTGTGTATTTCATCAGCTGAACTGTACAGGAAGTACACAAAAATGTTAATTTGAATTATTTTACAGTATTTTCAATAGTGGAAAATTTGAATGAGCAAATTGGTTAACTTTCTGAAATGACGGGAACTTACCCCCTAAAGTTGATTGACGCTCACTAGCGACACACAGTGGCGTCATTTGGAATATTGAATAGCGCCTTGTGTGTTTAGGCTAGAGACTTAACATTTTTTTGTATAGGCTGCAGCTAAATCCCCCTCCTTCCGCCGATATAAAGCTTGTGCCTATTCCATAACATGAGGCTTTTAAAGACAGTCTTTTTCTACACATGAGAGGATCAGGACAAGAAAATCATCAGGAACTAGTATGTAAAACCTAAACGGCTTGAGCTACAAATGAATGTCACCACCATCGAAAAGATGAGATTCTCACGAATACGACAGTGTCAGTTTTTTCTCTACGACATCCACAAGCTTTACGGCAGTTATCTGTCGCAGATGTCCCAATTTCAAAGATGTCTTCGACAGCAACAAAAAATACTGTCTAGACCGAACAGTTGGAGCTACAAATTAATATTGCATTAGTATCGAAAGGGGAGACTCAAGAATACGAAGGGGATTGTTATTTTGCGACACAAACAAGCTTCAGGGGAGTCGCCTGAAAGTAACCCAGTACCGGTCTATAAAAGTGTCACAATGTGCATAAGGGGTAAATAGTCCCCCTAATGACATGACCAAAAATTGATATTTTACATTTATATCTATACACTACTAGTCCAACGTTTGGACAAACCTACTCATTCAAGGGTTTTTCTTTATTTTTACTTTGTTTCTTCTTCTACATAGTAGAACAATTGTGAAGACATCAGTCTATGAAATAACACAGATGGAATCATGTTGTAACCAAAAAATGTGTGAAACAAATCAAAATATATTTTAGACTCTCAACCAGCTTCACCTGGAATGCTTTTCCAACAGCCTTGAAGGAGTTCCCACATATGCTTAGCATTTGTTGGCTGCTTTTCATTCACTCTGCGGTCCAACGCATCCCAAACCATCTCAATTGGGTTGAGGTCGGATGATTTTGACTGGTACTGTATATATATATATATTTCAGCTACAGAACAGGCACTTCAAAACCTTATTCCTTATGATTTATTTTTTGGGTACATGTGCAGATATAGTATAATGGTAAATTTTTCTCCAAAATATATGGCATATAAAGCTGTGTTCATAACCATGTGGAAGGTGGGAATTTACTACTTGAAGTTGGAAATTCAAGTTGGAAAATGTCAATTGGTTAATGGCCAACAAGCTGCGTCAACCATAAACTAAAAGTACAGCTATCATGCTTTTAAACAAATTCTAGAGTTCAAAAAACATATTAATAGATTGCGTTTAATAAATGTTTTGTTACATTTATCTGCTGCAAATGCTGTTGTTGAGGTCATTTCCTTAGTAGGTGACGTCAGAGGTCAGCATGTGGGAGAAGTTGTAGCTCAGGGATGAGTGATTATCAGTTGTAGGGCCGTTCAAGTGGTAAATTCCCACTTGGTTACGAACACAGTTTTAGGTACAATCATTACTGCACTTTGAAATGTAGGTGGAGGCAATGTGCTGGTGGGGCTCATTAGCATATTTGGGGGTTGAAAATCTGTTGTATTTGTGTCAACCATCAGTAAAAATATTGTACCAGTTTAAGTAGTTTAGTCTGGTGATGGGGAAACAAACCTTCCTGAAGCATTGAGGTTTTCCAGCTAATTGTGTTGAAAATAGGTTAATTACTCAAGGCTTTTACCAACACAATGTAAACTAGTGGTACCTCTTGGTCAAAATAATTCTATATGACGCTCCGTAGCTCAGCGTAGCCTTTTTGTGTTATACCAAACCAAATCAGGTGGTTGTTCGATGAAACTAAACTTCGGATGTCATTGATCACATGCTTCTGATAAAGTGATACAGGCATCTGCACCAGAGTATGTGAGCGGAGCGAAGCTGGATCGGAGCGGAGCGAAGCTGGATCGGAGCGGAGCGAGGGAGTCTAAGTCTTAAATCATTTTCCGCCCAAAGTCTGTGCCTGTATTTAGTTTTCATGCTAGTGAGGGCCGATAATCCACTCTCACATAGGTACGTGGTTGCAAATGGCATCAGTGTCTTAACAGCGCAATTTGCCAAGGCAACAAACTCTGAGCACAACCCTATCCAGAAATCTGGCAGTGGTTTCTGATTAAATTACATTTTGTTGCAATTTTGATGAGGCTCTCTTGTTCAGATATCGGTAAGTGGACTGGAAGCAGGGCATTGAAAGGGATAACGAATCCAGTAGGTTTTGTCGTCCGTTTCACTTCTAAATATGTCACAGCCTATATGGGCAATTTGTAGACTATAATGATTTAATACAACAACATGGTGTTTAAATGCTGAGTGCTTTATGTCCCTACTAGCCTATTGTGTCGCATTCGCAAATGCTTCACAAAATATATTTCTTTGTAGGTTATAGCCTTGAAATATTTGAAATAATATAGCCTAAATAATTAATTTTTGTTCCTTAGGCTCCCTGTCTGGCTCCTGACCTAGTCAGACTGTTTATACAGTGACAAGAAAAAGTATGTGAACCCTTTGGAAGGACATGGTTTTCTGCATAAATTGGTCATAAAATGTGATCTGATCTTCATCTAAGTCACAACAATAGACAAACAGTGTGCTTAAGACAAATGATCTATAAATGGAGAAAGTTCAGCACTGTTGCTACTCTCCTTAGGAGTGGGCATCCTGCAAAGATGACTGCAAGAGCACAGTGCAGAATGCTCAATGAGGTTAAGAAGAATCCTCGAGTGTCAGCTAAAGATATATATGGAACATGCTAACATCTCTGTTGACGAGTCTACGACACGTAAAACAGTAAACAAGAATGGTGTTCATGGGAGGACACTACAGACTTCTGTCCAAAAAAAACATTGCTCCACATCTGAAGTTTGCAAAAGAGCACCTGGATGTTCCACAGCGCTACTGGCAAAATAATCTGTGGGCAGATTAAACTAAAGTTGAGTTGTTAGGAAGGAACACACAACACTATGTGTGGAGAAAAAAGGCACTGCACACCAACATCAAAACCTCATCCCAACTGTAAAGTATGGTGGAGGGATTATCATGGTTTGGGGCTGCTTTGCTGCCTCAGGGCCTGGATAGCTTGCTATCAATGATGGAAACAGTTTTGTAAAGAGGAATGGTCCAAAATTCCTCCTGACCGTTGTGCAGGTCTGATCCTCAACTACAAAAAATGTTTGGTTGAGGTTATTTCTGCTAAAGGGTCAAACAATTATTAAATCCAAGAGTTCACATACTGTACTTTTCCCACCCTGCACTGTGAATATTTTCGTGGTGTGTTCAATAAAGACATGAAAACGTATAATTGTTTGTGTGTTATTAGTATAAGCACACTGTGTTTGTCTATTTTTTGTGACTTAGATGAAGAGCAGATCAAATTTTATGACCAATTTATGCAGAAGTCCAGATAATTCTAAAGGGTTCACATACTTTTTCTTGCCACTGTATATCCAGCATCAAAAGTAACATCACTAGGTTTATGGTTATGTCGATGAAGGTTGAGAACCTATTTTTCCATTGTCGGTTCTACAATCTGTGTAAGAACTTCTGGCAATCAATAACTGCACTGTTAAGAGGTTACTTTGCATTCTCCAGTAGGATAATGGCAGCTGGTTCATCAGAAAGTTAACGTTTAGTTTTAAATAACTTCCTGTCAACTACACTGGACAAAAATATAAACGCAACGTGTAAAGTGTTGGTCCCATTTTTCATGAGCTGAAAAAAACCCTGAAATGTTCCATACACACAAAAAGTTGGGCTGGGCATGGCCTGGCTCCTCTGTTGGTGGACATGGCTGACAAGTAAGTGGGCCTTTTCCCACTCATGGCTTTACCCCCCTCCTGTGAACTGGAATTCAGTAAAATCTTTGATATTGTTGCATTTAGATTTTTTGTTATGGTTATCATAAACATTCAAATTAATTTACTGAAGCCAATCCATCACACTAACTGGTTTGATGGTCTGGTAGGAAAGTGAGTAACACAATTGCATGGCTATAAAATACATTTGCTTACAGTTTGTTATCACATGCACTTACAACTGCCTTTACGGAGGCGGCAGAACTGACACTATACACAAAAACGGTTTCTGAACAGATTACATTAACTAGGAAACCGTTCGCTCTTATGGGAGCCCAAAAGAGCTAACTGGATGCCTTGCCTAGAATAAGCCACACCTGCAATCGTCTGATATGCTGCCGCTGTTACAGCATGCTGCCAATCAGCAAGTGATGTGCATGTTGTCGAAAGAAGAGACAGTGGGGGCACAATAGGTTACTGGCAAGATTGTTAGCAGCAGCAAGTGTTCTGTACTTTACCAGCAACATTTTCCCAGTAAATTATAGTGACTTGTAAGGAGCTCCAGTTAAGAACCAACAAATTCACAGCATCAAGTTGCCATTTAAGATACTGGAGAATTTATGATAACCTCTTCACAGTACAGCGCTAACAAATTATGTAACCACATTTGTAGAACAGTCAGTGTCAAAAGTGGTATACTAGTGGCATTGGCATAGCTATCAAACGCATCAACTGTTAAAAGACTTAGGCATATATTAATACACATATATATATACGCACACCCCCAAATATGCTATTGAGCCCGACCAGTACATTACCCCCACCTGATGATCATACCTTATCTAAAAACATTGGCTGTGAAGTGTACCTTTGACCTTTTTCTACCCCAGGCAACGACACCGTACCCTAACCGTACACCAATTTGTTGAGAATATAGTATGAATAATTATGAACCTGGTGGCACTGCAGAAACATCGATGCCCACCCAACCGAGAGGCTGCAAGATCAAATACTCAAATCATTTATTTATACTCTATGTGTAGTGTGATTGAACAATTCAAGTTTTACATTGCTGGTAACAATTGGACAATTATTTACTTGACTCTGGGCAGCTTTTAGCAACGTGCAGAAATGCATTCTTGCGAGTAAAGTTTGTGGCCATATCTCTTTCACACTCACAGATCTAGTGCTGGAGCTGCACTGTAGCTGGACATATCAGGTTGCTAGCAACCAAGAGATTAAGAGTTCTAATCCGATTTCCCAAGTTTTTTTAACATTAATTGAAACCAGAATACAGCTGCATAATGTTTATAGAAATAACACATTGAAGTTGTTTTATATATTTAAATTATTTTTATTACACCTTTAGGAATTGCACTTATGGCCACAGACCTAGTGGTGCATCAGTAACTTAATGTTGCTGACAACCAAAAGGTTGTGAGTTCAAATGCCAATTGAGGTGTAAGTAATCAACATACTGTTGTTTAATATTAACACCTGCTGTAGTTGTAGATTTACCATATTTTCACAGAAATGAGACAAAAAAAACTCCAGGTGACCATGACTAAAAATGTCCTTCGGGACGTCGCTGGAACAAACCAGGAAAAAGACAAAACCTGCAGGGGACCATAACTGTTTAAATTGAACTAAAGTTAAATATGCCTTTTTAAAGTAGAATATTCAAAAGGACATTTGACACCTGGATTTTCACACACTCACATGTTGTCACGTGTTGAAATTTTGCATCCCCATGTTGTCATATTTCTTTCACAATTTCACATGAGATCATGATGTCACATGTCTGGTTATGTTATCACATGTTGCTTCACGTTGCCACATGTTGCTTCACATTAGCTCTACATTAAATCACGTGATCACGAGATCACACAAGATCATGTGTTCACATGGTTCTCTTTACAGTGTTAGGATCCTGGACCTTGTATATCTATAATGAAGTCGTAAGTCTTGCCTGGCTGCAGATATTAAAAACATCAAACATTCAAACTCTAGTGATGGGTCGTTTGCGAACGAGACGGCTTTAAGAGCTCTTGTAGGTGAACACTGGGAGACGGCTCGCATATCAGGAGAGCCGAATCTATTTATAAAAAGAAATAACAAATTAACATGTGAATAATCGAAAGATTTAAATGAATAGAATTAACTAATTCAAAGAACGAAAAAAAGTATCAAATAATATAGGCTTAAATGCTCAAGCGCACACACATTTGTTCTGACTGTCTGCTCAGACTAACAGCCTCACCTGTTGTTCCTGTCAATCAGACACGCAATGTCAACCAATGAACCAAAGATGCGTGAGGGAGGGCCGAGCCAACTCACTCACAGTCACACACTTAGCAGCCGAGGAGAGAGAGGAAGGACATCTGTGAAAACAACAGCTGGAAAATGAGTCGGAAGCACAGTAGTAGCATTTGTATTAATTTTAATAATGCAGACAGTGTTAGAGCACAGTGTAGAATTTGCCAAAACAAAATCTCATATAAAGCCCGTTCTATGCACAACCTACACTGGCATATGTGTACTGTGCACCAAACTGTGAAGCTAGCTTCGAGAAGCTAGTGGGCCTGCTAGTGATAGTGGTGGAGCCAGTACCTCCAAACATGGACATGTATCCACTCAGTCAAGTAGGCCTACGCCACGACCC
Source organism: Oncorhynchus nerka (assembly GCF_034236695.1). Classification (NCBI taxonomy): domain Eukaryota; kingdom Metazoa; phylum Chordata; class Actinopteri; order Salmoniformes; family Salmonidae; genus Oncorhynchus; species Oncorhynchus nerka. The sequence goes on along the minus strand of NC_088414.1, from coordinate 14,473,171 downwards.
ACAGCAACACAGTCTTCTATGGACCAGTTTATCCCAAAGTCTGTGTCTGTAGCAAAACAAGGCCAAATTGATATTGCATTGGCTAAAATGATTGCCATCAATTTCCAGCCATTTTCGATCGTGGAGGACAGGTTTTTAGAAATTATAGCAATAGTCTAAATCCAATGTACACAATTCCAACAGGAAAACCCTTTCAAAATCACTTATTCCACAACTGTACGAGAGCACACAGGCAGAAGTGCGGGAAAGAGTCCAAAAAGCTACTGCAGTTTGCCTTACCACTGACTGCTGGACATCAAGGGTAACATGTCATTTAACCTCTTGCCTCTACTTGGGACGCTTGCGTCCCAACTAGAGCTCTGGAAATGCAAATGCGCTACGCTAAATGCTAATAGTATTAGTTAAAACTCAAAAGTTCATTAAAATACACATGCAGGGTATCAAATTAAAGCTACACTCGTTGTGAATCCAGGCAACAAGTCAGATTTTTAAAATGCTTTTCGGCGACAGCATGAGAAGCTATTATCTGATAGCATGCACCAATACACTACAACAGAAAAGCACAGCAGGGGACGTAAACAAAATAATTAGCATTTCGGCGTTACACAAACCGCACAATAAAATAGAAAACAGTCATTACCTTTCACCATCTTCTTTGTTGGCACTCCTAGATGTCCCATAAACACTATTGGGTCTTTATTTCGATTAAATCGGGCCATATAAAGCCAAGATATCGTTATATGTAGACTGTGTGATAAACGAAAAAAACAGCGATTTCACAACGTAACGTCATTTTTAAAATTCAAAAAGTAGACGATAAACTTTCACAAAACACTTCGAAATACGTTTGTAATGCTACTTTAGGTATTAGTAAACGTTAATAAGCGATAAAAATAATCCGTGGCGATGTAAATATCATTAGCTGTCGTCTTGGAAAAAATTTCAGGAGAGAGCTCTTCCGGAATGATCTGGGCGGAGACCGGAGGTAAGTCGTGCCCCTCTTTCGGTTCAACCAAGAATCAAAGATGATTCAATTCACAAGACTCTAGACAACATGGGGATGCTGTGGGAGTTGAATGCTCGGTCTTATCTAATTCGGCTCACTGTTAACAATTGCTGGAAGTGGCGCAAGGATATTTATTTCCATTTTCTGTGATCAGGTTTTCCTGCGCTTTCCGATGTAACGCACGTTATGTAATAGCCACAGTCGTGATTTAACCAGTTTTAAAAACGTCCGAGGGTTTCCTATCCACACATTCTAACCATATGAACGTACTATATTCCTGGCATGAGTAGCAGGGCGCTGAAATGTTGCGCGATTTTTAACAAAATGTTCAAAAAAGTAGAGGGTAGGAGCAACAGGTTAATTTGAAGATGTTTCGATGTCTAGCTGTCTTCTGGACTGCTTTGAGTTCAGTGACAGACACACCTCAGAGAACTTGGCAGAGGAACTGTTGAGAGTGGCCAGAGAATGGCAGGTAGATGAAAAAGTGGTCTGTTGTGTTAGCGACAATGCAGCTAACATAAACAAAGCCATGAAAATGTTAAAATGGACACATCATCCATGTCTTGCCAACACAATCAACCTGATTGTAAGAGATGCTCTGATGGTGAGGAAGCCCACTGTGGACAAAGTGAAAGCAGCTGTGGAATACTTCCACAGGAGCACAGTAGGTGCTGAAAAACTAAAGTGTACACAATGCCAGATGGGGATGTCTGAGCTGAGGCCTAAACATTTTGAGGAATTCAACATTGTATATGTTGAAGCGGTTTCTTGAGGCCAAGGATGCCATCATCTCTACACTGGCCATTGTCAATGCACCTGCTGATGCTCTGACCCAAGAGGAATGGGAGGTGGTGGAGGAGATGTGCAGAGTCCTGGAGCCCTTTGAACAGGTCACTGTGGAGATCAGTGGAGAGAAGTACAGTAAGCAGTTATTACCAGAGGTGGGACCAATTAATTGTAAGTAAGTCTCAAGTCTTAGCACTCAAGTTCCAAGTCAAGACCGACAAGTCTCAAGTCCTAAACTTTGAGTTTCGTGTCCTAAACAAGTCATAATGTTCTCTTCACCAAATGTAATACCATTTCATATTTTTAACAACCTTAACAACCACACACACACACACACACACACACACACCTGCATGTTTTGCAAGTTGCAATCCGTTTTTTGTTGATACAGTGTAGTCTTTATATTCGAAAATAATAATTTGGATTATCATCTTTCCAAGAGCTCCATCTAAATTCACCCGCCGACGTTCCTCTGCACTGCCACGCGCAACTTTTCCTCAGCTGGCACAATTCGATTGGCTGCTGTCCGATTCAAACTGTAATCTGTTAAATGAAGAGTGATGCGCTGCACACTTTTTTAAATAGCATAATTTAAATATCTGGGCTTGGGGAGGGTATCAAGTCAGGTCGAGTCAAAAGGCTAGTCCAAGTTAAAGTCACGAGTCATTGGTGTCAAAGTCAAGTCTGACTCGAGTCCAAGTCATGTGACCCGAGTCCAAGTCATGTGACTCGAGTCCAAGTCATGTGACTCGAGTCCAAGTCATGCGACTCGAGTCCAAGTCATGCGACTCGATTCCAAGTCATGCGACTCGAGTCCAAGTCATGTGACTCGAGTCCAAGTCATGTGACTCGAGTCCACGCCTCTGGTTATTACTACGTCATTATTGAATCCAGTATTATACATGTAGATGAGAATGTAGTATCGGTAGACAAAACATGAACCTGAAATAATAAATGACTGTTCTCTCTTTTCAGCTATGTGACAGACTCAACAATGATACTCATGTGTAAGGGTCTGCAGCGAATCACAGCCAGCTGCCAGAGAGAAGCAAATGTAACCACAGGACATGTGACAGAGTTGATGGACACCCTATGTTCATCAATGGACAGAAAGTTCCACAGAATAGAATATAATCACGTGCTATCAGAAACCATTGCACTTGACCCCAGGTTAGCGTTCAGTGAAGCTGAATTGATGAGGCTCTTCAAAGAATAACCTCAGCAGCAGGGAGGGACAGCCCCAGCAGTCAGCCGGCTCAGGCACCAGGGCAACAGGAAGAAGAGCAGTAGAAGTAATGCCACAAACGTCTGCTGTTTGGATGCTGTTTGACAACAGAGCAACTGGGGATGCAGCACGAAGGAATCCCTCAGCAGATGCTATAATGGAGGTCCGATCCTATTTCGAGGAGCCCGTAGTGGCCACATCCGTTCCCTCTGCATAGTGGCCACAACAGTTCCCTCTGAGAGGGTCTTCTCGAAAACGGGACAAATAATTACTGAGAAGAAACCGCATCAGCCCCTCAAAAGTGAGGTAGCTTGCATTTCTGAATGCAAATCTCTCAAAAGCAAAATATGGTCAGCATTGCTGTGTGGTGCTGGTTAAAACATTTAATGTTTTAAGTGGGATGCTGCAGTTTTGCACATTGTTATTTATTTTTGAATGGTTAGATTCATATGCACTTTGTTAATATGCATGAAAAAGTTATACTTTAAATGCAAATGTTTAATAGCATTCTATTTCATAACAAACCAAAGCATTTTTAAATACATTGTGGTTAAGGTAGAGTATGATTTCATTTAATGATTTCATTAGAATTTTTTTAACACCAGTCATAGTCAACACTGGGAAACACTGGTTTAGAAGACTAGGGACTCTACTCAACCCATATCGGGGATGTTTAGCATTACAGTGTGATTGAAATACACTACATGACTATGAGTATGTGGACACCTGCTTGTCAAACATCTCATTCCAAAATCATGGGCATTAATATGGAGTTGGTCCCCCTTTTGCTGCTACAACAGCCTCCACTCTTCTGGGAAGGCTTTCCACTAGATGTTGGAACATTGCTGCGGGGACTTGCTTCCATTCATCCACAAGAGCATTCGTGAGGTCGGGCACTGGCTCACAGTTGCCGTTCCAATTCATCCCAAAGGTGTGTCATTGGATATTCTAATCAAGTGAGAGAGACTTTGTCATTTCTTCAAACAATCATCTTTATTCAATATAGATTATTATTGCAAAAATGAGACTGTTGGGCCGAGCAGCCTAACCTTTACAGAAAATGTTGTTTCTTATATAGCTGCCACTAAGAATGCTTAGTTATGGCTGGTTCTATCCCCTCATGCAGATTGGGTGGCACCATAAGCCACTTTGGGTTAATTTCCTGGTTATCTGCCTCTGGTGTTGTTTCTCAGATGCAAGAATGATTAGACATAATAAGGGTTTTGTTCTATTCCTCTAGGCTCTCTCTATCTCGGTTACACCCACCACATCTTATCGATGGAATGCCAGCTGTAGGTTTTTAAGCTCCTCTCAGTTCACACAGACATAGATGATAGTTCTCATCAAAGCTATTCGATGCATAAACAGCATTATAACCAAATCTTGTAATTTTCCCACCATAAGTGTTTGATGGGGTTGAGGTCAGGGCTCTGTGCAGGCCAGTCAAGTTCTTCCACACCGATTGCAACAAACCATTTCTGTATGGACCTCGCTTTGTGCACGGGGGCATTATCATGCTGAACCATGGAAGGGCCTTCCCACAAAGTTGGAAGCACAGAATCATCTAGAATATCATTGTACGCTGTAGCGTTAAGATTTCCTTTCACTGGAACTAAGGGGCCTAGCCCGAACCATGAAAAACTTTACAGTTGGCACTATTCATTGGGGCAGGTAGCGTTCTCCTGGCATCCGCCAAACCCAGATTCGTATATCCGACTGCCAGATGGTGAAGCGTGATTCCTCACTCCAGAGAACACATTTCCACTGCTCCAGAGTCCAATGGCGGTGAGCTTTACACCACTGCAGCTGACACTTGGCATTGCGCATGGTGATCTTATGCTTGCGTACGACTGGTCGGCCATGGAAACCCATTTCACGAAGAGGCCGACGAACAGTTATTGTGCTGATGTTGCTTCCAGAGGCAGTTTGAATCTCAGTAATGAGTTTTGCACCCAAGGACAGACCATTTTTAGGCGCGCGCGCTTCAGCACTCGGCGGTCCCGTTCTGTGAGCTTGTGTGGCCTACCTCTACACTGCTGAGCCGTTATTGCTCCTAGACTTCCGCTTCACAATAACAGCACTTACAGTTGACCGAGGCAGCTCTAGCAGGGCAGAAATTTGATGAACTGAATGTTGGAAAAGTGGAATCCTATGACGATGTCACGTTGAAAGTGACCGAGCTCTTCAGTAAAGCCATTCTACTGCCACTGTTTGTCTATTTAAAACAATATATATATTTCACCTTTATTTAACCAGGTAGGCTAGTTGAGGACAAGTTCTCATTTACAACTTCGACTTGGCCAAGATAAAGCAAAGCAGTGCGACACAAACAAACACAGAGTTACACATGGAATAAACAAACATAAAGTCAATAACCCAATAGAGAAAAAGTCTATATACAGTGTGTGCAAATGAGGTAAGATAAGGGAGGTAACATTACATTTACATTTAAGTCATTTAGCAGACGCTCTTATCCAGAGCGACTTACAAATTGGTGCATTCACCTTATGACATCCAGTGGAGCAGCCACTTTACAAAGGTGCATCTAAATCTTTAGGCAAGCACCATGGTCTTGTAGCGGATGCGAGCTTCAACTGGAAGCCAGTGGAGAGAGCGGAGGAGCGGGGTGACGTGAGAGAACTTGGGAAGGTTGAACACCAGACGGGCTGCGGCGTTCTGGATGAGTTGTAGGGGTTTAATGGCACAGGCAGGGAGCCCAGCCAACAGCGAGTTGCAGTAATCCAGACGGGAGATGACAAGTGCCTGGATTAGGACCTGCGCCGCTTCCTGTGTGAGGCAGGGTCGTACTCTGCGGATGTTGTAGAGCATGAACCTACAGGAACGGGCCACCGCCTTGATGTTAGTTGAGAACGACAGGGTGTTGTCCAGGATCACGCCAAGGTTCTTAGCGCTCTGGGAGGAGGACACAGTGGAGTTGTCAACCGTGATGGCGAGATCATGGAACGGGCAGTCCTTCCCCGGGAGGAAGAGCAGCTCCGTCTTGCCGAGGTTCAGCTTGAGGTGGTGATCCGTCATCCACACTGATATGTCTGCCAGACATCCAGACATGCAGAGATGCGATTCGCCACCTGGTCATCAGAAGGGGGAAAGGAGAAGATTAATTGTGTGTCGTCTGCATAGCAATGATAGGAGAGACCATGTGAGGTTATGACAGAGCCAAGTGACTTGGTGTATAGCGAGAATAGGAGAGGGCCTAGAACAGAGCCCTGGGGGACACCAGTGGTGAGAGCACGTGGTGAGGAGACGGATTCTCGCCACGCCACCTGGTAGGAGCGACCTGTAAGGCAATAAATAGGTCAATAGTGGCAAAACAATTACAATTTAGCGATAGATGTGCATAAGTGGAGATACTGGGGTGCATAGGACAAAAAGATAACAGTATGGGGATGAGGTAGATGGATGGGCATTTACAGATGGGCTATGTACAGGTGCAGTGATCTGTGAGCTGCTGTTACAGCTGGTGCTTAAAGTTAGTGAGGGAGATATGGGTCTCCAGCTTCAGTGATTTTTGCAATTCGTTCCAGTCATTAGCAGCAGAGAACTGGAAGGAAAGGCGCCCAAAGAGGAATTGGCTTTGTGGGTGACCAGTGAAATATACCTGCTGGAGTATGTGCTATAGGTGGGTGCTGCTATGGTGACCAGTGAGCTGAGATAAGGCGGGGCTTTACCTAGCAAAGACATATAGATGACCTGGAGAAAGTGAGTTTGGCGAAGAATATGAAGTGAGGGCCAGCCAACGAGAGCATACAGGTCGCAGTGGTGGGTAGTATATGGGGTTTTGGTGACAAAATGGATGGCACTGTGATAGACTGCATCCAATTTGCTGAGTAGAGTGTTGGGGGCTATTTTGTAAATGACATCGCCGAAGTCAAGGGTCGGCAGGATAGTCAGTTTTACGAGGGTATGTTTAGCAGCATGAGTGAAGGATGCTTTGTTGCGAAATAGGAAGCCGATTCTAGATTTAATTCTGGATTGGAGATGCTTAATGTGAGTCTGGAAGGAGAGTTTACAGTCTAACCAGACTGGTTAGGCTGTCAGCAGACTCAAGGCTGTTGAGTCTGCCGATGAGAATGTGGTGATTGACAGAGTCAAAAGCCTTGGCCAGGTCGATGAATACAGCTGCACAGTATTGTCTCTTATCGATGGCGGTTATGACATGGTTTAGAACCTTGGGCGTGGCTGAGGTGCACCCATGACCAGCTCGGAAACCAGACTGCATAGCGGAGAAGGTACGGTGGAATTCGAAATGGACGGTGATCTGTTTGTTAACTTGGCTTTCGAAGATCTTAGAAAGGAAGGGTAGGATAGGTCTGTAGCAGTTTGGGTCTAGAGTGTCACCCCCTTTGAAGAGGGGGATGACCGTGTCAGCTCTCCAATCTTTGGGGATCTCAGGCGATACGAAAGAGAGGCTGGTAATAGGGGTTGCAACAATTTCGGCTTATAATTTTAGAAGAGACAGTCCAGATTGTCTAGCCCTGCTGATTTGTAGGGGTCCAGAATTTGCAGCTCTGTCAGAACATCAGCTTTCTGGATTTGGGTGAAGGAGAAATGGGGGAGGCTTGGGCAAGTTGCTGTGGGAGGTGCAGGGCTGTTGACCAGGATAGGGGCGGCCAGGTGGAAAGCATGGCCAGCCGTAACAAAATGCTTATTGAAATTCTCAATTATTGCGGATTTATTGGTAGTGACAGTTTTTCCTAGCCTCATTGCAGTGGGCAGCTGGGAGGAGGTGCTCTTTTCTTTACAGTGTCCCAGAACTTTTTGGAGTTTGTGCTGCAGGATGCAAATTTCTGTTTGAAAAAGATAGCCTTTGCTTTCCTAACTGCCTGTGTATATTGGTTCCTAACTTCCCTGAAAAGTTGCATATCACGGGTGCTATTTGATGCTAATGCTATACGCTACAGGTTGTTTTTGTGCTGGTTAAGGGCAGTCACGGCAGGAGTGAAACCATAGGCTATATCTGTTCCTGGTTCTACATTTTTCGAACGGGGCATGCTTATTTAAGATGGAGATTGCACGGCTGTGTGCTCCATTTTACATTCCTGTCAGCAACGGGTGTGGCTGAAATAGTCAAAGAGGTGTCCACATACCTTTATATATATATATAGTGTATATATATACACGGCTCAATATATATATGTATATATATGTCAGCTCAATTGGAAATGACTTTAACATTTCTAATGCGCAATCTGTAACGGTTCAGCGATGCAGATTCAATAGAGAATTTCTTTTTAATATGCTGGCTATATAGTGGCCCGAAGACACTGGGCTATTTTTTATTTTGCTAGTTGGGTCACTCAGTTGGGGTATTGAGCGATGCGCCACCGGATCAGGTCAGAAGACGGAGGTGTGGCTTAGTAGGGGTGTGACTTTCGGATTGTTCTTTTTTGCCACCTTTGAGAGCAAATGTCATTCTGGTTCATTTTCTTCTGTTTTATTGTATAGGTAAATCATTGACACTTTTGTATTAAAATAAAGTTTACGTTAGATTTTCTGAGATGCATATCTGTATTCTGGTGATGTGCTAGTTACCACTTTGTTATGATGTTAAAATAATTATTATATTGTGTATTAAAAGATTAATTTATGTGTTTTCCAAAACATTGCAGTTGAAAATGTGACTTGCTTTTCTATATTAAAATATGTGACCTGCCAAAAACATCGAAGGGAAATTCAAATTGGCAGAGTACTGACATAACATCATGCACACCAATGATATTTACTCTCACAGGTGGAAACAAATATCTGAAATCCATGCCCACATTGAAGTGCCTTTGACCACTGTGCCACTCGGGAGGCCCAACTGATGGTTAATTTAACCCATGTTTGGTTAATCCAAAACGGCTTTGCCTTTTGGGGGTGTGCCTTTCAGATAGTTAGTTTTTTTTTTTTTTTCATTCACTTTACATTTTTAAAGACATATTCTATTCTAAAATGAATAACATTATTGTTTAAATATTTGCCACGCCCTGACCATAGAGAGCTTTTTAGTCTCTATATTGGTTAGGTCGGGGCGTGACTAAGGTGGGTTATCTAGGTTATTATATATCTATGTTGGCCTGGTATGGTTCCCAATCAGAGGCAGCTGTTTATCGTTGTCTCTGATTGGGGATCATATTTAGGCAGCCATTTCCCCATTGTGCTTTGTGGGATCTTGTCTATGTATAGTTGCCTGCGAGCACTACATTAGCTTCACGTTTCGTTTTTGCGCTTTGTTTTCTGTGTGTTTCACTTCTAATAAAAGATGATGGAACCATACCACGCTGCGTTTTGGTCCGATTCATATAACAACGTTTGTGACAATATTATAACAAGTGGTAACTACCCCAACATTGTGCTATGCATAGGAAACTTATACTCCTGTGTAAGCCTTACATGCTGACCACACCTCTTGAGCGTTGCAAAATAAATGTCCACAGGTCGGTCAGTCGTGGTAATACACCTACGAAAGTTAGATGCCAATTGCCATATAAAGTCCAAAGAAGAAAAAGCCTGGAAGGAGGAGAGATGACTAGAAACGATTCAGTCGACTGTTTTATGTGTGGATGAATTGTCGGAGTAGTAGGACAAATTAGCTAGCAACTGCAAGCTGGCTAGCTAAATTCCCATACATGTTTAATGCTTTTCAACCTGTCCCCAAATTAATATAATTGGTTCAGAGTTTGTATTGATATTTCAACCTGCGTGTCGTGATGGCGTTTGGTGTGGGGGGAACAAAATCAATTCGGGCACAATGGCGCACGTGTGCGGGAGCTCTCCATTCAACACCCTGGACAGCGATCTCCGAAAAGGTACCAATGACCTTCTCATTACTGTTGCTAAATAATTAGCAAGTGGCATAGCTAGAGGAATCTGGAATACACAAGACAATAGACACAGGAAACCAACATTATGCAGCATGATGAAATTAAATGCAACTGTCAGGGGGTATGTTGTGTGTGGTGAGGGGAGATAGTTGCAGCAGTGTGTGTGTGCGTGTATGTGTGTGTGAGAAATGGGGAGTAGAGGATGTTGGGGGTAGTTGTCGGGGTGTTGTGCGTCTCAGTGTGCCTGCCAATCACATTCTTAAACATGGTAATGTATTCGGTGCATTGCAACACACAGTCAGAGACCTTGTTCAGGACATGTTTTGTCTTACTTCTTGTTATTTTTGTTTCTCTATCGTTCTCTTTCAATTTTTCTCAATCGCAACAACTTTCCTTGTGGAGAACAATGATGCATGTGCTGGCCAAGCACTCTCACTAAAAATAGAAGCAATCATTTATTAATCGATTGAAACATCAGAGGATGAGAGAGAGAGAGAGAGAGAGAGAGAGAGAGAGAGAGAGAGAGAGAGAGAAGAAATTGGAAATACAGACATTGTCAAGAAACATGGTTTAAAGCAAATGGACCCACTGGTTGCTCTCTAGCTGGTAGTCCCATCCAACAAACAACCAGGTGTGAAACAGGGAAGAGACTCAGGGGGTATGCTAATTTGGTATAGAGCAGACCTAACCCACTCTATTAAATTAGTCAAAACAGGAAATCAATGAGGACATGATCTCAACAAAGAAAAATGTCCTTGTGTGCAACCTATATCCTCCCTTAGTAGAATACCCATACTTTAACGATGACAGCTTCTCCATCCTAGAGGGGGAAATCAACTATTTCCAGGCCCAGGGAATTGTACTAGTCTGTGTTGACCTAACAGCCAGAACTGGAAAAGAACCTGACACCCTCAGCACACAGGGGGACAAACACATACCTGGAGGTGACAGCATTCCCTGCTACCTGGATGTGACAGCATACCCACCTAGACACAACAACGACAATATAACCAACAAAAACATGCTGGTTCTGTCAGACACTGGGTATGTACATAGTCAATTGTAGGCTTCAAGGGGACTCCTATGGAAGGCACACCTCTAGCTCATCTCGTGGCAGTAGTATTGCAGACTACTTTATCACTGACCTCAACCCAGAGTCTCTTAGGGGTGTCAGTGGACTGGCAGTGAACACTATCAGATCACAGCAAAATCACACTCTACTTGAACAGAGGTTTGCTCAATCATGAGGCATCAAAGCCAAAGGAACTGAATAATATTAAGACATGCTGTAGATAGAAGGAAAAAAGCACACACATTTCTTTCCACAGTGCCGGGGAGTGAGATAGGGATGCAGCTTAAGCCCTACCCTCTTCAACATTTATATCAACAAATTGAAGAGGGCAGAAGAACGGTCTGCAGCACCCAGCCTCGCCCTACTAGAATCTGTTTGCTGATGATCTGGTGCTTCTCTCCCCAACCAAGGAGGGCCTACAGCAGTAACCTAGATCTTCTGCACACATTCTATCAGACCTGGGCCCTGACAGTAAATCTGAGTTAGACAAAAATAATGGTGTTCCAAAAAAGGTTCAGTTGCCAGAACCACCAATACAAATTCCACCCTAGACACCGTTGCCCTAGAGCACACAATAATTTGATACATACCTTGGACTAAAAATCAGCGCCACAGGTAACTTCCACATTGCTGTGAACAATCTGAGAGCTAAGGCAAGAAGGGCCTTCTATGCCATTAAAAGGGACAAAAAATTAGACATAACAATTAGCAAAAAATATTCAAATCAGTTATATAACCCATTGCAGTTTATGGTTTTGAAGTCTGGGGTCCGCTCAACATCCAAGAATTCACAAAATGGGACACACTCTGCATGCACAATTATTTAAAAATATCCTTTGTGTACAACGTAAAACACCAAATAATGCATGTAGAGCAGAATTAGTCCGATACCAGCTAATTTTCAAAATTCAGAAAAGAGCCGTTAAATTCTACAACCACATAAAAGGAAGCGATTCCCAAACCTTCCATAACAAAGCCATCACCTACAGAGAAATGAACCTGGAGAAGAGCCCCCTAAGCAAGCTGGTCCTGGGGCTCTGTTCACAAACACAAACAGACCCCAGAGCCCCAGGACAGAAACACAATTAAACCCAACAAAATCATGAGAAAAATATATATAATTACTTGACACATTGGAAAAGAATTTACAAAAAACTGAGCAAAACTAGAATGACACAGTGGCAGAATACCTAACCCAATATTCTACTTTTACTGACCCAAAATTAAGGAAATGACTATGTATAGACTCAGTGAGCTTAGCCTTGATATTGAGAAAGGCCGCCGAAGGTAGACCTGGCTCTGAAGAGAAGACAGGCTATGTGCACACTGCCCACAAAATGAGGTGGAAACTGAGCTGCACAGTATGCAATAACAGCAGCAAGATTTGTGACCTGTTGCCACAAGAAAAGGGCAACCAGTGAAGAACATACAACATTGTAAATACAACCCATATTTATGTTTATTTATTTTCCCTTTGTACTTTAACTATTTGCACATCATTACAACACTGTATAGTAGAGTCGTGGCCAAAAATTTTGAGAATGACACAAATATTAATTTCCACAAAGTTTGCTGCTTCAGTGTCTTTAGATATTTTTGTCAGATGTTACTATTGTCACGTTCTGTCCATCGTTCGTATGTGTTTTCCTTGTTTTAGTGTTGGTCAGGACGTGAGCTGGGTGGGCTTTCTATGTTGTGTGTCTGGTTTGTCTATTTCTATGTTTGGCCTGATATGGTTCTCAATCAGAGGCAGGTGTTAGTCATTGTCTCTGATTGCCTGTTTTGTGTTGGGTTTTGTGGGTGATTGTTCCTGTCTCTGTGTTTGCACCAGATAGGACTGTTTAGGTTTTCACTTTTCACATGTATAGTCGTCTTTATTAAAAACATGAATAACCACCACGCTGCATTTTGGTCCGCCTCTCTTTCACCAGAAGAAAACCCTTACAACTATGAAATACTGAAGTATAATTACAAGAATTTGTCAAAGGCTTTTATTGACAATTACGTGAAGTTGATACAAAGAGTTCATATTTGCAGTGTTGACCCTTCTTTTTCAAGACCTCTGAAATCCACCCTGGCATGCTGTCAATTAACTTCTGGGTAAACATCCTGACTGATGGCAGCCCATTCTTGCATATTTAATGCTTGGAGTTTGTCAGAATTTGTGGGGTTTTGTTTGTCCACCCACCTCTTGAGGATTGACCACAAGTTCTCAATGGGATTAAGGTCTGGGGAGTTTTCTGGCCATGGACCCAAAATATCGATGTTTTGTTCCCCAAGCCACTTAGTTATCACTTTTGCCTTATGGCAAGGTGCTCCATCATGCTGGAAAAGGCATTGTTCGTCACCAAACTGTTCCTTGGATGGTTGAGAGAAGTTGATCTTGGAGGATATGTTGGTACCATTCTTTATTCATGGCTGTGTTCTTAGGCAAAATTGTGATTGAGCCCACTCCCTTGGCTGAGAAGCAACCCCACACATGAATGGTCTCAGGATGCATTACTGTTGGCATGACACAGGACTGATGGTAGTGCTCACCTTATCTTCTCCTTACAAGCTTTTTTCCTGATGCCCCAAACAATCGGAAAGGGGATTCATCAGAGAAAATGACTTTACCCCAGTCCTCAGCAGTCCAATCCCTGTACCTTTTGCAGAATATCAGTCTGTCCCTGATGTTTTTTCTGGAGAGAAGCGGCTTCTTTGCTGCCCGTCTTGACACCATTCCATCCTCCAAAAGTCTTTGCCCCACTGTGCATGCAGATGCTCTCACACCTGGCTGCTGCCATTCCCGAGCAAGCTCTGTACTGGTGGTTCCCCGATCCCGCAGCTGAATCAACTCTAGGAGACAGTCCTGGCGCTTGCTGGACTTTCTTGGGCGCCCTGGAGACTTCTTCACAACAATTGAACCGCTCTCCTTCAAGTTCTTGATGATCCGGTAAATGGTTGATTTTGGTGCAATCTTACTGGCAGGGCTATCCTTGCCTGTGAAGCCCTTTTTGTGCAAAGCAATGATGATGGCACAAGTTTCCTTGCAGGTAACCATGGTTGGCAGAGAAAGAACAATGATTCCAAGCACCACCCTCCCTTTGAAGCTTCCAGTCTGTTATTCGAACTCAATCAGCATGACAGATTGATCTCCAGCCTTGTCCTCGTCGACATGAAGTCAGCTGGTCCTTTTGTGGCAGGGCTGAAATGCAGTGGAAATATTTTGGGGGGATTCAGTTAATTTGCATGGCAAAGAGTGACTTTGCAATTAATTGCAATTCATCTGATCACTCTTCATAACATTCTGGAGTATATGCAAATTGCCATCATACAAACTGAGGCAGCAGACTTTGTGAAAATGAATATATTGTGTCATTCTCAAAACATTTGGCCACGACTGTATATAGACATAATATAAGATTTGAAATTACTTTATTCTTTTGGAACTTTTGTAAGTGTAATGTTTACTGTTAATTATTTATTGGATATTTCACTTTTGTTTATGATCTATTTCACTTGCTTGGCAATGTAAACATATTTTTCCCGTGCCAATCAAGCCCCATAAATTGAAATTGAATTGAGAGAGAGAGAATGGCTGAAGGATGGAGAAGGGGAAAGAGTGGACATGAAGAAGGAGGGGAGAGAGAATGAGGGTTAAACAGGGAGAGGGGAGAGAAAGGGTTGGAGGCACAATACAGAAGGAGGTAGAGAAAGAGGAGCTATATGGAGACGGGCAGAGAAATCAAACAAGATCGGGAGAGAGTGAGAGGAGTTTGATAAAGAGAGGGAAAGAGAGCCATAGAGGGAGAGAGTGAGAGGAGTTTGATAAAGAGAGGGAAAGAGAGCTATAGAGGGAGAGAGTGAGAGGAGTATGATAAAGAGAGGGAAAGAGAGCTATAGAGGCAGAGAGTGAGAATGGTAGACTTGGAAGAACTTTACACCAAAGTCACTTTACACCAAAGTATTTTATCTCCACGAGAGATTTGTTTTGACCCATTTTAAGGAGACTCAACAGATTGTTGACAAATACTTATGCTGAGGAAGGAAACATGAACAATCCCTACCAGTTCCTGTGAAAGTTTGATCTCCTAACAAGAATCACTCTCATGTGTTATTGCAACAATGTGTAAACGAATAAATCCTTATTACAAAAAAATATTTTTTAAAGTTACTACTATGAAAGGGAGCAGGCTTTTTAGATATCTGGAATGGCTGGGAGCCCACTGTGAAATAAAAAAATATGTAATTTTTTTAATGGGTTACATTGTGCTTTTGATGTTAGACTTCTGATAACTTAATTATGACACTTAACGGTAATGATGTTTGGGAGATTAGTATTATAAGGGACTAGTGTTCTCCCACAGTGTTGTGAATGTGACCTACAGGCACGCAGACAGTGCACAGGAAGTCTCATCTGCCATTCTGAACAGTGCTGGGGAAGCGACTCTGAAAATATAGTTTACCAAGCTACCAATTACTTCAAACGGGAAGACGTTGAGATGCACTAAAGCTACGCTTATGAAAAATGTAGTTGACTTCATTTAACTAAAGTTACTTTGAAAAAGTAGTTCAGTACATCAACACTACTTTGTGAAAAATGTTCATATCTTCAGTGGGCATCAACGTATTCACCACCTTGGATTTCTTCACATTTACCTTTATTAAAATGGAGTTCATTATAATTTTTTTGTTGTCAATGATCAACACAAAATACTCTGTAATGTGAAAGTGGAATAAAAAAATTGTTAATAAAAAAATATGATTTAAAAATAAAACAAATACTTGGATTACATAATTATTCACCCCCCTGAGTTAATATATGTTAGAATCACCTTTGGAAGCGATTACAGCTGTGCGTATTCTTGGGTAAATCTCTAAGAGTTTTGCAGACTGGGATTATTCAATATTTGCCCACTATTCTTTTCTAAATTCTTCAAGCTCTGTCAAGGTGTTCGGGATCATGTGTAGACAGCTATTTCCAAGCAGATTTAAGTCAAAACTGTAACTTGGCCACTCAGGAACATTCACCGTCTTCTTGTTTAACAACTCCAATGTAGATTTGGCCTTGTGTTGTAGGTTATTATCCTGCTGAAAGGT
Organism: Oncorhynchus nerka; assembly: GCF_034236695.1. NCBI lineage: Eukaryota > Metazoa > Chordata > Actinopteri > Salmoniformes > Salmonidae > Oncorhynchus > Oncorhynchus nerka. The sequence goes on along the minus strand of NC_088414.1, from coordinate 14,457,173 downwards.
GAATTCGTCTCCCAGTGTCTGTGTAAAGCAGATTGAAGCACGTTTCCCTTTTGGATTTTGCCTGTGCTAAGCTCCACCCCATGATTTTTTATCCTGGAAAAACTCCTGTCTTTGCCAATATAAAGTATACCCATACCATGATGCATCTACCACCTTGAAAATAAGGAGGCAGTTACTCACTGATGTATTGTTATTGGATTTGCCCGAAACATAAGGCTTTGTATTTAGGCCAAAAAGTGTCTTCCTTTGCCATTTTATTTTCAGAGTTATTTTAGTGCCTTGTTGCAAAAACAGGATGCAGTTTTTGGAGTGTTTTTATTATGTATATTTGTATTCTTCCCTTCACTCTGTCATTTAGGTCATGATTGAGATGTCACTACAATGTTGTGGATCCATCCTCAGTTTTATCCCATCACACCCATTGAACTCTGTAGCTGTTTTAGAATCAAGGTGACATCCTTGAGCTGTTTCCTTCCTGTCCTGCAGCTCAGTTCAGAAGGATGACTGTATCTTTGATGTGTCTGGGTGGTTTAATACATAATCAAAAGCATAATTATTAACTTGGCCATGCTTAAACAGATAGTCAATGTCTGATTTGTTAGTGTTACCCATCTACCAATCACTGCCCTTCATTATGAGCCTTTAGAAAACTTACTGGTCTTCGTAGTTGAATCTGTGCTTGAAATGCAATGATTGACTGAGGTACCTTAAAGATGTTGTGTGCATGTGGGACAGAGGAAGGGGTAGTCATTCAAAAATCATGTCAACCCCTATAATTCCAAATTTTACTCCTGAACTTATTTAGGCTTACCTAAACAAGGGGGGTGTACTTATGCAACACCTATATTTAGTTTTATCATTTTTTATTCATTTGTAAAAATGTGTAGAATTGTCTTTTTTGGGTAGATAAAATGGAGAAAAAAAATCACTAATCTATTTCAATCCCACTTTGTAATGCAACAAAATGTTTTAAAAAAAATGTCAGACTACAAATTGCAAGAACAGTTCACTCTGGAGTCAGATGTTTGCAGAATAGGTAATGTAGTCTATTAAACACAAAGACAATGTTTCAAGTGAATATAAGGCAGTTCTGATTTTCTTTTCTTTCTGCAAAAAAAAGTACTTTGCAGTTCCAGTAGTTAAGTACACCGCTAACATTGCAGAAATGTAATCAACTACTGAAAACACTAACAAGATTTGAATGTAAGTTCAGCTACCACCAAGCTACTGCAGAATGTAGTTAAGTTACTAGTTGAACTACATGTGGTTCACTACTCCCCACCACTGATTCTGCAACACAATTATATACTGTAAATTATCTCCATTTAGGGAATAATATTTCTTGAACTTTTATCTGAAGCAAAAAACATGACTTTAGAGTAAGACCCATGAGGTGGTCTTGCAGTCAGTCACATGCACAGAAACAGCAGCCATAACCTGGGGTCTGCAACCTGTGGTTCTGCGTGGCTCTTCAATTCCCCCTTTTGTGGCTCCATGGCGCTCAATAATTTTGTCATTCAGACTGTGTGAGGCATCAGCTCGGAACAAAGATTCTCTGTTTATTGACACAAACCATTAACTATCTCATCTCAGGTACAACACACGTCCAGCAAAAGCGCAAAAAGAGTGAAAAGCCATTGTCCTCTGCGATGGGATTTACATTTAAACAGCATTATTCTTTTGTTGGTGGGTGGGAGGGGAGATATACATTTAACATCATTACCCTCGACTAAGAGGGATACTTCAAACAGTAGGCTGATGATGGTTAGGTTGAAGCCATAGGACTGAGCCCAGGTCTCCTGGATATATTACGTGATACATTCTATTCTTTTCTAATCTTCTGAAATATATCAACTGGATATGAGCTAGGGTTCTCCCACGCATGTCCCAACTAACAGAGAAGCAAAGGCGGTGCCAACAGTTAGGGGGTGATACAAGAACATTACCTCCCCCCCCAAAAAAAGATCTGATTGGAAGAAAAAAAACATTCTATAAACAAACAAGTGAAAAAGCAAACAGCTTTGTAACTCCCCTCCCCTGAAATCCCAAAGGTACCTACACTAACCCTTTACCCCATCCCCTTCTTCAATAGGTACAGCATAATACAGCACAACGACGTTCAGAAGGTAGCAGACGAGAATGGTAAAAAAAACACTCATGCAAATCAAGGCTGTTTCACACGGAGTCACAAACACAGGAAAGTCGTCAACCGGGGATTCAATCCAATAGGCGCGTCTTAGCGCAGTCGACAATTCGGCTTTTAGAGGCAAAGTTCGCGGAGATTGCGTCTATGGAAACTCTGCAGATGTCGGCTCAATCAATTTACCTTTGAATGTCAAGTGCGTTACTACGCGGCTCTGATTGAATCCCGGCCTTCTTCTGTTACAATACAACAGTTCGCCCCAACAGTCAGTGCTTTCAGGGACTGTATTCAAAAAGTGAGTGCTGATTTCGGATCAGATTTGCCCTTCAAACACAACGCATAAGAGAGGGGACCTGATCCTAGATCAGCACTCCTACTCTGAGACTCTTGTTGAATACAGGCCCAGGTCTTCTCATGGATGTTGATGTTGTTGCTGTTTACTTTTTTACAGACTTCTTTATTTGCTACTGAATGGATAAAAGTGTGTGTGACAGACTGTGGTCATAGGCTCAGTGGTCATCTGGACATAATATCTTCTCACAGTTCTCCAAATAATGTCCTAGTTCTAACCGTTTGACCAGGTCCTCCTCTGTTTTCCCCTTATCTGTTCGAGGGTCGAGGTTCTCCCTCTCTGTCTGAGGGGCCAGGGGGTCCTGGTTGGCAAACAGTTAATAACCAATCCCATAGTCCATTGCTAGGACCTCCCTGACCCTGAGATAAGTCCAGGAAGGAGGAAGGAGGTACAGTCCATCCGGAGACAGACACAGAGCCACCAAGACAATCTTCTACGATAGTTACTATTCATGATTAAAAAAGGCGTGATGTTTATTTGGCATCTGTTCTTTTCAGTCCAATATATAATTTTGATCTCTAGATGTATCATGTTTCTTTCCTTCTTAGCAAACAGTTATCTTTTTAATTCCAATAGATAGTGCACATTCATCTACGTTGCAGTTCCAGTCACGTTTAATCTAATCTCTCGTAGTACAGTTTTACAATATACTATATATGATACTCTTTCCATAAAGTCTCCCATAGATATATGTTCATATATAGAATGATCTCTCTCTTTCTATTGTGTGTATATATTATATTGTATATAGTCCTGCCTCTGTGGTTACAGTTCCTGTGAGCTGATGACGTGGAACAGTGTGACGTTGTACAGAACCTGGTGTCCGTTGTTCCAAGCGTAGAGCGCACGGTCCCGAGGGTTGTAGTCAAGCATGGAGATATGGGAGTACTTGTTCTGGAAGGCGATGTCTATGTACTCGTATGTGGAGGAGTTAGTGCTGTAAGCGTAGTACACCTTGGTCCCTCCAGAGTAACCGTTGGTAACATAGAGAGTACCGCAGATCATGAAGGCTTCGCCGGCGCTCCTCTTGGGGTGGTTGGTGGTCCAGCTCTTGATGATCTGCAGCGTGCTGGGATTCAGCTTGCTGATCACGATGTTCCCTGCATTCTGATTGGTGGCGTAGACGGCCCACAGCCCGCCCTCGTCCACCATGAGGTCGATGTCGGAGTGGCCGCCCCAGGCGTAGTGATACATGTTGTTGTAGCCGGCGTTGTCCAGCTGCCGGGACTTGCTGATGGTGGAGGTTTTGAAGTCGAACTTGATGATGACGTGGCTCTGGAACTTGTTGAAGTAGATGGAGCCGTTGTAGACCACCTGACCTGTACCGGACCATGGGTGGGGGAGGCGGTGAGACGTGAAGTTGTCCGTCGTCATGAAGTCTGCCATGGACTTGTACTCCCGCACAAAGCGGTTGTTGTGGTAACCATCCATGTACCACACCTAACAGACAGAACAGATGAGAAGGAAGAACAGAGGAACCATTAACACAGAGTCAGAAGCAACTTTATAATACAAACAAGATAAAACACACCCTGCAGTCCTTTTAAAACCCTCATATCAAACTCCTCAGTGCACCATTATGTAGATGGGAGCCATATAAACGTGTGGACCACAGAAAGCCTCATTAAATCGGAGCCTCAGCTCAGAGCGGAGCGGGAAGCAGTGTTCCTGCCTCCTGATGGAGCAGACCAAGACGAGATTGTGAATACAAACAGTCAGGAATGACAGGCAGCTGCAGGCGGCGGCAGGCCGGGATCGGGAATGAGCCTCTTGGGAATAATGCGGATCATTCCAGATAAAATGCTCATCTCAGCTGCATTCTCCCTATGGCTCTTAGGAGAGAGAGAGGGAGAGGGAGAGGGGGAGAGAGAGAGAGAGAGATGGAGAGAGAGAGAGAGAGAGAGAGAAAAAAAGAAAGAAAGAAAGAAAGAAAGAAAGAAAGAAAGAAAGAAAGAAAGAGAGGGCCTCTCTGTTGTGATCAATCACATCTAATCTGTCTTCCTGGTACTATTAGAACACATTACACATGGTCTCACAGATGTAAACGATACATAGCACATCTTTTCCGGTCCCACTTAGCTACTTTGTCTTTCCCTACTGTCTCATACACTCTCTCATACACCACCTTGCCACTCACAAGCAGCACATTGTAAAATTACTGGAAAGTTTGTGGAATTTCTCAACCCTACTTGCAGGCCTGATACAGCCTATAGACTATGAGTTTCTGGCCACTGTATAGAGCCTTATGATATACATGTAATGATTCAATAATAACGATAACATTAGTCTAGAAACTCACTTAGTGAAGGCAACAGGACTGAACATTTTACTGTTACTGTCACTAACAAATGCATTCATGGGTTGTATCGCTACAATTCAATCGAAAAGGCAAGGTACACTGGGAAATTATTGGAGGTGTGGCTTAGTGGTGGCATTACATTTAAGTATACCTTACTCAAAAAAAATACATTTGTTTTACTCATATGAAGGTAGTGCAGCTCACTTCAGCTATTTAAGTTTCTTAACTTATTTTTGTTTGGTTGTCATGGATATTCTAATCAATAATGAGGAGAGACAAGGTCAATCACCAATCAGGATATTACTTTATTCAAACCTTATTAATAAAGGAGCATAGAGTAATTGCTTCTACAATAAAGAGGCTGGTCTACTCCACACCTTTGAGTATTGTGGCGAGTAGCTCTGACATACAAAGTATGCCAAATATGTTTTCTAGCAGATACACCCTCTTAGTCTACATGACAAACAACAGATGTATGGAATGGGTCGCAAGGTGAGAAAGGAGTACCCCCCAGCCAGATAGCATTTGTTATGAAGACGGTTTTAATTGTACCGAGTTAGGCCCCTAAGATCTTGTCCCTGGTACTTCACAGTGCAGAAACACCAACTCATTCTATGGAATAAATCAATTGTAAAGTCCTGTGGTGAGTCAGCCTCTGGGTCATACAGTATCCCAGGATAGGTGCAACATCAGAGATGACGTATAATGGTTCCAGACACTACCCCACACATCTTGTCTCAGACCTTCTCTCCCCCAAGGCAAAAGGAGGAAGTGACTGGTGCACAGACATTGTGGAGACAAGTAATTGGTTCCCCATCAAGCCATCCCTTCACATGGTTTAAAATAGGTAAAGACATTCACACATGAAGACAATGTTCCCTCCTGTCCTCTTATCTTTCTGATATTCTGCATAGCACCAGGGACATGTGATAGACAAGCCTGACTCCTACGCTCTCTGGACCCCAGGTGACTGAGGCCCATATGAGGGGTGAAATGTAACTGCCAACACCAGAGTCCGAAGGGATACATTCTAATAACAAGAGTTCAACAGTTCAATTATATAAGCATATTATACAGATAAGACATCTTAATTATCTATATTACCGAGCTAATTAGGATTCCTCCACCACAAGATGTTTGAGAAGCCAAAACTTATCCGGTTTTATAGTGCATGGTCCGTCGTTAACAGGGTAGATTCCTTTCTAAATGTAATAGTTACAGTTACCGGTTCAAAATTATAATCAGTAACGTAACTTTTGGATTACCCAAACACAGTAAAGTAATCAGATTACTTTCCCTTGAAAGTTGCAATCTGCAGTTGCTACCTACATTTTTTCACTTGAAAATTAATTATATGTACCCATTGATTCCTGAAGAATATAACATATAACGTCCAGAGAAGCAAAAGCCTAGAAAGAGGGGAGATGACTAGAAACAATTTAGTTGACCATTTTATGTGTGGATTAATTGTCGGAGTAGAGTACCTTGTGCATTTCAGGTAAAATAACAACTCAATGTTTATATCCCAGGACAAATTAGCTAGCAACAGCAATCTAGCTAAATAAGACAAATTAGCTAGCAAGTGCAAGCTAACTAGCTAAATTGCCATAAATGTTTAATGCTTTTTGACCTGTCCCCAAATGAATGTAATTGTTTCAGAGTTTGTTTTGATATTTTAACATGCGTGTTGTGATCGCGCTTGGTGTGGGGGGACAAAATAAATGTATTCACGATGGTGCACGATGGCGCACGCATGCAGCCGGTTTTTGCTTCGTGTTAGGTTGAGGGAAAATAGGGTTTTGAATAGGAATCAATTATTTGGTCCCCACAAGGATAGTAAAACAAACGTGTGTGTGTGTGTGTGTGTGTGCATGATCTGAGTGAGGGTAATGTAATGTTGTAAAGCACTTAGTCTGATCTTCCAGTAGCAACAGGAGTGAAACACAGTACCAAGGTCATGAAATCATTACCTTAATGGAGCTGGGCTTACCATGTTGATGGATGGCTGAAGTGTGTGTGTGTTTGTGTGTGTGTATACATACTATATGTTTGTGCGTGTGTCTGTGTCTGTGTGTGTGTGTGTGTGTGTGTGTGTGTGTGTGTGTGTGTGTGTGTGTGTGTGTGTCTCAGCCAGTATTGTGTCGAGACCACCTAAAGTGAGACAGAGGCAAGACTGAGACCAGGAAAATGTGAATCCAATTAAAGACCATGATTGCAATTTTGTCAAATCAACACATAATAAGAGTTCAAAACGTCCAGTATTTCTGTGTTCATATTTCAGAACAACATATGGAGTCTTTAGACATTCAGAATAGTGAATAAATGCATGCTGAGGGAAAATAGACCCACTCTACAAATTATTACTAACCCAAACACAGTGGGGAACAATGGGCCTTCTGCACATTCAGAGAAGGGCTAAGGATTTATAAATGAATGATTATAATAATAATCAATAATTATAATAATTATAATATTATTTTCAATGACGCTCTGATTTAATCTCTTCAGTTTTTGCTGGAAAGGGTTAACACTGCTGGTCTTTGGGGAGATACATCTAGCTAGCTAAGTCAACCATTGGATAGTCCATCAGAAGCTAGATAAAGCCATGTGCCATTCAAGTGTATTAGGGCAACATTTTGGAGTGAAAGTGGAATAAAACAATCACATTTTGACTTAATGCATGGGACCAAAAAACGGCCTTTTTGAAGGTCAACAGGTCACTGCGTAATAGCGAGCAGTAGTTTTCCCATGGTCAAGCTAGCTAGCTTTTGTTGTCGGCTAGTTTGCAGGAGGATGCAGCAGGTGTTTTGAAAGAGGATGTCGTTGCTAATCCCTTTTCAAGAATAACTTTCAACAAGAAGTTAAGTTTCAAATCATCTGGTGAGTGGAACTGTGTTTTTATTGCAGCGTGTTTGCTGTGGTTAGACATCTCTTTGAAAATAATTTGTGTGAAACATTGTTGCATTTTAAGTGAAACTGAAAGCAGTTTAGCAACATGAAATCTTATTCATAACATGAAAACTGTTCATATACACTCCCTGGCAGAATATGACACTTTAAAAACATTTTCTGACAAGCGACCACTTAAATATGGTAATTTTCACGTTTTCATAAATTCATAGAATGTTTAGGAATGATGTATACTAAGGCATTTGTGAAAATTCTATAGTAATATAGAGTGGGAAAGCGGCCTTTCATTTGGACAATAGACACTGTAGTAAATAAACTAAATAGAAACATGTCTTGTCCAGGACCAGAGTATACACAGACCAGTGTGCTGTAGCCAATCAGAACCACAGTAGGCCTTTATACAAAAAGCCATTTGTCACACGAACCTGCCATCATTCACTTTGAACTGGACTGTGTGTTTACAGGCAGTTACAACAGTGCGACTTTAGATCATTAGAACACATTCAACAAAAGCCATAAAATACATGTGAATGAATTTCTGCAAATACTGTATGTAAACACTACAGGAGTCCTCTAACATTTGGGAATTTTACAGTCCTATTGATCAAACAACCATGAAAAGGTAGTCTCTCTCTCTCTCTGTTATGCACATCATCAACAACAACAAGATCAACAACTAATGCTAGCCAGAGCAAGATGAGCGAAATCTAACGAAGGAACATTAGATAAACCCTATCAAACCTTTTCAGCTAGCTGACTGTCAAAATTCCAATGATAAACAATGGGGAATTGTAGCCTCCTCGTCCTTCTGCAGCTTGACTGCCAACGCAACCAAGCACCCAAGCTAACTGGCTAAAGTTGTCTAGCTTGCTAGCTAGCTACTTCCAGACACCTCACTCTGACTATTTTACTCATCGTAGCAGAGCTGGTTAGGCTGTTTACATGTTATCTGGAGCAAGTTAAAAATAACTTTTTTTTGCCTATGTATATTGATACCGGTCATACTCAGTGGATGTTGCGCGTTCGAAAATGAATCAGTTGTTCTGCGCTCTGGCACACGCAGACGAGAGTGCTCTGAAGTCGGAGCAGATAGCCAGAGTGAATTTGCGTCCCTGAACAAAGGGGAGGGGGTCAAAATCAGTTCTTGCTGCTCTTCCACCAAGGCCCTGCAAGTTCCCGGACATTTCTGGGGGGAATAGCCCTAGCCATCACCCTCCATTCCAACAGGTACCAGACGTGCTCAATGGGATTGAGATCCGGGCTCTTTGCTGGCCATGGCAGAACACTGACATTCCTGTCTTGCAGGAAATCACACACAGAACGAGCAGTATGGCTGGTGGCATTGTCATGCTGGAGGGTCATGTCAGGATGAGTCTGCAGGAAGGGTACCACACGAGGGAGGAGGATGTCTACCCTGTAACGCACACCGTTGAGATTGCATGCAATGGCAACAAGCTCAGTCCGATGATGCTGTGACACCGCCCCAGACCATGACGGACCCTCCATCTCCAAATCGATCCCGCTCCAGAGTACAGGCCTCGGTGTAGCGCTCATTCCTTCGACGATAAACGCTAATCCAACCATCACCCCTGTGAGACAAAACCGTGACTCGTCAGTGAAGAGCACTTTTTGCCAGTCCTGTCTGGTCCAGCGACGGTGGGTTTGTGCCCATAGGCGACGTTGTTGCCGGTGATGTCTGGTGAGGACCTGCCTTACAACATGCCTACAAGCCCTCAGTCCATTCTCTCTCAGCCTATTGCGGACAGTCTGAGCACTGATGGAGGGATTGTAACTGGTGTAACTCGGGCAGTTGTTGTTGCCATCCTGTACCTGTCCCACAGGTGTGATGTTCGGATGTACCGATCCTGTGCTGGTGTTGTTACACGTGGTCTGCCACACGATCATTGTCCGTCCTGTCTCCCTGTAGCTCTGTCTTTGGCATCTCACAGTATGGACATTGCAATTTATTGCCCTGGCCACATCTGCAGTCCTCATGCCTCCTTGCAGCATGCCTAAGGCACGTTCATGCAGATGAGCAAGGACCCTGGGCATCTTTCTTTTGGTGTTTTTCAGAGTCAGTAGAAAGGCCTCTTTAGTGTCCTAAGTTTTCATAACTGTGACCTTAATTGCCTACCGTCTGTAAGCTGTTAATGTCTTAACAACCATTCCACAGGTGCATGTTCATTAATTGTTTATGGTTCATTGAACAAGCATGGGAAACAGTGTTTAAACCCTTTACAATGAAGATCTGTGAAGTTATTTGGATTTTTATGAATTATCTTTGAATGACAGGGTCCTGAAAAAGGGGAGTTACTTTTTTTGCTGAGTTTATATGCTAGTCTATTAGCCACGTTTTGACTGACCTGTGATCATTGATTGTATTAGCCTTAGTTACATTTGTCCATTTTTGTCCAGAATATTGAGTCATTGAAACTGAAACAGTGCATCCCAAATGGAAGCAGCATGTACCAAGTCAGCTGTGATTTACAACCTGATAGCAACATTTTTGGGATTACGAAGACATTTATTGGTGAATTATATTTATCATGCATTGAACTGCATCCATCTATTCTGCCAACAATGCCTTAGTGTACGTCATGGAACATTGAGTCAAATATAACCTATTTTTAAAGCTTCTTATAAAGTTTGTTTTTGTAGCATAAACTGGTCATTTGATATTTTTGACTGATATAATGATTGTCTGTTTGTTTCATATCTGCATAGTTGTTAAAACACTGTCAGTGGGATTGGCAAAGGTTGAGAGACAAGCGTCCTCAGAAACACGACCCTGCCAAGCCACACTGTTTCTTGACTCACTGCTCGCTTAACCCGGAAGCCAGCCACACCAACGTGTCAGAGGAAACACCATCCAATTGGCGGCCGTATGTATCAGTGTGCAGGCGCCAGGCCCGCCACAGGAGCCTGTGCTGCTTCATGGGTCTCCCGGTCGCGGCCGGCTGCGTCACAACCTGGGATCGGACCCGTGCCTTAGACCGCTGCGCTACTCAGGAGGCTGTCCACTTTAAACTGTAGTTCACTGGTTACTTTGTGTGATAAAAGTGAAATGTGTTTTTTGCAATGGAAAGTAATAGTTGTACATTTAGATTGGGAAATAGTTCATGGTTGTGTTTTTGTGTTCTTATGATTGGGACCTACTGGCTTATTATGTCAAGGTTTATGGACTGCTTATCCTTTAACATCATGCTGTGTGTGACTGCTGTCTTTCCATCGGCCCTATGCAGTGGTGTAGTGGTACCTGGAGAATTGGGAATACTCTAATTTTGCCAGAAAATTCCCAAACGGCCTGCCCAGCAATGGAAAGGCACCCTGTGTGAAAGATCCTATGTTTTCCTATGGTTTTCTTGTTTGTCTTTCTAAAGATTTTTCAGATTTTCAAAAAAATATTGATGGTCTAAGTCCACAACAATGTTTAAACCACATCAATCTGATTGGGTGGGGCTGTAAAGGCCTGGCTCCCCAGTTGGTGGGCCTCGATCCACCCAGGCCCACCCAGGCTACGCCCCTGATGCGGACTAAACTTTTTCAATACCTGGTTGCATATCCAGTTGATGCCTTAGTTAGCATTTACTGGTAGATATCATGAATTGATATGTCTTTCCTACCATACCGGCTTTCTAAATAAATTTGATTGATTGTCTTTGTCTTACCCGTGTATCTCCCTCCGGTGCTGCAGGGTCAGTCATCCAGGATCCGAACCTGGATCCA